>NC_057794.1:229193277-229832560 GCF_018294505.1 Triticum aestivum | reverse complement strand
GGCGCGCCCCCTACCTCGTGGCCTCCTCTTTTGTGTCTTGACGTAGGGTCCAAGTCTCCTGGGTCTTGTTCGTTGAGAAAATCACGTTTCCGAAGGTTTCATTCCGTTTGGTCTCTGTTTGATATTCCTTTTCTTCGAAACCCTAAAATAGGCAAAAAAAAACAATTCTGGGCTGGCCCTCCGGTTAGTAGGTTAGTCCCAAAAATAATATAAAAGTGGATAATAAATCCCAATAATGTCCAAAATATTAGATGATATAGCATGGAGCAATCAAAAATTATAGATACGTTGGAGACGTATCAAGCATCCCCAAGCTTAATTCCTGCTCGTCCTCGAGTAGGTAAGTGGTAAAAATAGATTTTTTGATGCGGAGTGCTACTTGGCATAATTTTAATGTAATTCTTCTTAATTGTGGTATGAATATTCAGATCCGGAAGATTCAAGATAAAAGTGTAATATTGACATAAAAATAATAATACTTCAAGCATACTAATAAAGCAATCATGTCTTCTCAAAATAACATGGCCAAAGAAAGTTATCCCTACAAAATCATATAGTCTGGCTATGCTCTATCTTCATCACGCAAAGTATTTAAATCATGCACAACCCCGATGACAAGCCAAGCAATTGTTTCATACTTTTGAAATTCTCAAACTTTTTCAATCTTCACGCAATACATGAGCATGAGCCATGGATATAGCACTATAAGTGGAATAGAATGGTGGTTGTGGAGAAGACAAAAAGGGAGAAGATAGTCTCACATCAACTAGGCGTATCAACGGGCTATGGAGATGCCCAACAATAGATATCAATGTGAGTGAGTAGGGATTGCCATGCAACGGATGCACTAGAGGGCTCAATAAAAGACACTAAGTGGGTGTGCATCCAACTTGCTTGCTCATGAAGACCTAGGGCATTTTGAGGAAGCCCATCATTGGAATATACAAGCCAAGTTCTATAATAAAAAATTCCCACTAGTATATGAAAGTGATAACATAGGAGACTCTCTATCATGAATATCATGGTGCTACTTTGAAGCACAAGTGTGGTAAAAGGATAGTAACATTGTCCCTTCTCTCTTTTTCTCTCATTTTTTCCTTTTTTGGGCCTTTTCTCCTTTTTATGGCCTCTTTTCTTTCTTCTTTTTTTTATTTTTCGTCCGGAGTCTCATCCCGACTTGTGGGGGAATCATAGTATCCATCATCCTTTCCTCACTAGGACAATGCTCTGATAATGACGATCGTCACACTTTTATTTTTCTAACTCAACAATTACAACTCGATACTTAGAACAAAATATGACTCTATATGAATGCCTCCGGTGGTGTACTGGGATGTGCAATGAATCAATAGTGACACATATGAAAGAATTATGAATGGTGGCTTTGCCACAAATACGATGTCAACTACATGATCATGCTAAGCAATATGACAATGATGGAGTGTGTCATAATAAACGGAACGGTGGAAAGTTGCATGGCAATATATCTCGGAATGGCTATGGAAATGCCATAATAGGTAGGTATGGTGGCTGTTTTGAGGAAGGTATATGGTGGGTGTATGATACCGGCGAAAGGTGCGCGGTATTAGAGAGGCTAGCAAAGGTGGAAGGGTGAGAAAAGTGCGTATAATCCATGGACTCAACATTAGTCATAAAGAACTCATATACTTATTGCAAAAATCTACAAGTTGTCAAAGCAAAGTATTACGCGCATGCTCCTAGGGGGATAGATTGGTAGGAAAAGACCATCGCTCGTCCCCGACCGCCACTCATAAGGAAGACAATCAAAAAATAAATCATGCTCCGACTTCATCACATAACGGTTCACCATACGTGCATGCTACGGGAATCACAAACTTTAACACAAGTATTTCTCAAATTCACAACTACTCAACTAGCATAACTCTAATATCACCATCTTCATATCTCAAAACAATTATCAAGCATCAAACTTCTCATAGCATTCAACACACTCATAAGGAAGTTCTTTTACTATTCTTGAATTCCAATCACATTAGGATTATTTAAGCAAATTACCATGCTATATAAGACTCTCAAAATAATCTAAGTGAAGCATGAGACACCAATAGTTTCTATAAAAAAAATCCACCACCGTGCTCTAAAAGATATAAGTTAAGTACTAGAGCAAAACTATATAACTCAAATGATATAAGTGAAGCACATAGAGTATTCTAACAAATTCCAAATCATGTATGGCTCTCTCAAAAGGTGTGTACAGCAAGGATGATTGTGGTAAACTAAAAATTAAATAATCAAATCATACAAGACGCTCCAAGCAAAACACATATCATGTGGCGAATAAAAATATAGCTCCAAGTAAAGTTACCGATAGAAGTAGACGAAAGAGGGGATGCCTTCTGGGACATCCCCAAGCTTTGGATTTTAGGTGTCCTTAGATTATATTGGGGGTGCCATGGGCATCCCGAATCTTAGGCTCTTGCCACTCCTTGTTCCATAATCCATCAAATCTTTACCTAAAACTTGAAAACTTCACAACACAAAACTCATAGTAGAAAATCTCGTGAGCTCCGTTAGCGAAAGAAAACAAAAGACCACTTCAAGGTACTGTAATTAACTCATTCTTTATTTATATTGGTGTTAAACCTATTTTATTCCAACTTCTCTATGGTTTATAAACTATTTTACTAGCCATAGATTCATTAAAATAAGCAAACAACACACGGAAAACAGAATCTGTCAAAAACAGAACAGTCTGTAGTAATATGTAGCTAGCGCAAGATCTGGAACCCAAAAAATTCAAAATAAATTGCTGGACGTTAGGAATTTATCTATTAATCATCTTCAAAAAGAATTAACTAAATATCACTTTCCAAATAAAAATGGCAGCAGTTCTCGTGAGCGCTAAAGTTTCTATTTTACAGCAAGTGTAACAAGACTTTCCCCAAGTCTTCCCAACGGTTCTACTTGGCAAAAACACTAATTAAACACAAAAAACACAACCAAAACAGAGGCTAGATAAATTATTTATTACTAAACAGGAGCAAAAAGCAAGGAATAAAAATAAAATTGGGTTGCCTCCCAACAAGCGCTATCGTTTAACGCCCCTAGCTAGGCATAAAAAGCAAGGATAGATCTAGGTATTGCCATCTTTGGTAGGCAATTCTTCCATGAGGCATCTACCATCCTCAGGAATTTCTTTCTTTTTATTGATTATCAAACTTTAGGCACAAGATCGAAAAATTCATTTGTAACAAATGGTTCCTTAATGATAGCAAAGAGATTGGGATGAATACTTATAGATTTGAGATCCGCAGTTTCCTTACTAGATGATTCACCCCTATTTTTAGGAACATAAATAAGCTTGGCAATTTTAGTGGGAGGACTTGGAGTATTCTTTACGGAAGAAAAAGCGGTTCCCAGGTTGGTAATAATATCCTCAAGTTTATCGATCCTAGTGGAATCGTGATTTAATTTCTCATTAACTATGGGTTCCTTCTCTTTAATATTTTTCAAAGTGACTCCTACTTTATATCCATATTGAGAGATTCGGTTGTGGATCTTTTTATCCAAATTTTCAATTAACTCTAGGGTAGCAACCTTATTTTCAATAATTTCTAGCCTTTGCATTACATGCTCCAAAGTTAATATAGTTCTGTTAACCAAAAGAGGGGGTGAGCCAAACAAATCTATCATAACATTATAACAATCAAAAGTATGGCTACCCAAGAAGTTCCCTCCAGTAATAGTATCAAGGACATATATGTGCCAAGGAGTAACGCCTACATGAAAATTGCGAAGAAGAACAGAAGTAGATTGCTTCCTGGTAGATCTATTTTGAGCATTGCTAATTCTATACCAAGCGTCTTTTAGATTTTCCCCCTCCCTTTGCTTAAAATTTAGAATTTCATTCTCGGGAGACAACGGAGAAGATAAGGGACTAGCCATAACGACAAGCAAACGAACTAACACACAAGCAAATAAAAAGCAAGCGGGCAAAAAGAGGCAAATAGAAAAAGAGAGGGAGGATAGAGAGAGAGGGCGAATAAAATGGCAAGGGTGAAGTAGGGGAGAGGAAAACCAGAGGCAAATGGCAAATAATGTAATGCGGGAGATAAGAGTATGTGATGGGTACTTGCTATATTGACCTTTGCGTAGACCTCCCCGGCAACGGCGCCAGAAATCCTTCTTGCTACCTCTTGAGCACTGCGTTGGTTTTCCCCGAAGAGGAAGGGATGATGCAGCAAAGTAGCGTAAGTATTTCCCTCAGTTTTTGAGAACCAAGGTATCAATCCAGTAGGAGGCTACGCTCCAGTCCCTCGTGCCTGCAACCAACGTGATAAGGGGTTGCCAATCCCTACACGGCCACTTACGAGAGTGAGATCTGATAGATATGATAAGATAATATTTTTGGTATTTTTATGATAAAGATGCGAAGTAAAATAAAAGCAAAGTAAAAGCAAATGAAATAACTAAGTATTGGGAGATTAGTATGATGAAGATAGACCCGAGGGCCATAGGTTTCACTAGTGGCTTCTCTCGAGAGCATAAGTATTCTACGGTGGGTGAACAAATTACTGTTGAGCAATTGACAGAATTGAGAATAGTTATGAGAATATCTAGGTATGATCTTGTATATAGGCATCACGTCCGAGATAAGTAGATCGACTCCTGCCTGCATCTACTACTATTACTCCACTCATTGACCGCTATCCAGCATGCATCTAGAGTATTAAGTTAATGAAAACAGAGTAACGCCTTAAGCAAGATGACATGATTTAGAGGGATAGACTCATGCAATATGATGAAAACCCCATCTTGTTATCCTCGATGGCAACAATAAAATACGTGCCTTGCTGCCCCTACTGTCACTGGGAAAGGACACCGAAAGAAAGCACTTCTCCCATTGCAATAAAGATCAATCTAGTAGGCCAAACCAAACTGATAATTCGAAGAGACTTGCAAAGATAACCAATCATACTTAAAAGAATTCAGAGAAGATTCAAATATTGTTCATAGATAGAATTGATCATAAACCCACAATTCATCGGTCTCAACAAACACACTGCAAAAATATGATTACATCGAATAGTTCTCCACAAGAGAGGGGGAGAACATTGTATTGAGATCCAATAAGAGAGAAGAAGCCATCTAGTTACTAACTATGGACCCGTAGGTCTGAGGTGAACTACTCACACTTCATCAGAGGGGCTATGGTGTTGCTGTAGAAGCCCTCCGTGATCGATGCCCCCTCCGGCGGAGCTCCGGAACAGGCCCCAAGATGGGATCTCATGTATACAAAAAGTTACAGTGGTGGAATTAGGGTTTTGGCTGCGTATGTGATTGTTTGGGGGTACGTAGGTATATATAGGAGGAAGGAGTACGTCAGTGGAGCAACAAGGGGCCCACGAGGGTGGAGGGCGCGCCTGGGGAGGGGGGGTAGGTGCGCCCCCCTACCTCGTGGCCTCCTCTTTTGTGTCTTGACGTAGGGTCCAAGTCTCCTGGGTCCTGTTCGTTGAGAAAATCACGTTCCCGAAGGTTTCATTCTGTTTGGACTCCGGTTGATATTCCTTTTCTTCGAAACCCTAAAATCGGCACAAAACATCAATTCCGGGTTGGGCCTCCGGTTAGTAGGTTAGTCCCAAAAATAATATAAAAGTGGATAATAAAGCCCAATAATGTCCAAAACAGTAGATAATATAGCATGGAGCAATCAAAAAACATAGATACGTTGGAGACGTATCCGTTAATTTCAAGGAGTGCTAGAAGGAGACTGTTGTACCTGAAAAAGTGTGCATCCAATAACATGTTCGGAGTACTTGTTAGACGAGTAGCGCACCACTGTCAATTTTGGCGCAGAAATGACATTGATTCTTGTTGGACCTTCTTGATCAACTATAAGTAATCTCTCAAGTGAAGGTGTATCCTCAATGAGAATACTGTGGTACACCTTTTGTGATCTCTTGTTGCAGCATGAACAACACACATAAATAGTCCAGAGAGTCATGGAGGTGATTTGGAAGCTACTTAACCCATTGATCGCCTGAAGACTAAGGTACTCGAGTGCAGCACAGCCGTGGAGCAGGCACTCCATGCCATCCTTTGGGAGGCAGTTGGTGACAAGCTCCAGGTGCTTCAGTCATGGTAGAATAAGAGTGGGCGCGTCATTAAGAGGGGGAATGGTAGTTCATGAAGGCGACGTGCAACATGGGCGCGAGGCGGAGCGCGGACATTGGCAACGAACGCATATGCCCATCATTAAAAGTGAGCTCCTTGAGCTGATCTAGGGCGGGGGATCAGAACCACTCGTCAAACATGAATCGGTCCTTGCCGTTGGAACGGAACTTGCCCGTGCTAAGGCCTTTGGTTGGGCCAAGGTGATTTTTGACGATATAGAGAACACATGCAAGCTTTTGCGATAGCCATGGCAGAGCTCGTGGGCGTCGATGAGGTTGAGAGGGGTGGAGTGCCATAGGGGGCGCCACCACCAGGAAAGGTCGGTTGTCCGCGCCCCATATTTGATTGGGAGGGGGGAGATGATGACTATCAACATATCATTGGGGAGGCTGATGATGAAGTCTACGCCTACTGGAGTCGCGTGTGGTTCTCACTCGACCCGCCTCCGCTTGTTGGCAAACTCGTTCTCCACCTCCGGAGTCTCCTCGTCAGCGACGCTTTCTGATAGAAGTGGGAGTACATGGAATATTTAGTTAAAACAGTGCAAAAGAAAAGTGTATTAGTAACTAGAAGTTAGTAGGTAGGAACAGAGTAAGAAAATGGAATAATAGTTGGTTGCTTAAATACTACAGAATTCCTTTCAATTTGCTAGGTAAGTGAACATGCATATACTTGAAAAGAACACACTACAAAAAAAGACACATCCGTAACATTTTGGGCCAAATGATTTTTTTCTGTCATGCTTATGACACTTCTATGACGATAATTGTGACAAAATCCGGTATCATCATAGATGTACTGGGCTCCTACTTCTATGACAAAAATCATGACAGAAAATGGGCTTTTCATCCTGTGCGGTCCAGAGACGCGGCTGCATGATATTCTTTGGGCCGTCCATGACGGAAAAAAGTGGTAGAAGCGAGGGCGAGGAAAATATCAGGGAGTTCCCGGTTACGGTGGGTGGTCGGGGCCGAGAGATCCATGGAGGTTTGCCGTTTCTCTCATACACGTACGCGCGTGTGTGTGAGGTGTTGCACTCTAACTGAACCCGAGCGAGCCGTTGGGCTCTAACTGAACCCTAGCGATTGCACTAGCTGCGTTACTGAACCCCGATCGATCCCTTGCTGTTAACTGAACCTGAATGATTCCTTCGCTACTGCTGCTAACTGAAGCCGATCAATGCTGCCTCTTGATGAACAGTGAGCGTTATTGGGGGGTGGATGAACAGTTCTCGGTGGGGGGTGGATGAACAGGACCCCGTGGTAGTAGAGGTCATTGCCGCTGGATGAACAGGACCCCGATCGAGCCGGTTGGGGGTGGATGAACAGGACCCCGTGGACGGCTGGATGAACAGGACCCCATGGAGGGTTGGTTGTATAGTAGCCGGTACTGGGCTGGATGAATAGTAGCCCATGGAGGGGTGGTTGAACAAGACCCGGTGGAGAGGGCTAGTTGAACAGTAGCCGATGGAGGAGCGGTGGAGGCTGGATGAACAGCAGCCCGTGGATGAACAGTCGCACGTGGAAGCTGGAGGAGGTCGACGGTGGATGAACAGTTGCCCCTAGAGGCTGGAGGAGGTCGATGGTGGGGATGAACAGTATCCCGTGGAGTCCCGTTTTGGGGTATGCCACACCCCTCCCGATGAACGGGACCCTCGTTTCGACCGTAGCACTCCAACGCAAGTCCGTTTCCTCCGTTTTGTGGTAGGCCAAGAGAAGTCCATTTCCTCTGTTTTGATGTGGGGACCCCGACTCATAAGTCGTGATCACCGAATGCACGTGTACAGTGATCCCATAGATCAATGCTAACTGAACACACAGTAGCCGAATAACAAGAGTCTTACATCCACACATACCATCCTACACAAATTATGACCATTATGGTCAAGTCTTGATAATAACATTGTAGCGGAAATCTTCGTCGATAACTTGGACCCATGCCATCTGCCTTAACCCTACAAGCATTCTAACTGGGAAGTGTCCTAGCTCGCACGATCGTCACCAAAGAAATCTTCCTCGTATTCATGTTCTTTCATGCCTGGCCAATAAAATAACCAGTGGCAAGCCAATGAGTACCTTGAATGTACTCGAAGCAACCCATGTTTTGGTTCAAGATACAACAATGCACGATATAGGTAAATTTTGTGGAAAGCTAATTTTATTATGCTATGACATGTTCAACAACTGGTAAAACATGCATCATATGAATTCAAGTAACTAGAGGGACTGTTTACAGATATCAACATAAATGGAGTGGGCATCAACCCAACTCAATCATGTCAAGTCCTTTGACTTGACCCAAGTAGTTCTTCCCACTTATCCAAACACACACTGGTTTGTAAACGTGTGGACGTAGCCCAAGAGCGGTTACCCAACTGTTCATGACCGTGGACACGGCTATTCGAATAGTTTTACACTCTAAAGAGGTTGTACACTTTACCCACAATATTCGGGTAACTTCCGTGTCATCCACGACACGCGGTACCTCAAGTACCCGGGGTAAGCACCCGATCACTACCTTTCCCTAGCCGCGACTAACAAGGAGTCCACTCGACTGGTAGCAGCCCCCGTGCCAAACATTGTCACACAATAAATTCTTTTTGTGGAGCCACGCTCCGATATTCATCACATACCACAAGCACGGGGTACCAACGGTGTGTCCGGTGCCCTATGAAAACAGTCATGGCCTCCTTACCTAGCACAACCCCGTCCCGAGAGTGACCATGCCACTCCCGTCACTTGTAATGAAGGCATCCATGTTAGCACGAACTAGGTAATCAATAATGCCCTTTCCCATATAAGGGTAGAGTGGTTGCGCATATAAGGTTGGAGTAACGATCGCAACTTGAACCAATCCGTATTTGAAAGCAACACACTCACTTGCCTCCGTACACCACTTGTTTATCAAGTGGTTACCTAGCTCAGCATCTCCCTCGGGTATTAGTGCCACCCGACGGGGTTTTCAAAAAGTCTTTGAGAATACTTTTGTCCCCATCACCATGCATATCCCTGTCCCACTTCCGTGGCAACTACTTTAGCATCCTATCTACTCCCATAGGCATAACCGTCATAGGAAGTTAGGGTCATGCACAATGCAAGTACAAGGAAGTAACGAGGGCAACCCACCAAAGTGTTTACCATCTCATCATGATTTCGATGCAACAATAATAAAGTGTTGTATGACATGCATAAAATGGGTTTCAGAGACATGGTCAAAGGGCTTCTTGACTCGCTTAGCAAAGTCTTCATCTCCCTGGTCCATCTCCAGGTACTCTGTCTACTTCGTCAACTAACATCGGAAACAAACACACTAAGCAACACAAAAAGGCAGAAAATAAAAGTGCTCTAAAATATGAATTTGACTTTTTTGGGACATCTCTGGTTATATGAAAAATAACCAGATTGGCTTCATTGGGACTGGATCAGTGGATATTTCTGAACATTTCAATATAATGGAATCAAGAGATTAATGGATTTGCCAGAAGTGTGCAGAAATATATTTTTGAAAAATGAGTAAGGGCACCCATTTAACAAGGCATGATTTTAGAAGCATCTAGGAGTTGGTTTTATTGGATTTTGGAGTTCAAATGATTTTCCTATGAATTTGCAAAGTTGACAAATATGATGAAATGGCTCATCATTCTATGTTGCATAGAAAGTATTAAGAATTTTTTTGATAACCTAAGTTATGAACTTAGATGTATCTAGAAATTTGAATCATGGCATTTGGATCAAATATGAGTTCTCTGTGATTTTCTAAAGTTCATCACAGAAATGGAAAATGGGATTTTATTTAATTTGGGTGAAGAAAGTTGTTCTGGAAAAATGTGCATGTTGCACCACAAGGTAGATCATGATTTATGGAGTCACTGGAAATTTGAATCATCAAATTTGGGCATGAGATGAATTAACTATGGATTTCAGAAGCTCACTAGAAAAGAAAAAGAAAAAGATTTGGGTTATACCTAAAGTGTACACAGGGCGTAGTTTAGCAACGTAGCGCACTGGGCCGGCCACGCCGACGTCGAAGGCGTATTTACAGCGGTGCGCCTTCGAGCGAGGGAAGCGAATCTGTTTGAGGTTCTCTCCACTTAAAGGACGGGCCCTCCCGCTGGGTCGCTGACGCGAGGGCCCAGCGACATGCTGTCTTCATCCTCCCGCGCGTGCTCCGGCCGCGGGGAGGAACGGCTCCTGTCGACGATTGTCGGGGCTATAGAGCACCCCCAACGATGTTCTGCCCACCGCCATGACCAGTTAAGAGAGGCGCTTCCAGCCACGGGTCACACGCATGCCGGGGAGGACCTAGTCAAGGAGAGCGCCGTCCATGGTGGACGTGGCCGACAGCAATGGCGGACACAGCGCTCCGGTTGTCGGGAGGAGTAACAGGAGTGCGGGGGTGCTCCGCGGGGGCAGTGGAGATGCAAAGCAACCCATAGGTGGGGAGGAGGGGCCCGGACGATGAGAATTTAGGCGGTGGTCGGCGGCTCGGCTCCGGCCATGGACGAGGTTGGAGGGCATGGGAGGAGGTGCGGATTGGTCCACGGGGTGCACAGTAGAGAGAGGGAGCAAATGGAGCAGAGAGGAGGGCTTGGGACGACCTTAAGTAGCCGACCCGTGGCTCACCGTGGACGGCAACCACGGCTGCAGACTAGGTAATGCCAGGGGCTGAATTGGCACCCTAGGCCATGTCCTGGGCATTCGTGGGCGTGGACCAAGTCAGGGGAGAAGGAAAGGGGGAGCGGGGCGTGCTCCAGGAGGGTCCCGAGCTCGTGCACACATTGGCCGAGCCGGGCGGCGTCAGGCACAGGCAGCAGGGGATGCAAAGAGAGGGGGAGAGGAGAGGGCCTGCATGGCTGTCGTGTTGCGGACGTCAAGGGCCTCGACTGGCGCGATGGGGAGGCACGAGGTGGTTGGGGAGCATGGCGTCAATGGTCGGGTGGTCGGCCAGGTGCTCCAGAGCATGCAAATGGCTGGCTTCTCCGGCTTTTCCACGTGCACCCGCGCTTCCACTTGTGTCTAGTTGCTGCAGGTGGGATTAAACAATGTGGCAAGGGCATTGGATGCCCTGGGGAGCCACTGGAGGAGCGGTGGGGTTGAGAGAGAGAGGGAAAACTACTATCCAGGTAAGAAAAATGGGTCTCTACCCCACTTAATCATTGCTCCTTGGGCAGCAAAGCATGCAGGATGTAGAGGAGGACCAGATGAGGCTGTGTGAAAAGTTTCAGCTCATGGAGATTAGTGGAAGGGGTCGAAACATGCATTTGGAAATTATGCCAAAAGGTGTTCGATGGTGGTTGGTGAAAGGAAACACATTATCCTTGCCATCATATTTACCAGGAGTGAGTGGTATCACATAATAGTAGTGACCACCAATTTTGAGGTCAAATGGAGAAAGTGGCCAATGCAACTTTTGTAAACCCTAGAAATGGGCAGAAATAGTTTTGGCTAGATTTTATCATGCTATCTTGTTCTCCTTGATGCACCACTTGGTGTAGTGTCATCATTTGGGAGTTTGAGCATGTCCACAAAATTTGAGATCAAAAGGAGAAACTTGGAAATGTAGAGTTGCTCAAATTTGGTTCTGGACAGAAAGGGTTTTGAGGCACTTTGATCAAGTTGTACTCTTCTCCAACTTGTGCCACTTGGACTAGGTGAATTATTAGAGCATCTGAGCATGTGTACAAATTTTGAGATCATTTGGACATGTTTGGTAGTGCAAAGTTGTTCAAACTTGGAAAAGGACAGAAATGGTTTTGAGAGGGTTTGGTGGGGCTATATTGTTCTCCATGACATGACACTTTGTAGGATCCTCAAGTAGGTCATTTTTTACATGCTAGAATTTTCCTATATTTAATGGAGAATATTTCCTTTGTAAATATTCGAAATGCTTGAAATGTCCAGATAGGATTTTTGAAGTATTTGACCAATATTTTGAACATGACCCTGGGTTGAAACTCCTATATATGGACAATATATGTCCTATGAGTTTCCCTAAATTTTCTCGAATATTTTTGAAATATTAAAATAATTTTAACCTATTAAAGACCATTTCTGGCCTTAAGAAAAATCCTTTAAATAAAATAGGAAAATAACTTTTGAAATAATAATTTTGTGGTTTATGGGAGTCCTATATCTAATAGGAGTCAAAAATAATTTTTGAAAGGTTTTTCACACCCTTCATTAAGTACTTGTAGTTCAAGTCTCAATTCAGGGGGTTTTGGAAAACCTAATTTAGAAAATACATTTTGGCCAAATTATTTTTGTAAGAAAATTCTATTATGTCCTATACACATGGCATGATCATTGGGCAAAGTTTTGGATCAAGGAGATGAAGTATAGGAGTTAGAGTATTATTTTA
Source organism: Triticum aestivum (assembly GCF_018294505.1). Classification (NCBI taxonomy): domain Eukaryota; kingdom Viridiplantae; phylum Streptophyta; class Magnoliopsida; order Poales; family Poaceae; genus Triticum; species Triticum aestivum. The sequence continues at coordinate 229,820,047 of NC_057794.1, read as the reverse complement.
TTTTTAGAGCACTTGCAGACAACAAACAAAAATCCAATCAAGCAAAGTCCAAAACACTCGAAAGTTTTTGTAAAACCACATTTTATCATGATCTATTTTCTTAAGTGTTGTGTCATGAAAATCAGGGTGTGACAGACCTACCCCTCTTACAAAATCTCGTCCCCGAGAATCCCAAACTAGGTGTGGAAAGGAATACAGAAACTTGGATCCAGGGTAGTCTTCACGTCCTCATACTGCTTCTGCTTCCGAATGGTGCTCCATTAACCCTTGAGGTACTTGATGATGTAGATTCGTGTATGACATTCTTCTTGATCCATGTTGCTAATGGGTCTCTTGTGTAAGTTAGGTTTGAGGTTTATGGCTCGGTGATCGATGTCCTTGTAGAGGTCGGGCTAGTTAGGAAGTTCGAAACACTTTCGGTGTTGTCTCGTGTGCAAAACATTATAAACTGTGGGTAACTCAGGTGGTAACTCTAGTTGGTAGCCATCTACTCTTCGTCTTGCAATGATCTTGGAGAGGCCGATAAATCTTGGTGTGGGTTTCCCTTTGACATGGAAATGCTTGGTTATTTCAGAGGACTAGCTTGCATACACACATGGTCTTTGACATGGAAGTTTACTTCTTGACTATGGTGGTTGGTGTAGTTCTTCCTTCTTGATATGGCGTTCTTCTGATGCTCCTCGACCAGTTGAATGGCTCGTCTTCTGTCTTCAGGTAGACAGGTAGGTCACCAAATAAGGATGACAACCAACCTGTCCAAGTAATCCGTGAAGACTTTGTTCACGAGGTACATAAAGTAGGCTAGGGTATTGGTGGTGGTCACAGTTGAGTATGTGTCAGGGTGTTCTCGACCTAGAGCCAAAGCACATGGTCATGATCTGACCATGTTGTTGCTTGGTAGGGCTTAAGGGTTTCAAGGATTCTAGTGTGTGGGTGAACGTTTATCATCTTAAGGGTTTCTGAGATGCCAATTGCTTTATCTAGCCTTTCAAACAAATCACATCATATTACCGAAAGAATCATCTCGTATAAGACAACTCCAATCACCACTCATGATATTCATGTCCTCATGACTGCCAAGAGGAGGTCTAAATGAATCATACATGTCAACTATCCCCAAACTCATATGCATGGTTATCCTCATGTAAAAAAATCCATGGGTAGAACATACAACTGCTAAGCTTGAATTAAACATGACAATCCAAGTGCTCAGCCTATCCTTCCAAGGTCCAAGATAGTGCATATCTATCCTAAGGAAACACGTCGTATACCCACCCAAGATCTTGTTTCCTTCCTATGAATAAACTCCAACAGCCCATTAACTACACCAATCACTACATGATCCTTTAATTCTACTAATCCAATATATATGGCATTCCACATGATCTCTTAATGTCCTATAATACCCAAATACTCGAAAGGGCTTATCTTTACTATAGTAAGTCCACCAATACCAATTACCAGGGTCAAGTAACTTCCAATGTCAAGCTTATATAGATTCCCTAAGTGAACTCCGACAATTAATTCAATCGCCTAGTTCATCGTCCACCAAGAAACATGGTATCATGATCGAATCATCAATCTAAATCCAATTTACTCCGAACCATGTAGACTTTCTCAACATCCAAACTCCACTAGGATCACCTATTAAATCCAAATCTAATCTCCCCTACGAGAATTCCTACATGTTTCCCCCAAGTCATTATCATAATGTCAACCATCTCCTATCAATATCCCCTAGCTAAGTCAAATCCTTATACTTCCAAGAATTTTAGCTTGCGATCATACTTGTTCTACTAAATCCAGTTTACTCCAGGGTGCTAAAGGTTACGCTACTTTACTAACATGATCCCACCAAGTTCATCCACCTACATGAAATCCTCATAATCCGCCAAAGAGTCCATGATATTCCTCAAGGTGACTAGTACAACCTCACCATTCATTAGTCCTACTAATCATGTACCCTTAAAACGATCTTCCCTATGGCATCATTAGTTCTGGTGTTATCTTAGGATGATATTGTGCTTGCTCACTATGTCCACTAGTTCCATAATGAACCAAGTGAAAAGGTTACTAAAGCTTAACTGGTGAGTTTAGGTTAATCTAGGGAAGGGTTTTCTAGCCTTGAGGGGTAAAAGTAACTCTACAGGGTTGCACTTTGTCGGTGAGAACGACACCTATGGGATCACATGGAATTCCTTCTACGGTTGGCGGGCGCTGGGCTGTGGAAAGAGCGGGTTTAGAAGATCAACGCGGGGAGTTTACCTAGGTTTGGGCCGCAAATTGTGTGTAATACCCTACTCCTACTGATTTGTGTTTATTCGGTGTTCTTGCACGAGCTACAAAGCGAGCATGGTCCAAAAAGTCCGAATCCTCTCACAGTACGCAGCGGGCCTCCTTTTATAGTCAAAGGGGCTGCCATAGTGGCACACAGGAGGTGGAAAGTTGTACAGTAATCGAGTTTATCGCCTGACATCACAGGAAAAAACGCATAAAATGCACTACTTAAGTGTCCTCTTGCTTTATCGAGGACGGCAATGAAGCCCATCCCGTCCGTTGCTGCTTCGCCTTGCTCCGACACGCATCCAGGCCAATGAGTCATGTAGTGCCATGTAGGCTGGCAGGCTGCTAAGCCGACGTGGTGGTGGGATCTTCATGAAGATCTGCATGCCACCACGTAGGAGCTTGAATAGTTGGCTTGGGAGCCACGTACTGCCGCGTGGGTACCTGTTTAGTTGGTGGATCGGCCGCTAAATTGGGGTGGCGACGGGGCGGCAAGGCCTTGCCGTGGTCTTGCTGATCTTCCCGGCAAGGTTCCTGCCGGAGCCTTGTGGGCGCCCTCGGCAAGAGTCTTGCCGGGGCCTCGTGGTTATCTTTGGCAGAAGCCTTGTTGGGGCCTCGTGGACATCCTCGGGAAGGAGCCTTGCTGTTGTCTTGTTTCTTGGTTCCTATCTAGGCCTCGCAGGCCCTTTTGTCTTCACAAAGGTCTGCATGCCACCACGGAGGCGCCTCCCGAGCCTTGGTTCCGATGTGGTTGATGGTGTCGGGACTCTTAGACTCAAGGGTGGCGGTGTTGTTGGTGTTGGGCAAGTCGCCCCGGCAAGGCTCTTGTCGGGGTCGTGAAGGCCACCCCAGCAAGGGCCTTGCCGGGGGAGTTTCACCTTGTCCCTCTGCTCTTCATGCCTCTGGCCTCGAGCACGGCTCTTGTAGTCTTGGGTCTTTGCTTCCTCTTCTGTCCCGCCAAGCACGGGCGCATGCGTGTGGCAACGACTGCCCGCGCACAAGTAAAGGGGTATAAAAATGACCCCTACTTTTGTACACCGACAGGAGCCCCCGGGCCTAGGTCATATATAAGCACGGAGTATTATTGGGCCAGGCCCAGAACGGTGAGCGGGCGCGCGTGCGGCAGAGTTTTACCGCAGTCACCCCCTCGCCAGTTGCGCTTCCCCATGACCCGTGTTGAATGCGTGACGTGGGGGTCATGCTTGGGGCGGTTACTGCACGCCTGCGTCACATCGTGGTAAATGGTAAGGAAGCGGCCCGCGCCTTCCCCATAAAAAAAGGAGAAACCACAGGCGCGCTTCTCATTTACCCCCCTGCGCCTTCTCCAATTTCGGAACCGCCTCTCCCTACTTCCTCCTCAAGCTTTTGACTTTGCTTGCTGCCAACGCGCCCTCACTACCCTTAACCCTCCATCCCCTCTCAGTCGCCATGGCGCCCAAGACAGGTAAAGGAAAAGGGGTGGTCAAGGACGCCGGGGAGAAAGAGGTGTCGGAGAGTGAGTTGGTAGCGCTACGGACGCAACACACTTATTTCCCCCCGACGGTCGATGCGGTCCATCTCAAGGACTACTTTAAGCCCCTGTGGGGGAGGAAGACGACGGGGCACCCTGCCACGCACATCATCCCTACCGATTTCGACAAGGCTGGCACAAATCGGTACCCCTTCTTCGTCACTTACTTTTCTTGCGGGATCTGCCCCCCTTTCTCTGATTTCTTCAACGACATCATGCACACCTACGGCTTTCACCTCCTCGAGTTTACGTTGAATGTCGTAGCGTGCATGGCCTTCTTCGCCCATCTCTGTGAGGGCTTTGCCGGAGTGCTCCCCAGCACGGCGCTCTTCCGCCACTACTTCTATCCTCGCATCCAGCTAGGGACACCATTTCTGGGTGCATCACCTGGATCCCGAGGACCCAGGAGAAGGGCATGTACCCGGAGGGTCCCAGAAGGAGAAATGGGACGAGTGGCGAGGTCGGTGGCTCTGGATCGGGGAGGAGGATCCGCAGGAGTTCTGCCAAGTTCGTCAGAGCCCGCCGACCCGCCGCAAGGACTGGAGCGACATCGATATCAACAACAAGAAGCTCATAGTCGCCACCACCAGGATCCATCACCTCACCATGGCCGGGCTCACCCTTGAGATGATTGGGGCCAATTTCATTCGTCGCCAAATCGCTCCGCTGCACAACAAGGGGAGGCCGGCTTGGGATTTCAGGAATGTGGCCGATGTCATGAGGCTCTGGCCTGGCCTGAAGCATAACTTCACGGTGTTGGGGCATGCCCATTTTTATCAGAGGCTCTTCCAGCTCAATGTGGACGATGATGGCAGGGCTGAGAGGACCGGCAGGGCCACGAAGGCTGGCAAGGCCATCAAGGGGCCCCTGTTTGGGTTGCCGGCGGGAGTGGTCCTGCTGAGCAACAAGTCTTGCCAGTCCGCCATCATCGCCATGATGTCGGACTTCAACACGCACGGCCATGACCCAGCCTGGGCCGAGCCACCGGTAGAGAAAGTGCAGGAGTTTTTCGACAACCTGTCGGAGGGCTATGTCCACGACGAGCCGTTGTTCATCCGCGACACCACCAAGGAGGAGCTGGAATACATCGCCGCCAGGGAGGCGGAAGCGGCGCTTGCCAAGGAGGCCGGCAGCGCTGGTGCCATGGAGGACGAGGCCGATGCGGCCGCGGAGGAGAAGGAGCTCGCCCAGTGGGCGGAGTCCGCCGGGGAGTCCTGTGGCGCCGTCGCTGGGGCCCCCCTTATTGAAGACACGGGCGACGAGTCCCCCGAAGAGGAAGCCAAAGCAGGCAACCCTCCGTCCACGGGGAAGAAACGCGTCATGCGGCGGGCCAGCTCCGGCGAGCCGGTCTAGCTCGGCATGACCGCGCAGCGACAACTGGCTCAGGAGTAGCTCGTGCGCCTGATGAGGGCGATGAAGGCCGCGGAAGCGAAGAAGACGGTGAAGGCAATGGTGGCGAAGAAGACGAGGACTGCCTCCTCCTCGTCCAAGCGGTGCCAGAACCCATCTCCTTCTCCCCCTCCCTTGGACAGTACCCTGGAGGCCGAATTCGACCTTGGATCTTTTAGCCAGAAGGGGAAGAGGAAGCCAGTGGGAGAGGAGGTGGAGGACGAGTAAGTATTTCGCCCCCCATCATCTCCTGACCTTACGCCCGTGTCATCCTATTTTGATTTGATGTTATCTTCACAGGGACACGGCGACGCTGGCCCAGAGGATGGCGAAGAGGGCCAAGGCCTTGGCGGGCAACAAGCTCCCGACGGGTACTTCGCGTATGCCGGTGTTAGTTGAGAGCAGCCCGGACAGCAGCCCCCGACGTAGCCCTCGCTTCATCCCCCAGCGTGAGTTGATCACTGACTCCTTCACTGATGAGCATTAGGGTGTGAATTCTTGATGCTGGCCTTGCCGGGTTGGCAGGAGAAGAACGACAGTAGGAGGAGCCTCCAAGGGCCACTCCCAACACGCCACCCCCCTCGACTACGCCACCCAGAGGGGCGTCCTTGACAAGGGCATCCACCCTCGAGCCCACGCGTGTGGAGGAGGAGGAGACGAGCTTCGGTGCCGGTAGTTCTGCCCCAGAAGTGAATGTTGGCGGGGAGGGCACCACTTCTTGCCAGCCCGGTGCGGGAAAGTTCTTTGCTTCCTGTCCTTGTTCCTTCTCTTCTTTTCGAACCATGATCTTGGCTCCGTCTCATTCCCTTTCTTGGTATCCAGACCCTTCCTCGCCGGACTAGGAGGATATTGACACCGTCATCGAGGAGGTCGCTAAGGATGCCGAGGCTGAGGCTAACAAGATTGTCGCTGAGGAGGCTGCCAAGGCCGCTGCTGAGGAGGCCGCCAAGGGGCCTGCCGAGGAGGCCGGCAAGGGGGCTGCCGGGGAGGGGGTGGTAGACGACCAACCTTCCTCCTCTGCCTCCCCTGGCCCGGGCAAGTACTTGAAGGTGGGCGACAACTTGTTCATCCACCTCCCAGGGACGGCGAGCACCAGGGCGACAACCAAGGGGGAGGTGTTCGACAAGGAGGCTCTCGCCTCTGACGGGCTTCAGGTTGTTGATGAACTGAGCACCGGCGGTGGCGGTTCCCAAGAGGAGCAGCTCCTCGAGCCATGAGCGCCAACTTCCAGAGGCTCCAGACGCTCCACCGGGCCCGCCAAGACAAGGTAAAATCCAGGATGGCGGCGGTGGACAAAGCGGAGGCGGCTTTTGAGGAGCACCTTGCTGAGACACAGGTTTGGTTCGGCGAGGCCAGGGATGAACTGGGGGCCGCACATCGTTAGATGGAGGAGTGCAAGCGGGAGCTCATCCTGAAGCGGGCCGATATCAAGAAGGCCCAGGAGGTGGCGAAGAATCAGGACACCGCAGACGAAGTTGCTCGGCAACAGCAGTAGGCCCTGCTGAACTCCCGGGAGGAGGACCTTGCCGCTCGTGAGGAGGTGCTCGCTGCCACGCTCCGCGGCAAGGATGAGGAGGTCGAAAAGCTCATCACGCAGCAAACCCAGGAGCTGGAGTAGAGGCACAAGGAGGCACTCGATGCTCAGGCCCTAGTCCATGCCGGCAAGGTGAGGGAGCTGGAGCTGGAGGAGCTGGAGAAGAGAGCCTCGACGCTAACGGAGGAGAGGGACGTGGCCAACCACACTCTAGCGGATGCGCGGGTCGCCATCTCCGACAAGGACAAGCTGCTCACTGAGGCCAACGACTCCATCAACAATCTGAAGTTGAAGCTGGACGGCTTGGAGGGGAAGCTTTCGGAGGCCGGGGCTCGTGAAGTGACCCTGAACAAGGTCCTGGAGAACGAGAAGCAGCTGTGGAGGAATGACGCCACTGAGCACAAGGAGTACACGTAGGGCGTAAACCTCTAGATCAGCCGCCTCATCGACGTCGCCGACAGGATCACCATGAAGCTGGCTGCAATGGGGATACAGAATGTCAGGTACTCCCAGGAGCCGAACGTGAGACCCAACGCCAGGATGACCCTGTTCTTCGAGGGCATCCTCGAAGCCTTGGAGCGACTCCGCTCCAATCAAGTAGCCTATCTGGCCAAGAGTCCCGGAGGCTCTGCCAGGGCGCCCTGACCAAGGTACTCACCAAGGTGGCGTTTTGGAATCCCAGCGTCGACTTTGCAGACGCATTGGAGAGCTTGCCGGAAGGGATGGACCTCGCGGCGCTCAGAGAGCATATCGAGCCCATCATCAGTTGTGTCAATGGAGTCCAGAGAGTGGAGGGCCAGCGCCAGGACTAGCCACCCCGTTTCTCATTGCCGCTGCGAGTCCATGACCAAGACAATTTTTATCTTAAGTTAGAACCACAGCAATTATTGATGTAATATAACTCTGCAGTACTTTAAGATGAAACACGCTATCTTCCTGTATTGATCTTTCTTTGTATGTATACACCCTATGCCCAGTAGGATAGGCTCGCCGACGCGTAAACCCATGCTATGGCGCTTTGAGGATGGATCCTTAGCAGCCTGCCGGGGCGCGTTTCCTGCTGGACAAACCACCTTGCCGCTCTCAGCGCGGCCGCTTGAACTGTTGAGCGGACAAGAAACAGAACAAGGACGTTGCTAATAGCGGGCAGGTCACCTCACCATTCTCAGCGCGGCCGCTCGAACTGTTGAGCGGACTCAAAACAAAACAAGGACGTTGCCAATAGCGGAAGGGTCCCATTGCGGGCAGGTTTTCCGTACAAAGAGCAAGATCTTTCGAGGTGAATAACCTTATATTAAGAAGAAATGCTCAAGGTTGTGCGTCACTTAGCTTTTTACGACCATGTGGATGGTCGTTGCGGCCGCAGACGGCACCAGAGCGCAGCTGATTGAGGTCGCCTTCTCCTCTTGAGACATCACGATGAAGGAGTCGATAAGTTGACTACACAACTGGATTTCATAGCTTGCGCCCCCTACCTGGCACGCCAAAGATGTCGGTGAGAACGACACCTATGGGATCACAGCGAATCCCTTCTACGGTTGGCGGGCGCGGGGTTGTGGAAAGAGCGGATTTAGAAGATCAACGCGGGGGAGTTTATCCAGGTTCGGGCCGCAAATCGTGCATAATACCCTACTCCAGCTGGTTTGTGTTTATCTGGTGTTCTTGGACTAGCTACAAAGCGTGTAGGATCCGAAAAGTCCGAATCCTCTCATAGTACGGCGCGGGCCTCCTTTTATAGTCAAAGGGGCTACCATGGTGCCACACAAGATGTGGAAAGTAGTACAGTAGTCAAGTTTATCATCTGACATCACGGGAGAAGACGCATTAAATGTGATACTTAGGTGTCCTCTTGCATTATCGGGGACGGCAACAAAGCCCGTCTAGTCCGTTGCCGCTTCGCCTTGCTCCGACACGCATCCAGGCCAACGAGGCATGCAGTGCCATGTAGGCTGGTAGGCTGTTAAGCTGGCATGGTGGCAGGGTTTTCACGAAGGTCTGCATGCCTGCACGGAGGTGCTTGAATAGTTGGCTTGGGAGCCACGTACTGCCACGTGGGTACCTGTTTAGTTGGTGGGTCGGCCGCTGAGCTAGGGTGGCGACGGGGCGGCAAGGCCTAGCCGTGGTCTTGCTGATTTTCCTGGCAAGGTTCTTGCCGGGGCCTTGTGGGCACCCTCGGCTAGAGTCTTACCGGGGCCTCGTGAGTATCTTTGGTAGAAGCCTTGCCGGGGCCTCGTGGGCATCCTCGACAAGGAGCCTTGCCGTTGTCTTGTTTCTTGGTTCGTATCTAGGCCTTGCAGGCCCTTTGTCTTCACAAAGATCTGCATGCCACCATGGAGGGGCCTCCCAAGCCTTGGTTCCAATGTGGTTGATGGCATCGGGACTCTTAGACTCAAGGGTGGCGGCCTTGTTGGCGTTGGGCAAGTTGCCCCGGCAAGGGCCTTGTCGGGGGAGTTTCACCTTGCCCCTCTACTTTTCATGCCTCTGGCCTCGAGCACGGGTCTGGCAGTCTTGGGTCTTTGCTTCCTCTTCTGTCCCTCCAAGCGCGGCCGCAGGCATGTGGCTGCGACTGCCTGCGCACAAGTAAATGGGTACAAAAAGGACCCCTACTTTTGTACACCGACACACTTGGCCGAGGAGGCTGTAGCAAAAGTCTTCAGTGCTAGTTGGTTGCCGAGGTGGAATCCTTGGTGCATCTTGTCTTGTTGTTCTTTAGTTGATGGGAGAGATGAGAGAGAAAAGTAGCATAAAGGAGGGGAATGCCTAAAAGGGGGTTCTATAGTGCATGTGCAAAGAAACAGGTGCCAAAAGGGCCAAATGCAAGCATTAAGATAAGGAAGGTGATATAGTCGCGTACTTGTTTCCTAGGGCAAAAGGGCGACTGATATCAAAACACAAACAAATAAAAACAAGCAGCACACAATCATGGTTCTATTTGAACCATCATACAGACTCGACTATGCATAGGGGGTACATGACTCATCCTACCCTAGGGGTTCTTGAACTCAATATTCGTGCTTGCTTCGTGTCCCGTGCAGTCTTCTGGGTTTTCCTCAGGTGTCGGTACGTCTCTTGTAGTTGTTCGATGAAACGATATGGGTTGAGCCGGAAGAATCTTCAACAATCTCTCGCTTGATGAGCTGACAGGGTGAAGGTGGTTCCTCGTAGCTGGCACTGACTTGGTCTTTTGTTGTCTTCTTAATCATGACGACCCCTTTTGCCTTCTAAGGCATCAAGGGTTACACATAAGACATTAACAAAGCATAGTAGAGGTCCAACCTGTTGGTTACATTGATGACAACATCGACTCCAAGAGCGGGGGATGAAGAGAACCGTTTTCCTGCTCACTATAGTGAGCCGGCCCAAATGGTGAGGTTCTCATCCATCGGTGGTTACCGATACAACAACTATAAGGACAGGGTTGCTCTATTAGTGATGCATATCATGACCTTGCATGCATTATGCTCTGATCATCATGGGACAAGGTTGCATCATCCTGGTAGTGCTGAGAGTGTCACCATCTTCGGAGTCTTGGTTTCCTCATTCCTCGAGAAGGTGCCTTCTGTCTTGTTGTGGTGTCACCAAACTTGTGTTCAGAAGATGTGGGCGAATCTCTGGCAAGGCGTCTTCCTTCTAGGTTATCCACGAGGATTACAAGGAATCGAGTGGTCAAGGGCATAAGGGTACTAGCAACCATTTGCAAAAGTTTTTGAAGGGGAAGAGATCAATAAGGAAAACATATCCTAGTTTTCGAAAAACTCAAAAGGGAAAAGAAGTATAGATAGTTTTGGAAATTAGTAGTAGTTTTGAAAATAGCTTTACCCTAACTAATGACCATGCTAACTAAGGCTTCCTACAGTCAAGATGGCTCTGATACCAGCTCTGTGGGGACCCTGACTCATAAGTCGTGATCACCAAATGCACATGTACAATGATCCCAGAGATCAATGCTCACTGAACACACATAAGCTGAATAATAAGAGCCTTACATCCATACATACCATCTTACACAAATTATGACCATTATGGTCAAGTCTTGAGAATAACATCGCAGCAGAAATCTTCGTCGATAACTTGGACCCATGCCATCTGCCTTAAACCTATAGGCATTCTGACTGGGAAGTGTCCTAGCTCGCATGATCGTCACCAAAGAACTCTTCCTCGTATTCATGTTCTTTCATGGCTGGCCAATAAAATAACCAGTGGCAAGCCAATGAGTACCTTGAATGTACTCGCAAGCAACCCATGTTTTGGTTCAAGATACAACAATGCATGACATAGGTAAATTTTGCAGAAAGCTAATTTTATTATGCTATGACATGTTCAAGAACTGGTAAAACATGCATCATATGAATTCAAAAGTAACCATAGGGACTGGTTACAAATATCAACATAAATGGTGTGGGCATCAACCCAACTGAATCATGTCAAGTCATTTGACTTGACCCAAGTAGTTCTTCCCACTTATCCAAACACATACACTGGTTTGTAAACATGTGGACGTAGCCCAAGAGCGGTTACCCAACTTTCCTTGACCATGGACATGCCTATTCGAATAGTTTTACACTCTGCAGAGGTTGCACACTTTACCCACAAGATCCTTGGAACTTCCGTGTCATCCACGACCCGCGGTACCTCAAGTACCCGGGGTAAGCACCCGATCACTACCTTTCCCTAGCCGTGACTAACAAGGAGTCCACTCGATTGGTAGCAACCCCCGTGCCGAACATTGTCACACAATAAATTATTTTTGTGGAGCCATGCTCCCATATTCATCACATACCACAATCACGGGGTACCAATAGTGTGTCCGGTGCCTCGTGAAAACAGTTATGGCCTCCCTACCTTGCACGACACCGTCCCAAGAGTGACCACGCCACTCCCATCACTAGTAATGCGGGCATCCATGTTATCATGAGCATGGTAATCAATAGTACCCTTTCCCATATAAGGGTAGAGTGGTTGCGCATGTAAGTTTGGAGTAACAGTCGCAACTTAAACCAATCCGTTTTCGAAAACAACACACTCACTTGCCTCCGTACACCACTTCTTTATCAAGTGGTTACCTAGCTCAGCATCTCCCTCGGGTATAAGTGGCACCCGACGGGGTTTTCAAAAAGTCTTTGAGAACACTTTTGTCCCCATCACCATGCATATACCCTGTCCCACTTGCTTGGCAACTACTTTAGCATCCTATCTACTCCCACCAGCATAACCCTCATAGGAAGGTAGGGTCATGCACAATGCAAGTATCAACAAGGAAGTAACAAGGGAAACCCACCAAAGTGGTTACCATCTCATCATGATTATGATGCAACAATAATAAAGTGCTATATGACATGCATAAAAAGGGTTTCAAAGACATGGTCAAAGGGCTGCCTGCCTGGCTTAATAAAGTCTTCATCTCTCCTGGTCCATCTCCAGGTACGCCGTCTACTTCGTCAACTAACGTCGGAAAGAAACACAATAAGCAACACAAAAAGGCATAAAATACAAGTGCTCCAAAAATATGAATTTGACTTTTCTGGGACATCTCTGGTTATATGAAAAATAACAAGAGTGGTTTCATTGGGATTAGATCAGTGAATATTTCTGAACATTTCAATATAATGGAATCAAGAGATTAATGGATTTGCAAGAAGTGTACAGAAATATATTTTTGAAAAATGAGTAAGGGCACCCATTTAACAAGGCATGATTTTAGAAGCATCTAGGAGTTGGTTTCACTGGATTTGGAGTTCAAATGATTTTCCTATGAATTTGCAAAGTTGACAAATATGAGGAAATGGCTCATCATTCTATGTTGCACAGAAAGTATTAAGAAAAATGTTGGTAACTTAAGAAAAATGTATCTAGAAATTTGAATCATGGCATTTGGATCAAATATGAGTTCTCTGTGATTTTCTAAAGTTCATCACAGAAATGGAAAATGGGATTTTATTTAATTTGTGTGAAGCAAGTTGTTCTGGAAAAATGTGCATGTTTCACCAAAAGGTAGATCATGATTTATGGAGTCACTGGAAATTTGAATCATCAAATTTGGGCATGAAATGAATTAACTATGGATTTTAGAAGCTCACTGGAAAAGAAAAAGATTTGGGTTATACCTAAAGTGTGCACAGGGCGCAGTTTAGCACCGCTGCGCACTGGGCTGGCCTAGTGGCTCGGCCATGCCGACGTTGAAGGCGTATTCATGGCGGTGCGCCTTCAAGCGAGGGAAGGGAATCTTGTCGAAGTCGTCTCCACTTAAACGTACGGGCCGCCCGCTGGGTCGCTAACGCGCGGGGCCCAGCGACAGACTGTCTTCATCCTCCCGTGCGCGCTTCGGCCGCGGGGAGGAGCGGCTCTCGTCGGGGATTGCCCGGGGCTACAGAGTGCCCTTGGCGATGTTCTGCACACCGCCGTGACCAGCGCAGAGAGGCGCGTCCAGCCACGGGTCACATGCATGCCGGGGAGGACCTGGTCAAGGAGAGCGTCGTCCGTGGCGGACATGGCCGACGGCAACGGCGGACATGGTGCTCCGGCCGTCAGGAGGAGTAACCGGAGTGCAGGGGGGCTCCGGGGGGCAGTGGAGATGCAAAGAAACCCATAGGTGGGGAGGAGGGGCCCGGACGACGAGAATTTAGGCGGCGGTCGGCGGCTCTGCTCCGGCCATGGACGAGGTTGGAGGGCATGGGAGGAGGTGCGGATTGGTCCAAGGGGTGTATGGGAGAGAGAGGGAGAAAATGGAGCAGAGAGGAGGGCTTGGGAAGGCCTTAAGTAGACGACCCGTGGTAACCTGGATTCCGAGTCTAATCCGGTCTTCCTGGGAGAAGGAATATCCTTCGTTGACCGTGAGTGCTTGTGATGGGCTATGTTGGGACACCCCTGCAGGTTTTTGAACTTTCGAAAGCCGTGCCCGCGGTTATGGGCAGATGGGAATTTGTTAATGTCCGGCTGTAGAAAACTTGACACTTAACTTAATTAAAATACAACTACCGCGTGTGTAGTCGTGATGGTCTCTTTCCGGCGGAGTCCGGGAAGTGAACACGGTGTTGGAGTTATTCTTGAAGGTAAGTAGTTTCAGGATCACTTCTTGATCACTTCTAGTTCATGATCGTGCTTTGCTTCTCTTCTCGCTCTCATTTGCGTAAGTTAGCCACCATATATGCTAGCGCTTGCTGCAGCTCCACCTCACTACCTTTTCCTACCCATGAGCTTAAATAGTCTTGATCGCGAGGGTGTGAGATTGCTGAGTCCCCGCGACTCACAGTTTACTTCCAAAACCAGTTTGCAGGTGCCGATGAAACCATGCAGGTGACGCAACTGAGCTCAAGGGGGAGCTCGATGAAGATCTCGGTCTTTGTGTTGTTTCATTTTCAGTTGATCAGTAGAGGAGCCCAGTCGGGGCGATCTGGGATCTTTTGCATTAGGGGTAGTCCTCTTTTATTTTGGTTCTGTAGTCGGACCTTATTTGTATCTGGATGATGTAATGCTATATTCATGTATTGTGTGAAGTGGCGATTGTAAGCCAACTCTGTACCTCTTTCTTATTTAGTACATGGGATGTGTATATATTACCCCTCTTGCGACATTGCCTACAATGCGATTAGGCCTCTAAGTCGTGCTCTGACAAGTGGGAGATATAGCCGCATCGTGGGTGTTACAGCAGTGCAGTGTCAATCGAAGGAAGGGGGATCAATCACCGAGTGTAGATCTCCATGAGCATCTAGCTGCCGCGACCGTTGACGAACACCATCCAAGACGTGTTCATGCTGACCCACTACATACCATTAATGTAGTTGAGGGTGACGGGGATCGGATCGGAATCAAGGGGGTTGATGCTCGCCACCCTATGATTGTTATGCTGCTGACACGCCGTTTCTGAAGATTCAGTCAGCATCATCAAGAAAGGAGCTGGCTTAAAAAGCTCCGGCCCGAGGGCCTTGAGTAAACGGTACAACCCCGATGAGCATGCGGCAAGCAGCATGGTACTGAGATTGTCCACACGCGAAACAATGAGCATGATTACCTCTGTGGGGAGCGAATTCCAGCCACTCTTTCGGTGGACGCTGCTCAGTTTTGCCATTATTAGTGCTTGGGTTTCGGAAGAGGGGGAGGCGCCTTAGTGGGGATGGAAGCTTTGACGATTATGTGCGGACAAAGATGGAGGAGCAAATATGTTCAGCGGGAAGTGGACAGGTGATGATGACTACAGCACACCGCTTGACTTACGAGACACATACCAGCAGGGTAGGGTCATATCGATGCTAGACAACTTGCTTGAGTGATCACAGTACTGGTACTCCCTACAGTACCTACTACTATGCCCTAGTAGTGGAGTAGGATTCTGCTCTACTACTAGCACCGGAGGAGTAGTATATTCTAATATAAAATAGTTACAAACTTCAATGCCCGAGCGTGGAACGACTACGAACCGCCATCGGTGCTAAATCCAATCCCCAGCAAACATTCACTAGGAGACATGGCAGTTGCAAATGCCCGCGACGCAGTTACAGTACGTGTGTAAGGGTGGAGGTTTTGTCAAATACTATGGCTTAAAAACAGGCCACCGTCGAATGGAAACCTGACGGTTACGTGGGATTTGCCAGGATTGAGCTCATGGCAACCAATCGCTAGATATCATTACTAAAAAAGGTTAAAACACCTAGGGCTATAACTTGCACCAGCTGACCACTAACAATGATACTAACATAGTTGTAAAATGGTCAAAGACCGTGTCTATGTGGTGTTTGGAATTATATGCAAAAAACTAGCAAGATGCTCGTGCATTGCACGGAACATCAAGATGCATTTTTTACAAAACACCTGTTGTGATTGACCCATGCAGGAGTAATCACATGTGTAAAAACTAATGATATCTCGAGAATTTTATCAGAAAATGGTATCTCGACCATTTCATCAAAAAATAATATCTCGAGAAAGATGATAGATAAGGTGAGGAGGAATGGGGCGTGGTGGTGACTGGTGGTCGGACTTGGTGGAGGCATGGGGATGGACGGTGCCGGCAATGGCCACCATGCCAGATTGTTCCAGAGACTTCCTTTTTTAATTGCTCAGCAATGAGGATGTGGGAGATAAGGATGAACGAGGCAAGGCCTTATCTGTAAATGTGAACAGAGGTGCGAGTATCTTTTGTAAAATTGTCATAGTTTTCTTTCTATCCGTCAGATATAGATCGGACGGTCTATATTATAAGATGGCAGGCACACCATCATCACCAACTCGGTTTTTTCTCTACTCCTACTCCTATAAAAGACTCAGTTGGTGATAATGGTGTGTCTGCCATCCATCATTTCTGACAGTTAGATCTGCATCTAACGGTTGTGATGTAAGTTGTGGCCTTTTGCAACAATTCCCACTTCTTTGCTCCAGTTTACACCAAACTGCTTAGTATCTTGAAACTAACCACATTCCTCCCTTACCTCATCAAAATAGCCCAAATAATATATTTGGACTAAAACATAAGATATTTTTAGTGATATGTATATCAAAACTAAACTATATTCTTTCAAATTTGTGAATATGTATTATTCTACTTTGGATCCGTTTCAACGGACGGGCTCATTTCTATAAAGGTTTATCTCTTGCATGAACACCTGGTGTACTGGTCCAGGCCGGATGCTCACAGCGCGATGACCTGAGTTTGAATTATGTCCTAAACTTTAGCTTTTTATATTTTTTATTATATACTTCTTTCACTATTGTACTAGTTGTGGAACCCATAGAGTACTTAGAATACAAGATTAAGGATGGATTTGTTTCTTTTTAACTTTCTGTATGAATCTGTAGCCAGCCTGCAAGTCATGTACATTGTACTGACAGTGGAACCCATAGAGTACTTAGAATAGATGATTAAGGATGCAATTAACTTTTTATAGAGGGAGAATCATACACACAATTAACTCAAATGGATTGGACGTCACTCTATTATTCTCCAACAGCAACCTGCAAATTTCCTCCCGTGGGCTGGAGTAGGTTTCTTGGTTTGCATGCAGGTTTAACGGAGGCGTTTGATGGAGGTGAGGAGGCGTGTTCAGCCGGGCGTGCAGCGGGTGGCGCAATACTATTTCATTTGACAGCTACTAGTATATTATAAAAAAGAAAGAAGAGTAGTAGAGATAGAGATAAGAGTAGAGATAGAGATCAGAATAGAGATAGAGACTATGGAGGAGCACCATCTACTGCTTTGTGTGCTACTCCTGCACTCCATTCGGCGACCGCAACGTCCCCTACAACCACTCCCTCTGGCACTCCATTCGACGGGCGCTGTTGAAATTTGGGGAGCGCAATCGTGCGACTGCTGGCAGCGACGACTTCTTCCCCGACCTCGGCAACCTCTTCCTCAATGACATGGGCGACAACCTCAACGCCAACGGTGCTGCTCCCGTTGGACCGTATGTGTTTTCTGTTCTTCCTGTCCGAAATTGTGATAGAATTCATGTTTCTAGTCTATGTCCTAGATTCGATATGTTCATCTACTATGCTGGTCCACACGATTAGTTTAATCTCTGTTATAGTCGTCATGATTTATTTTGTGCTGATTCAGATTAAATCTCGTAGTGACTTGCTCATATATTAAACTGGCGCAACGTCCCCTACAGCCACTCCCGTTCCATGGATGGCCTCGTTGATGCCTCCAATGAGCCCTTCATCTACTGCTATGAGTGCCCGTTGCTATTTTGGGGCTCGCGGGCAAGCATCATGCATCAGCTCACGCAAGCGTCCATCTATCACTACTGGCCCGCAGCGAAGAACATCAAGTACGAGACGTGCTACCCGTTCGCCGTGCCGGAGTCGTTGGAGGATCACCGCCGTCTGCTAGTCTCGGAGGAGGACGGCAGCGTCTTCCTCTTGATTGTGGGCACCGGCGAGGTCTGCGCAGGCCGCTGCCTCATCTCTGTAGTGTGTGTTAGGGGCAACACCGCTGACGCTGACACTGACACAAGGCCGATGTATGGGTGGTACTCACTATTACTGCCCCTCAGAGGTACGTGGGCGCTCACACCAACTCCATGACATTGACTAGGACTGTGACGAGCTGGGACCTTCCCGCCGATGTGGACATGGAAGACGCGTGGTATGACCCCCCCCCCAACATGGTGCACGGGGACTCCAAGGAGGTTCACCTGGACATATGCATGACCAAGTTAAATGATGATCATTAGTCTTCGCTCAATGTAATCCGATGTCTAAGCATGTGGAGACTTCTTATTTATATATTATAGAACCTTCCATGCATGATCTTGCTCTATTAGAGTATCACGCTTGAATAAAAGTTTATCCATTTATAGTTTAGTCTAGAATCTTCCATGTATGCTTTTGCTCCATTAGAGTTCTCGCTTGCCATTTATGAGATTAACTAAGAATTTTTACTATAGTACTGGTGAAAGACTTATGATGAACCATTTCTTACATCTCCTCTACCCCCTTCCAAGTCATCCTGATTTAATCCCCCCGTCTAGGTGTATAAGAGCATGGTTAATACTTAATAGTATAGCCAATTGTTGACTATAAGAAAGTGTCATGCCATCTGTAGCCAACATGTATAACAATCGATACTCAAAAACTAATTCTTAAAGATCATTTCTTGCAAAGCACAATAAGTGTTACTTCTTCACAAGTTTTGGATGTAGGTTGAACAGTTGAATGCTTTTGTTTGCAAAAGACACTTTTTATCTATTTCACCCGGATGTTTGTGAGCTCTAGAGATGAAATAATATCCGAAGAAACCTATAGATACCCGTTACACATGAGATGACCCCCACATCCTTTGTCAAAATAAAAAACTCCCTGATCAATGCATTTCACTGTTCCGTGCAACGCACATGCACCTTACTATAGATTAGTACAACCAAAAATTTAAATACTCCCTCCATCTACGTGTGTAAGTCACCTAAGGTGGAGCAGCGGGACCTAGGTGGCTGCGGATTGGAAGAGGCCAAGGAATCATACCAAAAATTCGTCCAATCATCGTGCCACTTTTTTCCTCCTAAACCAAACGGAGATTAGAAATGAATCCCTAATTAATAGGGCTGTCGTTTCAGCCAAACCATGCAGGCCCATTGACGTGCATGCAAACTGGGGTCAACCCTCCCCTAATCAACGTGTTCCTTCTCTGCATGCATAGGTCGGTCATTCTCTCTAGCATTAACTTCCTCCCCCGCGTGGTTCAGCCAGAAAATTTGCTCGCTAATGAACGAGGCAGTGAGGGAGGGGAACAAGGACGAAATTTAATGCATTGCGCCTAAGTGTTTTGGGAATATCTGATTTTCGTAAGGTGACTTACACCTAGATGGAGGGAGTAACATTATATATAGTATGATAAATTCTCATGCATGTCACCTAAAATTGTATCATTGAAAACTATGTTCAAATACGAATCCAATGGTACAGTTTTTGTTGACATGCACTAACATTTTTGTCAGTTAAATCTTTAGTCAAATTCAATGGGGGACTAATAAACCATGACTGATGTAGTACTAGTGTGGAGGGCGGTGCTGCACGGGATTCTCACCCCGCTCGTGGCGCGGCAGTAAAGCCGTCATATCACAAAATCCCACCACTCCCAGTAATAAGTGGCCTGGTAAAATAAACGGACAATCAACCATCACATTCCTCCATCTTTTTTGCATTTCATCTCTCTACATTTACTTTCTCCGATTCATCTAACACACTCGATCCCTAGCTACTACTCCTAGGGCCAGTTCTTTTGGCGGCTTAAAAAATAAGCCGTCTCTTCCCCAGCTTTTCCCATAAGACTAGTCACAGTGGAGAGTAACATTAAGGTACCTCTGTCCTGGTTTATTCGTCACTATTGTAATTTGTGCTAAATTTTGACCAAAGATTTAACTGATCAAATGTTTGTGCATGTGACATGCACAAACATTTCATTGGTTAAATTTATGGTCAAATTTTGACACAGATTACAATGGGGACCAATAAACCAGGACGTAGGTAGTAGTTATGCGATTACTAATCTAGAAGCCTAAAAGAACTGACCCCTGGTACTCCTAGTAGTAGTACTCAAGTTGGAATTCCAATTGCACGGCACAACTTGTTAGGCAAAAAATTCGATACATGGTGTAGGAAGCGGTTTGGGAATTTTCATGCCTTCCCGACCAGTGAGATACTCCGTAGAAAGTATGATAGAGAAATAACCACAGAGAATGAAGCTAAAAGTAAACAATCAAACGAGCATTTTTGCATTTGTTTTGCACTGAATCGTTTCACAAGCTTGACTAGTGTTGTTTTTCTACTTTTACAAAAACTGCATCGTAATGTTAAAATGTGCATTTGCACGTACATAAGTAATAGTAGTACTCCCTTCGTCTAGGTGTATAAGTATTCCCTCCTTCTTGGTCACGGTGCACAACCAAAGATGACTTATTCACTTAGATGGAGGGAGTAGCACTGTCTGCGAGCATGTATAGAGAGAGACGTGTAGTGCGATAGTATATAGTAAATTTTGTGTTATATGCACGTACTTACAAAATCCGTACGGATACACAAGGTTTCCAAACTTTTCCATTTACATACTTAATTAAGGATGCTAATAATTCCCGAACGTTCGGGATTTATCATTTGCGCCCCAAAACTAATGAGATCTCCTTATGAAACTAAATTATATTCCTAATCAAATCCACGACGCTTGCAGGAGCGCTTGCGGCGCGCCACGAGTGCCCTGGTGCGCGGCCGTTTCTCAGCGCGCCGACACAACGCATCTTCCTTAGACTTGCAACTCGCGAGGTGTTGATTGGCGACTTGCCGGCGGGCGAGCACGATCTCATCGGTGTGGTGATCCGGCACCAACAGGTACTCCTCGCTAGAAGCGTGCACCCGGTCCACGTACCGCCAATCGTATATGAGGCGCTTGGGCCCGACTGCACTCAAGGCTTTGGCATGGGCGTCCTCTGCCACCCTCATGACCCTCGCACGAGCCTTCTTCCAAAGAGCCAATTGCCTGACTCTCTCGGACGCGACATAGGCCTGCCAGGCAGCTTGCCCCGCAGCGCGTGTCGATGTCAAAACCGGCGGATCTCGGGTAGGGGGTCCCGAACTGTGCGTCTAAGGCGGATGGTAACAAGAGGCAGGGAACACGATGTTTCACCCAGGTTCGGGCCCTCTTGATGGAGGTAAAACCCTACGTCCTGCTCGATTTATTCTTGATGATATGGGTATTACAAGAGTTGATCCACCACGAGATCGGAGAGGCTAAACCCTAGAAGCTAGCCTATGGTATGATTGTATGTATATATCTATCGACTAGCCCGGCCTCGGTTTATATAATGCACCGAAGGCCTAGGATAACAAGAGTCCTAGACGAATACGCTGGTGGGGAGGAGTCCTTTTCTTGACCACCAAGTCTTGTGGAATCTTCCATGTATGCGGCAGCTGTCCGAACTGGCCCATGAGTATACGGCCATGGGGGTCCTTGGCCCAATCTAACAGATCGGGAGATGACGTGGTGAGTACCCCCTTGTCCAGGACACCATCAGCGCGCTTCTCTTCCTTGGCCTCCTTTTCCGCCTCTATTTTGGCGCGCTCTGCGAGAGGCAAAGCCTCCCACAAGGCGACATCCATTTCTTTCCAAAGCTCCTCAAGGATGGGGGCCTTAGCGGGCGGCACAACGTTCTCCTCGTATCGGGGAGCCGACGCATCCTCCGATGCGCATGCTGGCGAGATTGGGAACGCCGACCCATCCACCTAGACGCGTCGCGACGAGGAGCAGAATGCCGACACATCCTCCTCGACTAGTGGTAGCGAGGAACGGAACAGCAACGCGTGACCATCCGCGTGGTGCAGCAAGGGCGCCTAGGGCTTGGGAGGGGCGATGCCATGGTGGTCGACGTGATAGGGAGAGGGAGGTGATAGCGATGAACGTGAGCATTCTTCTGAATGCCGTTGGAGGCGCATTATTTATACCGAGCAATGGCAAACCTACGTAAGATATGGACTGAGCTTCAGTGACTTAACTGCAGGTGCAGTTGCCTCACTGACATGTGGGCCAGATGCCTGTTGGGCCCACAAGTCAGTGACCCAATGCACCTGCAATTATGTAACTGAAGTAGCGTCCAATAAGATATGTTGTGTGACTAACGTAACAGCTACGTGGGCATATTTGTTGGAATAAATTACGGGGGAGGGAAGGGGTGGAAATATTGCTGGTCACAACGGATTGGACGAGTGCGGGGAGAGGAGAGTCATGCATGCAGATTTTTTCCACACGGGGTGGAGTGGTGGGACCGCTGGAGGGAGAAGGAGAGTCAAGCAGGCATTCAGTTTTCAAGGTGCACTAAATTATTGCATGCGATGATTAAGGCTGGCCATAGTGGTGGTAATGTGGTACTAGCTGGTATCATGCCCACGGGAATAGCAAACATGCTGACATGGCAAAGAATTAAAGAAGAGGGGGGTTAGAGTAACATAGGTAGATACTGTATCATGTTAAATACTATAATACTTTGTGTCATGCATGGCACTATAAAGGTAGTCCAGTCTCATACACTAGTATCATGCACATGATACTAGTATTTGATACTTTCTACTATGAGTAGCCTAAAGAGAATATGACTAATCTCTAGTCTCTATCTTGACTCTTATCTCTATTTTCTACTCTATATCTATATGCTCCTATATATATACTTATATATATACTCCTATAAAAATCTCAGTTGGTGGTGATGGTTTGTCTGCCTCTGGAAAACGTGAGCCGTTCGATCTACTTGGAACCAACGACTGAGATGTGTGTGCATAGAGACATGGCCTTGCCATCGGAGGTAGCATATATTCACAATGTCAAATCAATATTTTTATACTCATTATAAAATATAGTTTCATAAAATATATTTTTGGTATTGTAGATATTGATATTTTTAGTATAAATTTGGTCAAAAACTTTGCAAACTTTGACTTGACACAAATCTTACACGGAGTAAAAAGGACTAGAGGGAGTATCATGCATGCGGAGTAGGCAAAAAAATTGCTCATTTATAGCCGGTCAAAGTCTCAAAGGGCGCGACCGCATGAGGGAGGCGAAGGTCATGGGAGGCGCGACGGTTGATGGAATTAAGTGAAGTTACATCCACGCGCCGGCATGGCGTGCAACCACGCAGAAGCTATACCGTCAGGTCTACGATATGGGTCTAGTAGACATGACATCTAGTGGGTCCCACATAGTACTCGAGAACTCTTTGGGGGCATGCAGCCGTTTATCCACCTGGCAAGCCAACAACCTGACACCATTCGCACGCCCTACTCATCCCCATATTCTACCTTACAACAGTTCGCTCCCAGTCGTCCTGTCCTTTCACATTACACCAGTTCAACTTCTCCTAACCCGCCTCCAAAATCCATGGCCTTCCAAATCTCCATGATCGCTATTGAGTACCAGGTTAGAGCCATCATCGGTGATGAGTTCATCGTCATCTACACCCTTAGATCCGCGATGGTGAAAGCATCCCTTGCTCGCTTCCTACACATGTTCAACATTTCAAAGGATGAGTGGGTCACTGGGCTAGATGTTGAGTACACCACAGTCCTGGAAAGTGAGAAGATTCTAAAGGAGGCAGAGAAGAAGAAGCCCGCCGTGATCCAGGTTTGCGTACATAACATGTGCTTGGTCTACCACATATGCCATGCCGATGTTGAGTGCCAGGATTTTAAGAACTTCCTCAAGGAAGAAAGAGTGAAATTCATTATTGTAGACTTTACTAACAACAGGATTGTCCTGGGTTGGATAGGCCTCATTGTAGGCCAGCCCTTCGATCTCCAGAAGGCAAGCTTGGTGCCCTCCTCTCAGCCTTCAATGCTGACCTTGGCAGCAGCCATGATTCATCCTTCGTACGCTCAACAGAAGAAACCTCACCATGAGTATCATCATGCATGGGAGTCGAAGACAATAGATGAAGATCACATCCTGTACGCAGCAATGGATCCCTACCTTTGTTTAAATATCTACAAAGGTTGGATGAAGAAGCAGAGCCCAGTGTCCGGTTCAAGCAAAGAAGCATCGGCGAAGAGGAAGAGGGAGGAGGACGAATTCGAGGACGTGGACTCAGACTCCGAGTAAGGTGGCAGTGGCGTCGCTCATCCTGGTTCTACTGCAATGTCAAGCGGACTAGGTGCTTCGTTTTATTTCAGGGGTTTGTTGTGCTGAGCCCCCAGCAGAACTATGTTTATGTTCTTTCTCATTACTTGAACTCTTTAGTACGTACAGTAGTACTAGTATGTCTTACTATTGTTCTTCTTGTACTTGGTACTACCACTCGTATCTTCGTGTTCCTACTGTACTTAATATGTTCGTACTAGTAATATAATTTGGGTCAGTCGATTTGTGAAAGAAGTTTGACGGAGCGAAGGAAGAAGACGACAGAGAAGCTACCCCGGTATCTATATTAGGGTGGCAGGGTGCCCATGATCTATCTTATGAGTGTTGGGTGTGGAATGCAGTTCGTCGGAAAAAATGGATCATGCCCGGGGTTAAACGGATGGCGGGGTGGGGGCAGCATGGCGGTGGCAGGCGGTTCAGGGGAGGGCGGGGCGGCGGCAGGCGGTTAGGCGTGTGGCAGGCTGGCGGCTCGATGCGTGAGAGAGAAGATGAACAGTGCATCAATTTCGGAGGTTGAAGAAGCCCTTCTGGCCATCCATGTTGCATCCAATGGCTCACAAGAGTCGACTGACCCAAATTGCTCCTTCATATTGCAGGATCAACATGGCATTCAAGGTATCGAAGGTAGATTCCGCGTCCGCACCCGGTTTGCGGGCTCGGCGCAGGTGCGACCTGCTTCCGCCACGACAGCCACCATGTGCGCCTCCTCCATGCAGGCGGAGACGACAATGACATGCTAGCTCCTCCTCGTCGGCGTGCCGGACCACGCGCTCATCCTCCTCTTCGTACGCTGTGTGGATAGACGTGGCTCCACCAGCTGCTCGCGTGCTTGGCAGCATGGCGGCATCGCGAGGAGGGACTACAAACAACGTGAGCCGGCGAGCTTTCGGCTTCATGGCACAAGGATGGCGGTGACACGGCGGTGATGGGTGAGAAATGGTTAGTCGGAGAAGGAGGGCGCCGGTATGCGCAACTGCGGCGGTGACATATTGATGAGTGCGCGTATGGGAGCTTAGTTTAGTTTTATATAGGGTTGGTCAAACTTAAAAGAAACCCGTACTAGTACATGTAAACATTAGACTAAGGCAGCACTTATATTAGTTACCACAGCCATGATACAGAATCATGTACAAGTGCGTGAACCACGGCTGCGCGATCGATCGAACGGTGCGTCACCGTGTCATGCTCAAAGGACATCCACCGAACCTTTTTGTGTGTGTGAAAACAATCCCCGAATATTACTCAACTTTTTTCCAAGAAAAGTTCTTGACGCTACAATATTTCCATATATTTGAATTTAGCTTCAGTTCATGTTTATTTGGATTTGGACGTTTTACGTGCGCCCTAGTTTTTTAATACTGACTTTGTGTGTGTGTGTGTGTGTGTGACTGAGAGAGAACGTGTGTATGTGTCCATGTTTGTGTTGTGGCGGAAGGACAATGTGGAGACGGTGTGCGTGTGATAGAGACATAGAGAGGTGTGAATGTGCAAACGATCATGCATGAGTCAGACATAGAGAGATGCCGATACGTTGTGTATACATGACAGAACAGTCCTCTATTTGTACTTGTGTGTGAGAGAGAGAGAGAAAAAGAGAGAGGATCATCTGTAACACAACAACCATCTCTCTCGATTCGTCTGTCCCTCGCACGATCGCATGTAACACATGCATGAATGCACACATTTTGAAACCCTCACCTGGCCCCTGCCCACCTCAAGGCCCGCACATCGCTCTGCATCTCGCACGCACAATCTCTTCGTGAAAACCCTATTTAGCATGTAGATTTCCGTCACATACCCACACATTTCTCTCCATAGGTTTGATTTCTCTCTATATCTGACACACTGATAACCCACAAGTATAGGGCAGCATTTGTAGCCTTTTTCGATAAACAAGAGTGTCGAACCCAACGAGGAGCTAAAGGTAGAACAAATATTCCCTCAAGTTCTATCGACCACCGATACAACTCTACGCATGCTTGACGTTCGCTTTGCCTAGAACAAGTATGAAACTAGAAGTACTTTGTAGGTGTGATAGGATAGGTTTGCAAGAAAATAAAGAGCACGTAAATAAAATTTAGGGTCTGTTTAGATAAAGACACAACTAAGTTAGTTTTAGTAGACAACTTTTGTCAACAAGAAAGTTATTTGTCCCTAGGAAATCGAAAACAAGTACCGGTAATCATTCTTGTAATTTTATATGAGAGAGAGGCATGAGCTAACATACTTTCTCTAGTTGGATCATATGCACTTATGATTGTAACTCTAGCAAGCATCCGCAAATACTAAAGATCATTAAGGTCGTGAAACCCAACCATAGCATTAAGTATCAAGTCCTCTTTACTCCCATACACCATAACCCACCTACTCGGGTTTAAGTTTCTGTCACTCTCGCAACCCACCGTAAGCAAATCATGAACATATTGCAACACCCCACAGTGGGGGGCCCTCACGTTTGTGCGAGAATGGAGGGCACCGTAGGATAGCAGCATAAATAAAATATACAATCATACCAACCAAGATCACGATTAACCCACAGGACAAAACGGATCTACTCAAACATCATAGGATAATCATAGATCATTGGGAAATAATATATGGAGTTGAGCACCATGTTTAAGTAGATCTTACAGTGGGGAGAAGAGGTGTTACACTGCTACATAGAGGGGTAGAGAGTTGGTGTTGACGGTAGCAAGATTGTTGATGTAGATCGCCATCCCGATCATTGTCCCGGTGGCACTCCGGCGCCACCGGAAGCGAGGGGGAGAGAGCCCCCCTCCTTCTTCTTCTTCCTTGGCCTCCTCCCTAGGTGGGAGAAGGCTTCCCCCTCTGGTCCATGGTCTCCATGGCGGCGGAGGGGCGGGAGCCCCTCCGAGATTGGATCTCCCTCTGTGTTCTCTTCTGTTTCGCGCTCCCCAGATCTGGCCGAAAACCGTTTCTTATATTCCTGGAGATTCGTAACTCCGATTGTGCTGAGATTTTAACACGTTTTTGTTTCGGATATAAGCTTCCTTGCGCCCAAAGTAGAGCTCCAACTGGCGTACGAGGTGGGCATAACCCACCACTGCGTGCCAGGGGCCTCTGGTGCGCCCTGGTGTCTTGTGGGCTGTGTGGGCCTCCGTTTGTGGTGATTCCAACTCTGAAAAATCACATATATTCCAAAATAATTCTCCATGAAATTTTATTGCATTTGGACTTCATTTGATAAGGATAATCTGCGATACAAAAAACATGCAAAAAACAGGAACTGGCACTGGGCATTGGATCAATATGTTAGTCCAATAAATCATATAAAAAGTTGCCAAAAGTGTATAAAAGTTGTATAATATTGGCATGAAACAATCAAAAATTATTGTAGCGACCCAACCTCAGATGGTCAGGTCTCTGTGCTTAAGTGTCATCCCTGGATCGGTATGTTGACACACACAGTACTCGAGGATTTACAACAGAGGTAAATCACGTGTATAAAGTAACGCAAATACTATTACCTCAATCCAAATAGAGGAAGTAACAACAAGGTTGTGGATTCCCATCAACACCAATGGCAAAGTTGAGTGTAGGCATCGTAACCCTAACGTATCACTTACTCGTGGTAAGATTCCTGCAACATGAGATGTTGCAGCCAAGTAGGTCAGTACATTGAATGTACTGGCAAATTCACACCATAGGATAAAAATGAGAATGACTATCTCTATATGCACATTTGGCTAGTGGAGGCTCTAAGTTTAATTTTGCATAAAGCTAATTTTTCCCTACAACAAAGGAATATATTTTATTTAACTACAAAGTTGGTTGAAATTATTGAGAAGGTTCCTCCAACTCAATCCCAAAATAATAATTATAACCCAACAAATTAATTAAGTAAAGTGATGAGATCAAACCAATAATTCAAGTACCAGATACTCAAGATGTCCATAACCGGGGACACGGCTAATCATGATTAGTTTGTACACTCTGCAGAGGTTTGCACACTTTTCCCCACAAGACTCAATCTCCTCTGTTGAAATTCTCGCACTACATGTTGTTTGAGAAACGGATGATCAAGACACAGTCTTTCCGAAGCGTTAACTCTTTACTCTGGGTAGACAGTACCACCTATTTTCCCCCTACATCTGCTAGCCTACCACTGAAAGAGGTCACACAACAGACACAACTATGCCAGAGCCCATAATGGCTTGTGGCTGCACACGGAAGTTTCTAGCATGAATAATCTTATGATCCCTTTGAGCCTGGGTGGCATTCCATGGGGTGATCACATGGGTACTCTGGGATTCCCTTGGGAAAGCACTGGGTTCTCCAGGTGCCCGGGCAAACCACTGGGTTCTCCAGGGGGCCCCAACCAATCCACCAAGATGCGTATTAAAGAACCCACCTTAAGTTTCCCTTAGTTAAAATCGTTCACATCTTTCATGAGTCTCATGAACCAAACCACATCTATGAGCATAACAAAGTAGTATAAACATAACGATAAACCCAGGGTTTGATACAAGACAATAGGTTCCTACCTCATCAACTACTTCCCAAAACTCACATGTTATCAAGTCCTACTCATGAAATGTTTGAGGGTTGAATCTAATGCATAAAAACTAGGTTATAAAGGGAGTATGATCAAAGTGTGAACTTGCCTTGTACTATTGATGAAGATGATTTGCACTCATAACTCCTGATAGTTCTACTTGTCACACTCCAGTCAACCTATCGTAAGCAAGCAATAGTAACCACACATAAGCAATCATGCAAAAGAATCAAAGAAAAGATCTCGGAACACTTCGAAAACCAGCAATTAACTCTTGCAATAGAAAACAATTTCTAACAGTACCAAAATTGGGTGAATTTGGTCTTATTAGAAAGTATAGGTCAAGAGCTTCAATTAGCAAAAAGAATCAACTCAATCACAGTTTTAAAACTGAAGTAATGAACAAAAGAAGTTCAAAACCAAATCTGTTTGAATCCAAATTTTTAAACTTTCAAAAACATATTTAAGTTGACTATCTGAATAGAGGAGATCTTAACGAAGAAGTGGACGTTGGTTTCGTTGCATTTGGATAAACGGTGTAAAAGTTGTGAGGGTTTAAAGATCAGGGGCTAAACTGTAAGAAACTATTTGCATCTGGGTCCCTAGCCGAAATTAAAAAGAAAAAGAAAAATTCTACCGAACGAACATTTTCTAAACAGATCTGATCTGACTCGCTACAGAACCTAAACTAGAGAACGTCCACTTTAACCTTACTAAATTAGAAAACCGGGTTTTACAGAAAACAGAGAAAAACCATAATAAATCGGATCAAACCAGGGCAACGGTTTTACCGGTCCGCAGCGGGTTCGGCGGTGGCGGTTTCCAGCATCGTCGAGTCCGGCGACGGCTCGGGGCTCCGGCGGCGGCAGCTACGAGGGGCGGCACGAAGCGCGGCTGCAGCGGCGGCGGAGGTGCGGCGTGGGCGAGGCGGCAGCGGCGAAGTCCGGCAGTGTGGGCGGCAGTGGGGCGGCGAGGCGAGCCGGCGGCAGCGCGGCTTGGTGGGAGCGTCGGCGGAGCGGGGTATTTAAGGAGGAGGGGAGGGGCGACGACTTGGGGAAGGGGCAAGGGAGGAGGAGTCCGGGTCGGTGACGGTTGGCGATGGCAGCATGGTGGCATAGTCGCTCGGGACTCCATCCCGAGCTTGCACACGGTGGTGCGGCGCGCTGGGCCGGCTGGGCTGGGTGCGACCCAGTTCGGTTGGCCCGAAAAGTTTTTTTACAGATAATAAAAAATAATAGAAACCAAGTAAAATAAAAAACTACTATAGGCATATAATATATGAAAAAATTTAGAAAAAGATTTTCTACAACTTGAACAATTTTCTAGCGTCAAATAAAATCCACAAAAATTCAAATAAATCAAACAGTGCCACTGGTTTATTAAAAAACCAAATAAAAATATTTTAAAACACCAAAATAATTTGAAAACCATTTTTCTCCAATTTTCTAATGTAGGGAATCATTTTACCCTATTTTCAATATATTTTATTTTTGGATAAAAATAATTTGAATAAAAACCAAATAATTCCAAAATGAAAATAATTTCATAGGGACTTTAAAATTTGATTTCTTCTAAACTTCCAACTCATATTTCATATGTTTTGAAGAAGTCATTTTATCTTCTCTCTTGGAAATCATTGAGTTGCATAAAGTTTCTGAATTTGAAATAATTCCAGATGACGTTCAAATATTTTCAAAGCCCTTTTCATTTTAAATGGAAGAAGTCATGTCATCTTCGCTCTAGGGTTTTGTGATGAAAAGAATTTGAATTCATGGAGATTATAAATGCAAGGTGAAAGTTTGGGAAAGTCCTTTTATTCCCTCTCATTTAACTTTCAAAAAGTTTCAAATATCACTCCACTTCACACAAGCAACCATACCACAATCGAACAAACAATCAAAACTATTTATTTAATATAACATTCCAAAATTCAGAATTTTGGGATGTTACAATTATAGATACGACGGAGACGTATCAGCATCCCGAAGCTTAATTCCTTCTCGTCCTCGAGCAGGTAAATGATAAAAAAGATAATTTTTGATGTGGAATGCTACCTAACATAAACTTGATCATATGTCTAGTCATGGCATTAATATTAAGACATAAGTGATTCAAAGCAATAGTCTATAATTTGACATAAAGACATCAATACTCGGGCATCCCAACAAACAATCATGTCTTTCAAAATATCAAGGCTACAAAATCATATAGTCTTGTCATGCTCTGTCTTCTTAACACAAGTATTTATCATGCACAACCCCTATGACAAGCCAAGCAATTGGTTCATACTTTTTAAGGCGCTTCAACTTTTTCAACTCTCATGCAATACATGAGCGCAAGCCATGGATATAGCACTACGAGTAAAATAGAGTATAATGATAGGGGTAAATATAGAGAAGACAACAAAGTAGGAAGTCTCACATCGATGTGGCTAACCGACGGGCTATGGAGATGCCCATCAATTGATATCAACGTGAGGAGTAGGGATTGCCATGCGACGAATGCACTAAGAGCTATAAGTGTATGAAAGCTCAATATGAAAACTAAGTGAGTGTCCATCTAATCCTATAATGAAAAATTCCCACTAGTATATGAAAGTGACAACATAGGAGACTCTCCATATGAAAAACATGGTGCTACTTTGAAGCATAAGTGTGGTAAAGGATACTAACAATGCCCCTTCTCTCTTTGTTTATTTATTTTTTCTTTTCTTTTATTTTGTTTCTCTTTTCTTTTTCTTTTTTCTTTTTATATTTTTTCTCTCATTGTCCGGAGTCTCATCCCGACTTGTGGGGGAATCATCGTCTCCATCATCCTTTCCTCACTAGGGCACTGCTCTAAAAATGAATAATGATGATCACCACACTTCTATTTACTTATAACTCAGAAGAAATAAAAATTACAACTCGATACCTATGACAAAGTATGACTCTATATGAATGCCTCTGGCATGTACCAAGATGTGCAATGATCTAGCGTAACACGTACGAAAAATGATGGACGGTGGCTAAGCCACAACTACTATGCCAGCTATACGATCACAAAACACAATATGACAATGAATGCTCAAGTCATCAAACGGAAGCGGTAGAAGTTGCATGGCAATATATCTCGGAATGGCCATGGAAAAGCCATAATAGGTAGGTATGCTGGCTGTTTTGTGGAAGATATAATAAGGCTTATGTGTGATAGAGCGTATCATATCACGGGGTTTGGATCCACCTACGAAGTTTGCACCACGTCTCGATGTGAGAAAGGGCAATGCATGGTACCATAGAGGCTAGCAAATTGCGGAAAGGTAAGAGTGTGTATAATCCATGGACTCACATTAGTCATAAAGAACGCATATACTTATTGCAAAAGTTTATTATCCCTCGAAGCAAAGTACTACTACGCATGCCCCTAGGGGGATAGATTGGTAGGAAAAGACCATCGCTCATCCCCGACCACTACTCATAAGGAAGACAATCAATAATAAATCATGCTCCAACATCATAGCATAACGAGAGACTATACGTGCATGCTTCAGGAATCACAAACCTTAACACCAATATTATTACTAAACATAACCATTTACTAGTACCTCCCACATATTCCATCTCTATATCGCAAAACTATTGCAAGGAATCAAACATTTCATATTCAGTGATCCACAAGTTCTATGTTGGATTTTATGACTAACCATGCATATAACCAATTCCTGTTGACTCTGTAAATAGATATAATTGAAGCATGAGAGTTTAACTCTTTCTACAAAAGACCATGCTCTAACAAATATAAGTGAAGCAAAAGAGCTGTAACATCCTAAATTTTCAATTTGGAATGTTTTACAATTTTTAGCTAAGCATTTATGCATTTTGTTTGAATTGAGTGACATTTGGAAATTTTTAGAGTCTGTTGAGTTTTGGTTGAATTTGGATTCAACTTGGCATTTGAAAATCTACCTCAATATCCCTGACAAATACTTGAGAAAAAGTATGAGAGGAGCTAACATGACACTCCAAAAATATCAGAAGAAAATATTGCCAAAAGGTTTGAATTCAAATTTGAACTTTATTTGGAGTTTGCAGAAAATGTTTTTTTAGTTTCTGTTTTGCCTCTATAAAAATGTCCACGCTATAGGATTAATTCCCCTGAGAATTTTGATATATATATATATATATATATATATATATATATATATGTCCTATATAAGAATATTATAGATTTCTCTTATTTTATTTTTTCTCTCTGCCTTAATTCAAAAAAAAAAGGAAAAGGCCCAGGCGCGATCCAGGCCAACTGGCCCAGCCGACGCCCAGGCCAACCGGCCCAGCCAGCAAGGCCGCAGCCCAACCAGCGCCAAGGCCGCCAGCCCAGCGCGGCACACGCCCGAGCCACCTTTGCTTCGGTCGCCCGACCGAACCCACCTCTCCCTCTCTCACCGACGCGCCGCCCCCACCCCGTCTTCCTCCCCCCGCAAGCCACGTGCGCGTATCCCGCATGCGCTCGCGCCGGCCGAGTCCGAGCCTTCGCTAAAACCCTAGCCCGACTCGACCTCCTCCCCAAGAAAGAAGCCCTACAAATACCCCTCGACCTCCTCTTCCGATCCCCCTAAAAACCCTACTCCAAAACCCACCACAGCTACCATCGTCGCCGAATGCATCTCGCTGCAGCCGCCTTGGTTCACCGCCGCTTCTGCCACCGCTGAGCAAAACCCTACCCTCAAACCTTGTCAGCACCAACTCCTCAACCTCCTACACCTCCCTGACACCCTTTTCACCGCCTTCGACGCCTATAGGGAGCCGCCCGAGCATCTACGCCCGTCGCTGGAGCACGTCGAGCACAGGAGCTTGACGAGCTTGTTCCGCTCGTCACCGCCATCTTCAACCACCATCGAGGCCGCCCTCGACTTCCCCAAGCTCCTCCGCATCGCCCCAACGTAGCCGCCGCCGCCCCGAACCACCAGAGCACCTCCGCCACCAACGCCCGAGCCCACCCCGGCATCGACCGCCGCTGTAAGCCCCCGGACTCCCCACCACCGTTCGATCTGCAATCTACGGCATAGATTAGAAATAGTGAATGGTTAGGTTTAATTTAAGTAGACCGGTTTTTGTTTAGCTTATTCCCGGTTAGATCGGTTTATTTATTTGCGGTTTAGTTAGACCGGCCGATTGGTTTATTTCTATTAGCCCGTGGACGTATTGATCTATGAAGTGCTCATGCGCAGTTTAGTTTTAGAGCGCTCACTGTTCGGCCCGTTAGCGCGTTAGTTTTTGTTTAGTTTTATTTTTTTCGTTTCTGTTTTCAACAGAATAGTTCCAGTTTTGTAAAATATATATCTTTTAAATTATTTAATATTTTTAGTTGATTCTTTTTGCTCTAGTTTGAAAATTTCCTATAGTTTCTTTAGAAATTAGATTCGGCCATGTTTAGGTTTTTAAAAATTGCTTTATATTAGTTTTAGTCAGATTAATTTTTCTGCTATAAATTGAGTTAGGATTATTTTATTTTATTGATTCTTTTTGTCACTGCTTTGTTTTGACCTTTCCTAGCAGTAGGAATTTATTTGGGCATTTTTAGTCTTTATTAAAAATAGTTTTTATGGGAAAACAAGCTTTTCTAGTTTATTTAGCTTGTTGTTGTTTTCTGCTGTTCTAGTTACTTTTAAATTTTATTTTTCCTATGTTATAGTTTTTTTTAGTTTAGTTTCTGTAGTTACAGAGGGCGAACATTTATTTACAGCAAAATAAAAAGTTTTATTTTATTTTCTTATTAGTTTTGTTTTAGGTATAATAGGAGTTCTATAATAGATATTGGTTTGATTCTTTTTGCACCTAGTTTATGCTGTTTTCCTTTTTGTTAGTTAGTAAAACCATGGTTTTGGATCTGTAAAGAAAAGTGTTAGTAGGTTAAAACTATTTCTTTGTTGTTGCTTGATGTGATGGAAACCTTGATTTTGTTTTCCCCGAGTTTTCTTTGATTTTGGTTTGAGTGTTTGTGTGTTTTCCTTTAGTTTGCTGATATGTCATTAGTGAAATACTTATTTGTGCTATTGTTTGACTCGATAGAATTTCCGGAGTGCGAAGCTTGCTATCTCGAGTCACTAGCGTTTGAAGACCGTCAGCCAGGCAAGTCATTTGATCATGTTTTGCAATACCTATGATTTTGTTGCATTAGAATTGTTCCTCCCCACCATGCATGCAGTAGGAGAATTTTAAGTTATGTTCTTGAGTAGTATCATGAGGTAGGATGAACCCAACTCCCCTTGTTACCATTGCCCAGGACGATGTAGTTTATTTTGCTATGCTCGTAGACGGGGTTGGTTGAGTGATTCATAAGGGAGATGTGAGAGTCAACATGATGACAACCCCATGACTTCAAGCTCAAGATGGACTTCAAATTCACTACTGGGTGGAGGACGGTTGATGGGCACCCTGGAGAAACCAGCGGATGGCCGGGATGCATGGAGAAGCGCCATGACATCTTGCGGAAAGCTTCACCCAGCCACGAAGAGACGGATGGATACCCCTTGACCGGAAGCTTACCTGTGCAGCCGCAAGCCATTATGGGCTCTGGCTGGGTTGACCCTAGGCGTCACTCTAGACGGACGGTGCCAGCAGATGTAGAATAACGGTAGGACATGGATGGGCACCGGCAGTGCCCAGAGAAACTCTACGGAAGACCCTGTTTCGTTCATCCCGTCTTCAAACACCAGGCAGTGTGAGGACATAAAGGAGGGAACGATTCTTGCGGGTAAAGTGCACAAGACTCTGCAGAGTAACAACCTAATCGATTAGTCGTGTCCCCGGTTACGGACAAATGAGCCTCTGGAAATTGGAGTATTTCGGAAATCTCAACACCGAATTTAATATATTAATTGAGGGGTTATTTAATAATTGGGTATGAGACATTGGTTGGCGGAACCATCTCAAAAACAACCAACATTTTGTAGTAATTGCAAGCAAGTCCTTTGTTATAGGGAAAAATTGACTTTTTCGCAAAAACATAAAACTTAGAGTCCCACAGCCAAATTTGCATATAGTGTTAGCATTATTACTGTTGTTCTCTCTATGACTTGCTAGCATATTCAAAATGCTGACCTACACGGCTGCAACGTCTTATGTTGCAGAGGAGTTTTCCGACCAGGAGTGAGGCTACGATCCAAGCTTGGCGATTGCCCTATGGAGTCGGATGGACTCACTATTCGTCTATGCTTCCGCCGCTTTATTTAGTTTATTTATCATGAGTTGGCCTTCGGTCAAATTTATTATATTGTAATAAAGACTCGATATGAGAATCGTGTAATAAATTCAGGTGTGATTGAACTTTGAATCTTTTCATCAATGTACTATGTGTGCCAGCATGATCTTGGGATGGTACAGCTACACAGAGACTTGACCGATTTTGGGTCGGGTCGCTACAGAGATGGTATCAGAGCACACGCTGACCGTAGGATGTAACCCCTAGGATCGGAAAGCCATAGGAAGAAACTATTTTATTTTATGTCCTTATCATTCCGTAATACTCCCCTGTTCATTTCTGACTTCTCTCCGATTTCAACATTCTAGATGGCCGTCAAGTTCATCCCAGTTCTGCTCCCGGAGTTTTGCCAGCCAGATGAGACAATGCTTTTCGGCAGGAGGCTGGTCCAGATCACCAAGGAATTGAAGATTGCTCTGCCGTCTATCACCGGGACCCCTATCATGGCATTTCCAGAAGACCATCGTTATAGGATTAAGGTGCACATACCAGGGAGAACTTTCGGAAGCCTCTCAGCGCCCGTTGACTTCAAGTTCACTGCTCCCACTTGGATATTCAGGAGAGACATAGCAGTTCATAGCGCACTTGGACGCATCCAGGAGGAATACAGGACCGAGCTTGTTGGATCAGACCACACCATGATTTCTCGCAGGACTGCAGATGGAGAGATTATCCGCACCATAGATGACGACTCTGTCTGCTCATATGTCCAAGACTTGGAGGCTCACATCAGGGCTCTAGAGATTCAGATGCGCAGGAGCTTGAAGACGGTCCAAAAGTTGCATCTTCGTGAAATTGAACTAGAGGATGTAGCACGTGAAGCCCACTATGAGCATGAGGATGAAGTCAAGGATTTTATGGAAAGACTCGAGGACCGGAAGAAATATATTGCCACACTGGAGGAGAAGATGGATCTGGGAGAAGACCTTTTCCCGAGTGGAGATGATGGACCTCTCGTGAGCAATGACCAGGATTATGAAGAGAGCTCCACCGAAGGAAGCCGCAAGAGGAGACGCCGCACCAGAGGATGATGCACCAGAGGACGCAGGGATAATTGATGAAGACATTTAGTCGACCGCCATGTTATTTTATTTTTCATCGATCAGTTAGGCCGTTATTGTTCGATTAGTCGTGAGATCTTGTAATCCAAGTTTGAACCTTGCTTGAGATGAATGAATAAATGATTTGTGTGATTGTGTTTGTGCATTCATTTGGGTAGTGCTATTTTCTCATTAGACCCTTGTTCTATTCTAATTTCTCATCCACTCCATAACACCAGATGCCTCCGAGACGTGACCCGGTTTCACTTTCCCGCCGGAGCTCACCCAGCTGATTCAACAGCAGAATGCCTTAATGCAAATGCTCATCCAAAACCAAGGCAACAACAATAACAATCCACCGCCACCACCCCCTGTCGATAACCTGACCTCGTTCCTAAGGCTGAATCCGCCGGTGTTCTCTAGTAGCACCGAGCCGATTGTAGCTGATGATTGGCTCCGCAAGATCAGAAGGGATCTAACAACTGTTGGATGCACAGATGCTGAGAAGGTGCGTTTTGCCGCACATCAGCTGAATGGACCTGCAGCCTCTTGGTGGGAAAACTACACCGCCACTTATCCGGTCGCCACCATGACATGGGATCAGTTCCAGCGGGCATTCCGCACCGCGCATGTCTCAGCTGGAGCCATGAGTCTGAAGAAGCGTGAGTTTCGCAGCTTACGCTAGGGGAACCGCACTATGGGGCAGTATGTGGATGAGTTCAACAAGTTATCTCGATATGCCCCAGATGACATGGCCACAGATGCCGCAAAACAGGAGAAGTTTCTTGAGGGACTCAATGATGAGCTGGGAATGCAGCTAATGGTGGCTACCTTCAATAACTACCAGGAGCTGGTAGACAAGGCCACTATACATGAAGGCAAGCAGCAGCAGATTGAAAGCCGCAAGCAGAAATATAGCCAAGGAAAGTACAACTCTGGAGCTCAGCAGAAGCCCTGCTATGCCCCATACTCGGGAGAACATAACCATCACACCCATGGAGGACACAATCATGGAGGACATAACCATGGAGGGAATGGGAAGAATCGCAACCACGACAACAACCCCAAGTCAGGCAATGGAGGCAACGGCAACCAGCACCGTCCTACTTCGACTCAGAAGGATCTGAGTCATATCACCTGTTTCAAGTGCCAGAAGATAGGACACTACGCCACCGATTGTCCAGAGGCCAAGCAGAGGAATGGGAATGGCAACGACAATGGAAGCTCGGCAAAGAAGCCCAACCCTTTTCCTCGTGCTCAGGTGAATCACATTCACGTGGAGGACGTCTATGATCAGCCAGAAACTGTGGTTGGTAAGTTTTTATTAAATTCACGTCCAGTATTGGTACTCTTTGATTCCAGTGCAACTCATTCATTTATATCAAGGGTAGTTGTGGAAAAGTACGGGTTGCCCACTAGGACCCTTAGAACCCCGATCCAAGTCACTTCTCCAGGAGGAGAGATGATGGCAGGCTTAGGCTGTCATTCAACCCTCAGCATCGGAAATCATGATTTTCCCGTAGACCTCATAGTCTTAGAATCCCAGGGATTGGACGTGATCCTAGGCATGGACTGGTTGACAAAGTTTGAAGGGAACATCGACTGTGCCCGCAAGATGATTTTGCTCACCACCCCGGAGCAGAAGAGGATCAAGTATGTATCCAGACGCACACCGATAAAGAAGTAGGTGAATTCCCTCACGGGAGTGGTTCAGGAGGAAGTGCCTATAGTACAAGAGTTTCCGGATGTATTTCTGGAGGAATTACCAGGAATGCCACCAGATAGAGAAATAGAATTTTTGATCGAGTTATTACCTGGCATAGCCCCAATATCCAAGAGACCTTATCGGATGCCCCCGAATGATTTGGAAGAGATCAAGCAGCAGATCAAGGAATTATTGGAGAAAGGATATATTCGCCCAAGTTCGTCACCTTGGGGAGCCCCAGTTCTTCTGGTAGAGAAGAAGGATGGAACCCTAAGAATGGTTGTAGATTATCGTTCATTGAACGACGTGACCATCAAGAATAACTACCCTCTACTGATGATTAATGATTTATTTGATCAGCTAGTCGGAGCCAAAGTATTTTCCAAGATCGATCTTCGATCAGGGTATCATCAGCTAAAGATTCGTGAACAGGATATACCCAAAACAGGCTTCACCACCAGGTATGGTTTATATGAGTATAGCGTCATGTCATTCGGATTGACTAATGCCCCTGCGTATTTCATGAGCATGATGAACAAGGTATTTATGGAATATTGGGACAAGTTTGTCGTGGTGTTCATCAATGACATATTGGTCTTCTCCAAGAGCGAGGAAGAGCACAAGGAACATCTGCGTCTAGTCCTGGAGAAACTCCGAGAACATCAGTTATATGCTAAGTTCAGCAAATGTGAATTTTGGTTGAAGAAAGTCGGATTCCTCAGACATGTTATTTCAAGAGAAGGAATAGCAGTCGACCCCACCAAGGTTGAATTGGTCACCAACTGGCAGTCCCCCACCTCAGTCAAGGAGATCCGCAGTTTTCTCGGACTCGCAGGATACTATCAGAGATTTATTGAGAATTTCTCCAAGATTGCTAAACCCATGACCGAGCTGTTGAAGAAGGAAACAAAGTACATTTGGATCGAGGATTGTGAAGCCGGTTTTCAGGAGTTAAAGAATCGTCTGGTTACAGCCCCAGTACTCATTTTGCCGGACATACACAAGGATTACCAGGTGTATTGTGACGCTTCTCGTCAGGGGCTCGGAGGGGTGCTCATGCAGGAAGGAAAAGTTGTAGCTTATACCTCCAGACAGCTACGACCTCACGAGATGAATTATGCCACACACGATTTGGAGTTAGCAGCCGTAGTGCACGCACTCAAAACGTGGAGACATTTCCTTGTCGGAAATAGTTGTGATGTTTACACGGATCATAAGAGCTTGAAGTACATTTTCACGCAGAAAGAGTTGAACCTCAGACAAAGGAGATGGCTTGAATTGATCAAGGACTATGATATGAGATTGCATTACCACCCAGGGAAATCAAATGTTGTAGCAGATGCCTTGAGCCGTAAAAGCCATGTGAACACCCTCATAGCTGGAGGATTACCTCAGAATTTAGCCGACAGTCACAGAGATCTCCGATTGGAAATAGTACCAAGAGGATTTGTCGCCACCCTGGATATTCAGTCCACTCTGACTGAAAAGATCCGTGAAGCGCAGAAGACGGACAAGGAAATTGCAGAGATAAAGGAAAAGATGAGTAACGGAAAGGCTAAAGGTTTTCGTGAGGATGAACACAGAACTTTATGGTACGAGGATTGTATCTATGTGCCTAATGACCCAGAGGTCCGGAAGTTAATTCTTCAGGAGGCCCATGACTCACCGTACTCGATTCACCCAGGCAACACCAAGATGTATCTGGACTTGAAGGAAAGTTTCTGGTGGACAGGTATGAAGAAGGATATTGTCGAGTACGTAGCAGTATGCGATATTTTTCAGCGAGTAAAGGCGGAGCATCAGAAGCCGGCAGGGTTACTTCAACCACTGCCGATCCCTGAGTGGAAATGGGAAAAACTTGGAATGGATTTTATCACAGGATTACCCAGGACCCGCTCAGGTTATGATTCTATCTGGGTAGTGGTTGATCGCTTGCCCAAGGTAGCTCATTTCATTCCCGTGAAGACTACATATACCAGCGCTAAGTTAGCCAAGATATACATGACCAGGATCGTATGTCTGCATGGAGTTCTGAGGAGTATCGTGTCAGATAGAGGAACACAATTTACCTCAAAGTTTTGGAATCAGCTGCATGAAACTTTGGGTACGAGGCTGGAGTTCAGTACAGCTTTTCATCTGCAGACAGATCGATAGACTGAGAGAGTCAACCAGATTCTGGAGGACATGTTGAGAGCCTGTGCGCTAGTCTATGGGTCTAGCTGGGATGACAATCTGCCATACTCAGAGTTCTCGTACAACAACAGCTATCAGACCAGTCTGAAGATGGCCCCTTTCGAAGCTCTATACGGAAGGAGGTGTAGAACACCATTGCTGTGGGATGGTGTTGGAGACCGAAAGCTTTTTGGTCCCGATCTTATCAGAGACTCCGAAGAGAAGGTCAAGCTGATTCGAGATAGACTCAAGATAGCCCAGTCGAGACAGAAGAGTTATGCCAACAGTAAATGCAAGGAGGTAACGTATGAAGTTGGAGACCGAGCCTATCTCCGTGTGTCCCCACTTCGTGGAATCAAGAGATTTGGTGTTAAAGGAAAATTAGCACCCAGGTTCATTGGCCCCTAAAAAAATCCTCGAACGTAGAGGAGAAGTTGCATACAAGCTGGAATTGCCGGAAGGATTGTCAGGAGTTCACGATGTCTTTCACG
Organism: Triticum aestivum; assembly: GCF_018294505.1. Lineage (NCBI taxonomy): Eukaryota > Viridiplantae > Streptophyta > Magnoliopsida > Poales > Poaceae > Triticum > Triticum aestivum. The sequence continues at coordinate 229,779,058 of NC_057794.1, read as the reverse complement.
TATCTCAGCTGAAGAAATGCCATGCCGGGATGGCCGATATTCCTTTGAGAGACACAGTGCCCCTAGAAGCCATACAACTGGATAGTGATCTGACTTATGAGGAGAAACCTGTCAGAATTCTTGATACTGCGAACAGAGTTACCCGCAGCAAGATCATCAAATTTTGCAAGGTTCTGTGGAGCCACCACTCTGAGGAGGAAGCCATCTGGGAGTGAGAAGAAGATCTCCGCCGAGACCACCCGCACCTATTTGCTAGCCAACCCGAATCTCGAGGGCGAGATTCATCTTAAGGTGGGTAGGTTTGTAACATCCCAAATTTTCAATTTGGAATGTTTTACAATTTTCAGCTAAGCATCTATGCATTTTGTTTGAATTGAGTGACATTTGGAAATTTTCAGAGGCTGTTGAGTTTTGGTTGAATTTGGATTCAACTTGGCATTTGAACATCTACCTCAATATCCCTGACAAATACTTGAGAAAAAGTATGAGCGGAGCTAACATGACACTCCAAAAATGTCAGAAGAAAATATTGCCAAAAGGTTTGAATTCAAATTTGAACTTTATTTGGAGTTTGCAGAAAATGTTTTTTTTAGTTTCTGTTTTGCCTCTATAAAAATGTCCACGCTATAGGATTAATTTCCCTGAGAATTTTGATATATATCTGTCCTATATAAGGATATTATAGATTTCTCTTATTTTATTTTTTCTCTTTGCCTTAATTCAAAAAAAAGGAGAAGGCCCACGCGCAATCCAGGCCAACCGGCCCAGCCGACGCCCAGGCCAACCGGCCCAGCCAGCAAGGCTGCAGCCCAACCAGCGCCAAGGCCGCCAGCCCAGCGCATCCCACGCCCGAGCCACCTTTGCTTCGGTCGCCCGACCGCTCCTCTCTCCCTCTCATTGACCCGCGGGCCCCACCCTATCCCTAACCCCTCGCCCACGACACGCCACACCGGAGCACGCGCAGAGCGCGCCCGACACCGCGATCCTCTCGGGATCGTGATCCCGAGTCGCCCCCTGCTCCATGAAGGTGCCCTATAAATACCCCTCGGCCTCCTCTGTCGATCCCCTAAAACCCTACTCCAAAACCCACCACAGCCACCGCCGTCGCCAAACGCATCTCGCCGCTGCCGCCTCGGTTCGCCGCCGCTTTTGCCACCGGTGAGCAAAACCCTACCCTCAAACCTTGTCAGCACCAACTCCTCAACCTCCTACACCTTCCTGACACCCTTTTGACCGCCTTCGACGCCTACAGGGAGCCGCCCGAGCATCTACGCCCGTCGCTGGAGCACGTCGAGCACAGGAGCTTGACAAGCTCGTTCCTCTCGTCACCGCCATCTTCAACCACCACTGAGGCCGCCCCCGAATTCCCCAAGCTCATCCGCATCGCCCCGACGTAGCCGCCGCCGCCCCGGACCACTAGAGCACCTCCGCCACCAACGCCTGAGCCCACCCCGCCATCGACCGCCGCTGTAAGCCACCGGACTCCCCACCACCATTTGATCTGCAATCTATGGCGTAGATTAGAAATAGTGAATGGTTAGGTTTAATTTAAGTAGACCAGTTTTTGTTCGGTTTATTCCCGGTTAGATCGGTTTATTTATTTGCGGTTTAGTTAGACCGGCCGATTGGTTTATTTCTGTTAGCCCGTGGACGTATTGGTCTATGAAGTGCTCATGCGCAGTTTAGTTTTAGAGCGCTCACTGTTCGGCCCGTTAGCACGTTAGTTTTTGTTTAGTTTTATTTTTTTCGTTTCTGTTTTCAACAGAATAGTCCAGTTTTGTAAAATCTATATCTTTTAAATTATTTAATATTTTTAGTTGATTCTTTTTGCTCTAGTTTGCAAATTTCCTATAGTTTCTGTAGAAATTAGATTCGGCCATGTTTAGGTTTTTCAAAATTGCTTTATATTAGTTGTAGTCAGATTAATTTTTCTGCTATAAATTGAGTTAGGATTATTTTATTTTATTGATTCTTTTTGTCACTGCTTTGTTTTGACCTTTCCTAGCAGTAAGAATTTATTTGGGCATTGTTAGTCTTTATTAAAAAAAAGTTTTTATGCGAAAACAAGCTTTTCTAGTTTATTTAGCTTGCTGTTGTTTTTTGCTGTTCTAGTTATTTTTAAATTTTATTTTTCCTATGTTATAGTTTATTTTAGATTAGTTTCTGTAGTTACAGAGAGTGAACATTTATTTACAGCAAAATAAAAAGTTTTATTTTATTTTCTTATTAGTTTTGTTTTAGGTATAACATGAGTTCTATAATAGATATTGGTTTCATTCTTTTTGCACCTAGTTTGTATGCTGTTTTACTTTATGTTAGTTAGTAAAACCATGGTTTTGGATTTGTAAAGAAAAGTGTTAGTAGGTTAAAACTATTTCTTTGTTGTTGCTTGATGTGATGGAAACCTTAATTTTGTTTTCCCCGAGTTTTCTTTGATTTTGGTTTGAGTGTTTGTGTGTTTCCCTTCAGTTTGCTGATATGTCATTAGTGAAATACTTATTTGTGCTATTGGTTGACTCGATAGAATTTCCGGAGTGCGAAGGTTGCTATATCGAGTCACTAACGTTTGAAGACCGTCAGCCAGGCAAGTTATTTGATCATGTTTTGCAATACCTATGATTTTGGTGCATTAGAATTGTTCCTCCCCACCATGCATGCAGTAGGATAATTTTAAGTTATGTTCTTGAGTAGTATCATGAGGTAGGATGAACCCAATTCCCCTTGTTACCATTGCCCGGGACGATGTAGTTTATTTTGCTAGGCTCGTAGACGGGGTTGGTTGAGTGATTCATAAGGGAGATGTGAGAGTCAAGATGATGACAACCCCATGACTTCAAGCTCAATATGGACTTCAAATTCACTACTGGGTGGAGGACGGTTGACGGGCACCCTGGAGAAACCAGCGGATGGCTGGGATGCATGGAGAAGCGCCATGACATCTTGCAGAAAGCTTCACCCAGCCACGAAGAGACGGATGGCTACCCCTTGACCGGAATCTTACCTGTGCAGCCGCAAGCCATTATGGGCTCTGGCTGGGTTGACCCTAGGCGTGACTCTGGACGGACGGTGCCAGCAAATGTAGAATAACGGTAGGACATGGATGGGCACCGGCAGTGCCCAGAGAAACTCTATGGAAGACCCTGTTTCGTTCATCCCGTCTTTAAACACCAGGCAGTGCGAGGACATAAAGGAGGGAGCGATTCTTGCGGGTAAAGTGCACAAGACTCTGCAGAGTAACAACCTAATCGATTTGCCGTGTCCCTGGTTACGGACAAATGAGCCTCTGGAAATTAGAGTATTTCAGAAATCTCAACGCCGAATTTAATAAATTAATTGAGGGGTTATTTAATAATTGGGTATGAGACATTGGTTGGCGGAACCATCTCAAAAACAACCAACATTTTGTAGTAATTGCAAGCAAGTCCTTTGTTATAGGGAAAAATTGGCTTTTTCGAAAAAACATAAAACTTAGAGCCCCACAGCCAAATTTGCATATAGTGTTAGCATTATTAGTGTTGTTCTCTCTATGACTTGCCAGCATATTCAAAATGCTGATCTACACGGCTGCAACGTCTTATGTTGCAGAGGAGTTTTCCGACCAGGAGTGAGGCTACGATCCACGCTTGGCGATTGCCCTATGGAGTCGGATGGACTCGCTATTCGTCTACGCTTCGGCAGCTTTATTTAGTTTATTTCTCATGAGTTGGCCTTCGGCCGAATTTATTCTATTGTAATAAAGACTCGATATGAGAATCGTGTAATAAATTCAGGTGTGATTGAACTTTGAATCTTTTCATCAATGTACTGTGTGTGCCAGCATGATCTTGGGTTGGTACAGCTACACGGAGACTTGACCGATTTTGGGTCGGGTCACTACAAGAGCATTCTTCAAACAACGGCTTTCCATGTGAAGAGAAACAGGCAATCCAAACTTCGAATGATGTAAGTGAAACAAATGAAGCATTCTATAAAGCCACACTCAAAAGATATAAGTGAAGTGCAATGAGCATTCTATAAATCAACCATGGACTATCTCATAGCAGCAAGGTAGATAAAATAAAAATGAAAACTAAAAGCAAAAGATGCTCCATGATTTGCACATATCACATGAACGAAACGAAACTGAAAACATACCGATACTTGTTGAAGAAAGATGTGATGCCTTCCGGGGCATCCCCAAGCTTAGACGCTTGAGTCTCCTTGAATATTTACTTGGGGATCCTTGGGCATCCCCAAGCTTGAGCTCTTGCCTCTCCTCCTTCTCCTCATATCGAAACATCCTCGATCTTTGATCACTTCATCCACACAAAACTCAACAGAAAGTTTGGTAACATCCGTTAGTATAATAAAGCAAATCACTACTCTAAGTACTGTTGCAAACCAATTCATATTTTTTTGCATTGTAACTATTGTAATGAAACTTTTCCATAGCTTGTACTACCGATAAAAATAGATAGTTTCATCAAAACGAGCGAAACAATGCATCAAAAACAAAATCTGTCTTAAACAGGACAGTCTGTAGTAATCTGAACATTCACCATACCTATGATGCTCCAAATTTTTTGAAACAATTAGGAAAAATAAAAATTTTGTATAGAAATACAGTGCAAAAGGTTTTAGAACCATTTGCCATTCCAGTAAAAAATGTAAAATCGCGCACTACAGCCAAAGTTTCTGTTTTGCACTGCACAAACCAACAAGCAATCTAAACATCCTAAAGGCAAATCTTGGCACATTATCTTTATAATACAATGGAATTGTACAAGGGTATAATTAGTTTTTTGAGAATCTTCATGAAAAATTCTGCATTGTTTCCATGAGCATGAACACAAGTGTTCAAGGTCGACCCTCACTTCTCCAATGCATAACTTCCAATCGCTTAGCTTTTGTGAAAAAGTTTTTAAGTTCCCCTCTATTTTTTTTGTTCTTAAACTTTATAAAAGCACTCAACAGAAATAAATGACTCTCTAAAACTTTCGGGTTGTCTCCCTTGCAGCACTTTCTTTAAAGCCATTACGCTAGGCATAAAGTGCTCAAGTAATGAATATACCCGGATCCCAAGGTATATCAAATCCAATTTTAATTAACAATGATTTGGCATTTAGTAGTGAGCACAAAGAAACATATATCATGAAATGACGAAGTCTAACTCTCTTCCTATGCATCGGCATGTCATAACAGAACAATTCATGCACATCAAGTAAAGGCCAATATATAGCATAAGCAGTTTCTTGCAATTTTGTTGTGTTGGAAACATAGAGAGGTGGAGATATAGTTCCTCTCTCATAATAATTGCAAGTATGAGCAGCAAGCACATGCATATTATATTCATCAAAATCATCATGTGTAATGGTAGAATGCAACCCGTCAATGTAATCCTTAATAAGTGCAACTTTCTCCGATATAGTGTAGTTTGGAGAATTCAAAAAGATAATAGGACTACCATGTGTGGGTGCAATAGCAACAATTTCATTCTTAACATAAGGAACTATAGCAAGTTCATCTCTATAAGCATAATTTAAATTGGCATCATGGCCACAAGCATAGGAAGCATCATCAAAAAGGGATATTTCACATGAATTAATGGGATCATAGCAATTATCATGGCATTCATCCTTTGGTAAGAACGAAGGGAAATTAAACAACGTATGAGTTGAAGAGTTACTCTCACTAGAAGGTGGGCACGGGTGATCAATCCGGTCTTCTTCCATTTGTTCTTCGCTCTCCTCATCATCTTTTTCACCTAATGAGCTCGCAGTTTCATCAATTTCTTCTTCCATAGACTCCTGCAAAATATTAGTCTTTTCTTGGACAGCGGGGTTATTCTCAATAAATACATCAATATCATAATTGTATTTATAATTATCATATCAATATTTAAGGATAGAAAAAATTTCAAGTCTATAAACTGAATCATCAAAATCTTCAAACTTTTCAAACAAAGATTCAATTTCATATGCACCCTTAAAAGCCACAAATTCTTCTATTCGTTCCGCATCATAATAATCATATATACCTCTCGCATAAGAAGCCAATGTTTCATTATCATTAAATTCGCATCAATAGGGAAGGTGTGGAACCTCAATCTTAGAGCAAAAAGTATAATCAGATCTCAAGCATAGATTCGAAGCATACCATTGCAACATTTCAGTATGTTCCGATAAAAGTTTTCCCTTTTGAGTCAAGCGATAATCCCTAAAGTATCCACGTTGATCCAACGTTACTCCCATTATCAAGTTGAATGGGGTTTTCTCAGGATTATCAAAGTAGTGCATAATATTTTTCACATAACGAGCATCGAGGGTTTTAGGAGGTTCCCCATCTTCATGAGTAGCAAGTACAACTAATTTTTTTGGTGTTTTGTGTTTGATATCCATAACTAAAGATAGATAACAACTTATAAAGGGAAATAAAAACTACTTAGTGATAAAGCAACAACACACACGAGAATATTCACCCCACGCTATTGCTCCCCGGCAATGGCGCTAGAAAAAGGTCTTGATAACCCACATGTATAGGGGATCATTTGTAGCCTTTTTTGATAAATAAGAGTGTCGAACCCAATGAGGAGCTAAAGGTAGAACAAATATTCCCTCAAGTTCTATCGACCACCGATACAAATCTACGCACGCTTGACGTTCGCTTTACATAGAACAAATATGAAACTAGAAGTACTTTGTAGGTGCGATAGGATAGGTTTGCAAGATAATAAAGAGCACGTAAATAAAATCTAGGGGTTGTTTAGATAAGGACACAACTAAGTTAGGTTTAGTAGAGAGCTTTTGTCAACAAGAAAGTTATTTGTCCCTAGGAAATCGATAACAAGTACCGGTAATCATTCTTGTAATTTTATATGAGGGAGAGGCATGAGCTAGAATACTTTCTCTACTTGGATCATATGCACTTATGATTGGAACTCTAGCAAGCATCCGCAACTACTGAAGATCATTAAGGTCATGAAACCCAACCATAGCATTAAGTATCAGGTCCTCTTTACTCCCGTACGCCATAACCCACCTACTCGGGTTTAAGTTTCTATCACTCTCGCATCCCACCGTAAGCAAATCTTGAACATATTGCAACACCCTACAGCGGGGGCCCCTCACGTTTTGTGCGAGAACGGAGGGCACCGTAGGACATCACCATAAATAAAATATTCAATCATACCAACCAAGATCATGATTAACCCACATGACAAAACGGATCTACTCAAACATCATAGGATAACCATAGATCATTGGGAAATAATATATGGAGTAGAGCACCATATTTAAGTAGAGATTACAGCGGGGATAAGAGGTGTTACACCGCTGCATAGAGGGGGAGAGAGTTGGTGTTGACGGTAGCAAGATTGTTGATGTAGACCATCGTCAGGAGTGCCACCGGAAGTGAGGGTGAGAGAGCCCCCTCCTTCTTCTTCTTCCATGGCCTCCTCCCTAGGTGGGAGAAGGGTTCCCCCTCTGGTCCTTGGTCTCCATGGCGGCGGAGGGGCGGGAGCCCCTCTGAGATTGGATCTCCCTCTCTGTTCTCTTCTGTTTCGCGCTCCCCAGATCTGGCCAAAAATCGTTTCTTATATTCCCGGAGATCCGTAACTCCGATTGTGCTGAGATTTAACACAATTTTTTTTAGGATATAAGCTTCATTGTGCCCGAAGTAGAGCTCCAACCGATGTACGAGGTGGGCACAACCCACCACCGCACGCCAAGGGCCTCTGATGCACCCTGGTGTCTTTTGGGCTGTGTGGGCCTCCGTTTGTGGTGATTCCAACTCTGAAAAATCACATATATTCCAAAATAATTCTTCGTGAAATTTTATTGCATTTGGAATTTGTTTGATATGGATAATCTGTGATACAAAAAACATGCAGAAAACAGGAACTAGCACTGGGCACTGGATCAATATGTTAGTCCAATAAATCATATAAAAAGTTGCCAAAACTGTATAAAAGTTGTATAATATTGGCATGAAGCAATCAAACATTATAGATATGACGGAGATGTATCAGCATCCCCAAGTTTAATTCCTGCTCGTCCTCGAGCTGGTAAATGATAAAAAAGATAATTTCTATGTGGAATGCTACCTAACATAAACTTGATCATATGTCTAGATATGGCATGGATATTAAGACATAAGTGATTCAAAGCAATAATCTATAATTTGACATAAAGACATCAATACTCAGACATCCCAACAAACAATCATGTCTTTCAAAATATCAATGCTAAAGAAAGTTACCCCTACAAAATCATATAGTCTTGTCATGCTCTATCTTCTTAACACAAAGTATTTATCATGCACAAACCCGACGAAAAGCCGAGCAATTGGTTCATACTTTTTAACGTGCTTCAGCTTTTTCAACTCTCGCGCAATACAGGAGCGCAAGCCATGGATATAGCACTAAGGTTGGAATAGAGTATAATGATAGGGGTAAATATAGAGAAGACGAAAAAGTAGAAAGTCTCACATCGATGCAGCTCACTGACGGGCTATGGAGATGCCCATTAATTGATATCAATGTGAGGAGTAGGGATTGCCTTGCGACGAATGCACTAAGAGCTATAAGTGTGTGAAAGCTCAATATGAAAACTAAGTGGCTGTGCATCTAATCCTATAATGAAAAATTCCCACTAGTATATGAAAGTGACAACATAGGAGACTCTCCATATGAAAAACATGGTGATACTTTGAAGACAAGTGTGGTAAAGGATACTAACAATGCCCCTTCTCTATTTGTTTAATTTTTTCTTTTCTTTTTCTTTATTTTTCTTTCTTTTTCTTTCTTTTTTAATATTTTCTTGCTCATTGTCCGGAGTCTCACCCCGACTTGTGGGGGAATCATAGTCTCCATCATCCTTTCCTCACTAGGGCACTGCTCTAAAAATGAATAATGATGATCATCACACTTCTATTTACTTATAACTCAGAAGAAACAAAAATTACAACTCGATACCTACGACAAAGTATGACTCTATATGAATGCCGTTGGCATGCACCAGGATGTGCAATGATCTAGCGTAACATGTATGAAAAATGATGAACTGTGGCTGAGCCACAACTACTATGTCAGCTATATTGTCGCGCAAAGCAATATGATAATGAATGCTCAAGTCATCAAACGGAAGCGGTGGAAGTTGCATGGCAATATATCTCAGAGTGTCCATGGAAAAGCCATAATAGGTAGGTATGGTGGCTGTTTTGAGGAAGATATAATATGGCTTATGTGTGATAGAGTGTATCATATCACAGGGTTTGGATGCACCTGTGAAGTTTGCACCACGTTTCGATGTGAGAAAGGGCAATGCACGGTACCATAGAGGCTAGCAAATTGCGGAAAGGTAAGAGTGCGTATAATCCATGGACTCATATTAGTCATAAAGAAATCATATACTTATTGCAAAAGTTTATTAGCTCTTGAAGCAAAGTACTACAAAGCATGCCCCTAGAGGGATAGATTGGTAGGAAAAGACCATCGCTCGTCCCCGACCGCCATTGGTATATCGCCGTCCAGATCATTGCCCCGGTGGCACTCCGGCGCTACCGGAAGCGAGGGGGAGAGAGCCCCCTCCTTCTTCATCTTACTTGGCCTCCTCCCTAGGTGGGAGAAGGGTTCCCCCTCTGGTCCTTGGTCTCCATGGTGGCGGAGGGGTGGGAGCCCCTCCGAGATTGGATCTCCCTCTTTGTTCTCTTTTGTTTTGCGCTCCCCAGATCTGGCCGAAAACCTTTCTTATATTCCCAGAGATCCATAACTCCGATTGTGCTGAGATTTTTAACACGACTGTTTTCCGGATATAAGCTCTACTTGCACCCAAAGTAGAGCTTCAACCGATGTACGAGGTGGGCACAACCCACCACTGCGCGCCAGGGGCCTCTAGCGCCCTGGTGTGTTGTTGGGCTGTGTGGGCCTCCATTTGCGGTGATTCCAACTCTGAAAAATCACATATATTCCAAAATAATTCTTCATGAAATTTTATTGCATTTGGACTTCGTTTGATATGGATAATGTGCGATACAGAAAACATGCCGAAAAATAGGAACTGGCACTGGGCACTATATCAATAGGTTAGTCCAATAAATCATATAAAAAGTTGCCAAAAGTGTATAAAAGTTGTGTAATATTGGCATGAAACAATCAAAAATTATAGATATGATGGAGACGTATCACACACACACACACTGCACACACACTCCCGCTCCCCCGAGCACACAATTCATCCCCATCCAAGGTTATATGGTGACCACTCTCGCTTGTGCTTCTCTGCACCCCAGCATGCACACCACCTCAATCTTCAAAGAGGGCATCTAGGAGATCGAAGACGGCGACCACACTGCACTGGAGAATGCGAGGCCATTTGGAAGCAGGATGATGTGACGACGGCTGACTGACTCCTCCCCCTCTCTCCCGCACAAAATTACCAATCCCTCTCTCACCGGCACAAAATTATCAATCCCTCAACCCACGAGATCCTTCCCCTCTCATCCATGTTTTTCCAGCTCTCTCATCAAACATGTTGTCTCTTCTCCTTACACGTGTACAGAATCCAGATGCACACGCATCTCACGTATATTACATGTCTCCATCATTCTCACAGACCTAACTTCTTCCTCTCTCTTTCTCTCTCCGTCTCTCTCTCTCTCGTTAGGTTTGTCTCCTACTCTCTCGCCCACATACATACAATCTTTCCCACCCTATCTGCTCCATCTTCGCAAGCTCTCTCTACATGTTTCATTCACACATTGGCATGTGTTAAAAATGTTGCTTTTATAATGGATGATGTAGAGTTATGGTTGGTTTTGTTGCATCCTACAAAGTAATAACTATGAAATGCATTTAGATTTTCATTTCACTGGGATTATGTGAGTTTGAGCATATTGTGAAGTACTATAAACCTCGTATACATCTTGGAATTAAACAATGATTGTAACTATTGAATTGTATAGACCATTACATTCGAAGTCAGTAGCCCAATATATTTATTTACCAATTACAAAAATGATTAATTCACTACAAACTAAGAAAACAAATGTGTACTCCCTCCGTTTTTATTTAAGTCCGCGTATTAGCATTGGTCAAAGTCAAGTTTTGTAAACTCTCAAAAAGTTTATAAAAAAATATTAACATATACAATAACCAATAAATACTATTAGATTCATTATTGAATGTACTTTCACATCATACATATTTGTTATGGTAAATGTTTATATTTTTCTATAAACTTGCTCAAACTTTAGGAAGTTTGAGTTCGATCAAACCTAATATGCAGAGTTAATAAAAACAGAGGGAGTACTAGTAGTTACTAGTACTACTCGCTAGTTGCTTAGCCCATCACCCAACACGCCACACAGGGAGTTCAGTGTCACAAAATTTTGAGGTCGGTGAGAAAATCTCCCACAACCCTAATTCAAGCAGTGCGAAGTTACCATCATAGCCTTCGGAATAGGCCTACGGATGACGCTTGGTAGGGGGCTGTTTTGGTAACTTCAGGTTCACCCTACCCTGCCACCCCCCACCCGGCACCCAGAGTAGTACACCTGAATACTCCCCATTTTCTATCCCCATCGCAAAATAGACTTATCCACGGCACTGTAGCCTTCGTGCTCCTCCCCTTCTACATCAGCGCTGTAGCGACCAGACCTCAAACGGTCCAATCTCTGTGCTCAGGTGTCATCCCTGGATTAGTAATGCTGACACCACACAGTACTTGAAGGATTTATAACAGAGTAGCAATCACAGACTTATTACATCGAGTGTCTCAAAAGAGAGCTTATTACAATAAATATGGCTTAAGGCCTTCTAATAATGATAACATCGGAAGGCTTGGAAGATAAGTGAGTCCATTACTCCAACGGCATCACTGAGTATAGAACCAGGACCTAAAAGCACCTTAATCATCGTCTGAAAAGTCTGCAACATAAACGTTGCAGCCCGAAATGCTTCAGCACATGGAATATGCTGGCAATGTAACACATAGAGAGCAATGAAAGAAATAGGCTATACTACATGCATATTTGGCTGGTGGAAAGCTCTATGGTTACAGTTTTGCGTAAAGCCAATTTTTATTTAAAGCTCTACTGCAAAGGAATAAATTTTATTTAACTATCATGGTAGTTGTTAAACATTGAGAATGGTTGACAGCATTCTCAATCCCAATTAAGCATCATCATTAAACTAAACCCAACAAAATTAATTTTAGAGTAACATGATGAGATTCACATGATAATCCAGGTACTAGATACTCAAGATGTCCATAACCGGGGACACGGCTAACCATGATTAGTTTATACACTCTGCAGAGGTTTGCGCACTTTTCCCCACAAGACTCGATCTCCTCCGTTGGGATTCTCGTACTACATGTTGTTTGAGAAACGGATGACCGAGACATAGTCTTCCAGAAGCGCTAGCACCTTACGATCGGGTAGACTGTTACACCTACTTTCCCCTACATCTGCTAGTCTACCACTGTAAGAGTTCGCATGACTTACTCAACTATACTAGAGCCCATAGTAGCTTGTGGCTGCACACGGAAGTTTCTAGCATGAATAATCTCATGATCCCTTTGAGTCTGGGTGGCGGTCCAAAGGAAAACAGGCAATCGCTGGAATACCCAGGTGCCTCAATCCACCCAGATGTGTATTTAAGTTGCCACCTTAGATAAACCTTTTCATTTAACAATCTCACATCTGTCATGGATTTCACTCTCCCAATCCACGTCTACTAGCATAGCATGGCATAATAAGCAAACGTAGAAGTAACTCCCAAAGGTTTGATAATAATAGGTAATAGGTACTACCTCAACTACTTCCCAAACCCACAATTTAATTAGATCCTAATCATGCAATGTGAGGGTTGATCTAATGTAATAAAACTGGGTAATTGGAAGTATGATCAAAGTGTTACTTGCCTTGCTAATGATCCGCGAAACTTAGCGATTCGAAGTAGCAAGCAGCACACTCCGGGAACTCTATCGCAAACAAACAAGCATGCAATATGTACTCAACTAATGCACAGGTAAAACTCAAATAAGAGATCTAACCCGAAAGTTGAACTTAAGAACTCGGGTTGGCAAAAAGAATCAAATCGAACGAAGCAACGAAAGACAAACGGCAAAAGAAACAAGTTTCGTTTACTTTTCTGGATCTAGGGCAATTTTTACAATGGCAAAAACTTGTTTGAGTTGGTTAAACGGAAAGAGGGTTTCGAGACGAAACTCCAGGCGCTTGAATCGTCTGATTCTGATAAACGAACGAAAAGTTATACTAGAACGAAAAACGGATCAGGAATCGCGATCAGAAAAATCGCGGATTTAATCCGAGAGAAAGAAAACAACGAATAGATTAACGAACGGACGTTCGTTAACTGGATCTAAATGAAGAACGCGTTCGAACGAATGAGCGAACACTCACTAAATAACTAAACCGAAAAAACCGATCTATCTAAAAAAACAAATCTAAAAAAACCGAAAAAACCGGTGAAAACCTTACGATTTTCTAAAAAAACGGTGGCTCGACCTCGTCGGCGGCGAACTCGGGCAGCGGGGCGGCGGCGGCGGCTAGGGTTTGGGCGCGGGGCGCGGTGCGGCTGGGCTGGCTGAGGCGGCCCAGGGCGCGGCTATTTAAAGCCCCGGCCAGGCGGAGTCCTGGCCGGTTACGGCCCAAAGTCGGTTCAGATTTTTTTTAAAGTTACGCTTAGAAAAAAACAGAAGGAATACTAAACGGACTCCAAAAATCCCGAAATAGATTTTCCCCGGCTTCTAAAATAAGGCCGCACAGGATGGACATTTATTTGGGGCCTAAATGCAATTTTGAAAAACGCGTATTTTTCCTAAATTCAAATAAAACAGCAAATAAAACCAAAATAAACTCTTAATTGATTTTTTTATTAAATCCTCAATATTTCTTTACCTTGGGAAAGTCATTTTATTCCCTCTCTCATATTTTTGTAATATAAATAATTGAATATAAAATAAATAAAATCAAATGATCCTATTTTCAAAATTTTGAGAAAACTCAAATATGAAAATAACGAAATCCCCAACTCTCTTAGAGGGTCCTTGAGTTGCGTACAATTTCTAGGATCAGCCAAAATGCAATAAAATATGATATGCAAAGATGATCTAGTGTATAACATTCCAAATTGAAAATTTGGGATGTTACAAACCTACCCCCCTTAAGATGAATCTCGCCCTCGAGATTCGGGTTGGCTAGAAAATAGGTGAGGGTGGTCCTTCAGCAAATCTTCCTCTCGCTCCCAGGTGGTTTCATCCTCTGTGTGGTGGCTCCGCTGAACTTTGCAAAACTTTATATCCTTGCTGCGGGTGACTCGACTGGCATAATATAAAATCTTGACTGGTTTCTCCTCATAGGTCAAATTACTGTCCAACTGAATTGCTTCCAGCGGCACAGTATCTCTAAGCGGTATATCAGCCATCTCTGTGCGGCACTTCTTCAACTGGGAAACGTGGAACAGGTCATGAACTCCTGACAATCCTTCGGGTAATTCCAACTTATAGGCTACTTCTCCCATACGCTCCAAAACTTTGTATGGGCCTACAAAACGTGGCACTAACTTTCCCTTAACTCCAAAGTGCTCAACTCCTCGAAGTGGGGATACTCGAAGATAAACTCGGTCTCCGACTTCGTAAACTATCTCCTTGCGTTTAGAATCTGTGTAGCTCTTCTGCCTGGATTGAGCTACCTTGAGCCTATCGCGAATCAATTTCACTTTCTGTTCAGACTCCTTAATCAGATCTGGTCCGAACAACTGGCGGTCTCCAACTTCATCCCACGACAATGGGGTCCTGCACGTCCTTCCGTACAAGGCTTCGAAAGGGGCCATCTTCAAACTGGATTGATAGCTGTTGTTGTAATAGAACTCTGCATATGGCAAATTCTCGTCCCAACTAGATCCGTAATCTAGCGCACAAGCTCTCAGCATATCGTCCAAAATCTGATTGATTCTCTCGGTCTGTCCATCTGTCTACGGATGGAAAGCTGTACTGAATTCTAGCCTAGTACCCAAAGTTCCATGCAACTGATTCCAGAACTTTGAGGTAAATTGGGTTCCTCTATCTGATACAATGCTCCTTGGAAGTCCATGCAGATATACGATTCTGGTCATGTATATCTTTGCCAACATTGCACTGGTATAGGTAGTCTTCACTGGAATGAAATGAGCTACCTTTGTCAAATGATCGACTACAACCCAGATTGAGTCATAGCCTGAATGAGTTCTGGGTAAACCCGTAATAAAATCCATGCCTAACTTATCCCACTTCCATTCGGGTATCGGCAATGGCTGTAGCAATCCTGTTGGCTTCTGATGATCAGCTTTTACCCTTTGGCATACATCACGAACTGCTACATACTCCGCAATATCCTTCTTCATTCCGGTCCACCAGAAGGTATCCTTCAAATCCAAATACATCTTGGTATTTCCTGGGTGAATCAAATATGGTGAATCATGGGCCTCTTGCAGAATTAACTTCCTAATCTCCGAATCATTAGGCACATAAACACAGTCTTCAAACCATAAGGTATCGTGCTCATCTTCACGAAATTCCTTAGCTTTTCCTTTGCTCATTTTCTCCTTTATAGAGGCAATCACCTTGTCAGTCTTCTGGGCTTCTCTGATCTTATCCATCAAAGTAGACTGAATCTCCAATGCTGCTACATAGCCTCTTGGAACTATTTCCAAACATAGCTCTCGAATATTTTCGGCTAACTCCCTTGGTAAATCTCCCGTCATTAAGGTGTTGACATGGATTTTACGGCTCAACGCATCAGCTACTACGTTAGCCTTTTCGGGGTGATAATGCAGTTCATATCATAATCCTTGATGAGCTCCAACCATCTCCTTTGCCTGAGATTCAATTCCTTCTGTGTGAAAATATACTTCAAACTCTTGTGATCCGTGTACACTTCACAATGGTTTCCAATGAGAAAGTGTCTCCAAGTTTTCAACGCATGCACTACGGCTGCTAACTCCAAATCATGTGTGGCATAATTTAACTCATGCGGCTTAAGCTATCGTGAGGCATGTGAAAAAACTCTTCCTTCCTGCATAAGCACTGCTCCAAGTCCTCGACATGAAGCGTCGCAATACACCTCATAATCCTTGGTCTGATCTGGAAAAATCAACACAGGTGAGGTAACCCAACGTTTCTTCAACTCCTGGAAACTAGCCTCACACTCCTCAGTCCATATGAACTTGGTATCCTTTTTCAACAATTCCGTCATAGAATTTGCAATCTTCGAGAAATTTTCAATGAATCTCTGGTAGTATCCTATGAGTCAAGAAAACTCCGGATCTCTCCAACTGTTGTTGGGGCTTCCCAATTTGTCACAGTATCAACCTTGGTGGGATCTACTGCTATACCTTCTCCAGATATAATGTGTCCGAGAAATCCAACTTCCTTCAACCAAAACTCACATTTGCTAAACTTGGCATGTAACTGATGTTCTCTGAGCTTACCAAGTACCAAACACAAATGCTCCTTATGCTCCTCTTCATTCTTCGAGTATACCAGGATATCGTCAATGAACACCACGACGAACTTATCCAAAAACTCCATGAATACTTTGTTCATCATGTTCATAAAATATGCAGGTGCGTTAGTCAGACCAAATGACATAACGGTATACTCGTACATCCCATACCTGGTAGTAAAAGCCGTCTTAGGTATATCCTGTTCTCGAATCTTCAACTGATGGTATCTTGATCGCAGATCGATCTTGGAAAATACCTTAGCTCCTTGCAATCGATCAAACAGATCATTTATCATTGGTAGTAGGTACTTGTTCTTGATGGTTACTTCATTCAATCCTCGATAATCAACAACCATCCTTAACGATCCATCCTTCTTCTCCACTAGAAGTACTGGCGATCCCCAAGGCAAAGAACTTGGGCGAATATATCCTTTATCCAGTAACTCCTTAATCTGCTTCTTAATCTCCACCAAATCCTTTGCGGGCATCCTATATGGTCTCTTTGATATTGGCCCTATGCTTGGCAAAAGCTCAATCAAAAACTCAATATCTCTATCCGGTGGCATGCCTTGCAACTCCTCTAGAAATACATCAGGGAAATCCTTCACCACTAATACTTCCTCTTGCACAACTCCTATTAAACAATTTACTTGAGTCCCTTTTGGCACATGTCGGGATACATACTTGATCCTTCTCCCTTCTAGGGTGGTAAGCAAAATCGACTTACTGGCGCAATCGATGTTTCCTCCATATATCGACAGCCAATCCATACCCAGAATTACATCCAAACCTTGTTATTCCAAAATGATTAAATCTGAGGGAAACACATGCCTACCTATACTCAATGGCACTTGAAAACATCCTTGGCTAGCCATATACTCCGCTCTTGGTGAGCTTACTAACATAGGTGTTCTAAGAACTTTGGTGGGCAGATTATACTTATCCACAAATCCCCTTGATATGTATGAATGCGATGCACCAGTATAAAAAAGAATGAGTGTAGTAAATGACTTAACCAAAAACTTACCGATTACTGCATCCGGCTGCTCTTCAACCTCCTCCACATTAACGTGGTTCACCTGTCCCCTGTTAAAAGGGTTCGGCTTCTTCCCAGAGCTTCCATTGCCATTTCCATTTTGGGATTTAGGACATTCATTGGCATAATGTCCGGTCTTCTGGCACTTAAAGCAAGTGACTTGGCTCAGGTCTCTCTTGGCTGGGGTTGATGGGTTGGTGCGATTCTGGCCGTTGCTCCCTCCATTCCCATTACCATTATTGGTGCCATTGTGATTGTGCGAGCTACCTCCTCCATTGGTATGCTGAAAATGTCCTCCCGGTCTAGGGGTAAAACGTGGCTTCTGCTGAGCTCCAGAATTGTACTTCCCTTGTCCATACTTCCTCTTGTGGTTCTCAATTTGTTGATGCTTGCCTTCAATCATGAGAGCACGATCTACCAACTCTTGGTAGTTGTTGAAGGTTGCTACCATCAACTGCATGCTCAACTTATCATTCAGTCCTTCCAAAAACTTCTCCTGCTTAGCTGCATCCGTAGCAATGTCATCTGGGGCATAACGTGCTAGCTTACTGAAGTCCTCCACATAGTGGCCAACTGTCCTTCCTCCTTGGCGCAAGTTGCAAAACTCTCGCTTCTTCATGGCCATAGCTCCTGCTGAAACATGGGCAGTACGGAAAGCCTGCTGAAACTGGTCCCACGTGACAGTGTCGATAGGGAAAGTGGCTGTGAAATTCTCCCACCATGATGCTGCGGGTCCTTCAACCTGATGTGCGGCAAACTTCACCTTTTCCGCATCTATGCATCCTGCCGTGGTCAACTCCCTAGCTGTCTTGGGGAGCCAATCATCTGCTACTATCGGCTCGGTGCTACTGGAAAACACCGGCGGATTCAGCCTAAGAAAATGGGCTAAGTGATCAACAGGTGGTGGTGGTGGTGGGTTGTTGTTGTTCCCCTGATTCTGATTCTGAACTAGCAACTGCATCAATGTGTTCTGCTGCTGGATCAACTGAGTGAGCTCTGGTGGGAAGGTAAATCCGGGGTCACATCTCGGAGGCATATGAGGGTTTAGAAAAGATGAGATTTAAGAATAGAGAGGGATCTAGAGAGAAAACGCTACCCATATGCACATGAGGCAAAAGCAAACAATTCACTTCATTCAATCAAACAAGGGCATACAATCGATCTAACTATCGCAAAAGTGCTCGGACTACTATATTTACATGGTGGACTACTACTACTGATGGGGTGGTCTACTAGAAATATTCTTCGGTTGCAGACTCCATGATATCTGCTCCTGCTTCATCAACATAGTCATCATTGCTATCATCTGGATCCGAGTCGGTGTCGTCGATGATGATGTAGTCTTCCGGGCGAATCTCCTTGGGTTCTTCGTCTTCTTCTACTGGTGTAGGGCCTCCCATAAATATTCCGATCTTCTTGATCAGATCGTCATTCTTCCCCACTAATACTTTGATTTCCTCTTCATAATCTTCACATGTAGCCTTGAGTTCTTCCTCCAGTTCCTTGATTCTTGTCCTCGCCTTCTTCAGATCTATCATGTCGGCGCACATCTGGTTCTCCTGATGTCGAATGTGCTGGTTTAACTCCTGGATAAAAGCTGCAATTGATCTATCCTTCCTGGTGCTGATCATCTCCCAGTGCTCATCTTGGCGCCCACAAATCTGGTAGATAGTATCCTTGAGATCATTGTGGTAAACTTCTCCAATGCATCCCATGGCGATGTGAGCTGCCATGCTCTTTCCTAGACTCCAGGTTGGTGCATCAAAGGAAAACTCTATGGGCTCAGTGACTGGCATGAACGACCTTCCTGGAACTTGAACTTGAATCATCCAGCGCTCTTATTTCGGTAAAGTGGCATTGTAGGTCCCGGTGAAGCTTGGTACTCCTATGTTCAAGTATCCAGTGACTTCCTTCAAGTGATGTCCAAAGGGTGTATCTTCATCCGGTTGCGTGAACTTGTTCTTTGCATCTGCCATTCTAAAAGAGCAGAAAATATGAGAAGTCAGAATGAGAAGAGAGTGAGTAGTGATCTAGGTCTTTTAGCTTAGTGGTCGTGTCCTACAGTCAGCGTGTGCTCTGATACCATCATGTAGCGACCAGACCTCAAACGGTCCAATCTCTGTGCTTAGGTGTCATCCCTGGATCAGTAATGCTGGCACCACACAGTACTTGAAGGATTTATAACAGAGTAGCAATCACACACTTATTACATTGAGTGTCTCGAAAGAGAGTTTATTACAATAAATATGGCTTAAGGCCATCTAGTAACGATAACAGCGGAAGGCTTGGAAGATAAGTGAGTCCATCAACTCCAACGGCTTCACTGAGTATAGAACCACGACCTAAAAGCACCTTAATCGTCGTTTGAAAAGTTTGCAACATTAATGTTGCAGCCCGAAACGGGTCAGCACATGGAATATGCTGGTAATGTAACACATAGAGAGCAATGAAAGAAATAGGCTATACTACATGCATATTTGGCTGGTGGAAAGCTCTATGGTTACAGTTTTGCGTAAAGCCAATTTTTCCCTACTTCAAAGGAATAAATTTTATTTAACTATCATGGTAGTTGTTAAACATTGAGAATGGTTGACAGCATTCTCTATCCCAATTAAGCATCATCATTAAACAAAACCCAAAAAAAAATAATTTTAGAGTAACATGATGAGATTCACATGATAATCCAGGTACTAGATACTCAAGATGTCCATAACCGGGGACACGGCTAACCATGATTAGTTTATACACTCTGCAGAGGTTTGTGCACTTTTCCCCACAAGACTCGATCTCCTCCGTTGGGATTCTCACACTACATGTTGTTTGAGAAACGGATGACCGAGACATAGTCTTCCAGAAGCGCTAGCACCTTACGATCGGGTAGACCGTTACACCTACTTTCCCCTACATCTGCTAGTCTACCACTGTAAGAGTTCGCACGACTTACTCAACTATGCTAGAGCCCATAGTAGCTTGTGGCTGCACATGGAAGTTTCTAGCATGAATAATCTCATGATCCCTTTGAGCCTGGGTGGCGGTCCAAAAGAAAACAGGCAATCGCTGGAATACCCAGGTTCCTCAATCCATCCAGATGTGTATTTAAGTTGCCACCTTAGATAAACCTTTTAATCTAACAATCTCACATCTGTCATGGATTTCACTCACCCAATCCACGTCCGCTAGCATAGCATGACATAATAAGCAAACGTAGAAGTAACTCCCAAAGGTTTGATAATAACAGGTAATAGGTACTACCTCAACTACTTCCCAAACCCACAATTTAATTAGATCCTAATCATGCAATGTGAGGGTTGATCTAATGCAATAAAACTGGGTAATTGGAAGTATGATCAAAGTGTTACTTGCCTTGCTGATGATCCGCGAAACCTAGCGATTCGAAGTAGCAAGCGGCGCACTCCGGGTACTCTATCGCAAACAAACAAGCATATAATAAGTACTCAACTAATGCACATGTAAAACTCAAATAAGAGATCTAACCAGAAAGTTCAACTTAAGAACTCCGGTTGGCAAAAGGAATCAAATCGAACGAAGCAATGAAAGACAAACGGCAAAAGAAACAAGCTTCGTTTACTATTCTGGATCTAGGGCAATTTTTATAGTGGCAAAAACTTGCTTGAGTTGGTTAAACGGAAAGAGGGTTTCGAGACGAAACTCCAAGCACTTGAATCGCCCTATTCTGATAAACGAGCGAAAAGTTATACTAGAACGAAAAACGGATCAGGAATCGCGATCAGAAAAATCACGGATTTAATTCGAGAAAAAGAAAACGACGAACAGATTAACAAACGGACGTTCGTTAACTGGATCTAAACAAAGAACGCGTTCGTTAAAACAAACGAACGAGCGAACGCTTGCTAAATAACTAAACTGAAAAAATCGATCTATCTAAAAAACGAATCTAAAAAAACTAAAAAAACCCGGTGAAAACCTAACGGTTTTCTAAAAAAAACCGGTGGCTCGACCTCATCGGCGCCGAACTCCGGCAGCGCGCGACGGCGGCTACAGGCGGCGGCTAGGGTTTGGGCGCGGGGCGCGGCGCGGCTGGGCTGGCTGGGGCGGCCCGGGGCGCGGCTATTTAAAGCCCCGGCCAGGAGGAGTCCTGGTCGGTTACGGCCCAAAGTCGGTTCGGATTTTTTTTAAAGTTACGCTCAGAAAAAAGCAAAAGGAATACTAAACGGACTCCAAAGATCCCAAAATAAATTTTCCCCGGCTTCTAAAATCAAGCCACACAGGATGGACATTTATTTGGGGCCTAAATGTAATTTTGAAAAATGCGTATTTTTCCTAAATTCAAATAAAATAGCAAATAAAACCAAAATAAAATCTTATTTGATTTTTTTATTAAATCCTCAATATTTCTTTATTTTTGGAAAGTCATTTTATTCCCTCTCTCATATTTTTGTAATAGAAATAATTGAAGATAAAATAAATAAAATCAAATGATCCTATTTTCAAAATTTTGAGAAAACTCAAATATGAAAATAACGAAATCCCCAACTCTCTTAGAGGGTCCTTGAGTTGCGTAGAATTTCTAGGATCAGCCAAAATGCAATAAAATATGATATGCAAAGATGATCTAGTGTATAACATCCCAAATTGAAAATTTGGGATGTTATAGGCGCACACGTCCACCGCAGCATATCTGCCTCACCGACGACCTCGTACGCTACACTGGAGCCGGTCCACCGTCGTCATCGTACATGGAGGTTCTTCCCCGGTACCATCTTCCACGGTCTTAGATCTGCTTCCTGGAAGCCGACACCAAGCACAGAAGTGCCACCATCATGGACAATGAACTGACTCCCGTTGCCGACCATGATGCACAGAGGCCGCCGCGACCATCGTACTCCTCCTTGATTGGTAATGTGTGTATTGAATCTCTTAGCAGTACATGTGCAGTTCCAATTTTGTTCATACCTACCCTTTAAATTTCCTGGTTGCTATTGTTCCCATAAAAGTAATTGGTTATAGCTTACATTGTCTAACAGAATATCAGCTTGTAATTGTGCGTCGCTCCTGTATCGCGTTGTGCTTGGGTAGGTTCTTCATCTGCAACCAGTAGTGTGGCAAATGAAGGAAAGTTTTTTAGAACTAGCAAGATGCCCATGTGTTGCACGGAACATCAAGATACATTTGTATGAGTAGTTTATCTTGTGGGAGAAAAGGATGAACGAGGAAAGGCCTTATTTGCAAATGTGGAGAGGGGTGTGGGTATCTTCCTGTAAATTGCCATAGTTTCCTTCCTATCCGTCGGATATAAATCGGACAGCCTATATTGCAGAATGGCATGCACACCATCATCACCAACTCTATTTTTTAAAAGAGTAGAGAGTAGAGAAGTAGAGATAAATATTAAATATAAAATAAATATAACAGTAGAGATAGCAGGGACGTCGGGAATGGATCACGCGCGCGGGGGAAAAGTGGTTGGGCGTGTGCTAGTTTCGGCACGCAACATCGCGCGCTTTATAAAATCCAACACCATCCCACCGCTTTGTGCCTTGCCGCCGCTCTATGCCTCGCCACCGCTCTCTCCCCGCTCTGTACCTTGCCACCGTTCTCTCCCCGCTCTTTCTCACTTTGCCACCGCCGTGCCACCATGCCGCCGCATCGTCGGGAAACTTGGGGATACCGCGGCGTCCGCACGCGCCTCTCTGGCGGCTTCTTTGCGGAGATCCAGTTCCACGGGATGTGCCTCGGCCTTGGCAATTTCGACACCGCCCATGAGGCCTCTCGCGCATACGACACGGCATCATGGCGCCTCCAGTGGCCTCATAGAACATTGAACTTCCCCAACGTGCCGATGTGGGATCGGGCGCAGGAGCTCGCGCCTCTTCCGCGGATTATCACCGACGAGGATCGTCGGGACAACTGGAGGCAGGAGCACCATCTCGGCATCGCCAAGATGGACGAGTAAGCCATGGCGCTGTGCCGCCAACGCTTCCCACAGGACATCATCAACGAGCGCGAGTTCTACACGCAAAGGAGGGCGGAGAGGGAGAAGAGGAGGGCGGAGTGAGCCGCCTATCGCGAGGACAAGCGTACGCGAAAAGCGGCCGCTCAATTCAACATGAGGCTAGGAGCAGCGTCGCCCTGGGACTCTGACAACGATCGGTATCTTGACGCCTATATTGAGACGTCGGAGGAGGGCATCAACGAGGAGGAGTCGGATGACAAGGATTAATTGAACTGTCTATTTTTTACCTATCTATGCCGAGAACTATCTATGTCTCTACTCTCTAGGCTCTACTCTCTATCTCTACTTCTCTATCTCAGCACTTCGGGCCCGCAAAAACCGGCTATTCCGGTGCTGTAAACGCTTTTTTCAAGTGTCACACGTTGCGCTTCTATTGGAGATGCTCTAACATGGCAGACGAGTTCTTTAATGTTTCCCACAAGATGCATGAGTATTACTAATATATATTTTTTGCCGTGTTGAGATTTTAAAACCACGAGTGCGAACATGCAGAGGAGGAATGAAGAACAAACACGGGATATTGGGGACGACTTCAAGGAGTGTGGCAAGTTAAAGAGGAGCTGCACCGAACCTGTAAAACGAGCTTCGGTAAGTAACACCCTTTCAATTACTTTCGTTTAGCCTTGTGTTCTTTGATGTGTATATGTTGTAGTTTCTGTTTCTCTTAGCCTCGTATTCTTCGATGTGTAATAAGAAGAGTCTTAATCGTCCTAATGCTTTCTTTTTTAGCTTGATGTAGGAAGTGGGTGTTCTCACCTTGTAGTCTGTTTATATATTTTTCCTTCTGAATTCACTTCTCCAAGTCCTGTTTATATAGCTTCGACCAAATGGATCTGGGTTGCTCTGAGTATTGATCGAAAAAAGAAGTAGCTTCCTGTTATGATGTAGTTCCTACGAGGAGGGAAGTATGGTCAACCTCGAGATCATGTTTCCAAAATGAGGTTGGATTACACACAAGGTGCCCGTTCCCTAATGATGTTGGATTAGACACAAGGTGCAAATTCCAAGATGATGATGGATTACACACAACCCAGGTGGAGTCGTCAACTGTCCGTGTCCTCGTGGCTCTAGTAAAGGCTGAAAGAAAGCGTGCAGTAGCTCTTGAGAATGTAGCTGAGTTCTTGAAGAACCAAAAAGAGAAATCAGATGCTCTCTTCACCCAAGCCAAAGAAGAGATGGAAGAAGCCAGAAAGAAGCTAGCAGAGGCAGAGCATGCTAGGCATCTCCTACTATCTAAAACTGTTGTCAATACAAATTTTCCTTCATAATAGCTAGGTTCAAATGTTTATCCAGTCAGCATGCCTGTTGTGATGTTCGTGCATCTAGTGATGTGGCACAAAATAAATTTTTTTCGGGTCATGTAATAACAACAGTTACTTTCCAAACAATAACAGACGAAGCATTGGACATGGTATAGTTCATGCGCAAGCCCAACATTCCAAGTTCAACTTCCACATCAAACTCATGTTCACAGATATCTGCACATTCATAGATAATGTCCACAACCATGATTCACTTCAAAGCCAAAAAAACATGAGGAGAGTTATAAATAAAGAAAAACCTCTAGTTCCTACTACCAGTGCGAGCACAACAAGTCAAGACCATGCGTAATTAAATATATTTTGGTCATTTTTTGACTAATCATGAATAACTTCTAGAAGCAGGTATAATTTCTAATGCCGGCCGTGGCTGGGGTCCATGATATTTTGAGCCAAAGCGGGCAACACAACGGGTTTCTAAGCCAACGACATGGTGGTCGTAGCATTCGTGGGTTTAGAGCGGCGACGGCTCATGTGGTCTACTATTCCTCGGTGTCGGCGGTGGCCGCAAATGTGTTGGCCACCTTCGCCAGCATGCTGTGGTTCCGCCAATGTTTATATCAGATGGCGCGACCAACCATGGTGCACTGGACGCTGTGGTCCCCCATGTGCCGGCGTGCAGCAACTGGCCACTCCTTTGCGAGCAGGCTTGGAGCGTCGAGTTGATGTAGCAGGGGGCATCTTGGAGCGGTGGCTTGCTCCTTCGCTTGCACGCCTGCAGCCTCGCCCATGGTACTAAAGGCCTAGGGCAGGGAGGAAGGTGGGGGCAGCGAGTTGCCTGGCTTGTCGGGGTACCCAGCCGGCTTTTATGCCGGAGAATTCGTCTTCCTGCTCACCGGATGCTATGGTGTGGTGCAGTTTTTGCGAGGCGTCTGACCTCGCTTAAATAGCAAGCGTACGAGAGGAGCCAACCGACGTTGTGTTCTAAAATGCCGGCCAGCTCGTGGAAGGACGTGTTGTCGGCACACGCGCAGATTCAATGGAGGTAGGCGGGGCTGTCTGAAGTTGGTTGCATGCAGCGAGGAGGCATGTTAAGCCTGGCCTGCAGCGAGTGGGGCCCTCTTGGCTGGCACGCCGGCTCAATGCCCGCACTATGAGAGGTCGCGTCTGTGTCAGAGCAATCACTCCCTCCAGTCCTTTTTTGTTTGGGTATAACAAAATCTTGTTTTCCATTCACATTTTACAAGTAAAATTCATGGACAAACTTTGACCCAAAATACGACAGGGACTAGTAAACTAGGACGGAGGTAGTAGTTTTTTATATCAAAGAAGGGCTTCCCCTTTCGATTTTCATTACTGAAAACCAACATCGAAACCATAGTATTTGCCCTAGAACTACCAGGTTCAACATCTCACAACATAAACCCATACAATCACACGCCCAGGAGGTAGTAGTTATGAATTCCATTTTCGCTCCATACCAATCATTCTGAAAACTACTTAGTACTTATAACGCGCCATTGAAAATCGAAACTCTTACCCCGCAAAAAAATGATATTTTAAACATGGCTACTCGCTCAATGGCAACTAGCGAGCCACCGCCTCCAGGTCGTTCACCTGTAGTCCCGGCCATCAACTCCTACGGATCAAATTATCACACGAGCTGACTATTCCTACAAAGGTGCGCTCCACCACGTACCTGGTACCCGCGCATGCAGCAATCGTGCACCTAGGGTTTTAGGGTTTATTTGTTAACGGTGCCTTTACGTAATTCTCATGTGGGCGAGATAGCGAGAGACCGACTACGTGTGTGCGCCTCTTCTCTTTGTATATGTACTTCACTATTTGTCTGGTGTCCAAAAAATTATACAGTATTAATAACTACTAGCAATGTGCCAATGCCTTGCCACACGATCAAAGTAGATGAATACATATTCAATGATTTGATAGAAAAACAGTCTTGTTTTGAAATACGTATATCACTAAAAATATGTTATGTTTCACTCAAAATATATTCCTTTGGCAGTTTTCATGAGATAAGGTAGGAATGTGGTTGGTTTCAAGATTCGAGAAGTGGTATATCTCTAATTTCTACTCTTACTAGCAAGATGCTCGTGCGTTGCACGGAACATCAAGATCTTGTGGGAGAAAAGGATGAACGAGGGAAGGCCTTATCTACAAATGTGGAGAGGAGTGCAGGTAAACTGTCATAGTTTCCTTCCAATCAGTTATATATAGATCGGACGGCCTATATTGCAGGATGGAAGGCGCACCATCATCACTGACTATGCTTTTTATAAGAGTAGCGATAAAAAAATAGAGTTGGTGATGATGGTGTGTCTGCCATCCTTCAATATAGGTCGTCCGATTTATATCTGACAGATAGGAAGGAAACTATGGCAATTTTGCAAAAAGATACCCACACCCCTCTCCACATTTGCAAATAAGGCCTTCCCTCATTCATCCTTTTCTCCAACAAGATAAACTACTCATACAAATGGATCTTGATGTTTCGTGCAACGCATGGGCATCTTGCTAGTTGTTGCAAAAAGCACATATGTGTGTGTCTTGTGTGTGAGAGAGATAGGGAGAGAGGAGGAGGACGGAGTGCATGTGTGACAAAGACACAAAGAGTGTGTGTGCGGGAGGTATCAGCTTAAAATGAGGCGATAGTGTGTGTGTGCATGATCGAGAGGGCGTGTCTCAAAAATGGACGAAAAATCTACATAGATACAAGGAGCGCGAGAGAGAAATGTACGCGGTAGTGGAAGCATGAGTGTGCGGGTGTATAAACCTATCTGGAGGCTAGTCAATCAATGTTTTAGAGAGAAATACGAGTTGGGGTGCGAAAGCGAGAGTTTTGTGTGTGTGTGTGTGTGAGAGAGAGAGAGAGAGAGAGAGAGAGAGACGGTAGTCGAGAAGGGGAGTGGAAGCAGAAGTTGTGTGTGTGTGTGAGAGAGAGAGGGGGGGAGTTTGTCTGATCGGTAAACAAATGAATAATGTCAGTTTTCTAACTGGGATGGAGACGGAAAGGAGACCGCAACAAATGTTGTGTCTGCGGGAGAGAGTAATTTTAGTGGTATGAGTCATATCTAGAGAGATATAGGGTGTGTGAGAGAACCCCATAGAGAGAAAGACAAAGTGAAAGATGAGTGAGAATGTGTGTGTGGCGGTGAAAAATAAAGCTTAGGTACCTAGTGATACCAGAGAACGGTAGAGACGTGAGAGATAATGAAAACCGTGTAATGTATAATGATAGGGAGAGTGTGACACTTCTCAAGGGAGACGTTGAGAGACCATGTTTGCGAAAATAGGAGAAACATGAAGTGAGCGTGCGGGTGAGCTGGAGAAAAGAGAGTGATATCTACATGAAGGAGCATGTGAGAGAAATGGGCATGAAAGGAGTCAACATAAAAGGGATTCAAATATTTGAAATCGAGATGATGATACATGTGGTTCATACTCCAACCAAAATTGATCAATCCAACATGCATACTCATATGAATTCACGCGCATCTATGTTATTTAATATGTAGATATTACTGATCCATACATTTTAGTTGAATATATTTTGGTTTAAATTTTTTGAATTCAACTTTATGGTTTTGAGATCATTGTATTTGTAAATCATATTATATATATAAAGGAGCAGAATTACTTGTTGTGCTTTTGAAAGTATATATAAAAATGATGTATATATAATTTTATTCCAATCGAAAATGGATCCTGCCCGAACAAAAATAGAATACAAACTTGATTTGAATTGAGTTGGCACAGTAAATGTGCACTCTTGCACTGCAAAAATTTGAACGAAGCGGGAAAAGTCACTGTAACCGCCCGAAACCAAAATCTACAAGATGGAAATTACTGCCTATTTGTGACACGCAAAGCCTATCGGCTCGATTTCTATAGGTTTCGATAGGGGTAGGTTTGTAATTTCACTCAAACATGACATAACCGCCTCTCACCCGGATTCATACATGGTGGGTGCCAAAACACAGTGTCTCCTCTGCCGAAATCGACTCCCTCCCAGATTCATACACGGTGGGCCCCAAAACAAACTCCCGACGAAAGATATTTGGTGTATGCGAGATTACCATCCTATCCCCAACCGACTAATATTGCTATGATGATGTAGCAAATTTTAAACAGGGGGCTAAGTTTGTGAATTTACTCTCATTTGAGACAAGCGCGCCCGAAAGACATGTTCCCCCTTCCTCTCTCCCTCCATTTCCCCATTCGTACTCCGTGGGCGCCAAAACACCCTCTCCACCAAGCCTCCTCTGTCTGCCACCCCTTCCACCGCCGTCCTCCTCCACCATGCCGGAGCTGATACCCCGATGTCGTCATCCATTACAAGAGATCGACCTATCTCATCCACGACTTCGGACTGGGGGATCCTTGCATCCCGTCCTCTCGCTTCATCCCCCTGTCGTCCACCTTGCACTACAAAAAAATACACTTCCGTGATGATACGTGTTTGTCACAGTAGGTCGCAGTTTTTGTCATGCATGTACATCCATGACAATTTTATGACAGAATCAAGATAGTCATACCTGTGCTGTCGTAGAAGTGTTCCATGACATTACCAAAATTATCATCATGGAAGTGTCCACTTCCATGACGATAAATCGCGCGTCACAGAAGTGCTTTCATCAAGGGTGACCGACACGTGGCATCCACCGTAAGGGTACACCGTTAAGCTATCGGGTCGGATTTTGGATCCGATAACCCGTTAACACCCCTGACCAATGGGAAATTTCCACGTGTTAAATTCTGATTGGCCGAAGGAAACACATGTTGCCTCACCGTTGGGACAGATGTCATCCACTCATTGGACAGGAGGCGCCTATGATAGGTCGACACGTGGCATGTCCCAACAGTGGCACATTCCGGTGAAAAAGGCCGGCCGAGTAAAAATTAGCAGGCCGGCCCATATAAGGCCTACTTGTGTCAGGTCCATTTAAGCCCATGGCCCATACAAGATGTGCCAATTCGGCCCGTCAAAGGCCCGTTAAAGATTTGACACCATTGCAGCCCATCGTCAATTCGAGCCTGTTAACAGCCCGCTATATATTTGGGCTCAATATCGGCCGATGAGATTTCGGCCTGTTAATGGCCCATTTAATGGATGGGCCAATTTTCAGGATGTACATCTTTCGGCCTTTTAGCGACCCATTTAAATGTTGGGCTAATTTCCGGCCCGGTGTGTCTTTCAGCCTGTTAACGGCCCATAAATCTGATGGGCCATTTGTAGTCGGACCTGAGTTTCGGCCTTTTAGCGGCCCATTTAAGTGTTGGGCCAATTTCTGGCCCGATGTCACTTTCAGCCTATTGACGATTGAGGGAGTCCTGGATTAGGGGGTCTCCGGACAGCCGGACTATATCCTTTGGCCGGACTATTGGACTATGAAGATTCAAGATTGAAGACTTCGTCTCGTGTCCGGATGGGACTCTACTTGGCGTGGAAGGCAAGCTAGGCAATACGGATATGTATATCTCCTCCTTTGAAACCGACCTTGTGTAACCCTAGCCCTTTCCGGTGTCTATATAAACCGAAGGGTTTTATTCCGTAGGACAACATACAATCATACATAGGCTAGCTTCTAGGGTTTAGCCTCTCCGATCTCGTGGTAGATCAACTCTTGTAATACTCATATGATCAAGAATAAATCAAGCAGGACGTAGGGTTTTACCTCCATCAAGAGGGCCCGAACCTGGGTAAAACATCGTGTCCCCTCCCTCATGTTACCATCCGCCTTAGACACACAGTTCGGGACCCCCTACCCGAGATCCGCCGGTTTTGACACCGACATTGGTGCTTTCATTGAGAGTTCCTCTGTTTCGTCGCCGTTAGGCTTGATGGCTCCTATGATCATCGATAGCGATGCGGACCAGGGTGAGACTTTTCTCCCCGGACATATCTTTGTGTTCGGCGACTTCGCACTGCGGGCCAACTCGCTTGGCCATCTGGAGCAGATCGAAAGTTACGCCCCTGGCCATCAGGTCAGGTTTGGAAGCTTAAACTACACGGCCGATATCCGTGGAGACTTGATCTTCGACGGATTCGAGCCCCTGCCTCGTGCGCCACGCGATCACAATGAGTATGATTTAGCTCTACCATCGGACCGTATTCAGGAGATCGCACCGGCAGCCGCTCCGACCATCAATCCGGAGCCAGTTTTGCCATCCGTGGACGGGAGGATAGACCCCGTCACGGAGGCCGCACCCTCCGCGGTGATCGAGCCGAATATCGACCTTACCCTTCACGAGAGCCGTGTTGCCAAACAGCCGGATCCTTCTCCGGCCACGGACTCCGAACCGCCTGCGCCCGTTCCTATCAAATCCAATTGGGCGCCGATCATGGAATTTACCTCCGCGGATATTTTTCAGCACTCGCCCTTTTGCGACATACTGAACTCATTAAGGTCTCTTTCCTTGTCAGAAGGATCCTTGCCGAACTACGTCCGGCAGGATTGGGATGCGGATGACGAAGAAATTCACCGCCCACCAACCACCCACTTAGTAGCCACTGTCGATTACTTAACCGACATGCTCGACTTCGAATCCGAAGACACCGACGGTATGGACGACGATGCGGGAGTCGAAGAGGAACCACCACCCACACGGCACTGGACAGCCACCTCATCACATGATATATACATGGTGGACACACCCAAAGAAGGCAATGGCGACGAGACAATGGAGGATGACCCCTCCAAGAAGCAACCCCAGCGCGACATCAGCGGCGCCGCTCTAAGTCCTGCCAAGGCAAAAGCGGAGATACCGGAACCGGAGATAATAGCACTCCGGATAGTGCCGAAGACTACAACAATCCCCTCCAGCAAGATTTAGAGCAGGAGGATGGAGGAGCCAGCCCTCCTGAGAGAGTGGCAGATGGAGAGGCGGAGGACGATAATTACATGCCCCCCACCAAAGACGAGGCAAGCCTCAGCGATGACGAATTCACCATGCCAGAGGATCCCGTCGAACAAGAGCGCTTCAAGCGCCGGCTTATAACCATGGCAAATAGCCTTAAGAAAAAGCAGCAACAGCTTCAAGCTGATCAAGATTTGCTAGCTGACAGATGGACTGAAGTCCTGGCGGCCGAAGAGTATAAACTCGAACGCCCCTCCAAGAGTTACCAAAAATGCAGGTTGCTACCCCGACAGGAGGAGGAAGCACCAAAACCTACATCCCTGTCGTATGACACAGCTGATCGTCCACCTCGTGGCCGCGACAGAGAGACATTCCAGCCAAAATCTCAGCCCGCACCCCGACGTCATTCAAATAAACAGGCAGGGGGAAATACGCCAGACCTGCGAGACGTATTGGAGGACAAAGCAAAACATGCAAGATCGATCTACGGATCACAAGGGCGCGACACTATGCGAGACGATAATCGTCACACCGGATATAGTAAAAGTAAGTCCGGCCGGGCCTAACACAGCGGGCAGGACTCATTCGAGCTGCATTGTGATATAGCCCAGTACAAAGGCGCCGCACACCCCTTATGCTTCACAGATGAAGTACTGGATCATCAAATACCAGAGGGTTTCAAACCCGTAAATATAGAATCATATGACGACACAACAGATCCTGCGTTATGGATCGAGGATTTCCACCTGCACATCCACATGGCCCACGGTGATGACATACACGCCATCAAATACCTCCCACTCAAACTCAAAGGACCAGCTCAGCATTGGCTCAATAGCTTGCCAGCAGAGTCCATTGGCTGTTGGGAAGATCTGGAAGCCGCATTCCTCGACAACTTTCAAGGCACTTATGTGCGACCACCAGATGCCGATGACTTGAGCCACATAATTCAGCAGCCAGAGGAATCGGCCAGGCAATTCTGGACACGGTTGCTAACAAAGAAAAATCAAATCGTCGACTGTCCGGATGAAGAGGCCCTAGCAGCTCTCAAGCACAGCATCCGCGATGAGTGGCTAGCCCGGCACCTTGGTCAGGAAAAGCCGAAATCTATGGCAGCCCTCACGACACTCATGACCCGCTTTTGTGCGGGAGAAGACAGCTGGCTGGCTTGCAGTAATAACATATCAAAGAACCATGGTACTTCGGATACCAAGGACGGCAATGGCAGGTCACGTCACAACAAACATAAGTGCCGCATTAACAGCGAAAATACCGAGGATACGACAGTCAATGCCAGATTCAAAGGCTCTAAACCCAGTCAACGGAAAAAGCCATTCAAGAGAAGCACTCCTGGTCCGTCTAGTTTGGACCGTATACTCGATCAATCATGTCAAATACACGGCACCCCCGACAAGCCAGCCAATCACACTAACAGGGATTGTTGGGTGTTCAAGCAGGCCGGCAAGCTAAATGCCGAAAACAAAGATAAGGGGTCACATAGAGATGACGAGGAGGAGCCCCGGCAGCCGAACACCGGAGGACATAAGAGGTTCCCCCCACAAGTGCGGACGGTGAACATGATATACGCAACCCACATCCCCAAGAGGGAGCGGAACCATGCGCTTAGGGACGTATATGCGTTGGAGCCAGTCGCCCCAAAGTTCAACCCATGGTCTTCCTGTCCGATCACCTTCGATCGTAGGGACCACCCCACTAGTATCCGTCATGGCGGATTCGCCGCATTGGTCCTCGACCCAATCATTGACGGATTTCACCTTATTCGAGTCCTAATGGATGGCGGCAGCAGCCTGAACCTGCTTTATCAGGACACAGTGCGCAAAATGGGTATAGACCCCTCAAGGATCAAACCCACCAAAACTACCTTTAAAGGCGTCATACCAGGTGTAGAGGCCCATTGCACAGGCTCAGTAACACTGGAAGTGGTCTTTGGATCTCCGGATAACTTCCGAAGCGATGAGTTAATCTTTGACATAGTCCCGTTCCAGAGTGGCTATCATGCACTACTATGCATTCACAAGATTCAATGCGATACCGCATTATGCATATCTCAAGCTCAAGATGCCAGGACCACGGGGGGTCATCACAGTCAATGGAAACACAGAGCACTCTCTCCGCACGGAGGAGCACACTACGGCCCTCGCAGCAGAAGCACAAAGCAGCCTCTTAAGGCAGTCCACTAGTTCAACGATTAAGGCCCCGGTTCTGCTGGGCTAAGCACCTCAGTAGAGAAAGCTAAAACTGACTATCATGATAAGGCAAGAGACTGGTCGCTGTTCGAGAGGTTTCGAGTCCCTAAAGGCTCATGCCGCTTAGAGCGAGGAGTCGGCCCTGTCCGGCTTAAGGCGTGTATCGCACCCCGAATTCGGCCTTCCGAATACTAGGGGCTTCTCCGAAATTTAAAATTATCGAATTCTATGGCTAAGTGAGAGTGATAATGCATAAAAGTCCGATTGCCTTGTTCGATGTGCTGAGCACCTCCCTCGATGGACCCAACAATGGGAACAAGAGTGCTCAGGTTTATCCCGAACACCCCAGCACTCGTGGCATGGGGGCAGAAGCCGATGACTAGCCATCTCTCAGATTTGATAAACAGCCGAACAGAAGGTAATATTTTAAATTCAAACAAGCGTTGCATAGCACATATGAACAAGTTTTCATAAATATAGGATTACACGAGCAAGTTTACTTGAATATTATATCTTTCGTACACTCGTCCGCTACGAGACGAGCACCCTTCAGGACACCCTCATAGTACATCTCAGGGTGGCGATGCTCCTTGCCCTCCGGCGGCCCTTCCTTAATCAGCTTCACGGCGTCCAGCTTGGCCCATCGCACCTTCACATGGGCAAAAGCCCGGCGTGCACCTTCGATGCACATGGACCGCTTGATGACTTCCAGCCGTGGGCAGGCCTCCACAAGCCGCCTCACCAGGCCGAAGTAGCTGTTGGGAAGGGTGTCGCCAGGCCACATCCGGACTATAATGCCCTTCATGGCCTGTTCGGCCGCCTTGTGCAGCTCGACTAGTTGCTTCAGCTGGTCGCTCAGAGGCATCGGGTGTTCGGTCCTAGTATACTGAGACCAGAACAACTTCTCCGTTGAGCTTCCCTCCTGGTAAAACTGTGCGGCATCCGACACGCTGCGGGGCGAATCTGCGAATACTCCTGGAGAGCTCCGGATTCGGGTAAGTAACAGGTAATTTACATTCACATGCTTGCTTTGCATATAGAATGCCTTACCCGCCACTATCTTCTTCATCGCATCAATCTCCTGGAGGGCCTTTTGGGCTTCGGCCTTGGCACTCTTTGCGCTCTCGAGGGCCGCGGCAAGCTCGGACTGTCGCGTCTTCAAGTCAAGCTCCAATGCCTCGTGCTTCGTCACGAGAGCGTGGAGCTCTTGTTGCACCTCGCCCACTCGAGCCTCATGCCTCTCCCGCTCGGTGCGCTCCTTGGCCGCCTTGTTTTCGGCCTCGGATAGCGCTAGCTTCAGGGTCGCCACCTTGGTCGTGGCCCCTGACAAATTTACGATGATCCTGTCATTTTGCAATCGTATTCTTTTTATACATATCCATAGACTGGGTACTACTTACCTTTGTTCTCCTCGAGCTGCCTCTTGGCAAGGCTGAGGTCGTCCTTGGACCCTTTAAGGTCCTGCTTCAGTGCGGCGACCTCCGCAGTCAGTGCGGCAGAGGCCAACAGCGAAGCCTGCATACGCATATAGACATACTTATATTAGACTCCTGCTTTATTGTTTGATGCTATGTTCGTCTTTTCTTTTTGAACACCGAACAGAGCATCAGGGGCTACTGTCTATGCGGTAATAGTTTTCCTATATTTCAAAAACTTACCTCAAAGCCTATTAGAAGGTTGGCACAGGCTTCAGTCAGTCTGCTCTTGGCGGACTGAACCTTCTGGACCATCACACTCATAATAGTGTGGTGCTCTTCGTCGATGGAAGCGCTGCGAAGCGCTACCAACAGACTATCCGGTGCTTCTAGATGGACAAAGGTCACCGGTAGAGGCGTCTTGCCCCTTTTGGAAGGAGGCCGCCTGCCTGAGTCCAGAACCGCTGGAGGTTCCGGCGCGGTGTTCGACTGAGGGCCGAACTCGGAGCCCTCGGGAGCCTTGCTCCCTCTGCTCCCGGAATCCGGAAGGTCGCCTTGAGGCGCCTCCGGGACTGTCTCCCCTCGACCCGGTGCCTCTTGAGACAATACCTCGGCATTGTCTAT
The DNA here is from genome assembly GCF_018294505.1 of Triticum aestivum. Taxonomy (NCBI): domain Eukaryota; kingdom Viridiplantae; phylum Streptophyta; class Magnoliopsida; order Poales; family Poaceae; genus Triticum; species Triticum aestivum. The sequence continues at coordinate 229,743,161 of NC_057794.1, read as the reverse complement.
AGGGCAAGGGGAGGTGGCGGTCGGAAGTGGATCGCTATCCATATCCGACGAGCCCAGGGAGCCGTCCGAAGATACGTCGATACGGGCTCGTGGCGGTCTGCATAATCATAATTTGGCGTTAGGAGAAGCAGTGTGACAAAGGTATTCTATGAGTTGTTCTGGCATACGAATACTTATGACTTCGCTAGGGGCTTGGACCTGAGCAGCCACTCGTCTACGCCTTCGGCGACGGTGGTGGAGTAGTCCGGAAGGAGAGTCCTTCCCTTCTTGGACCCTTCAGCCCCCCCGGTTGGGGCGGCATTCCTTTTCTTGTCTCCCCCGACTGGAGGGGGAGCATCTTCATCTTCCTCCTCGTCTTCGGGGGAGGAGTGCGTCGCAGAGTTATCGAACGATGAGCCTGATAACACTTGGCGTTGGGAACTCTTTCGGGTTCCCTTGGCCTTCTTGGTCTTCTCCGGCACCTTGCAAGGAGACGGAGTCAGCATCTCTGTCAGGAGAGCGTCCGCAGTGTCTTTGGGCAGTTGGGCCAGACAGTTAATTTGCCCCGACGTCTCCACCCAGTCCTGTCAAAGGCATGGAGCTCAGACCCCGCATATGGTTAAGCTAGGGGAAATAAATATCCTACCGGATGTATAGAACTCACCGAATGTGCTCGGCGCTTCGCGCTTAGCCCGCGGTCCTCGGTGAGAGAGGGAGGAACCTCAGCGCCCTTGAACAGCACCTTCCAGATGTCCTTGTGCATCGTGTCGAAGAGCTCGCTCAGAGTCTGGTGCTGGGCCGGGTCGAACTCCCCCAAGTTGAAGTCCCGTTGTTGGCACGGGAGGATCTGGCGGATGAGCATGACCTGGACTATGTTGACAAGCTTGAGCTTCTTGCCTGCCATATTCCGGATACATTTCTGCAGTCCGTCCAGCTCTACCGATGAACCCCAGGATAGGCCCTTCTCTTTCCAGGAGGTGAGCCACATGGGGATTCCGGATCGAAACTTGCGGGTAGCCACCCATTTGGCGTCGCGCGGCTCGGTGATGTAGAACCACGCCGATTGACACCCCTTTATGGTCTCCACGAAGGAGCCTTCAAGCCATATGACATTGGGCATATTGCCCACCATGGCTCCACCGCATTCTGCTTGTTGGCCACCCACCACCTTCGGCTTGATATTGAAGGTCTTTAACCATAGGCACAAGTGGGTCCGGATGCGAAGGAAAGCCTCACACACGGCGATGAACGCCGAAATGTTGAGGATGAAGTTCTGGGCCAGATCATGGAAGTCTAGCCCGTAGTAGAACATGAGACCACAGACGAATAAATGGAGGGGAAACCCTAGTCCACGGAGGAAGTGGTGGAGGAAGACTACCCTCTCGTGAGGTTCAGTGGTAGGAATGATCTGCCCCGCAGCGGGCAGCCGATGCGCGATGTTCGCGGCCAAGTATCCGGCCCCGCGCAGCTTCTTGATGTGTCCCTCTGTAACGGAGGAAGCCATCCATTTGCCTCCCGCTCCGGACATGATTGGAGAAGGTTGAGGGGAAGGATGTGGGCTTGGGCGTTGGAGCTCGAGTGCGCAAGAGTGGATGAGCAAGGAGGAAGAAGGCATGGGTAGAAAAAGGTTAAACCTTTCCCCTTTGTAACGGCCGTCGAAACTATGCGCCCCCACTAGCCTGGTAAAACTCGCTTATCCCCCAAGCATCGTAATCGATGGCGCAGTTGGGTTACCCACGCCCGTATTGATGAGAATCCCATAATAAGGGGCACACGATCTCTGCTTTGACAAGACGTGTCAAAAAACTGCCTCGCGTTATGTGCGGGGCTAGTTAAAGGAAATGGTTCGAATAATCACCGGGCCCTGGCATAATGTCATGTTGCCAAAATGTGTCAGCAGATTAGATTTGTGGAAATATTATTCTCTCTACGGTGGTATATGGAACTTATTTTTGCAGGGTCGGACACTATCCTTATATTCAAATTCTTCCGTTGTGTATTCGGAGAAGGAACCCCCCTTGCAATGCCGAAGACAATACTGCGCGCTGGACTCATCGTCATTGAAGCCTGGTTCAGGGGCTACTGAGGGAGTCCTGGATTAGGGGGTCTCCGGACAACCAGACTATATCCTTTGGCCAGACTGTTGGACTATGAAGATACCAGATTGAAGACTTCGTCTCGTGTCCGGATGGGACTCTACTTGGCATGGAAGGCAAGCTAGGCAATACGGATATGTATATCTCCGCCTTTGTAACCGACCTTGTGTAACCCTAGCCCTTTCCAGTGTCTATATAAACCAGAGGGTTTTAGTCCATAGGATAACATACAATCATACCATAGGCTAGCTTCTAGGGTTTAGCCTCTCCGATCTCATGGTAGATCAACTCTTGTAATACTCATATCATCAAGAATAAATCAAGCAGGACGTAGGGTTTTACCTCCATCAAGAAGGCCGGAACCTGGGTAAAACATCGTGTCCCCTGCCTCCTATTACCATCCGCCTTAGACGCACAGTTCAGGACCCCCTACCTGAGATCTGCCGGTTTTGACACCGACAACGACCCATAAATGAGTTGGGCCATTCATAGTCGGACCTTACTTTTGGCCTTTTAACGGCCCATGCCCTTCATGGTCCAATACCAGCACGGTTTCTCTTTCGGCCTGCTAAAGGCCCACAACACAGTTGGGTCGTTTACAATACGACCTGACTTTTGGCCTCTTAGCGGCCCATGCTCTTCATGGTCCAGTACAAGCCCGCTGTCTCTTTCGGCATGCTAAAGGCCTACAGTATAGTTGGGCCATATGTAGCCCAAACTTAGTAACGACCTGTTAACGGCCCGTTAAATAAATTGGGGCCACCTGTTGCCCGCTTTAATGTCCGCCTGTTAACGACACGGGAGGTAAGAGGGCCGACCATTAGCTTTCGGCCTAGTAATGGCCCATTAACTTAATGGGCCCACTAAAGTTTGTTCATGTATTTAGGCCAAATTAGATAATTTGAGCCCATTACGACGAGCAATTATGCATAGGACCAAAACCGATCAAGCAAAGGTATGGCATATAGGGAATAACGTTGCACATCCAGCATATATTACAGGAAATTACATCCACTAGGCTATCAAAGATTGATGCCAGTGCAAATAAATGAGCAGAACCTAACCATCTACAATGTCACAATCTGCAACCTCAGCACAGATGACGCCCATAAGCATGTGGGCATGTTCTTGCTGCTTTGCTACACTGTCTCTGAAAACATTGATCAGTTGTTGTGTCGCACGACTCTACACCTCTGATTCATCCACCATTTCCATCATTTCTTCGGCCATTAATTGGTTCACAAACATACATTTATTCCGTTGCATTCGAGACAAAGGATACTGAACAGATTCAGATGGCGATTTTGGCAGACTTGTATTATTGATAGTGGAGAGTGTCTCGACCACTACATCATAACATATATTAGGACGGGAACCAAACAAATTAATCATGAGTTATTGCCATATTACCTAGCCTAGATTTACTAGAAAGAAACAATGGGGTTGCCTTGCTGTTTTCAGAGTTTGTCTTCTTATCTTCAGTAGCCTGCACAAAATTAACACACTAGCATTGCTATCATTGGCCAAGTCAGATAATAGGAAAGCAACATTGACACAACGAACGTTTGGGCAACTAGCCTACACCAAATTAACACAATATGGCACAGCTATCATCAGCCAGGTAAGGTAATACGAAAGCAACATTGACACAATGAATGAATGGGCAACCAGAGAAGCACTACAATTCAGTAATGTGCGTGATATGAGATAGTACATTCACGCAGCTCAGTATGCAAAACTACCAGGCAGTTTTCCTTACAAAAATCAACATTGGCGCCTTTAACATTTTGCCACAACAAATTTTAGATCAGATAAAGGTTATATTCACGCCGATTAACAAAATACATGCTAATGTAAAAATATAGTGATATACAACAGGTACTTACATTAGCATTGGAACACAGAGAATTCCTGCAAGATATTTTCCTCGAATACGATCCTAATGGAGGAAGTCTTGTATCGTTTAACCTTATTTTCTAAAAGAGAGATGGGTAAGAAACATGTAGAAAATATGATCAGCATGCTTTAAAATTTCATGATGCGAGGATACGCACACGCTTCTTAGAATGGAGTTGACATTCTTTTGCTGGACTGGATCGGACTAGTTCTTTGGCCACTGGAATCTACTTATTATCAGTGGGAGTTGGGTTTCTCTGTGCTAGAGCAGTATCTATGAAAAATGGAGTTGTTTTATTATCTCCTGGCATTTGGATCTTTTGCAAATACCTGGTTTGTAACCCTTCAGATTCTAACATAGCCGTCTTCCCCTTGCATGCCTTATATGGAAGAGTGATCATTTAGTTATAAAACATGCTACATTAGAGATGGAATAGGTACTGAAGAATAGAAAGGCATGACATATTGACATGTATTCCCTCCATCCAAAAATAAATGGATGGGTCTAGGCGTATTTCAGTTCTAGATACATCCAGTTTTATCCATTTCTGCGACATTTAATCCGGACGGAGGGAGTATGATGTATGTAACAACCCAAATTTTCAATTTGGAATGTTATACATTAGATCATCACTTCATATCCTATATTACTTGCTTTTGGTTTGATCCTAGAAATTCTACGCAACTCAAGGACCCTCGGAGAGAGTTGGGGATTTCGTTATTTTCATATTTGAGTTTTCTCGAATTTTGAAAATAGGATCATTCGATTTTATTTATTTTATCTTCAATTATTTCTATTATAAAAATATGAGAGATGGAATAAAATTACTTCCCAAAATAAAGAAATATTGAGGATTTAATAATAAAGTCAAATAAGATTTCATTTTGGTTTTATTTGCCATTTCATTTGAATTTAGGAATAATGCGCATTTTTCAAAATTGCATTTAGGCCCCAAATAAATGTTCATCCTGTTCGGTTTGATTTTAGAAGTCGGGGAAAATTTATTTCGGGATTTTTGAAGTCCGTTTAGTATTTATTTTCTGTGTTTTTCTGCACGTAATTATTTCAAAAAACGCAACCGACTTAGGGCCGGTTGCGGCTAGGACTCCTCCGGCCGGGCCTTCAAATAGCACCGCCCGGAGCCCGTTTTGCCCAAGCCGCCGCGCCGCCAGGAACCCTAACCCTAGCGCCCCACCGCCATTGCCGCACCACCGCGCTGCCCCACGTCACCCCGCGCCACCGCACGCCGGACCCCCGCCGCTGCCGCCGGACCCTGCCGCCGCCGGTTTTTCCTAGAAAACCATTCGGTTTTCGCCGGTTTTCGTTCGTTTTTTTTTATTTTTTTAGATCCGTTTTTTAGATCGGTTTATTTCTGGTTTAGTTTATTTAGCGAGTGTCCGCTCATTCGTTCGTTTTAACAGATGTGTTCATCGTTTAGTTACAGAAAACGAACGTTCGTTCGCTAATCTGTTTATCATTTTTTTTCTCGGATTTTCCGCGATTATTTCTGATCACGATCTCTGATCCGATTTTCGTTCTAGTATAACTTTTTGCTCGTTTATCGGAATCAGGCGATTCAAGCGCCTAGAGTTTCATCTCGAAACCCTCTTTCCGTTTATCCAACTCAAACAAGTTTTTGCTTCTGTAAAATTTTACCTAGATCCAGAATAGTAAACGAAGCTTGTTTCTTAAGCCGTTTGACGTTCGTTGCCTCATTCATTTTGATTCTTTTTGCAAACCGGAGTTCTTAAGTTGAACTTTCTGGTTAGATCTCTTATTTGAGTTTAACCCGTGCATTAGATGAGTACTTATTGTATGCTTGTTTGTTTGCGATAGAGTACCCGGAGTGCGCCGCTTGCTACTTTGAATCTCTAGGTTTCGCGGATCATCAGCAAGGCAAGTAACACTTTGATCATACCTCTTTACTACCCTGTTTTTATTGCATTAGATCAATCCTCAAATATTGCATGTTAGGATCTAATTAAATTGTGGGTTTTGGGGAGTAGATGAGGTAGTACCTATTTCCTGTTTTATTATCAAACCTTTGGGAGTTACTTCTACGTTTGCTTATATTGCCATGCTATGCTAGTAGACGTGGATTGGGTGAGTGTATCCATGACAGATGTGAGAGTGATAATTAATGGTTTATTTAAGGTGGCAACTTAAACACATATCTGGGTGGATTGAGGCACCTGGGTATTCCAGCGATTGCCTGTTTTTCTTTTGGACCGCCACCCAGGCTTAAAGGGATCATGAGATTATTCATACTAGAAACTTCCGTGTGTAGCCACAAGCTATATGGGCTCTAGCATAGTTGACTAAGTTGTGCGAACTCTTACAGTGGTAGACTAGCAGATATAGGGGATGTATGTTGGTCCGGTCTACCCGTTCGTAAGGTGCTAGCGCTTCTGAAAGACTATGTCTCGGTCATCCGTTTCTCAAACATCATGTAGTGCGAGAATCCCAACGGAGCAGATCGAGTCTTGTGGGGAAAAGTGCGCAAACCTCTGCAGAGTGTATAAACTAATCATGGTTAGCCGTGTCCCCAGTTATGGATAACTTGAGTATCTAGTACTTGGATTATCATGTGAATCTCATCATGTTACTTTAATTAATTTGTTGGGTTTTAAAGATGATGCTTAATTGGGATTGAGAGGATGTCTATCTTCTCAATGTTTAACCACTACCATGATAGTTAAATAAAATTTATTCCTTTGCAGTAGGGAAAAATTGGCTTTATGCAAAAAACTGTAACCATAGAGCTTTCCACCAGCCAACTATGCGTGTAGTATAGCCTTATTCTTTCATTACTCTCTATGTGTTACATTGCCAGCATATTCCATGTGCTGACCCGTTTCGGGCTGCAACGTTCATGTTGCAGACTTTTCATACGACGAGTAAGGTGCCTTTAGGTCGTGGTTCTATACTTAGTGATGCTGTTGGAGTTGATGGACTCACTTATCTTGGAAGCCTTCTGATGTTATCGTTATTAGATGGTCTTAAGCCATATTTATTGTAATAAGTTCTCTTTTGAGACACTCGATGTAATAAGTGTGTGATTGCTACTCTGTTATAAATCCTTCAAGTATTGTGCGTGTCAGCATTACTGATCCAGGGATGACACTGAAGCATAGAGATCAGACTGTTTGAGGTCTGGTCGCTACAATGTAAGAGCTAGGGATACGACAGGACAACACAGTAAAAAAACACTGAAAAACCAACTACAGAACCAAAGTATTCAAACCCACTGATATGAGATAGTACACTCATGCAGCTCACGATGCAAAACTACCAGGCGGTTTTCCTTGCAAAAATCAACATTGTGGCCTTAATCATACATTTTGCTACAACTAAATTTAGATCAGATAAACGTTGGATTCACGCTGATTAACAAAATACATGTTGATGTAAAAATATAGTGATATACAACAGGTACTTACATCTACATTGGAGCACAGAGAATTCCTGCAAGAATCCTTCCTCATAAACGATAACATTACAGAAATTCTTCAATCTGTTAAGCTTATTTTCTAAAAGAGAGATGGGTAAGAAACATGTAGAAAATATGATCAGCATGCTATAAAATTTCATGATGCAAGGATACGCACACGCTTCTTAGAATTGAGTTGACATATTTTTGCTGGATTGGAGCGGACTAGTTCTTTGGCCACTTGAATCTGCTTATTATTAGTAGGAGTTGGGTTTCTTTGTGCTGGAGCAGTATCTATAAAAACTGGAGTTCGTTTATTATCTCCTGGCGTTTGGATCTTTTGCAAAGGCCTTGTTTGTAACCCTTCAGATTCTAACATAGTCGTCTCCCCCTTGCATGCCTTGTATAGAAGAATGGTGCTTTAATTATAAAACATGCAACAGCAGAGAGATGGAATTGATACTGAAGAATAGAAAGGCATGACATTTTGACATGTATTCCCTCCATCCGGAAAAAAATGGATGGGTCTAGGCGTATTTCAGTTCTAGATACATCCTTTTTTATCCATTTCGGCAACATGTAATCCGGACGGAGGGAGTATGGTGTAAGAGCTAGGGATACGACAGGACAACACAACAAAAAACACTAGTTGAATGTAAAACTGTATGCTAGCGGAATATGTACAGAAATAACTAAGGCAACATACACGTGTATGATTGGGAAAATAAGATGGCATTGCAACAGAGCACTAGAACAACACTTCAATGTAAAAAAGCATGGTATGGTAGACAGATGAACTACATACTGATGAATAACAATGCATAAGATATTCAGAAGCATGATGTCCAAATTAAGCAGACGGCATTGCGATAGAGTAGAATGACAGTACTTGAATTTGAAAACATGTTATCATGAATGGAATAGGTACTGAAAAACAGGAAGGCATGACATATTAACATGCATGATCAGCATGCTAAGCAAATGGCATTGCAAAAGAGTAGATACACTCCAGGACATTATATGCATGTTGTACCCATATCACAGGCCAAGTTAGATCAAGGACCTTGTGGGGTGAAGAGGATTCATCATCTTACTGCAAGTCTTCTGAAGAATTGCCTTTACATGTTCCATTATATTGGGTATCATTGGCATCAAGTTTATTGGACTTTACATTGCTCCGTGACGTTCTTGTGGATATATCAGTGTGTGCAATTATATCTGACATGCATGGAAGACAACTAATAGTTAGATTTATGTAATGAGTGCCTGTAGGAGACGACATAAATAGTAGGACTGGGGTTAACTAGCAGCAACATGTCTCATAAACTAAAGGGAGAACACAGATGAAAGCTACAGAATATGTATCGTTTGTACTCGAGATTAACTAGATGGCACACAAAAGTATTAAAGAACAACATAGGTAATACTAGAAGTGGTATAATACTATAATCACCAGCCTGTGGGTTAGCATTGGCAGATGGATGATAACTATGGAACAATGTTACCTAAATAACAAGTATCTTAGCTGAACTATGGAACAACGTTAACTCCTGAACAAGACCCGTAAGAGATCAGCATGAATATACAATGAAATGTGATGATCTATTTTCCATGCTTAGATGAATAACAAAGCCATAAATGTTGCACACAATTAAGATGAGGGTACAACCTATCTGGCTGCCATCCATAGGAGTGAGCATCATGTGCTGACTTATCGATGGCCCTGCAATTGTTGTGGCTGTCCATGTCGGGCACGCGCATTCGATGCAGGGAACTACTGAGTGGGGACTATAGCTCCATTCTGGTGTATGCTTCCCTTGTTGGAGCAGCAGTGGTGAGTCGGAAGACGGTGAGTCTGAAGATACAGATAACGCATAATGTTAAGAACGACATATCTCTTTGATCTGAAGAAATACACTGAGAGATCAACAGCAAGGTACAAGAGTGGTCACACGTATGTTGACTGAAGACTAAATTGAGGTCACATGATTTTATTTTATTTTGGTACTATTCGATCTATGCTGGATGGCTGGCCGTCTTGTGCCTCCCGGTTGACACTGTTCGGAATCTTCCCCGAAGAGCCAGTGACCAACGGCAGAGCAGCCTGCCTCCGCCGTCCATGGCCCCGGCCAAAACTCCGCTCCCCGCCCCACCGCACTGCCGTGGTTGCGCCGCTCCCGGGCCAATCCACAAAGACTCCCCGTCATCCAGATCCGGCGGTGGCAGTACCTTCAACCCACGCAACTATAAAAGATAGCCATCTAAGCGTTGCTTCCGCGGTGAACTTGCGGCCCAGCACCCTTATGTTATACACCATCCACCCGGCAGCTTAGGAGCTTCGCCGCCTCGAGGGGTGCTCCTTCCCATTGGGAATCGATTCGTCCAGAATATAAATTCAGACAACTAACGCCTAAATAAAGTGATTTGAGATGAGGATGTGACCTATTTGGCGGCATGGTGAAGTAGGCAGGTCCAGCTGCCGAGTCGGTGAGGCCGGCGCGGTTGCGGTAGCGACCAGCGGCAGGGAAAGAGCGATGTCACGACGGTCGACGGCTACGCGGAAGCAGTGCCAGGACTCTGGACGGATCCAAAGTTGGAGCCGCTCCGGTGCCGTGAACGACGGCGGGGGTGAATCGGCTCCGGTACGGTTCATGCGGCCGTCGTCGAGGCAGCACCAGCAACACGGAGTAAGAGGCACACGACCCAGTGCACGACGGCAAATGGACAGCGTCTCCGGCATTAGGGAGGAGGGCGGCTGTGAAATTGGTGCGGTGGGGGCCCCATGGAGGTGGGGCTGAGGTTTCGCGGCTCGGGAGAAGGGAGCTTCCCGGGGAGAAGGTGATTTGGCGCCCACGAGGTATGAATGGGGGCGGGGGGGGGGGGGGGATTGGGAGGGGAGTGGAACCATGTCTTACGGACGCATTTGTCTGAAATGTGAGGGGGAGTTACAGTTCTACCCTTGCCTATAGGCTTCTCGGCTTGGGTCTGTGTACTGAGGGTCGGGGATAGTAGAGTAACTTTGCTTCTCCCCAAATAGTGGGCGGGAGCGATTTCGGGCGAGGAGGGCGTGTTTTGAACTATAGTGGGCGCGAGCAATTTCGGGCGAGGAGAGCGTGTTTTGAAATAGTGGGTGCGAGCTATTTCGGGCGAGGAGAGCGTGTTTTGCCGACCATGGTTTATGAATTATTCGGCACATGTCATTTCGGCCGAGGAGAAGGCGCGCTTGGATGAAGTTACAAACCTACCCTGGATGTACAACGGGCCAATTGTTGCGTGTCCCACATAGGACGGTAATTTCGCGTATCCCATTTATTTGCTCGGGCGAATTCCACCGAGCAGAGAGGATGTTTAACAGTTCGTTCAAATTTTGGGAGAACGAGCATCCATGTCTACCTTACCAAGTCGATTCGGATCAAATTTTGAAATATTAGCTTGCCACTTATTTTTTAGATGGAGAGATGATGCTCGGGAGTAATGTGTTTTTACATGCTCGTTGCTAGCGATTTACTATATGACAAATAGTTGACCCACTCCGAAACGCGAATCAAACCCAAAATGAAATATCTCGATTCAATGAAATAGCTCGTTCAGTAGGTCAAAATAGTGAACTAAATCCAAAATTGAACACCTCAATCGAGTAGCATGTTGTACAGTATTATAGTACTCCATGAACATGTTGAAAGTCAAATTAATGAACTTGTTCGATATACGCATATATCCATTCATGTGTGGATTGCAGACAACATGTTCTCCAATTTAAATATTTGAATGCAATTTTATATCGAAACATGGTTTATATCAGTCTTGGATGCATAAAACGCGACCTCCCCCTCTCCCGGACTCCTGTTCTCTCTCTCTCTCTCTCTCTCTCTCTCTCTCTCTCTCTCTCTCTCTCGCCGACAATATCCAATTCCCGCACGCATCCGACACAAAAACCTTGTTGGTCCCTCTCCCTTTCTCTCCATCTCTCTCTCTCTCTCTCTCTTTGTGTGTGTGTGTGTGGGGGGGGGGTCTTTCTAGTTCGCATGCATATATACACCATCTATAAGTCTCTCTCGCACACTATGTATGACACTCTAGCTAGTCCAAGCTAGATATCTTGGGTGCACTCACCGTACGCACACAAATTCCTTGGCTCTTTGCCCGTAACTCTCTCACGCACCACTATGTCGTCTTAGAGCTCTTCCCCCTCTCTCAAACTCTCCATCCACCTGGGTCACACGTACACATGCATATCTCACTCGCACTCGATAGGCCCATCTAAAACTCTATCTCCCCCCTCGTTCTCTCTCCATCTCACACACGCACACACACAATCTCATGCCCAACTAGCCAAGTATAATGGTCTCTCACTCAATTGTAGGCACACGCCGTCCCCCTATATGTATATGACTAGCTAATCTTAGTCCCCATCACAAACATGTGCATGGTCTATCTCGATTTCTCTCGGGGCATCTTTCTATCGCGCACGCACTCCCTCGATCTCCCACCCATATAGTCCCCTCACGATCTCGACGGGATCTCTCTATCACAAACAATCACACACTAGCTATCTTCGTGTATCTCCCCGCCTTGCTTTTCCATCTCGGAGATGCATGTGTGATATGTTCGCATAAGAAACGAAAAAACACACACACTCTCTAATTTATCATTTGTTGTCACTTTCTATTTCACACATATACTCTTTTTGCACACTTACTCATTCTCCTTCACACGCACTCGATCTGTATCGACTGAGGCACTCTCCTCGGTCCATAGCATATAGATTTATTGAAAAGTCAAACATCACAACGTTTGACCATGTACGTGGAGAAAAAGAATTACATCTAGTACGGCAAACATATACCATTAGATTCACCATGAGATGTAGTTTTGTATGATGTATCTTTGGTATTGTAGATATAAATAACATTTGCGTAAACGTGATCAAAGTTTCCAAAGTTTGACTTCTAAAAAAATTACATGCACTGCATTATCGAGCGGATGGAATATCTCTTTCCCCCTCTCAGCTATCTGATGCACCACTCAGCCTTATCGGGGCTCCTCAATCTCTCTCAAACTTTATTGGTCAGTTTGGTTCGTGACCTGACCCTCATGCCTTGATGGCCGGTACTGCCTGGTGTGGACGTGAGATGTAAAATATTTCTGCCTGGCCAGGCTTGTGTGGTGCTGAAGCGTTTGGTTCATGCATGGGCCAGGCAAAGCATCAACGTCCCATCAATCAATCCATGCATCAATTATTTAATGCTAATATCCATCCATGTTGTTGTTAGCATCGTGGCCACATGACCAGGCACGGCCAAGCGTTCGAAATCGGTCGCCTGGGCCAGCCTAATTAAAGTGCAAGGGAAACCAGGACAGGCGGGCTTTCTTTTTCACAGGGTAGCAACCAAACAAGCATGCATGGAATCCAGCCACAACCCCAGGCCAGGCAAAAGATGCTCAGGACGCAAGCCAAACTGGCCTTATATCTCCCTAGTTCACACATACACATGTCTCGCACGCGCTATACATATAGACCCATCCAACACTCCCCGCCCTTGTTCTCTCTCCATGTGACACGCACCCCCCTAAGTACCATAATCCCTCACTCCATCATAGGTGCAAGCACTCCCCCCTCCTAAGTATGATTATCTCTTACTAGCCATCAGGAACACACGTATTGTCTCCTTCTATCCATATGTCTATCTCGATATCTCTCGGGGCATCTTCTATCGCGCACACACCTTGTCACTCGATCTCCCACCCATGTAGTCCCATCACGATCTCCAGGGGATCTCTCTATGACAAACATACACTCTCTCCTCCCCATGTCTGCATTTTCTCCGTACGTCTCTATCGACCTCTCTCCCTTGTTTGTCAGACCCCTCTTGGCCACATGCTAGGGGTCTTGCTCTCTCGGTTCCAAACAACCACACACTATCTCCTCACCTTGCCTCCGTTGTGGAAGATGCATGTGTGATATGTTTGCATAACACACGCACGCTTTTTCTCTACTTTTACCGTGTGCTGTCTGTGTCTCTTTCACACACGCACACACACTTTTTTCACTCTCTCTCTCTCTAGTTAGGGACTCTGTCACGTCCATAAGCATATGGATGTTTTGAAAAGTCATACCTCAGAAAAGTTTGACCAGGTATATGTGGAGAAAAACATTTACATCTGGAACGATCTGTAACATCCCAATTTTCCCAATTTGGATGTTAATAGATCATTCATATGCATCTCATATTTTTCCATGCATTATTTGCTTTTCTAGAACATTCTCTTCATTATGCAACTAAAGACAATTTATTGGAGTGGAGATAACATGACTTCTCCCCTGTTTAAAAATGTTCCTAATGTGCAGAATATTGTTTCCAGTTCATCTGATATGTTCTGGTAATTTTTGTGATCTTCAAAGTATTTTAATTGTGTGTTATTTTACTGTTTGTGTGGCCTTTTGCATCAAAATGAATTTCTAAAATTGCATTAGTATTGGAACTAGTGTTCCTGTAGTTTATAGCTATAGGGCTATTTTTACTGTGTTTCTATGTATTTTTATTTATAATTTATACTGTGTATTTTATTTTATTTATTTTGTTCTGCTGCTATAGTTTTTGTTTAAGAAAAGGACCGAAGCGCAGCACAGCGCAGCTCCGCACCGCGGCCCAGCTCGCCGCCACGGCCCAGCAGCCTCCCGTTCGCCCGTAGCCCACCTATCTACGCGAAGCGGTACGCGCCGCGCCGGTCGTGCCCGACCCGCACCCGATCCGCCAGCTCGCCTGAGCTGCTGACCCGCAGGCCCCACCCCGCGCCTCTGCTCGTCTCCTTCCTAGAGCCGGACTGGAGCGCACCGTACACGTGACCGAGGTTGAGCTGGATCGACCCGATGCCCTGGTCCACCCCGAGCACCCTGGAGACACCACACGCGAGCTAAACCCTAGGGGAACCCGACCGCAGCCTCCCCTCGTCCTCCTTCGACCACACGAAGCCACTGGAGCATTTTGGATCTCGCACCGGAGCTCCGCTGTCCGCCGTCTTCGCCGGAGGATTCCACCCCTGTAAGGACACCACCGGCCACACCGTTCACTCCCCTCGACCCTCTGCTCAACGCCGCACCTTTCTGACATCCTTGTGTGGCCGAAATCGCAGCGGAACCGGAGGAACAAGCTCGACCGCTGCCGCTGGAGCACCGAGGTTCACCTCGCCACCGTCGCCTACAGAGGATGTATCGCCGCCGTCCGACACCACCAGCACCTCCACTCATAGCCGCATCCGCCCGTCACTTCCCCTTCGCCGGAGAGTCGCTGGAGGAGCGCCACCACCGATGCCCGAGCCGCCGACGTCTTCCTCTCTTTCCGGTGAGCATGCACGCGCAGGAGTTTTCTCGGCCAATCACACGCTGCCACGTGGCACGTCGCTACAGGAGCTTCTACAAGAGTTCGCTACAGCGCCCAGGCGTTTTCTGTTGTTTTCTGTTTTCTTTTTCAGATTTCAGCTAAAACTTCAACTAGTTATATCTTTTATTCTATAAGTCCAATTTAGGTAATTCTTTTTCCTATGCACTCACAAAAATCAGCACATTATCATAGTACCAACTTTGCACATGTTTGCACCTTCCAAATTTGAATTTATTCGAGTTTGAATCAAATCTTCCATAGGCCGTAACTTTAAAACTGTTTGTCGGTTTTTGGTGTTTCTTTTTGCATTGTGACCGTAGTGCATTTTAGGTGTTGTTATGCTGCTGTTGTTGAGTTTTAAAAATGGTTTTCTTGCTGTTGGTTTTGTTTTGGTTCTATTCATGTTCCGGTGATTGATTTGTTGAATTGTGTGAAACGTGTAGATTGCCCGGAGTGCGACGCGAGCTATTGTCCGGAGTGTGACTTTTTGAACCAGAACCAAGGCAAGTTACATGTTGATCATCCTTTACCTATTGTTTTCTATGCATGTAGTTGTATCACACTATGAATATATGCATGTATAGGAATACTATATATTTTGGTTATGCTGTTGAGCTATCTCCCCTCATTCCAGACCGTGGTAGTGCTAGTTTTTCTATGCTTTGTAGACGAGGTTGGTTCGTGTATTCATTGAGCTTATGTGAGGATTATATATATATATAATAATTTGAGTAGTAACTCATGATTTAATTCACCTCTGGGCGGAAGTGGTATTGCTAGGGTGGTTTCAAGAACATCATGGTTTATACCCTCTGAATGTAAGTGGACGGCCGCCCAGGCTCAAAAAGATCAGACAGACTTAGTGACTAGTACCTTCCATGTGCGACCACTGGCTAAATGGGCTCTGGCTTAGTTGATCAGTTGTGGGACCCTTACCCGGATGTGCCAGCAGATGTAGATATAATAGTTGGGATGGGCCTCCTGTTGGGACTAGGGTACTGCTTCTGAAAGACTTCGTCTCAATCTTTGGGTTGGGTCCAGTGGGTAAAGCGTACTAAACTCTGCAGAGTATTAAAACTAATCATGATTAGCCGTGCCCCCGGTTATGGGTAAATTTGAGCCACTATGCCATTACAGTTGTTGGATGATCTTGACAGATGTGACGCCTAATAAATTTGTTGGGAAACTTAATAAAGGGTAGGTCGGAGTTGATTTTGCCAACTCAACCTTGTGTATTTAATTGTAGTAATAAAAGAACTAAATAAAAATTTGACTATTAGGCAGTTATGAGGACAAAATCAGCTTTCTGCAAAAACAAACCCTCAAGTCTTCCTTTTGTTATACTATGCATATACATGTAGGTCTGCTATATTATTACTCCTGTGTAACTTGCCAATACATTCAAAGTATTGACCTATATGGCTGCAACGTCTCATGTTGCAGGATATTCAGACGAAGAGTAAGGTACCGTTAGGGTCGCGAGTCTGCACTCAGCATCGCCAGTGGGCTATGATGGGACTCATCGTTATTTTCTGCTACTTTCCGTTGTTTTATTGAATAAAGCTAGCCAAGTGCTATGTAGATTGTTTTATTTTATATATTCTGGATCATACGTTGTAATAAATGATGCACTTGCTATTCTGGTATTCATCTATACTGTGTGTGCTAGCGAGTTCGATCCAGGGACTAGCACGGTAAGCACAGAGACTCAAATCCTTCGAGGTTTGGTCGGTATAGATGGTATCAGAGCAGTGTGTTGATTGTAGGACGTGACCCTAGAAAATGGATTAGAAAAGCCATAGGAGTGAAAATTATTTTATAAAGTAGCTATACTTCTTACTGTTTATTAGTGAATCCCTCTAGTATCTTGAACAGTTAAGTAGGAACTAGTGCTGAGACCACCATTCATGTTTGTTTATATTGCAACGTTATCGTGTTCTAGTATCTGATTATGTCCACTTTTGTCGTATGAAGATACTAGATTGTTTTCTTGATTGATAGTTGTTTGTTAAATTGCTTAGTGTCGAAATTATTCGACTATATATATATAATATTACCATCTTGTTTGTTGTTTGTTTGTTGGTGTTATTCGTTGTTGTGTTTTGTTGGCTTGATCATATTATGCATATGGGTAGAATATATTTATATATACATAGCTTTTGGCCTTATTATATCTATAACTCATCCATTCTTGCCAACCAAAACCCTTAGTATGCCTATTAGAGTGAGTTCCCCAGGAGCTGAGGTGATAGAAGGTGTTGGTTGTCATCAGTTGACTTTGTCTATTGGGAAGCATGAGTTTCCTACGAATTTGATTATATTGAAGTCACAAGGTCTGGATATTATTTTGGGTATGGATTGGTTGCAGTTATATAAAGGTCATACTGATTGTGCCAGTCGATCTATCACTCTCAGTGCACCAGGAGGGAAGAGGATCAAATATGTGTGTAAGTATAAGTGTAATCAGGTGCAGGTGAACTCTCTTAAGGGGGGTAGCCTGGAAGAGGTGCCAGTTGTGAGAGATTATCCGGATGGGTTTCCAAAGGAGCTGCCAGGAATGCCACCAGATAGAGATATTGAGTTTCTTATTGATTTAATACCGGGCACTGGACCTATTGCAAAGAGACCATATAGAATGCCTCCTCAAGAGTTGGAGGAATGGAAGAAGCAGATAAGAGAATTGCAGGCACAAGGATTTATTCGCCCTAGTTCATCACCTTGGGGAGCTCCAGTTTTGTTTGTGGAGAAGAAGGATGGGACCTTGAGGATGTGTGTTGATTATCGTTCTCTGAATGAGGTAACCATTAAGAATAAGTATCCTTTGCCTATGATAAATGATCTATTTGACCAGTTGGAGGGAGCTACTTTATTTTCTAAGATTGATCTTCATTCTGGTTATCATCAATTAAAGATTCGTGAGCAAGATATTCCAAAGACTTCTTTTCCTACGAGGTATGGGTTGTATGAATATACTGTTATGTCATTTGAATTGACTAATGCCCCTGCATACTTCATGAATATGATGAACTAGGTGTTTATGGAGTTCTTGGATAAGTTTGTGGTTGTTTTCATTGATGATATATTGGTGTTCTCCAAGAATAAGCAAGAGCATGAGGAGCATCTGCATTTGGTATTGGAGAAATTGAGGGAACATCAGTTGTATGCCAAGTTCAGCAAATGTGAGTTTTGGCTGGATGAGGTAGCATTCCTTGGACATGTTGTGTCAGGTAATGGAGTTGTAGTTGATCCATCTAAGGTTGCTGCAGTTACAGAGTGGGAGACACCCACATCAGTTGGAGAAATTCGCAGCTTTTTGGGCCTTGCGGGTTATTACAGGAGGTTTATTGAGAACTTTTCCAAAATTGCAAAGCCTATGACTTAATTATTGAAGAAGGATAAGAAGTTTGTTTGGCCTGATGAATGTGAAGCCAGCTTTCAGGAATTGAAGCAGCGTTTGGTTACGGCACCAGTTTTAACTCTGCCAGACATACATAAGGACTTCCAGGTATATTGTTATGCTTCTCGTCAAGGACTTGGGAGTGTTTTGATGCAGGAAGGTAAAGTTGTTTCATATGCTTCACGTCAGCTTAAGAATCACGAGCATAATTATCCTACACATGATTTGGAGTTAGCCTCAGTTGTGCATGCATTGAAAACTTGGAGGCCATATCTTATTGGTAATCATTGTGATATATTTACTAATCATAAGAGCTTGAAGTATATTTTTACTCAGAAGGATTTGAACCTCAGGCAGAGGAGATGGTTGGAGCTTATTCAGGATTATGATTTGAATGTGCAGTATCATCCTGGTAAGGCTAATGTTGTTGCTGATGCATTGAGTCGTAGGAGCCATGCTAATGCAGTTAATATTGATGATATGCCACCGGAGTTATGTGAGCAGTTCAGGATTCTCAGGTTGGAGATGGTTACTAAGGGATATTTAGCAACACTTGAGGTAAATCCTACTTTGCTTGAGAGGATCAGAGAAGCTCAAAAGAATGACAAGGAGATTTCTGAGATAAAAGAGAATATGGTTAAAGGTATGGCGGAAGGGTTCCATGAGGATGAACATGGAGCCATATGGTTTGAGAAGCGTATTTGTGTACCTCAAGATGTAGATATCAGGAAGTTGATTCTTCAGGAGGCGCATGATTCACCTTATTCTATTCAACCAGGTAATACTAAGATGTATTTGGATTTGAGGGAAAGATTTTGGTGGCCTAGCCTGAAGAGGGAAATTGCTGGATATATTGCAACATGTGATGTGTGCCAGAGAGTTAATGTAGAACATCAGAGACCAGCAGGTTTGTTACAGCCATTGCCTATACCTGATTGGAAGTGGGATGAGATTGGTATGGATTTCATTATAGGTCTACCCAGGACCCGGTCAGGTTATGATTCTATTTGGGTAGTTGTTGATCGTTTGACTAAAGTTACTCACTTCATCCCGGTAAAGACTACTTATACCAGTACTCAGCTAGCAAAAATTTATATGTCTAAAATTGTTTGTATGCATGGAGTTACAAGGAAGGTAGTGTCTGATAGAGGTACTCAGTTCACATCCAAATTTTGGCGTTAGTTGCATGAATCCTTGGGCACCAGGCTGGAGTTTAGTACAGCTTTCCATCCACAGATAGATGGGCAGACAGAGAGGGTAAATCAGATTTTGGAGGATATGTTGAGAGCTTGTGCTTTGGACTATGGGTCCAGTTGGGATGATAATTTACCTTATGCAAAGTTCTCATATAATAATAGTTACCAGGCTAGTCTGAAGATGGCACCATTTGAGGTATTGTATGGTAGGAAGTGCAGGACACCGTTGATGTGGGATGAGGTTGGAGAACGTCAGTTCTTTGGACCAGACTTGATCAGGGATGCTGAGGAGAAGGTCAAGTTGATCCGTGACAGGCTGAAGATAGCACAGTCCAGGCAGAAGAGTTATGCAGATGCAAGACGTAAGGAGGTGACATATGAGGCAGGAGACCGTGCATATCTTAGAGTTTCACCACTTTGTGGAATTAAGAGGTTTGGAATCAAGGGTAAGTTAGCACCATGTTTTGTGGGGCCTTACAAGATCTTGGAGCGTAGAGGAGAGGTAGCTTATCAGCTGGAGTTGCCAGAATCCTTGTCAGGAGTTCATAATGTGTTTCATGTATCTCAGTTGAAGAAGTGCCATGCAGAGATGATGGATGTTCCATTGAGGGACACAGTGCCACTTGAGGCAATTCAGTTGGAGAGTGATTTGACATATGAGGAGAAGCCTGTTAAGATTCTGGAGACAGCACAGAGAGTTACTCGCACCAAGACAATCAAGTTATGCAAGGTTCAGTGGGATCATCACACAGAGGAGGAAGCTACCTGGGAACGAGAGGAAGATCTCAAGCAGGATCACCCACACCTATTTGCTAGCCAGCCCGAATCTCGAGGGCGAGATACATCTTAAGGGGGGTAGGTTTATAACATCCCAATTTTCCCAATTTGGATGTTAATAGATCATTCATATACATCTCATATTTTTCCATGCATTATTTGATTTTCTAGAATATTCTCTTCATTATGCAACTAAAGGCAATTTATTGGAGTGGAGATAACATGACTTCTCCCCTGTTTAAAAATGTTCATAATGTGCAGAATATTGTTTCCAGTTCATCTGATATGTTTTGGTAATTTTTGTGATCTTCAAAGTATTTTAATTGTGTGTTATTTTACTGTTTGTGTGGCCTTTTGCATCAAAATGAATTTCTAAAATTGCATTAGTATTGGAACTAGTGTTCCTGTAGTTTATAGCTATAGGGCTATTTTTACTGTGTGTCTATGTATTTTTATTTATAATTTATAATGTGTATTTTATTTTATTTATTTTGTTCTGTTGCTGTAGTTTTTGTTTAAAAAAAAGGACCGAAGCGTAGCACAGCGCAGCATAGCGCAGCTCCGCACCGCGGCCCAGTTTGCCGCCATGGCCCAGCAGCCTCCCGTTCGCCCCCATACGCGAAGCGGTACGCGCCGCGCCACCCATGCCCGACCCGCACCCGGTCCGCCAGCTCGACTCGGCCGCTGACCCGCGGGCCCCACCCCATGCCCCTACTCGTCTCCTTCCCCGAGCCGGACTGGAGCGCACCGTACACGCGACCGAGCTGAGCCGGATCGACCCGATGCCCTGGTCCACCCCGAGCACCCTGGAGACGCCACACGCGAGCTAAACCCTAGGGGAACCCGACCGCAGCCTACCCTCGTCCTCCTTCGACCACACGAAGCCGTTGGAGCATTTTGGATCTCACACCAGAGCTCCGCTGTCCGCCGTCTTTGCCGGAGGATTCCACCACCGTAAGGACACCACCGGCCACACCGTTCACTCCCCTCGACCCTCCGCTCAACGCCGCACCTTTCTGACATCCTTGCATGGCCGGAATCGCAGCGGAACCGGGGGAACAAGCTCGACCACCACCGCCGGAGCATCGAGTTTCACCTCGCCACCGTCACCTATAGAGGACGTATCGCCGCCGTCCGACACCACCACCACCTCCGCCACTCACAGCCGCGTTCGCCCGTCACTTCCCCATCACTGGAGAGTCACCGGAGGAGCGCCACCGCCGACGCCCGAGCCGTCGTCGTCTTCCTCTGTTTCCGGTGAGCACGCACGCGCAGGAGTTTTCTCGGCCAATCACGCACTGCCACGTGACACGTTGCTAGAGGAGCTTCTACAGGAGTTCGCTACAGCGCCCAGGCGTTTTCTGTTGTTTTTTGTTTTCTTTTTCAGATTTCAGCTAAAACTTCAACTAGTTATATCTTTTATTCTATAAGTCCAATTTAGGTAATTCTTTTTCCTATGCACTCACAAAAATCAGCACATTATCACAGTACCAACTTTCCACATGTTTGCACCTTTCAAATTTGAATTTATTCGAGTTTGAATCAAATCTTCCGTAGGCCGTAAGTTTCAAACCGTTTGTCAGTTTTTGGTGTTTCTTTTTGCATTGTGACCATAGTGCATTTTAGGTGTTGTTATGCTGCTGTTGTTGTGTTTTAAAAATGGTTTTCTTGCTGTTGGTTTTGTTTTGGTTCTATTCGTGTTCCGGTGCTTGATTTGTTGAATTGTGTGAAACATGTAGATTGCCCGGAGTGCGACGCGAGCTATTGTCAGGAGTGTGACTTTTTGAACCAGAACCAAGGCAAGTTACATGTTGATCATCCTTTACCTATTGTTTTCTATGCATGTAGTTATATCACACTATGAATATATGCATGTATAGGAATACTATATATTTTGGTTATGCTGTTGAGCTATCTCCCGTCATTGCAGATCATGGTAGTGGTAGTTTTGCTATGCTTTGTAGACGGGGTTGGTTCGTGTATTCATTGAGCTTATGTGAGGATTATATATATATATATATATATATATATATATATATATATATATATATATAATTTGAGTAGTAACTCAGGATTTAATTCACCTCTGGACGGAAGTGGTATTGCTAGGGTGGTGTCAAGAACATCATGGTTTATACCCTCTGAATGTAAGTGGACGGCCGCCCAGGCTCAAAAAGATCAGACAGACGTAGTGACTAGTAGCTTCCATGTGCGATCACTGGCTAAATGGGCTCTAGCTTAGTTGATCAGTTGTGGGACCCTTACCCGGATGTGCCAGCAGATGTAGATATAATAGTTGGGATGGGCCTCCTATTGGGACTAGGGGACTGCTTCTGAAAGACTTCGTCTCAATCTTCGGGTTGGGTCCAGTGGGTAAAGCGTACTAAACTCTGTAGAGTATTAAAACTAATCATAATTAGCCGTGCCCCCAGTTATGGGTAAATTTGAGCCAGTATGCCATTACAGTTGTTGGATGATCTTGACAGATGTGACACCTAATAAATTTGTTGGGCAACTTAATAAAGGGTAGGTTGGAGTTGATTTTGCCAACTCAACCTTGTGTATTTAATTGTAGTAATAAAAGAACTAAATAAAAATTTGACTATTAGGTATTTATGAGGACAAAATCAGCTTTCTGCAAAAACAAACCCTCAAGCCTTCCTTTTGTTATATTATGCATATACATGTAGGTATGCTATATTATTACTCCTGTGTAACTTGCCAATACATTCAAAGTATTGACCTATATGGCTGCAACGTCTCATGTTGCAGGATATTCAGACGAAGAGTAAGGTACCATTAGGGTCGCGAGTCTGCACTCAGCATCGCCAGTGCGCTATGATGGGACTCATCGTTATTTTCTGCTACTTTCCGCTGTTTGATTGAATAAAGCTAGCCAAGTGCTATGCAGATTGTCTTATTTTATATATTCTGGATCATACGTTGTAATAAATGATGCACTTGCTATTCTGGTATTCATCTATACTGTGTGTGCTAGCGAGTTCGATCCAGGGACTAGCTCGGTAAGCACAGAGACTCAAATCCTTCGAGGTTTGGTCGTTACACGATCATTAGATTCATCACAACATGTACTTACTTCATACTATCATTTATCTTTGGTATTGTAGATATAAGTAATTTCTTTATAAACTTGGTCAAAGTTTCAAAAGTTTGACTTAAAAAAATGTTGGAACTACATTATCGAATGGAGGGAGTAGCTCTTTCTCTCTCTCCCGCTCTGCTATCTCTCACGGGCCTCCCCTCTCACTCGAACTCTCTATACCGACGGATTATGCGCTCACTGTGTCAGCATATAGCTCTGTATATTGTTTAGTTGACCGGTCAACCAATCCACATGCTGCCTTGTCAGCTCGTGTTCTGTATCTTCATGTGCTGGCCCATATGGCATTGGGTGAAAATAAGCAAACTAGAGGCCCATCTAACACGCGATGAAGTAAACAAAGTTGAAACCACTCGGGGTAGTTCCCCGCACGCTAGTAAATTGAGGGTGCATTGAGGACAAACATCTTGCGCGCGAAGGACGCACTCGCGCACAATTCACCACTGCACGGCGGCAAGCCCAGAAGGATGCACTCGCGCACACCCAGCACACAACACACACCAGCACACATGTACACCGGCGTCGCCGCTGGTTGAGATGGACGGCGAGGCAGCCAACAAAGCGGACGTGGCTCAAGCCAAAACCGCATCCGGCGAGCCTGGACTTCATCAGCAGCCTCCCCGATGATATGCTACTTGTCATCATCGGCCTCCTCCCCACAAAATCTGCTGTGCGGACCACCCTGCTCTCCCGGCGGTGGCGCCCCCTCTGGCGCTGCGTCCCCCTCAACCTCACCGTCGACAGCTACCTCTGCAACGGGGATTGCAAACGCATGGCCGCAGTCTCCAAGATCCTTTCATCGCACCCTGGGCCAGCCAGACGCCTTGACATCTGCATGTCTAGTACCAAATGCAAGGTCCAACCCAAGTTCGACGAGTGGTTCTTATCCCCCGCCCTAGATCAGCTCGTGGATCTCAGCTTTGAAGCTGGACAATGTCGCTCTCTGCCGTCGTCCGCGCTCCGCCTCACGCCAATGCTGCGCCGCACCAGCTTCAGCTCCTGCTATCTTCCCTAGATTAATGTCGTGCCCACCCTTCTTCTCCCTCAACTCAAGCAGCTCGACCTCTTCGACGTTGTCATCTTGAAGAAGGCTATGGAGCACCTGCTTCGCAGCTATACTGCGCTCGAGTAGCTTCGTCTTGAGCAGATCCACGGGTTCATTAGCCTCCACATCGCCTCGACGAATCTCCGATGGACTTATGTGTCTTGCTGGCCACGCAACAAGACATCAATTGGGAAGAGATCACTCCAGTTGTTCCACGTTACTGTCATTGAGAATGCGCCTTTCCTTGAGAGATTGCTTGTATCAGATCTAGAAGGTCCAACAAAAATCAGGGTCATTGACGCGCCGAAATTGAAAGCATTGGTGTACTCGGCTGCCAAATTCTCCAAACTCTTTATTGGATCCGTAATCGTTTAGGTACAACACTCATCTTCTTCTCCGTCTTCTTGAAATTCACATTTTTAAATTTCTTCTTGATGTATTTACGACCGTCTTCCAGAAAATGATTCCCACAAGCTTGACCCAGTCCATGTGCATAATGAAGATCTTAGCACTAAAATCTATCGGCCCCAATCTGGATCAAGTTGTTGGATTCCTTACATGCTTTCCGTGCATGGAGAAGCTACTCATCGAGGTGAAACTTCTTTCCTATAAGTAAACGGTAATCACAACGTAGCTCAATTTTTTCATAATTTTCCCAAATTACGATGACAAGTGTAGTGTTCAAAACTGCATCTACGCACTGCACCGAAAGAAATGTTTTTCTTATTTTTTCGCACATGATCACCTGCATCGTTTTTATGCTGTACTACTATAGTAGCCTAGGCTAGTCATAGTGGAAAGTAACTTAGACTACTCCAGTAACTCTATGGTTACCCTAAGAGCAAGTACTACCTCCGTCTTGGTTTACTCTTCCAATTTTGTAGTATCAAAATTTGACCATAGATTTAACTGAAAAAATGTTAATGCATGTCACTAAGAACTATATCGTTGGATTCGTATTTGAACATAATTTCAAATGGTGTAATTTTTAGTGACATGCATAGGTAATTTCTTAGGTAAATCTATGGTCAAAATTTTATACTAAATACGAGGTAGTATTCCCTCCGTCCCAAAAATCTTGTCTTACATTTGTTTAGATTCGGATGTATCTAACACTAAAATGTAACTAGATACATCCATATTTAGACAAGTTTAAGACAAGAATTTTGGGACGGAGGGAGTACAAAAGTGGGCTATGCAGGCCAAAACATGTGCCAAATTCACTTGTGATGCATTTGGCATCGATGCCCCTCCATTGCTCACCTCGTGCCCCAATCTGGATCACCTACTTTGCTCCAGTGCCAAATTAACTCACGCAATGAAAAACCACTGCGTGGGAGAGAGAGAGAGGACTGAGGCAATAAAAAACACTTGTTTGGGAGAGTGAGAGGCTAGTGTAGTTGGTTTGATTGATTTGTTTATACATGTGGTTCTGTGTGCATAGTGGTGCCAACTCTCTCACATCGCGAGAGCGGTGCCAAAACCTTTTGATTTGACATCGATGCGTATTATGTGGCATACTTTTGAAAAATATGGCATCGGCCACATAGTGGAAGGCAAAAAATGCCCAAGCTCTTCACGTGCTCCTAGTTAAATGAGAGGAAACAGAAAGAGAGAGAGAGAAAGAGAGAGAGAGAGTGAAAAAATATCACTAGCCAGCCAACCCTATCATATGAGCGAATGATATTGGTACCTCTTGATGACACGACAATCTTATGCAGCCAGCTGCTCTAATATATTCTCTTCTTTTGCAGATAAAAAAGACACGAAAGTGAAAAATGTGCTGCACTATAACAATCTGATCGAATGCCTTGATCTCCATCTTATAGAAATTGATTTGATCGACTATGGAGGCAGCACATATGAGATTAAATTGGCCAGGTTCTTTGTTCTGGAGGCAAGTATGCTCAAGGTAATGAGGTTTGGCGTTCTCTGGCGCAACAATGAATGGCATGCTGATCACCGCAAGCATCTAAGACTAAATGACAAAGTCTCCGCAGAAGCTGAATTTGTTTTTGAAACATCAAGTGGCCAGAGACTCGAAAACTTATTTGCCCATTAGTGACTTGTCAGGGCGGTGGATTTTAGTTTGTACGATAATGCTGCAACCACCTAAAGTAATGAAAGTTCTTACGTAAACTTCCTAGTAATTCCCTCTTCATAGGTGCAGCATTACTCCTAACATTTGTAATATCTGTTTGAAACTTGGAATATTGTCGTGTCCTATTCCTGCGTTTTCAAAATCCTGCAAATCAAATAGGTCCTGAGTTGGTGATGATGTTGTGCCTCCCATCTTTCACCAATAGCCGTCAGATCTAGATCTGACGCATACAAACCAAGCTTCTCCATTTTTGCAAAGAGATGCCCGCACTTGTTCCCTATTTACAAACAACTCCTTGTCTCTCGCAATCAGCCTTATCTCCTCCCCACTACATCTAGAAGGCCGTGGAAAAATCTGGCGCGATGGCCGCTGTCGGAGCCGTCCACCCCCAATCTTGGTGTTCCGTGCAATGCACGGGCATCTACGCACGGGAAATTATGTCGAACAGGGCTAGTTGTAAGCAGGTTAGCTCTACTGCCATGATGATTGTGACTACAGACGGTGAGGCTGACTATGGTATGCCGAACACGGTGCCTATACTCAGGTGTCATCTCCGGCGCAGGGTCTTGTCACTTCACTGTGAGGAGCAACACGTAATAATTTGAACTTCACTGTGAGGAGCAGCACGTAATAATTTGACCAACAGGTAGTACAGTGCTAGTACTCCTACTACTACATTGGTAGTACTACTACTAGTACTAGTAGCACCAGCGTCTGAATTTAGGAGTACTACCACATCCATCTCGATTTTAGTATTTGACTAGCAATATCTAGTAATGCATGTCACAAAAAATGTACTACTCCCTCTGTAAATAAATACATGGTGTTTTATTCCTATCGGCGAGAGAACTTAATGTTTTTTTGCTAACTAGAGTACTAATAGGATTACATGCAATGAACTGAACACTGCAATTCATGTTTCAAGTCATTGAAAGCATGCACGGCCCACATCTCTCATTGGTTGATATGTCACGAAATAAGAAACAAGGAGGGAGTTAATGCACCGTGCCTAAGTATCTTGGGATTATTTGGTTTTCATAAGGTGACTTACACAACATTTTTGTTTACATGCATTAACATTTTATTAGTTAAATCAAAGGTCAAAACTTGGCGCAAAATGCAAAGGGGACCAATAAACCAGTAAACATCAAACTTCTCTTGTTTGGCCCCAACTAGAGGTCCGGTGAGATGACTATACTGCACTGGCACGGAGGGGGGCGCAACTTCATTGACTTACGACAACTGCCTTTGGGTGAATGACACGTGGGCCCAGGGGGTGGCTGGCCCACCTATCATACAGCCAAAAGCAGGTGCAGTAGAGGGCCGAGGAGTAGTACGAAATCCTACGCACCTACGCACGCTAACCAAGGGCAAGAGTGATCACTCGAATCGCAAGATCAGTTGACTAGAAGCTAAGCTAGACCCATGGAGGCGATGAGCGCGAGCATCAGCCGGTTGTGCCAGATGGTCCTGATGCCGGCCTGTGGCCCGGCACCGAGGAACGTCTCCAGGTAGTATTGCTTGAGGCCACCAGGGCGACGGGCTGCTTGGGCGACAGCTTCGACTCCTTGTTCGACGAGGTCCTCGTCGGTTTCCTCGACAAGTTCATCGTCATCAAGAAGCTTGCCGACGACTTTGACGTAAGCCTCCAGCCGACGCGCCCAGGCTCTGCAATGCCAGCCACCATCAATGGCCACTATGGTGACAACCTCTTCGACGCACTGGTGGCCCTGCGACTGCCCGCCATCGCGCCGGAGAATGTCAACCTCGAGGTCACACTCGCCGCATAGCGCCTAGCGCAGCAAGACACCATCGACATAATCACCCACGTCTACGCGCAAATCGTCCACAAGGACTACGACATGCAAGAGGAGGGCGATAGGACGCTGGCCTTCTTGGACCGCAGGGCAACCTTGGACGGCATTGTTCAGAAGCACGTTGAGCTTGCCGCCAACGCCGCTGCTCCTCACCTGTCGGGTTGGTGACCCGGTGCACTAAGGCGTGAGGATGTCGTTGATGGATCTGTATGTATTTTTATCTTTCCGTCAAATCCATGTAGTAGTATCTGATACTACAATAATTATCTTACCTTTCGCATCAACTTCATAATTTTCGTATGTACTCCATGCATGAACGGCGCCATGGAGCAGAACCAAATTTTACAAGTTACGAGTTCAAAAGGAAAAGCTTGACGTGTTCACGTCGCACCCCCACACGATTCGTCCGGCACGCCGCTCAAGCGGGAATGCGTGCGGTGTTGCATTTTCACTTACAAGTGGGACCGCAGTTGAGCAAACCGACTATTGGCAAACTCCCACCCCGCCCACCACGCGATGGCTGAGAAAACAGGAGGGAGAAGAGATGGTTGTAGCATGGACTCCAAGAAAATTGGTGTCGGATGGGACTCGTGTGGGTGGCGTGTGCCATACTGCCATTGTTGAGGAAATCGTTAACTGGTAGCTGCTCGCTTGGCTTACGAGTAGGGGATTAATAGGCTAATCGACAAGTTAATCGGCCATTTAATCAATTAATTAGACAATTTATCGGTTTATCCGCTACTTGGTGACCCTATGAGTAGGGATTAATCAGCAAGTTAACTGGTTAATCGGACAAATTCTTGAACAGGGCATACTGCTAGACATGAATGCTAGTTATGGCCCATGCCACCCCACTATATCGAGCCTATATCGAGGTACCTAGAACAAATTTCCTACAGTCTGTGTTTAGCCCTCCTCTATCTCTCTTCTCATCCAGCCAGCGGACGCGCAGAGCCCATCGTCTGTTTGCTCACATGCGGCCCCACATGTCAGTGAAAACGCAAGAGGACCCACTGAACCTGCACATCTTTCACCTCGACGTGCTGGTGATGTAAAACAAATCCAATAAAGATCTTCGGTGGCTGCTTTTGGAGTTACTCAAGAGTAGTAAGATTCTATTTACCGTTTAACCCAAGATGCACATCTCGTGGCTTCAACTACCACTCTATTTTCTTTCATGACACGACCTGGATGCTGGATGTCCGATGTGTCGGCAAAAGGAGGAAGAACCCGACCAAATCTCCGGTTGTGCTCTCGGATTAGACTAGCTGTGCTAACTTAAAATTTTTATTGTGTACTCCCTCTGTTCCAAAATACTTGACTTCCATTTGTCCAAAAATGGATGTACCTATATACTAAAACATGTCTAGATACTTATATATTTTGACAAATAGAAGGCATGTATTATGCAACGGAGGGAGTAGAATGGATGCAAGTTTTTGTATTGGGAAGAAGAGTACATCCATATATTGATAGAGCGCATTTTAGTAGATGTTCTATCACTTTTAGCTAGCACAGAGGCTAGAGAGGAGATTAATGCACTTGTTGATACTCCTACTAGAATAGAGGCTAGACATGAGACTAGATGCGAGGAAGCAACATCTACTTCTTTACAATCGAAGAAGAAAGAAGCCCGCAAGATCGAGCCTCCGCAGATCAATAATGAATGCATCGAGAAGGCACTAATCCAATTTACAGGAGTAGTAAAATGTATTCTTGTGGTTCTTGTTTTCTTTGATCTTGATTTTGTAGTCAAAATTATCGTTGGAGTTCGTGCAAAATGGAGGTCCGTTGGGGGTCGTGCGTTGGAGTTGGCCTTACAAGTGGGACCGCAGTTAAGGAAACCGACTATCGACAAACGCCCACCTCGCCCGTCGCGCGATGGCTGAAGTTAGAGAAACGACGAGGTTGAAGATATTGCTCTAGCACGGATTCCAAGAAATAATATGGTGTCAGATGGATGTCGTGGTGGTGGCGTGTGACATACTCCTGGACGTGAATGCTTGTTCTGGCCCATGCTACCCTACTACTCCTACTACTTACTCCTACTATATAGTACTAGTATCGAGGATTCGAGGTGTTGGTTACGTACAGCGAACACATTAACATATGGCTAAAGTAAAAACACCCGCCCGACGCACGAAGCATGTGAAGCTAGTACAAATAGTGTACTACTATTGTTGATTGGCCTCATCCGATAACCTGTTGCAATGCACGTACAATTATGTATTCGGAAAATATTTTTTTGCCTCGTCGCACCACTCACTCAGAGAAATGACTCGAAAGCCATTCATAAATTTAGTAAGTTTATCACAGGCATATCATTTTATTACATACAATAGGTCATCAACCCACATCGACAATGAGGATACATTATAAATACTAAAGTTTTCACCACACAACAAATAACAAGCAATGAAATGAACTTCAACTCAACCATTCCTCGGCGTTGGAAACGCTTTCTTTGAACCACAAGTGATCCTCTAGGACGGGCCATCGATTGTCGATCTGGAAACCAACGCAGGACTGATCATTCAGGCTGAAGCGGCCTACTATATCAGTACTAGGGTAGGGAACCACCCAAATGTCTGAGGTATAGACACAGTTGCTTCTCATAAATGGTACTAGTAACGTTGTGTCAACAACAGTTGGATCGCCTTTCACCATTATCAGATAGTTTTGTCCAGGGAAGAGCGAGTTTTCTCCAAGACTATCAATTCTGTACTAGGGAGAAGGAGTTGGCGCTAGCACACTAGTATCCATCCCGAATACCATGCAACGGGTGTTGGAATAGGTCCGGAGAGTGCGACTATGGGAGACTACAC
The DNA here is from genome assembly GCF_018294505.1 of Triticum aestivum. Lineage (NCBI taxonomy): Eukaryota > Viridiplantae > Streptophyta > Magnoliopsida > Poales > Poaceae > Triticum > Triticum aestivum. Next base: position 229,712,098 of record NC_057794.1, on the reverse strand, counting down.
CTGCTTCCTTAGCAGTAACATCATCAGTGGACTATATATACACTAGAAGAGGCTGCTCGTCCTCATGCTCGTGATCATCACCATCGTCATCTCCCCCTTGGTTATAAAATTTTTCAAGTATAGGTGGTGGGATGTTCACAAGACCTTGGAAACACAAGAAGAAGGTTAATTAGTAAAGGGAAACTTGCTAACCCGCATGCATGTTGATGAAACAATTATAATTACGGTGGAAGACAAACGTACCGAAACTACGAGGATCCCATGCAAAAACAGTGCCACGAGTGGTGGCAGCAAACACAAGGCCCTCGTATTGAATTGCAACACAGTACTCATTCGTGTAAAGAAACTGATTTTTGAGCAATATCCATTGAGTCAAACCACCAAGGATGGTAACAAGCTTGTCGAAGATAGCAACAACTTGATTGTTGTTGTAATTCCAAGAGCGGTTGGGAACTCGACAAATTTCTATCTTCCGTAGAAGACAGTCACCATGATCGTATTTGAACATGTGTACAATACTGATGTGCTCAACCTCTGGGCAGTCTGCTGAGATTTTTGGAAGTGGAACCCGGTCACGAGTGTACACATTCACAAGTTCCCACTCGCAGTTGGACCCAATGTAAACAACCCAATCTCCATTTGCGCCTGCCCAAGCCTTGCCCTCAAGCGATGGCATCTTAACATCATAGGTATCATTATCAAGCGGCATCAACTTGCATAGGGCGAGGCCTCCGTCGTGTCGGCGCCAGTCATCAGGGTCACGATGAAGAAGATAGGGGAGATCAAACCGCTCCTTGACTCTTGGGTTCTTTGTAATGATGTTATTAGTTGAGTCGAGAATGGGCTTGAACAAACCTGCCATGCTAGCCGAGGTGATGACATTGCACCGATCAATGAGTTCCTCCACCACGTCATCTTTTAGATCGGGGCAAGAATAACGGGGTCGTTTCCGGCCTGTTCCCTCCGTGGAGAAGACGATCGAACAATGGCAGAAGAAAGGGTGAAGGGCTGAAGGAAAATGGAGGAGGGAGAGGAAGAGCGTGCGACAGCAGTTCCAAATCGAGAGGGAAAGGCGAAGAGTCGGTGGACGATTGCGAGTTTGCCACGGTTCACGAAGAGGCGCCCCGGCCTACACATCCGTTCGGAAATACTCCTACTACTCGCCGTCGTCTCACTAATATGTTGGAACGGGACCACATGTCAACAAAACATGGAATGTAATTTCTCGTGCAAAATGCGATCTGGCCGCATTGGCCCGAGGTGCCGCATTAGTTATCGACCTTTACTTTTTAATGGCGTGCCGATCAGTTTTGAAGCATGACTAACCGGTACTGTACACAAAGAAAATATAAACTACTCTACCACTACTCCACCTCCAGTACTAGTAGTATAAAAAAGATATATAGGCTGGAGCTTGAGCGCTTTCTTGCTAAGGGCTGCCCACTTGCTTCTCACACTAACACCCTCTCTCCAGATCTAAAAAAGACGGCCCCGCTCTCCCTCCTCACCGGTGGTCACAGATCCACCGAGGAAGAAAAGGACGTGCAACGTTGATGCACTCGTCGTTGGCGAGCGAGGTCACACACTGACGACAAGGCCATCCTCTCAGACCTAGCGCCCGCGTGGGATGGCCTCCGTCCTCAAGCTCGCTGTCGTAGTGTGTGCGGAGGATGACGACCACGAGCGAAGCCACTTCACACCGACCCTCAGGTATGCTACCTCTTTTCGAACCATAACCTTGTTCTATTGCCCCATCTTCCACGTTATTGCATGTGGATCTTTTTCCACTCCACCATCTTCCCAATTTGCTATCCTCTGCTCTGCTGGCCACGCAGACGAAAACCATATTTTGCACTATTAAAGGAAACCCTACTTCATGCAGACTAATCCATGTCTGGGTTGAATAAGGAAAGGAAGGGAGGCTGTACTGTCCAAGAGAGTAGGCATCGAACCCGCATCTAGGTTGAAAAGGGGAAAATCAGTAGCTAAGTAACGAGTCTCGTGTCTCTTGGTTGAAGAAGGGTAGAAAGGCATGACAACGCAATAGAGAATGACCAGGTCGATTGGTTTGTTGTCCTCGTATGAGAAAAAGGTGGCTAAAGAGAACAAAAATGGGACGTAATCCACATATGCTGCCTGGATATTTGTTGCTCTGGGCAACCATACCTCCCTCACCACTCTGCGTCCGTGGAGGTACATCGTACTGGTGCGCCCACTGTCCGAATGGGCCTCCCATGCTCTTATTGCCACTTTTTTTGCTGTTAGTATAATGCCAGCAGTCAAGTCAAGCAATGCTAAAGTGATGCCACATTTAACTAATGCCGCTCTCAGTCTAATGCCACCAATAAATTTAAGCAATGCCATTTAATGTCACTGGATTATTTCAGGGTTAGCTGCTGATTATGGATGTATTAAAGATTTTTCAGCTAAGGCATTCTAATGTTGCTGCACAGCCAGTATACCAACGATGAAACTTGTTACTACCTTCAGATTTTTGCACTGTTAATGCTTATAGATTACATACCTCACTTTCATGAGATAAGTTAATTTTTTTGTACAGTGTCACCAAAATGCCAAGGCGCTGATGTCATTTTATTTTGGTTAAACTGCACAGACAATTATGAAGACAAGAGGAAAGGTCAAGAGTGGGCACCTCCTCCTCCGGCTGTTCTCTTGATTCGTTCGATCAAGTTTTTATGTTTGATCGATTATCAAGATTGGGATAACAATTTTTAAGGCCCCCCTGAGTTCGAAATGATATTTACCTTGGAGGTACATGGTTTGCAATTTTTTTATACTGTCATTAGTTAATAATGCTAGTTACCATCAGACTTTTGTATTTGGTTTAATGCTCATGTACAACAAGTATACCAATGCTGAAACTTGTTACCTTTACATTTTGTATTGTTAATTCTTATAGAAACCTTCCAGTGCTAGAGTTTATTGGAATCTGTTCAGTAAAACCATTATACTGTACCCTGTAATAAACTAACTACTCTACTGTTGCACTAGCCACTGGATTAGTGTATATTTGTAGTATTCGAATGGTTTGGGTACTTTAAATTGAACCGTGAAAATGTCTTATATTAAGGAACAAAGGGTGTAGAGTTCACTCAAATTATCCCGGTAAAGCTAGTCACACCTTTGTTAAAATTAATGTTAATTATGTTATCGGAGGAGGTCTGTATGTTTGTCTCTAATGCCTGTCGACTACATGCCTGACATCATGATGTAATGTTAAGTCATTTCCTTTTGTATAGTGTCACTGAATTGTCAAGGCGGTGATGGCATTTTATTTTAGTAGAACTACACAAAATTTGCTTAAAAGAAGAGGAAAGGTCAGGGATGGCTCAGTTTTTCAGAAAAAACTATGTATGCCTTCCTGACATCAGCCGCTGTTGCTTTATTTGTTCCTTCAAACAGGTGGTTAGAAACAATCTTGCTACCTTTTCCCATTAAGAAATTGGAATGCTTATATTTGTGAGTCTATTCTTGAACTAGTGCCACTTTTAGAGTAATCACACTTTTAATATCTATGCAAACAGGGATGCTCGATTTTAGTGGGACTGCACAAAAAGTCTAACTGGTTCAACATTAGGAGCATGTTTTTTTCAAAACCTTTATATCCAATTGGTGGCACTATGAGATGTTCATTACGAACGTACATGGTTTGCTACTATCTTGCTACTCTTTTTGTACTGTCATTAGATACTAATACTAGTGGTTTGCATGTGAATTTATTAGCAGGGTGGACAGGGTTCAATGATTGGATGCTCAATTTCGGTTGTATCGATTTCACCTCTTCCATCACTATGAACATGGATATCCTTGGTCTGATGAAGAATAGGCGCTATATTTCTGCTCTGAACCAGCAAATCAATTCAGTATGAAATTGTCCAGGGCAAAACATAACTGTATCAGATTATCCAGTGCAGAACATGATAGATGCTAAGTAGAAGAGACATGTTTAAACCGAAAATACAAGGTGTGGTATATGTTTACTAGCTGCTTGATATTTGTGCAGACAGAGAAGTCTGCCCGTTGCTATTTGGCAAACAAACAAAGTGTCCGCAATTTTGGTTGAACTGCACAAGAGAATAGTATAGTCACTGCATGCAGTGCCATTTGAAAATAGACACAGAAAGATTGGATAGTCACTTCATGGACTGCAGGAAAGTAGTACCGTACTATTTATTGGCCAACACTAGGTGCTTCATTGCTTTGGTCTGATTATACAATGGGCATCATTTTGCCTAAGTTAATGTTTGTATTCCAAAAATACTCTCGCGGTGTGATTGAGAGAAGACCAAATCATATTGCAATGGATGTTCCTCCATTATGTGTGGTTCATTCTCATGGTTCCAGCTGTTGGTGAAACCAATTACGTTTGCAAGAGGAATTGTAGACTTCACAAACAAATTTTTCTTTCAGTCTGTACTGAATGTTGGCCAAGAGAAGCATCCATGTTAGTAGGAAGAACAGATGTTTTTTGTAGATCTTTGCTTTTGGAGCTACATATTTGTATATGATCTGTGAATCATTGAGATGCATTAACTGTTACATATTTCTGTTCGCTCGGTGTTTACAAGTTACTGATCGATCACTAGCTAGCCTACAGATGCGCCCCTGGCAGTATTATTTGCGACGCAAGATGCGAAGTGGCAGTTTTTGGAATAAAAATGCCTACCTCTGAAGAAACTGACAAACTACACTATCGATCCTACACGGATAAAAATGCCTACCTCTGGAGAAACTGACAAGCTACACTATCGATCCTACACGGATAAATAGCGGATCACGCACGTACTACCTCCTTTCCGGTTTGCAAGGCTCAATTCAAGAAAGGACCTACTCGATCCTAGACGAATAAATAGCGGATCACACACGTACTAGTACCTCCTTTGTAGTTTGCGGGGCTTAATTCAAACCTCTCACCAACCAAGGTACTCCCTCCGTCCGGATTTATTAGTCCCATGAGCAAAGCAGCAAGACCAAGGCATGGCAATAATTAACGGCATGCAGAAGTTTAAGCCTAATTAATTCTAGCGATTTAAGTAGCTGCATGCGTGCCCTCGGCTGCGACTCATTGCATGCTGCTTCACGTACTGCCTGCGAGCGATTCTGAGTGCCTGCATGCAGCCAGTCGTAATTAAGGCAACTATCTGATGCGAAAAAAAGATACGCTTTAGTTGTTGCGGGATTTTTAAATCCGTGGAATCATTATTGACAAGGAGGGAGATCATTCGAGTGCACTCATTTGACCGCCATGCCGGCGTGCGACCCAGACGGGATGGGACGACACAGTCATAATTTTAGTTTGTCTAGTTATCCACGGCAAGCTGGCACGCTAAGCCATTATGCATTGAATTCCGATGACCATTGCGCTACCTTCCACCTATAAGTACTGTTTCTCAGCCTTCTCCGGTGCCATCGTGACCCAACTCGCCATATCCTCATAAGCCCCCACCGGCCCGACGTCTCTCGCCACGTCCGCCATGCCCCCGCTTGTCCGCGGTAGGCGACGCCGGAGGCAGTCACCGCCGGAACTATTGTTCGGGTTTTCACCGGAAGGTAGACGGAGGGAGGAGGCATTCTATCTGTCTTTAGATGGCAATGCGGAGATCGAGGAGTTGTTGGAGCGTGACCGCATGGCGGAGGAGCAGGAGTTATTAGAGCGCGACCGCCTGGCGGAGGAGCAGCGTATCGCCGATTTGCGCCACTAGCAGGACATGGAGCAGCAGCGCATCAACGCTCTGAGTCGCGAGAAGAGCGCCCGCAACTGGACCGACTACGTGGAGGCCGGCGCCCGGCAAATAGCCCTGGAGGCTATCGGGCACGCTCGCATTTGCGACGCCAATTTTTACTACCAGCTCGTCAAGTGGGTTTCGCGCTTGGAAGCCGAAGCTTCGGTGGACCATGCCGGCATGGAAAGGGCAAACGCACGCGGGCAATGCTCCCTATCGCACCTTTTGTAAGTCCGAGGCGAGGCGCACGACGCCGATGCCGATGTTTAGCGTGTACCACAGATGGCGGCCGGCATCGTCTAGTTAGCTAAGAGTAAGTTAGTACTTGTATGCTACTAGAGTATTAGTGGGAGTAGATAGTTAACTTGGCTATGATGGTTGTCAACGTGGAAGTTCAGTACTCTATATGTGGATCAGACCTGTTACTTTGCTCTGAATGTTGAACTTTCCGTTTGAACGTATGGAATGGGCTGTTATTTTTTTAAATGGGTTGTATTTGTCCTCCACGGGTTTAGGGGCTGACTTGTGGGCCTCGCAAGTTGATGCGTACACAATCAGGAGATGATTGTACGTGGAGAGGATGACAGCAGGGACCCGCCAAGGTCATGGCAGTACGCAAGAAAGTGCCTCCTTATTTCAAGCTAATAAAGAAAACGACTCCTCCTAGTGGATTTCTGACATCTGGGTCCCATGTCATTGTCAGCGTAGTCAATAAACGAGAGAATTGCACAACGAGCGGCTGACACCAGGGACCCAGCAGCTCGCCCAGTTATTTTCGTTTTGGGTTAATTTGATAAATGCCACTCCAAATCTGGTATATCCAAGAAATGCCACTGCAATTTCCAAACTTTGAAAAATGCCATTTCATGCCATTTCTAGTGGCATTTTTCGAAGTCTGGAGTGGCGTTTTTCAAAGTTTGCAAACTACGGTGGCGTTTTTCAAAGTTTGCAAAAATTGCAGTGGCATTTTTCAAAGTTTGGAAATTGCAGGGCATTTTTATCTAATTTGCTTTTAAGACGGAAGCAGGGTGTCAACTGGGCTGTGCGGGACACTCTGGCCTGTCTAGATAGCCTTTTCTTTTATGTTTACCGCAGACCAGCCTAGTAGTTTTTCTTTCTTTCTGAAAATGGCTAGCCCATTTTTTTTGTGATTTCTCAAGTAAGTCGCTTTATCAGGCCTGTTGGGCTGCAAATCTTTCAAGGCGAGGAGAGCTTCATTCGGCTGGCCGAGAAAATGGCCTATCAGTAATGAGAAATGGGTTGTACATTTTTAAAACACATCAAACCGGCAATTAGTTTCAAATATCTTTTTTTCATTTCAAGATTTTAAATTGCATTGATTTTTATGCGTGGACAATTTATTGGATTTTATATTGATATACATTTATTTTTAAAATTAGTCTTAATGTGACTTGAAATTTCGGGATTAAAAACAGTTCAGACCGCACTGACATATGCCAAAAATTTCGTATAAATTTTTAACCGTGGCCACAATATGGTCTGTAATGCTAACAAAAAGAATATGGGCTCCAAAAAACCCGTAAGAATTAGCAAATGGGCTGTAAATTATTTGAAATAATGGCAAATGGGCTGTATGCTGTTTTCCACAGATTTGAGGCTTTCCACAGATGGCTTGTATACTATTGGATGTCCATCCAACAGCCGTCGTGCTTCTTCAATCTCTGATCATCCTGCTCCAGCCGCTTGAACAAGCGCCGGCGGGACAGCCTGCTCCCTCCTCCCCGCTGCCGGCTGTGCTGCCGCGCAGGCCTCACCGCCCCACCGTACTCCCATCACTGGCCTAGCCATCCCTCTACTCGCCCACACCTGCTGTTATTCTTCGGCGTAGGCAGACGAACCAGTAAACCCTCGTACAGTCATACTCCCCTCCGCGTGGAAAACAAAAACAACTGCCGAGTCTTCCCTGCCTCCATGTCGTTCCGTTCCTAGGCCTCGCCGTCGTCCACAGCCCTGGTGCTCTCGGCGTGGCGTGGTCAACATGGTCAACGACCGACATGCATCTGAAGTAGACTGTACGTGGAGAGGCTGACAGCTGGGTCCACGGCCGCATGCAAGAAAATGCCTCCTTATTACGCGCAAAATAATGATACCTTCACTTGACATCTGGGACCCACCGAAAGGGCCTCTGTATTTCGCAAAAAAAACGTTACCACCGCTGACAGCTCGGACCCACCAGCTATATCTTTGCACACAAGGAAGTGCCTCCTTATTACGCACAAAAAAATGAATACCCCCCTGCTAGCTGGGACCCAGTATAGTGGGCCTACTAAGTTGACAGGGATGAAGGGCTTTGTCAACTTAGTCAATATGCACGATTCTAGCTCGACTGACCGTATGATGTCCATCCAATGGTCGTAGTGCTTCTTCAACCTCTGGTCTTCTTGCTCCAGCCGCCCAAAGCAGCACCGGTTGTGCCGCCTGCTCCTACCTCCCGTGGCTAGCTGTGCTGCCGCGGAGGCCTCACCTCCCCCATACTACTCCCACCGCTGGCCAGACCATCCCTCCCACCGCGCAGCCGAACCAGTGAACCCTCGTACTCCTCTCCGCGTGGGCATCCACTGCCGTGTCTTCCCCGGCTCCGTGTCGTCCCCTTCCTAGGCCTCACCGTCGTCCACCGCCGTGGTGCTCTCGGCGCGGCGTGGTTAATGTTGTCAATGACCAAATTCCATCAGAAGAATACTGTACGTGGAGAAGCTGACAGCTGGGTCCACGGCAGCCATAAGGAAGTGCCTCCTTATTACGTAGAAAATAATTATTCCTCCACCTAACAGCAGGGACCCACCAGACGCCCACCAGTATTTCGTGAAAAAAAGTTTGCCCCTGACTGCTGGGACCCACCCGAGGGGCCACCGTATTTCGCGAAAAAAACGTTCCCCCTGCTGTCAACTCGGACCAATCAGAAGTGCCTCCTTATTACGCACAAAAAAAATGAATACCTCCCAGCTAGCTGGGACCCACCTTGGTGGGAGGCTGACTTGCGGGCCTACTAAGTTGACGGGGACGGTGGGCTTTGTCAACTTAGTCAATATAAACGATTCTAGCTCCAGTGACCATACGATGTCCATCCAACGGCCGTAGTGCTTCTTCAACCTTTGGTCTTCTTGCTCCAGCCGCCCAAAGTAGCGCCGGTCGAGCCGCAAGCTCCTGCCTCCCGTGGCCGGATGTGCTGCCGCGAAGGCCTCACCGCCCCCTACTATTCCCACCGCTGGCCAGGCCCTGCGACGACGACAGCCTCACACCGCAGCCGAACCAGTGAACCCTCGTACTCCTCTCCACGCGGGCTTCCACTGCCGCGTCTTCCCCAGCTCCGCGTCGTCCCCTTGCTAGGCCTCGCCGTCGTCCTCCGCCCTGGTGCTCTCGGCGTGGCATGGTCAACGTGGTCAAGGAATGACTTCCATCGGACGTGGACTGTACGTGGAGAGGCTAACAGCTGAGTCCACGCCCACAGCAAGGAAGTGCCTCCTTATTACGAGGAAAATAATGATTCCTCCACCTAACAGCTAGGACCCACCGGACGGGCACTGTAATTCATGAAAAAAATGTTTCCCCATGACTGCTGGGACCCACTAGCTACATCTTCGCACGCAAGGAAGTGCGTCCGGGCAAAAAAAAACGATTCGCCCCCCTGACTGCTGGGACCCACCAGCTACATCTTCGCACGCAAGGAAGTGGCTGACAGTTGGGACCCACCTGGTCGAAGCGTATATAGCGTTGTCATTCTGGTCGCGAACGTGTACGTACATATATACTGGTGGATGTAGAGGTGCGCACGTGTCGTAGTAGAGGCGCGCACGTAGCATGTACACATATGTACAGCAGCCAGGGTGCAAGAAAGAAAATACGGCCACGTATGTGTACATACGGGTGGGGTCTCGAACGCCTACTCGCGCATACGTATGGCGAGGGCTCATGTACATGGCTGGGTCGGAACAGAGAAGGAGCGTCGTCTTCGTGTTCATGGGGAGGCAACGGAATGCGTCGTGTTCATGGGGAGGCAACGGAATGCGTCGCGTTCATCGGGAGGCAACGGAATGCGTCGTGTTCATCGGGAGGCAACGGAATGCGTGGGAGCCAACCGGCTGGGTCGGAACGGAATGCGTGGTCATGTTCATCGGGAGGGCTTGGACGGAACAGGCGATGGAAACGAGGCCTAACATACCTCAGAACGGAGGAAACGGACCTCCTACGGTCGAAACGGTGGTCCTGTTGATCGGCAGGGGTGTGGCGTACCGCAAAACGGAGGAAACAGACCTCCTACGGTCGAAACGGGGGTCCTGTTGATCGTGAGGGGTGTGGCGTACCGCAAAACGGACGAAACGGACCTCCTACGGTCGAAATGGGGGTCCTGTTCATCGGGAGGGGTGTGGCGTACCGCAAAATGGGACTCGACGGGATACTGTTCATCTCCACCGTCAACCTCCTCCAGCCTCCACGGGCTACCGTAGACCTCCTCCAGCCTCCACGGGCTCCTGTTCATCCAGCCTCCACCGCACGCTACTCCACCGGCTACTGTTCAACCACCCCTCCACCATCTACTATTCATCTAGCCCTCCACACCACGGGCTCCTGTTCAACCACTCCTCCACGGGCACCCCTCCACCGTCTACTGTTCATCCAGCCCTCCACCACACCACGGGGTCCTGTTCATCAAGAGGAAACGCCACCGCTCACTGTTCATCCACCCCCCCCCCCCGCAACGCTCACTGTTCATCCAATTGATCAGCTTCAGTTAGCAGCAGTAGCGAAGGAATCGCTCGATCGGGTTCAGTTAACAGCCATCGATCGATCGCTCGGGTTCAGTAACACGTAGCCTACAGTGCAATCGCTCGGGTTCAGTTAGAGCCCAATGCCTCGCTCGGGTTCAGTTAGAGCCAATGCCTCGCACACACGCGCATACGCGTACAAGAGAAACGCGCATCGCTTGGGCCCCGACCTCCCACCGTAACTGGGAACTCCCCGAAATTTTCCTCCCCCTCGCTTCTACCACGGGTTTTTCCGTCATGGATGGCCCAAAGAATGTCATGCAGCTGCGTCTCCGGCCGGCCCAGGTCGAAAAGCCCATTTTTTGTCATGATTTTTTGTCATAGAAGTAGGAGCCCACCACATCTATGATGATACCGGGTTTTGTCACAATTATCGTCATAGAAGTGTCATATGTATGACAGAATTTTTTTTCGTTTGGCCCAAAATGTCACAGATGTGTCTTTTTTTTGTAGTGTTGTCGGTGCCGCTCCTACGACCTTCTTGTCCACCGCGCCCTGCCGCCATCATCTATACTCCTAGATCTGCTTCCACGCTGCCAACAGCCATCCTACCGCAACATCGTCAAATTCTCAGCAGATGTATACACGGCGCCGCACCAGAGGCGGTACTCTTTGGTATCTACTCAATTTATTTATCGCAGCAAGAAAATAGATCGTCACTGCTTTACTCTGATTTCTTGTCCATCACTTACTTGTTAGTTGAAAGCAAACATTGGTTGCGAAGTTGCCTTTATCTGGTTTGCACCTTCAGATCCGCCATGGCATGCTCAACAATATACTTGCAATGCTTATGGTTTTCCCCTTTTATATTCCACACTAGTTAAATGACAGTAGATTAAATTTCAAAATTGGGTCAATCAATTTTTGAGAGCTCGACGGAGTTCGCCGGTGCGAAGGAAGGGGCTCGGATGGGGATGGTGGCTATGGGGGCGGTGGTGGGGCATTGCCGAATGAAGGAAACTCGATGCGGGTGAGGGCGGGGGTAGGGGTGGGGGTGGTGGAGGAACACATGCGCTGGGGCGGTTCAGGGGAGGGCGGGTGGGTCAGGGCTGGTGGTTCGGCCGGTGGCCCGTGCGGTGTTCTATATGGGAAAAATAAGAGACAAGGAAGAAGAAGGGTTAGGAGACATAGGATCTTCATCCAACCGCCTGAAATGGTCGACTGACCCAAATGACAAAAGTCACGCGAGTTGCATGTAGACAGGCCTTTATATTCAGTACCATCATCGTAGCTGCTTAGCACTTCTACTGAATCCATCAAGCTAAACAACGTGCCACTCATAATTCCAAACTTGTTGCTCAAATACGAATTTGATGTGATGCTGATATTACTAAAACAGATAACATTTAATTGTTCAGCTAATGTTCCTACTTTACTTTCGAAAAGCACGTGCACCACATATAGAGAGACATCATGGAGTTGCATTCTTAATGCGCTCTAGTTCATCATGTGTGGGCACTGCGCAACGAACATTTTATTCTCCAAAATCCTCTTGCTCTTCTTTAGCATGTTCCTCTTATGTTCTTCTTTAATAAGTACTCTCTCCGTTCCTAAATACAAGTATTTGTATAGATTCCACCATGGACTACATATGGAGCAAAATGGGTATCTACACTCTAAAATGTATCTATATACATCTGTATGTGATCCATAGTGGAAATCTCTACAAAGACTTATATTTTGGAACGGAGGAGTATGATAGTAGTTCAGTATTTTCCTTGTAGTGAAGATGAGCAGGGACATTTGCAGTGTAGAGGTCTATACGGTCGGTGTGATGGACAATTTGAACTCTTCTGGCCTCTTTGATTCGTAGGATTTTGTAAACATAGGAATAGGAATTGTAGTGGCCTGCCCACTTGAATCCTATAAGATTAGCAAGGAAATGCAGGGAGTTGTGTCGCCTTTGAGAGTTACACTGATATTAATAGTACCGCACCTTCAGTTCATGAGAGCTGGTATCCGAAGCCTTTCTAGCTCTACGGGCAATACTAGCACATATATTCCAGCAAGTTCCACTTTGTTAATTTTTCTCCTGATGCTTAGGGTTTTCCCATTATATCTACACTATGATCTGCGTAGGTGCTTTGTGTCCTACTAGTAGTTGTTCACTCTTTAAAGCTAAATAACACACTAATCATACGTCCTAAGGTTCTTCAAATACGAATGTGATATGATACTGACATTAGCTAATAGACACACATTTAATAAGTTAGCTAATGCTCCCAGTTGAGGTTCCAAATGCATCTGGCCACATATAGAGAGACATCATGGAATTGCATTTCTTTGGGCGCTCTGATTCATCATGGGTGGGCAACCAACATTGTATAGAAAGAAGGGGCATCTCAATAATATGCTTCCTCTTCTGTTCTTTAACATGTTCCTCTTTTGTTATTCTATATTTTGTACATAAAGTATGTTCCTTGATAGGAAGGGGAGCAGGGATATCTGCAGTCAACAGCTCATAGAGCTGGCCTGTGCGTGATCGATAGGATTTCAATTAGTAGCGGCAATACAACAACGTATTTTCCAGCCAGTTCCTCTTTCCCGATTTATATATCCTAGTTGTGGTGTACCCCTTTTATGTACACTACGATCTGCCTAGTTCCTGTGTGCACTATGTATCATGGTTTGGAAATAAATTCACTATACAATATATTATGAACCTATCATCTGCCAACTATCCTTACTTCTGGAGCCTATTTTTTGTGTACTTGTGCCAGATTATATTAATGCACGCACCATAATACAACACACATGGCTCTCTCATCAGAATCCGGTGATAGCACACAAGGGTTTACGGCAGCGCCCATATATTAGAATATCATCTGCATTACAAAGATAATCTCACAACTATTTAAGTTTTCATGATTCTCAGATATTATACGTAATCATAGTGAATATCAGAATCTGCGCATCAGAAGAATATTGTGGAACACTGTAACAACTTACAAAATTGGCACCAAGGCATTGAGTGCCATTCTGGATGCAATGAAACTCATACGCTCCACACCTGAAGATTCTTGTTCAGAATATGATCCTAATGACTATCCTGACCTCGAGGAGTCAAAGGTAGATGGCCTGTCCTATTCACCCATCAAGGTGTCTGTTCTAATTTGGCAAGGTTTTATTGATTGCGCGTATCTTGCATAAGTTGTCTTGCATTTCTTCTACTTTGTTGCGCCGCCATCTGCTTAGTTTACTCATCATATATGTCAAGATGCCATGCCCATCCATTATCAATACATATTCCATCTGTCATCATACCAAGTTTTTCCACTCAAATGTTGTTCTTGTGCATCAGACATCAAAAAGGAAGAGGGTGATTGCTGAACCTGATGGAGCACCAGCAAAGTCCTTGAAAAACATGGTGGTGCCGGAGAAATCAGACAACACCCCACTTATATTGGCTCTACAACGAGTGACACAAAACGTAGGACCGACTCCAACAGACCGTACCCATACTTCACTGGCCACACCACTTGCCCCACCGCACAGGACATGCACTCCAGCAAAAGGTATGGCGATTTCAGTTGCCATAGCACCAGCCGTACCACAGAAAAATCCCACTCCAGCAAAAAGTACAACAAGTCCATCGGCCGAAGACATATCCCAACTGCAGAGACGGCCAATTCCTACAGATTGGAACCCCATTCCAGTTATTCCCAGTTTAAAAGACAATGCTTTCAATGTTGTTAGGGACTGCGTGCATATATTCCCATCATGGGCAGAATATAGTGAAGACAAACACCATTTTCACATCTTCCTGTCCCACTTATGTGTAAGTGCTATTATTCATGGTGATTATTTTCCTGTTTTCTGCTGATTGAACACATCAATGATTTACATTACATTGTTGTAAGTAGGCGAGGGTCATTCTGGATAGTCGTGACGAGCAAAGCTTGCTTACGCTTTTCAAGGAAGCATTGAAGTAGTATCGGTGTTACCTGAGGAAATCACACTTTGATGGCAACTCTATAAAAGAATTTTCAGTGAAGTCTCATGTGCTAAATTTAGAAGACATTGAACGGGAAAACCTTGTTATGAACTGGTCTCATTGCCAGGATGAGGTATTGTCTATGATATCACATGACAATTTGAACTTCTATTTTTTCGCATGTGCCTTATGGATCTCTTTTGCAGGAAATCTGCTTGAAGAAGAATTCTGGTTTAAAAAGGACGATAGGATATCACAAATATGCTGCCCGCTGTTTTGCTCTTGTTAGAGCCTGTTGTCCTATATCACTATACTTGCATTCATACCTGGTCCATTATGTGACAGCAGTATGCATGATAGCTTGCTTATCAATTGTTCAGTCCAAATTATCTGATATGTATGAATGGTTACATTAGTGTAGAATATATCCAATGCCAATGAAATTTTTTAGCTCTGCATTGTTCTTGTAAGTACCTGCTATCCTTTATCAGTGTACTTATATTGAGAGCTAGTTGTTCATGTACCATCACTCTGTAGCTCATTTTCCTTTGCCCTCCATTTTCTTCACATCAGATCTATATTTACTCTTACCATAAGGTTGGATAACACCGATGGTACTGAAGAAGTTTAGCTCTGCATTGCTCTTGGGTGTACCTTCTGCCTGTATCATTGTACTTACATTTATAGCTACTTGGTTATGTAGCATCACTCTTCATCTTATCTTAAATATTCTCCATTTTTTGTTATATTATCACATCTATATTTACTCTTACCAAAATGTAGAATAAAGGCAATGCTTATGTTGGTGTACAAAAGTAGGGGCCTTTCTGTACCCCTTTACTTGTGCACGGGCAGTCATAGCCACACCTGTGGCCATGCTTGGCACAACAGAGGAAGGAAAGATACAAGGCTACCAAGGCAGCACTCAAATCAAAGGCATGAAGAGCAAAGGGGCAAGATGGATCTCCCCTGGCAACACCCTTGCCGGGGCGGCCTACATACCTCCGGCAAGAGCCTTGCCGGGGCAAATAGTCCCACACCAGCGAGGCCACCAACCTTGAGCCTAAGAGCTCTGACACCATCGATAACATGAAGACCAAGACTCGGTGGCGCCCGCGTGGTGGCATGCAGTCTTTATGAAGACCAAGGGCTTGCGAGCCTAGATAAGAACCAGAAGACGAAGACCCCGGCAAGATCCTTGCTGGGTATAGATGAAGACCCCAGGTAAGATCCTTGTCGGGGACGACCACGAGGCCCCGGTAAGACCCTTGCCACGGGCATCTACGCGGCTACAGCTAGGCCCGCACCCACCAATGTCTCGCTACCCCGCGGCTGTCCTAACGCGGCAACCAGCCCACCAACTAGGCAAGCACTTGCATGGCAGCATGCAGCTTCTAGGCCAACTAGTCAAGCACCTATGTGGTGGCATGCAGATCTTCGTGAAGACCCTGTCACTGCACTAGCTCAGCAACCAGCCAGCCAGCATGGCGCTGCATGCTTCGTCAGCTTGGACGTGCATTGAAGCAAGGCGAGGTGGCGACGGACGAGACGAGCTTTGTTGCCGTCCCCGATAAAGCAAGAGGGCACATCGGCATCGCATTAAATGTGTTTGTCCTACAGTGCCAGGCGATAAACTTGTACACTGTAGATACTTTCCACCTCCTGTGTGCCACTGTGGCGACCCCTTTGAAATATAAAAGGAAGCCCGAGGCGTACTGTGGAAGAATTCAGACTTTTTTGGACTGGGCATGCACTGCAGCTAGTTCAAGAAGTCAAGAACACCAAATATACACAAAAGCAGGACTAGGGTTTTACACATTGTTTGCGGCCCAAACCTGGGTAAAAGTCCCCGTGCGCTGATCTTTTAGACCTGCTCTTTGCGCAGCCCCACGCCCCGCCAACCGTAGGAAGGGATTTCTCGGGATCCCATAGGTGTCGTTTCCCCCGACAACTTTGGCGCTCCAGGTATGGGCTAGCTGAGGCTGTGAAAATCTGGTCTAAAAGTTAGCGCATTGACTTCTTCATCTCCATGGCTCCCAAGAAGAAGGCGATCACCACGATCGGTTCGTTTGGAGCCGAACAGCCCGTACCAGCACGGGCGGGCAAAGGGGCGGCCACGGATGTTGGCGGAGGCGTGGCCTGCGAGCATCCACGACACTCTAGCAATCGGGCCAGGTGAGCGGCGTCGTTCGTGTCAAAGAGGAGGAGCCACATGCCGCTGGATCCATAGGCGCGGTGACCTCCAGGACGCCCCAGCCGGCGACCGCGCCGTGGCCTTCTCGGGTCACGCACGATGACCAACATCGCGACGTCGGCGCCCACGGGCACCACCATGGGAAGAGCCCTTTGCGTCACTCTCAAGACGCACCGGGCTAGCATGCACGCCCAGACGCTGGCGGAAATGGCACGCGACCGCGAGACCGTGATAGAGCTCCTTCTAACGTGGTTAGAAGTCGAAGCGCATCACGCTCCATGTGGCTTTCGCCGCTGCCCTCACCACTAGAAGCGTTGGTGCGCGTGCAAATGCTCCTCAACTTTCCCCCTCCCATGGAGAAGCTTGACGAGTGGAGGGCCACCATTCGGAGCCTCATCAACTTCACCAATAAAGATGAGCAACGACCGGTGGGACCCTCGTGCTGGCGCTCTGTCGAGCCGGTGCACGCCGGTGGTGGAAGTACCAGAGACGTTGCGACCATGGTGCACTCTCCTCCCCCACGCCAGCAATAGTAGCCGCCGGCTCGTCGGGCTGACGCCTGCGACAACATTTCCATAGCGCCGTCTGACCCGTGAGCCCATTGCGACCAACGTCAAGTTCTTCGAGAGCGAGCTCAGGAAGATGCTCGGACAACTATCGAGCGATGGTGGGAAGCATGCCATCAATCAGATAGGCATGCGGGACCCACCATGGACTGCCCAGTGCCGGGGGGCTCCGGTGACCTACCTTACGAGGTGGGTTGTCCAGCCTTCACTCGCGAGCTGCGGTAGTTCTAGTGGTCCACCCACCACCACATTCAAGCCTGAGGTGGGAGAAAAATACAACAGCAAGACTCACCCGCCGGAGTTCCTCGTCATCTACACTATCGCGATGCAAGCTACTGGGGCTCGCGGCGACAAGGTGCTCGCCAACTACTTCCCATTGGCGCTTAAGCCCAACGTCATGTCATGGTTGATGCACCTGCCAGTGGATTCCATTTCTTTCTTGGTTGGATCTGTGTCACGAGTTTCTTGGCACCTTTATCCGAGGCCACCAAGCTCCTAGCCAGGCAAGTGATTTGCATGTCATCCCCCAGAAGGACGGCAAAACCCTGCGCAAGTACATAAAAAGGTTCAGCCGTGTGCAGTACAACATCCCAAATGTTCATCTCGCCGCCGTCATCAGTGCATTCCACCAGAATGTGCGCAACCGCAAGATGCATGAGGAGCTGGTGATGAACAAGGTTAAGGATGTAGCCGAGCTTTATGTTCTGGCCGATAGATGTGCTTAGGCTAAAGAAGGGAGGAAGTACCCCGCCGAAGATGCCGGCACGGAAACCGACTCCACAAACAAAGACAATGTCGCCCCGGCAAAGAAGGGCCGACACCGCAATAGGAAGCGTAAGGGCAAGACTGTGCTTGCCGTCAAGGGATCCGGCAACCCCAGCACCGCCAAGAAGGCCAGGGTTGACGACCCCGGCAAGGAAGTTGCCGGGTGCGCCACCTGCCTGGCCTTGGCGGCCGCCGACAAGCCGGGAGGCTCCGACAAGCAGTACTGCAAGCTTCATCGCACCATGGGCCATGACCTCCAGAATTGCCGACAGGTTGAGCTACTTCCAAAGAAGCAAAAAGCTGAGTGTGAGAGGCGCGATAAGGAGAAGGGCCAAGATGGTGTAGAGGCATCCGGCAAGAAGCGCAGCGATCGAGGAGGTCACCACGACAATGATAATCAACAAGAGAGGCCCGCTGGGGGCCGAGACAAGAAGGAGGGAGATGATGATCATGATGAGGACGAGGAGTCCGGTGAGCACGAGTTCTAGAAAGCTATGGAGGCCATATGCATCGACGGCGGCGCCTCGTTACACACCTCTCACCGCCAACTGAACAAGTGGGTGCGTGAAGTCACTACGGCAGAGCCATCGTTCGATGCCCAGAGGCCACTGAAGTGGTCCAGCGCGCCTATCATTTTTTACACCAAGGATCACCCTGATCGCACGACTGCGGTTGGGTGTTTGCCGTTGTTGGTTTCACCAACAATACGCAACCTCAAGGTGACAGAAGTGCTAGTTGACGGTGGGGCTGGTCTAACATGATCCCGCCCGCCATGATCGAGAGGCTGCAAATCCCCAATGGAGATCTCGAGGAGACAGGCATGTTTCAAGGGGTCAACCCGGTGAGGAGTCAGTCAAGGGTAAGATCACATTGCCTGTTATGTTTGGGGGCGAGCTGAACTATAGGACGAAGAAGATTGTTTTTTATGTTGCCAAGATCCCCTTGCCCTATAATGGGATCCTCGGCTGCCCAGCGCTGGCCAAGTTTATGGCGGTACAACACATTGAAGATGCCTGGGCCAATGAGCATCATCACCGTACCCTCCGACAAGAAAGACGCGCTCATCTGCGCCGACCAACTCCACTGGGAGGCAGTTGCAGCAGCTGCCACCAAGGCACTTGTTCCTACCGCTGAGACCCCGGGAAGGAAGAGAGCTAGCAAGGCCTCTGCCCCTGCTAGCAAGGCCCCTTCCGGCAAGACTTCTGACCCCGGCAAGGACTCCCGCACCTCTTGCAAAAAACGTGCCTCTTTGAAGCGCCGTGTTCCCATTGAGGACGTGCCAGAAAGTTCCGCCAGCGGAAGCATGAGGTCAAAGGTGGCCCCACCAGAAACCAAGAAGGTGCCCATCAAGGAGGATGGCATGGGTGGAGCTTTTACCATAAGCTTCACTCCTGACAACAAAAAGGAAAGCGCGCTCATCGCCTTCCTGTGGGCGAATGATGACGTGTTTGCATGGCAAGCATCCGACATCCCCGGCGTTCCCAGGGAGGTGATTGAGCACCACCTTGCTGTCTGTCCCCATGCAGGGCCCGTCAAGCAGAAGGTCAGAAAGCAAGCTTTGGAGCAACAAGAGTTCATCATCGAGGAGATCAGGAAGTTGGAGGCGGCAGGCTTGGTCCGAGGAGTGCTCCACCCCACGTGGTTGGCCAACTCAGTGGTAGTGCGTAAGGCAAATGGGAAATGGAGGCTGTGTATCGACTATACACATATCGATAAAGCCTGTCGAAAGGATCCTTTCCCTCTGCTACGCATTGACCAGATAGTGGACTCCACAGCAGGGTGTGACCTGCTGTCATTCCTCAACGCCTACTTAGGATACCACCAGATCTTCATGATGAAGGAAGACGAGGAAAAGACTGTGTTCATCACCCCATGTGGTACGTACTGTTTTGTGTGGATGCCTTTCGGGTTGAAGAGCACTGGTTCGGCATTTTCCCGAGCAGTCCAAATTGGTTTTGAGCCCCAGCGACATAGAAATATGTAAGCTTAGATGGATGATATAGTGGTCAAAACCAAGGACAGGGCCACGCTCGTGGAGGATCTGGAGGAAACATTTTCCAACCTGCGCAAGATCAACCTCAAGCTCAACCCAAAGAAGTGCGTGTTCGGCATCCCATCCGGCAAAATTCTTAGGTTCTTTGTTTCTCAACGTGCAATCGAAGCAAATCCCGACAAGAACAAAGCGATTGAGCAGAATGAGGCGCCAAGACGAGTTAAAGACGTCCGAAGGCTCTCCGGCTGCGTTGCTGCTCTAAGTAGGTTCATCTCCAAATCTGCTGAGCGTGCCCTCCCCTTTTTCAATGTTTTGAAAAGGCGGGTCCAATGAAATGGACTCCGGAGTCAGAGGAAGCACTGCAAGATTTGAAGAGGTACCTCTCCTCTACGCCAATACTAGTCGCGCCTAAACCGCAAGAGCCGTTGCTGCTGTATCTAGCGGCAACGAATCAAGTGGTCAGTGCTACGCTGGTGGTGCTGAGAGAATTTGAGGAAGAAGCAGTGGCAGCAGAAGAGCCGTTGGGTGATGGGCCGGAGCTCTCCCCAGCAAGGCCTGATGTCGGCAGGGCGGACCCCCCGGCAGAGCCTGGTCCAGGAAAGACAGAGTCCGCGCAAGTGGGTGAAGTCGAACAGAAGAAGAAGGTGATGCAGCACCCGGTTTATTTTAACAGTTCCCTCTTGCAGGGGCTAGATCAAGATATTCTGGTATACAGAAGCTACTTTTTGGCCTCCTCATGGCCTCGAGAAAGCTGCATCACTATTTCCAAGCGCATGAGATCACCGTCATCACCCGCCTCCCTTTGCAATGAATCTTGCACAACTCGGATACAACCGGGAGGATTGTGGAGTGGGCTTTGGAACTATCGAGCTTTGGCCTCAAGTTTGAAAGTACTTCAACAATCAAGAGCCGAGCCTTAGCATAGTTCATAGCAGAATGGACCTCAACGCCCGACGAAGAGATTCGAGAGACCACCCTTCCTAGCAAGGAGACGAGCCGTGATTGGATCATGTACTTTGATGGAGCTTTCTTGCTGCAAGGTGCTGGTGCCGGTGTGTTGCTTGTCACACCCACCGGAGAGCGCCTCAAGTACGTAGTCTAGATGCACTTTCCCCGGGAAAAATCAATGAACAACACAGCGGAGTACGAGGGATTGCTTGCCGGTCTCATGATTGCGGCAGACCTCAGAATCAGGAAGCTCATCATCAGAGGTGATTCGAAGCTCGTCGTCAAGCAAGTTAACAAGGATTACCAGAGCCCATTGATGGAGGCCTATGTGGGTGAGGTGAGCAAGTTGGAAGAGCGTTTTCACGGTCTACAAGCAGAGCATGTTCACCGAGCAGAAAACATCATTCCCAACAACTTGTCGAAACGCATTGCCCTCAAGTTGCCTATGGAACCAGGTACCTTTGTGCTTCAATTAACCTAGCCATCCATTGAGCCATCAGCAGGACAAAACAAACGAAGGAAGGCAGGCCCCGGCAAGTACTTTCCCGCTGAGCTCCCAGGAGCCGCCAGCAAGGACATTGCCGGGTGCCCCAAGCTTGCCGAGGAGCAGCAACCTCCGGCAAGGCCTCAATCCCTGACAGTAGAGGCAGCTGCCCCTACACCTGAAGATGAGCCTTTAGTCCTTGCCGCTGAGCCCCATGCTCCGGCATGGGTGCAATGCACCGTCCGTTTCCTCCAAACAGGGGAACTCCCTGAGGAACGGGAAGAGGCAGAGAAAGTAGCCCGTCGGTCCAGAATGTACCAGTTTGTGGATGCTGCCCTATACGGAAGGAGACCGAACGGCGTGAAACTGAAGTGCATTCCTCGGGAGGACGGACTGGAGCTGTTGACAGAGGTACATGGAGGCATGTGTGGCTCCCACATAGGGTCAAGAGCCCTTGCCAGCAAGGCGTTTCGGCAAGGTTTCTTATGGCCCACCGCTCTCCAGGATGCAACCGCACTAGTAACCAAGTGTGAAGCGTGCCAGTTCCATTCAAAGAAGCTTCATCAGCCAGCCCAAGCCCTTCAAACAATCCCTCTTTCCTAGCCATTTTCGGTCTGGGGGATCGACATATTGGGCCCCTTTCCCCGCGTTATTGAGGGCTTTGAGTACTTGTACGTCGCGATCGACAAGTTCACAAAGTGGACGGAAGTGGAACCGGTGAGGAAGGTGATAACACAATCAGCTGTCAAGTTCTTCAAGGGACTAGTCTGCCGTTTTGGTGTGCCGAATGGAGTCATCATCGACAACGACATGCAGTTCACAAGCCACACCTTCATGCAGTATATCCAAAACCTCGGTAGCAAGGTTTGTTTTGCTTATGTTGCTCATCCCAAGAGTAACGGCCAGGCTAAGTGGGCGAATGCAGAAGTGTGGAGGGCCTCAAGACCAGAACTTTTGACAGGCTACACAAGTGCGGGAGGCGCTGGATTGATGAGTTGCCAATGGTTCTTTGGTCGATCAGAACAACACCAAATCGAGCCACTGGCCAGACACCCTTTGCCCTGGTATACGGGGTAGAAGAAGTTCTCCCCATGGAACTCATATACGAGTCACCTCGAGTGCTCGCTTATGATGAGCTTGAGCAAGAGAAGTTGCACTAAGATGATGCGACACTCCTCGAGGAAGATCGTCTTCAGGCTGTTGTGCGAGCTACTCGCTACCAGCAAGCCTTGCGCCACTACCATAGCCGCAAGGTTCACTCCCAAAGCCTTGAGGAAGGAGACCTTGTTCTTCAGCGAGTTCAATCCGCCAAGAATTCAAACAACTTGACGCCAAAGTGGGAAGGCCCTTATCGGGTAATACGAGTCACCAGGCCCGGCATAATCCGCCCGGAGACTGAAGATGGCATTTCGGTGAGCAATTCCTGGAATATCGAACATCTTCGCAAGTTTTACCCCTAAGGCGTGGTTGCCGGGAGCCACGACAACCCCCCTTTTTGTACTAGCCTTTCCGGCAAGTTATGTAACCCTCTGTACAAAGCCAGGCACAGACCCTGCGCGTAGCCAGGGAAAGAAAACCATTAGTATGTACAGTTTCCCCTTGATTTCCATGTTTATGTGTATACGTATATGCATGCTTGTCAAGGATATTGTACTACTTTTTGAATCCAACAAATGTTAATGGACTGCCAAGGTTCCATGATCTTGACCTCTCTTGTTTCCAGCCGCGGCAAGGACGCTCAATCCCGCCAAGGACCCGGCTCCGGCAAGAAGTTGAGAAGACCGCCCGGCACGGCAACCCCTGGCAAACCAAATAGATGAAGTTCACCTCTTTCCCATTCCTGTTCGTAACCTGTGACTTGTGTGTTAGAAAACCTCGCCACTCTCTTTTAAACTTATGTTCTCCCATCCCTGGCCCGAACGCTGCTTCGGTCAGAATGGTCGCAGTAGCCTTTGCTAAAAGGAGATTGATGAGTGGCTGGACCCTTTGTCTATAACTCGGAAGATGCGATTCTCCAGCAGGCGCAGAGGGCACCTGCAGGATAGCTTGCTGGAAGGACTTGTTTATTTGCATTAAGGGGGCCTCTCACCTCTCCATGGACGTATACATGTGCAGGTTTCCGGCAAGGCTGGTCTTTTTCATTGACATGCTGATACAAGTACGAATGTTATAGGACACAAGCATGGGCTCGAGAGATTACATTACTTAGAAATTAAGATTTGGCAAGTGCCTACAAGTTAAAAGAAAGATAAGTGCCCCATGATCTCCTTTCTTGCCCATTTCCTCCCAGGTGTGGCAGGTGAAGGCAAAGGGGCGAAGGGGAATGTGCCAATGGAGTGCATGGCGGGATGACCCTCGGCAAGCCACGAGGTCGAGGGAGGAGGGCGATGCAGATGACGATGCTGCCGTCGACGACCATCTGGAGTCGGAATCGGCGTCCTCCCGCCCGCTACCCTCATCATCGCTGTAGTTGTCGCTGTCCTCCTCGTCACTGTTGCCCGAGGAGGACGTTTCGTTGTCGGTGGAGCTCTCCGCGCAACACCCTAAGTGAGCAGGCCGTTCTCCATTAATTTGAAATGGAGAACGAGCCCCTCCGACAGGCTATGGGCCTGGGCAAAGGTGTTCCACCCATGGCGGAGATACATCACGTGAGGGGCAGGGAAGTCGACGTCGACCCACATGCCGCCATTCCTGCAACCCCTCATGTGGAGCCTCAAGGCCTGTGGCGGGTCGAGATCCATCTCCCGAGCGAACGGGGTGGGGAGGCGGAGGTGACCGCACACCGGCTTGTACAGCCTGATGAAGAACTCATGGGGCTGGTCTCCGAAGTGTCCCTCCATTAGGGGGGAGCCACTAGCAGAAGCGTGGGGCCGGTGCGCCACTCCGTCCGCCTCTCCCCCAAGTGCCACGGCGGCCTCGGCCTCGCCCCTCCATCTTCCTCTCGCAGAGGGCTCCGCCGCCGTGAGCTCCGGAGGAGGGGGGACACGCTGTTGAGCAGGAGCCCTCGTTGCTGCCATTGGAGCGCCGACGCACCCTCTCACCATGGCAAATGGAAGAAAGGGACCAAGCAGGAAGGAGATGAATGCAGAAGGACGCTATCCCTCTCCCCTTTCTATAGAGGGGCGGGGCCAGGGCTTGGCCTTCCAACGTAGGGGCGGCCGCCCCACTTGACCAATCTGGCCACCAAAGGCGCGGGGAATCAGGACCGACCCGCTGCTCCAATCAGCAACGCCCAGCTTCCCGCCTCGGTTATAAGGCCCGTGCCCTCCGTATCCACCTCCTACCCTCCCTAAGGCATGGGGGACACATGGCAGACGGGCTGGAATTAAGAAGACAAGTGGGATGACCATTTTCCACCCCGTGATCTTGGGGTGCGGGCGCCATGAAGACCACGACCCGAGTCCCCTTTATGAATGAGCCGTGCCCCTGCTATTGGTGTCAAAATCGGCAGATCTCGGGTAGGGGGTCCCGAACTGTGCGTCTAAGGATCGAAGGTAACAGGAGGCAGGGGACATGATCTTTACCCAGGTTCGGGCCCTCTTGATGGAGGTAAAACCCTATGTCCTGCTTGCTTGACTTTTATGAGTATAGGGGTTACAAGAGTTGATCTACCATGAGATCGTAATGGCTAAACCCTAGATGTCTAGCCTGTATGATTTTGACTGCCTCTATGGACTAAACCCTCCGGTTTATATAGATACCGGAGGGGGCTAGGGTTTGTACAGAGTCGGTTTACAGAGAAAGGAATCTTCATATCCTAATGCCAAGCTTGCCTTCCACGCCAAGGAGAGTCCCACTGGGACACGGGGGAGCCTTCTATCTTGTATCTTCACGGTCCACCAGTCCGGCCCATGACACATAGCTGGGACGCCCGGGGACCCCCTAATCCAGGACTCCCTCAGTAGCCCCTGAACCAGGCTTCAATGATGATGTGTCTGGCGTGCAGATTGTCTTCGGCATTGCAAGGCGGGTTCCTCCAACGAATACTCCAAAGTAGTTCATCAAAAGAACTATATCCGGCTCTGTACAATAGTTGCAACCATGGGCCATGAGGGCAAAATGCTTTAAACAAAAATAGATTATGTATTCTGAAAACTTTTTCGGCGAGGTATTGTGCTCCGGCCTTATTATTATTTCGAACCGTTTTCCAGCCTCCCGTTTCACATTTCGAGACACAATATTCATTGACACGTCTTGTCAAAGCAGAGATAGTGTCCCCTTATTGCGGGATTCTCGTCAATATGGATTTGGGAAATCCAACCGTGCCACTCGCACGACTCCTGGGGAGTAGGCGAGTTTTAAGGCTCGTGGGGGGGGGCGACACTTGATATTCACTGCCTTTATAAGGAGACAAGGATTCACCTTTTTACCCCACACCTTCTTCCTCCTCAGCCAATCTACTCTCGAGCTCCAGCGCCCAAATATCATCCCTTTCCGTTCCCAACAAACGCTCCAACCATTTCCGGATCTGGAGCACAGGGCAAGTGGATGGCCTCCTCCATCACGGAGGACCACATCAAAGAACTCCCGGAGGCGGGGTATTTAGCCAAGGAAATCATCCATCGGCTCCCTACCAAAAAGCAAATCATTCCCACACCAGAGCCCAGTGAGAGGGTAGTATTCATTCCCCACTTCCTTCGTGGGCTAGGGTTTCCTCTCCACCCTTTCGTCCGCGGACTCATGTACTATTACGGCTAGATTTCCATGATCTAGCCCCAAATTCATTCCTCAACATCTCGGCATTCATCGTCATGTGTGAGGCGTTCCTCCGCATCCCCCCCCCCACTTTGGCCTATGGCACAAGGTATTCAATGTGAAGCCGAAGGTGGTCGAGGGCCAACACACAGAGTGCGGCAGCGCCATGGTGAACAAGCTCCCTAACGTCACCTGGCCCAAGGGGACATTCATAGAGACCATGAAGGGGTGGCAAAAAGAGTGGTTCTACGTTACGGAACCTCGCAGAGCCTCATGGGCCGCCACTCCTGAGTTCAAAACCAGTCCGCCAATGCGGCTCACAACATGGCTCAAGAAGGGCCTAGATTGGGCGTCATCCGACGAGGTGATGACGCTGCAAAAGTGTGTCAAGAGCATGGTGGACAAGAACACCTGCCTCGCCAGTGTGATCCAGGTGATGCTATTTCGCCCGATTCTCCCCTGCCAACGCCAGACTTCCCATATGTGGGAGTTCGATCCGGCAAGTCCTCGGACCTTGCACCGGTTCTTCAACATGAATAATGAAGATATATGGAAACTGTTGTTCAAGGCCCAAAAGTTGTGGCCGCCAACGACCGAAGATAATGAGGACATCAATACCATTGTTACACCCACAGCCCCTGCTGCTATACATACTGGACCAATTACTAGAGCTTGCGCACACCAATTAAATTATTAGGTACTTTCGTTTCTTCATAATGATTGTAATGTTCATGAGAATATGATGCTGCCTAAATTGGATACATTTGTTTTGCTTACAAATGAAGGGCCTATCTTAGAGAAGGATAAACATTGGAGCAAGAACAAGCATGGAGATGATGGCATGCACAAGGGAAACAAGAACGGAGTTTAAAGTGATGATTTCAGAATTTTGAAGCCACCATAATGAGTGCACGAAGCCTTGAACGAAATATACAAGATGCCACTTCATAATTTTCGTCCAGAGGCTATTCTAGGTGCTGCGTCACCTTATTATTGGGCCAGGCCCATGTATTTTCGACATACTTAAGTGTAGGTTGTTTTTAGAGTCCGTATGTGTGGGGAAACAAGAGTTTGGGTTGGTTTCGGACCCCTCCTCCATAGGCCATGAAATTCCCCCCTCTTACTCCATATATACAGCCCTTAGGGCATCGTTTAGACTTTGGTTTTTGTTTAGATTAAAGTTCGCCATAGCTGCAACTTCGCATACTTCGTTTGTGTTCAACGACCAGACAAAGGCATCACAGAACCCCACCTTGATCAATAAAGTTTTCCTCTTATATTCGCACGTTCGTAGTCAGATCGTCAAAGTCGACTTCCTCCAAAACGATAGCCACCATCTCATCGAAAGACGGGACACCTTCGCCTCTATCAAGTGGTATCAAATTTCCAGGTTGCTCGGTGAGATTTTACAGTTTTTCATAGTTTAGGTTGAGTTTGTTCTTCATACCTATAGTCCACGAAAAATCCAAAAAAAATTAGGGTTAGGTCATCATATCTGAACCAATCTGAGCCTTTGCATAGTCCTTTTAGAGTTTTGCTTGGTTGAATTTGCGGTTGCATCATCATGTCGAGTTGTTGGTCTTAGCTTCTAGTCCCTTAGAGTTTCGAGTTCTGTTCATAGGTTGTCACGCCGCCGCGCACCATCGTCATCATCATTACCATATACCACAACCCCACCATATTCATCACCGCTGCCATATACAACTACCAATCTGAGTCCACATATACCATCGCCATATACAACCACCAATTCGAGTCCACATATACCATCGCCATATACCACCACCAATCCGAGTCTAGATATATCATCGCCATATACAACCACCATTCCGAGTTCCACCAGGTTCATCTCCGCCACCAGTCCTAGTCTGAGTCCAGTATTTGTTGCTTTGTTTTCGAGTTCCGGATCGCGCGATACTTTGATTCGTGACCAAGTCGGACTCCCCAACTTCCATGCTACCCGCAGTAGAAAAATAGTTCCAAACTAAAAAAACTAAGTCTGGAAAATTGTGGCTATGCAGTTTTTAGACCATTTGTAGACTTTTTCGAAAAAAATTGTTGCGGAGCAAAACAAAGAGGAAAAAGTGAAAAAAGGAAAAAAATCAGAGAGTGCTCTTCCCTTGTTTATGTGCTGCGTCGTGATTTTGTTCGTGTTCTAGGCTCGCGTCTCTAGTATGGTCTAGCCTAGGACCAGCACAGTACCGTCGTTGAGCGTTTATTCAACTTTGCATCTATGAATTGATTATTGCTGACATTTTTTCTACCATATCATAAGACTTCCTAGCTCCACATACATATATATCATTCGTTTGAAACCACCTGGCAATCGCTCTATCCAATCTTTAAGAGATTTGACTACAACGGTTGCCGATCACCGCCTGCTGTTGGGTAAGAACTGGTAAGAATTTGAGATTTTCTTGACGGATTTCTGACACCCCACCACCGCCATTTTCTAGTAGTGTGTAGGATCATATTCTTGTGTGTTTCTATTGTTGCTAACCATGGAAGGATCACAAGTCGATGAGATTGACTGGGAGAACATGACAAATAAGGAGTTGCATGATAAGTTTCAGCAAATGATGACTGAACAGGTGCAAGATGTGCTGAACAATTTTGAAGAGGCCATGGATAAGATAACTGGCTTCGAGAATACGTTTGAAACAAAGCTCGGTAACAAATTTAATGAACTGCTTGCACCTCTTCCGCAACCACCACCGGCTGAACCTGCGGCACCTCTGCAACAACAACAACAACAACAACAACAAGAACAACAACAACAAGAACAACAACAACAACAACAACAACAACAACAACAACAACGACAACAACAACAACGATGACTACCTACACATCGTGAAGCAGCCCTCCGTCGAGCGAGCCGTGTCCCTCTTGAGCCTGGCCAAAATGTTGGTGCAACTGTTGATACTTCTGTGGCTCCTGCTACTGAAGAGGAGGAGGATGCTTATGCGGGAGATTACGAGGATGAGGTTGATCAAAATCAGAACTACATGCAACCACCAGCACCACAACCACCATGCTGTCCACATGCAAAATAATGGCAATGGTAGGGCTCCCCCTCAGGTACGAGATCATGACCATCTCCCTAAACTGAAGTTGACTATTTCACCAGTTGAGGGTAGATACGTTCCTGATATATATCTTACTTGGGATTTAGAAACTGAACAACGTTTTGCATGTTTACAATATCCTGAGGAGAGACGTGTTCCTGCTGTTGTTTGTGCTTTCACTAGTTTTGTATGTGTTTGGTGATCTGAACATTGTAGATTATATCTTATTCCAGCTACTTGGGCAGCTTGGAAAAATACTATGCATACTCGCTGGGTTCCACCGTATTATCAACGTGAATTGCTTCAAAAATTACAGCGTTTGAGACAAGGAAAAAATTCTGTAGAAGAATTTTATCAGGAATTACAAACTGGTATGATTAGATGTGGTACTGTTGAGGATAATGAAGCCATGCTTGCACATTTTATGGGTGGATTAAATAAAGAGATTCAGACCATTCTAGAGTATAAGGAATATAATAATATCACTCGTTTATTCCATCTTGCTTGCAAACCTGAATGTGAAGTGTAGAATCGACGGGCATTGGCGCGAACTAATTTTTCTGCAGGTCGACCTTCATCATGGACACCGCGTGCATCTTCTACTTCCACACATTCTGCTGCACCGACGCCTCCATCAGCTGCCACCACCAACCATGATACAAGAAACTAGGCACAACCACCACTATCTGCCAAGAGCACACCTTCTGGGCCTGCAGAGAGCTCTTCTTCATCCATGGCATCAACAGGGCAAACACATGATATTATTTGTCATCGTTGCAAGGGTGGAGGTCATTATGCGAGACAATGCCCATCTAAGCGTGTGATGATTGTTACTAAGGATGGTGGGTATGAGTCCACTATTGACTATGATGAGGAGACTTTGGCTCTTATTACAAGTGAAGAACACGGTGGAGATGATTCTGATCATGAGACGCAATACATGGCTGCTGAAGATGCTGACAGGTATGAATGTTTAGTTGCTCAACATGTTTTGAGTGTGCAGGTTACACAAGCTGAGCAAAATTAGAGGCATAATTTGTTCCATACAAAGGGAGTTGTGAAGGAACATTCTGTTCATGTCATCATAGATGGAGGGAGCTGCAACAACTTGGCTAGCATGGAGATGGTGGAGAAGCTATCTCTCACCACAAGACCACATCCACATCCTTACTACATCCGATGGTTCAACAACAATGGCAAGGTTAAGGTAACATGTACTGTTCGTGTGCATTTTAGTATCTCTACATATGTTGATTATATTGATTGTGATGTGGTACCTATGCAAGCATGTTCCTTGTTACTTGATAGACCATGGCAATTTGATAAAAAAATATGTATACCATGGTAGAAACATTCAGTATACTCTTGTTCATAAGGACAAAAGTATTACTTTGCTTCCAATGACTCCTGATTCCATTTTGAAAGATGATATTAATAGAGCTAATAAAGTAAAACAGGAGAAACATAACAGTGAAAATCAGATTGTAGCAAAAGAATTTGAGCAACAAATGAAGCCTAATAATAAATCATCTAGTGTTGTTTCTGAAATTAAATTGAAAAGTGCATGTTTACTTGCCACCAAATCTGATATTGATGAGCTAGATTTTAGCAAATCTGTTTGCTATGCTTTTGTGTGCAAAGAGGCATTATTTTCATTCGAGGACGTGCCTTCCTCTTTGCCCCCCGCTGTCACTAACATTTTGCAGGAGTTCGCTGACGTCTTCCCACAAGACGTGCCACCGGGATTACCACATATTCGAGGGATTGAGCATCAAATTGACTTAATTCCTGGTGCATCGCTACCCAACCGTACACCATACTATAAAATTCCATAGGAAAAGAAGGAGATTATGCGTCAAGTACAGGAGCTGCTCGACAAAGGTTATATACGCGAATCTCTTAGTCCTTGTGTTGTTCCTATTATACTAGTGCCTAAAAAGGATGGTACGTCGCGTATGTGTGTTGATTGTAGAGGCATTAATAATATTACTATTCGTTATCGTCATCCTATTCCTAGGCTAGATGACACACTTGATCAATTGAGTGGCTCTACAATATTCTCCAAAGTTGATTTGCATAGTGGATACCATCAAATTCGTATGAAATTGGGAGATGAATGGAAAACAACATTTAAAACTAAGTTTGGATTATATGAGTGGTTAGTCATGCCTTTTGGGTTAACTAATGCACCTAGTACTTTCTTGAGATTAATGAATGAAGTTTTACATGCTTTCATTGGACGATTTGTGGTAGTTTATTTTGATGATATACTCATTTATAGCAGATCTTTGGAGGAACATTTGGAACATTTACGTACTGTTTTTATTGCTCTACGTGATGCACGTTTGTTTGGTAACCTTGGGAAGTGCATCTTCTGCACCGACCAAGTATCGTTTCTTGGCTATGTTGTTACTCCAAAGGGAATTGAAGTTGATAAAGCCAAGATTGAAGCTGTTGAGAGTTGGCCGGAGCCCAAAACGGACACACAAGTGAGGAGTTTTCTTGGACTCGTTGGTTTCTATAGGAGTTTGTGAGAGATTTTAGCACCATTGCTGCACCTCTCAATGAGCTTACAAAGAAGGATGTGCCTTTTGTTTGGGGTATCGCACAGGAAGAAGCCTTCACGCTATTGAAAGATAAGTTGACACATGCTCCTTTACTCCAACTTCCTGATTTTAATAAGACTTTTGAGCTTGAATGTGATGCTAGTGGAATTGGATTAGGAGGTGTGTTATTACAAGATGGCAAGCCTATTGCATACTTTTTGATAAATAATTATATGCTCTTGTTCGGACCTTAGAAACATGGCAACATTATTTACGGCCCAAAGAATTTGTTATACATTCTGATCATGAATCTTTGAAACATATTATAAGTCAAGCGAAACAGAACCGTAGACATGCTAAATGGGTTGAATTCATTAAGACTTTCCCTTATGTCACTAAACACAAGAAGGGTAAAGAAAATGTTATTGCTGATGCATTGTCTCGTTGTTATACTATGCTTTCACAACTTGACTTTAAAATATTTGGTTTGGAGAGCATCAAAGATCAATATGTGCATGATGCTGAATTTAAAGATGTATTGCAGAATTGTAAAGAAGGTAGAACATGGCACAAGTTCGTCGTTAACGATGGATTTGTGTTTCGTGCTAACAAGCTATGCATTCCAGCAGCTATGTTCGTCTTTTGTTGTTGTAGGAGGCGCATGGAGGAGGATTAATGGGACACTTTGGCGTGAAGAAGACAGAGGATGTACTTGCTACACA
Source organism: Triticum aestivum (assembly GCF_018294505.1). Taxonomy (NCBI): domain Eukaryota; kingdom Viridiplantae; phylum Streptophyta; class Magnoliopsida; order Poales; family Poaceae; genus Triticum; species Triticum aestivum. Next base: position 229,679,655 of record NC_057794.1, on the reverse strand, counting down.
TTTCTTTTGCCGAAAATGAGACGGTATGTTGAGCGTTTTGTTGCTCGCTACACTACATGTCAAAAAGCTAAGTCACGACTCAATCCTCATGGTTTATATATGCCTTTGCCTGTACCTAGTGTTCCTTAGGAGGATATATCTATCGACTTTGTTTTAGGCTTACCTCGAGCAAATAAGGGGAGGGATAGTCGTGGATAGATTCTCAAAAATGGCACACTTTATACCATGTCATAAAAGCGATGATGATGTTAATGTTGCTGATTTGTTCTTTCGTGAAATTATTCGCTTGCATGCTATGCCAAATACTATTGTTTCAGATCGTCATACTAAATTTCTTATCCACTTTTGGAGATGTTTATGGGCTAAGTTTGGGACTAAACTGCTTTTTACTACTACTTTCACCCCCAAACTAATGGTCAAACTGAAGTAGTCAATAGAACTTTGTCTACTATGCTTAGGGCTGTTTTGAAGAATAACAAGAAAATGTGGGAAGAATGCTTGCCTCATATTGAATTTTCTTATAATCGCTCTTTTCATTCTACTACTAAGATGTGCCCTTTTGAAATTGTGTATGGTTTCCTATCCCATGCACCTATTGATTTTTTACCTCTTCCATCTTTGGAGAAGGTTAATTTTGATACTAAAGAAAGCGCTAAATTGATTTTAAAAATGCATGAGTTAACTAAGGAAAACATTGAGCATATGAATGCTAAATATAAACTTGTTGGAGATAAGGGTAGAAAACATGTTGTGTTTGCACCTGGAGATCTTGTTTGGTTACATTTGCGTCAGGATAGATTTCCTAATTTGTGCAAATCAAAGCTAATGCCAAGTGCTGATAGTCCTTTTAAGGTGTTAGAGAAAATAAATGATAATGCATATAAACTTGAGCTTCCTGCAGATTTTGGGGTTAGTCCCACTTTTAACATTGCAGATTTCAAGCCTTATTCGGGTGAGGAAGATGAGCTTCCGTCGAGGATGAATTCATTTCAAGAAGGGGAGGATGAGGAGGACATCAACACCATTGTTACACCCACTGCCCCTGCTGCTATACATACTGGACCAATTACTAGAGCTCGCGCACGCCAATTAAATTATCAGGTACTTTCATTTCTTCGTAATGATTATAATGTTCATGAGAATGTGATGCTGCCTAAATTGGATACATTTGTTTTGCTTACAAATGAAGGGCCTAGCTTGGAGAAGGGTGAACACTGGAGCAAGAACAAGCATGGAGATGATGGCATGCACAAGGGAAACAAGAACGGAGTTTCAAGTGATGATTTCAGGACTTTGAAGCCACCATAATGAGTGCACGAAGCCTTGAACGAAATATACAAGATGCCACTTCATAATTTTCGTCCAGAGGCTATTCTAGGTGTTGCGTCACCTTATTATTGGGCCAGGCCCATGTATTTTCGAAATACTTAAGTGTAGGTTGTTTTTAGAGTCCGTATGTGTGGGGAAACAAGAGTTTGAGTTGGTTTCAAACCCCTCCTCCATGGGCCATGAAATTCCCCCCTCTTACTCCATATATACAGCCCTTAGGGCGTCGTTTAGACTTTGGTTTTTGTTTAGATTAAAGTTCGCCATAGCTGCAACTTCGCATACTTCACTTGTGTTCAACGACCAGACAAAGGCGTCACAGAACCTCACCTTGATCAATAAAGTTTTCCTCTTATATTCGCAATATCCAGATTGCAATCTTAGTTGCTTGCTTGTTCTTCATTTGCCTGCAGGAAATAGACCTTCCTGGTCAGGTTGATCATGCTCCGGCGTGGTCAATAACCTCTCAGAGTTGGTTTAGCGATTGCTAAGGCGCGACGTCCTCGCACGTTCGTAGTCGGATCGTCAAAGTTGACTTCCTCCAAAATGATAGCCACCATCTCATCGAAAGACGGGACACCTTAGCCTCTATCAGAAGACCTCGGCCATGACTGCGCTCACCCAGCCACTCCAGTAAGTTTTTCGGATTTCTAATCATACCCTTGATTTATAGATCCAAGGATTAAGTTCAGCCCCTCCCCTTGTCTCCTAGGGCTGGACGAAGAATGCAGAGCAGATCAAGTGTCTGGCTCCCCTGCCCGAAGACCCAGGTATTCCTCTTTTGACAAAGATGTTGGTTCCAGCACCGTACCAAGCGCCTGAAAAGAAGGCCAAGAAGAAGGGCAAGGAGGTCCGGAGTGGCCTTCGCCGAAAATGTCCTTCAGACATATCATCCGAAAACACTGAAGCTCTCTCCTCCCATGATGAATACGAGGAGGAAGAGGAGGAGCACAATTCTCCCCCAAGGGGAGAAAGAATAAAAGGGGAGCTTCCGTAGATCTAGAGGTGGAAGCGTCCAAGAAGGGGAAACTCTCCCTTTCAGACGATTCGGAATCAGACACCGAAGCCGTCCCCGAATGGAACCCCAGGCCGAAGCCTTCGGCCGAATCGTAAGTATTTAAGGATAACTTATGTATCCGGTTTTATGCCTTGTGATTCTAATGCACAGAATCATGTATTGTAGTCTGGCCCGCAATCTTCCCCAGCGATCACCGTCCTCTGGGAATTAGCTGGGTTCCGACATGATGGCGAGCGAGTCGCCTCTGCCGGCCTCTCCACCCACTGCTACAGACCACGCCGAAGTGTTGTCCCGAAGGGCCTCTCCAGGACACGGAGAGGTGCGGGAATCCATCAAGGTGGCATCCGAGGGTAATACCTCTGCAGCCGAGAACATGGGGGAGCTAACCCCAAAGGAGACTAGCGACGGGGGCCATGCCCAATTCAGCCCCCAACCAAATATCATCCTGGAGGACACTACGGCTCAGGAATCATGCGAGCAGCCTCCTTCGAAAGAAGGGGGTGCGTCGATTCCTCCGACGACCTCTTTCAATCTGGAGGCGCCGGACACTCTGATGGAAGCGCTTCAGAGCGCCTCCATCATTGAAGAACATCGTACCCTTATGGGTGTGGTGGTTGAAAAGGTTCGGTCCGCTAAGAACGGATTGAACGAGGCCTATACTAGCCTTTTGGCAGGCTTTGAGGTACGTGGTTTAAATAAACAGAATGCCTGTGTATAGTTAGTAGCCCCTGAGACTCCGTTCGGCATTCGCAAAGAAAAAACCTAACAAAGGATTGAATATTTCGCAGGAGATTAACATACATGTGTATTTGAACAAACAGGCGTCGATGTTGGCGGCAGCCGCCCATGCCGATGAAGTTTCCAAACTAAAGAGGTGGCTGCAGCGGGCCAATGAATAGCTCATCCACACAAACAAAATGTTGGTGGAGAAGCAAGGTATGCAATTCACATTTGACATGATATGACTTGTTGTTGTGCTATCTTGTTGAGTTTTGTAATTATGCTCATAGTTGACGCGTCTGTGGTCGAGACCCTCAAAAATGCGCTAGCCGAGGCCAAGAAGGAGGCGGAGGGGGAACGATCCGCCTGCCAAAAGCATGAATCACGGGTGGAGGAAGTTCAGCAAGAGCTCAAGGATGCCATAGGCAAATGTGAGTCCGTAGAGCGCAAGCTTTCAGGTCGAGATTCCGAACTTGCCGAGGCCCTCCAAAGCGTGAAGGAAGCCCGGGTTGAAGCCCAAGGCGCCTGCTAGGAGGTCCAAGAAGCAAAGCAGATCGCGGCGGTTAAGGCCTTTAACATGCAAAGCAAATTTGTAAGGAGGAGGTACATATTACTGGCCAGCGTTGGGAGCTCTCCGGGGGCGTTTGTGGATCTACCCTAGAGTATTGTCGATGCTGCGGAGTTCTTCCGAGCCGAAGAGGGGAGTTCAATAGAGAAGTTGTTCTGGTCATAGTACCTTGCACCAAAGCATCAGGTGCCCTTCAGCGATCAGCTGAAGCAGCTGACCGAGCTACATAGGGGGCAAAACTGGTCATGAAGGATATTATAGTCCGACTTTGGCCAGCCAAACCCATACCCGGTAATTACTTCGGGCCCGTGAAGCGGCTTGTCAGCGCCTGCCCCCAGCTTGATGTCATAAAGCGGCCGACCTGTATCGAAGGTGCCCGGATGGCCTTCGCCTGTGTCAAGGTGCAGTGGGCGAAGATGAACGCTATCAAACTGGCAACCAAGGGACCGCCCGTGCGAAAAGAGCACCGCACGCCGGAGCGGTATTTCGATGATGTCTTGGAGGGTTCCCGCATTGTAGAGAGCCAATGTTCGAAGGACACTATTTTCGAATGAATGTACCTGTAATGCTTGTACTTTGTATTATAAAACAAGGCTTGCGTATAATGTGTTTCTTGTTTTACTTTGAAATCCTTTCGTCCTAAGCGGCCGTTTACGGTATCTAAGAGTTGGCCAGTCATCGGCTTCTACCCCCACGTGGGTAGTACGGGGGTGTTCAGAATGGCACCTAGACACACTTGACCCAACTAGCGTGGTCCTTGAAGGAGGTGTCAGTGCGGTGAACTAGGCAATCAGACCATGTGGCTTTATCGCTCTCACTTAGCCATAGGAGTTTGACAATGAGGTTTATAGGCGCAGCCCCTAGTGTTGCTTGAGTATCCGAACTTGGGTGTTGTAGATGCCTGACCAGGCATAGACCGGTCCTTCGCATAATGCAGGCAAAATCGCAAGAGATATGTACTTAGTCGCCGAATAGCTGACCAACTCTCGCCACACCATGACAGTCAGTTTTCGGCTTTCCCTACTGAGGTGTTTATCCGGATGAGCCGGAAACACAATCATAGTAGTTCTCCCTTTACTGCCTTAGCCAAAAAAGCAGAACGTAAGGCAATAACCACAGGAGCCAGGCAACCCAACTATTGACCAAAGACATGATTCGGAGCCGATGCATATAATGCTATATTCGTGACGCCGAATTTGCACTGTAAAAGTGTTTCGGACTTATTTTATCTTTAAGACATGTACGTGGCCGAAAGGAGCCCCTGGTGATTTTGGTCGTACCAAGGTGTACATGGCAATCAGATGAGAAAAAAAGAAGGAATACAGATTAGGAAATCAGCCAGTGCCGAGTACGTTAGGAGAAAGACTGTTTCCATTATAGTCTGATTGATACATCAAAACATATTTTTAGAAATGATGTGACAAGCATCCAGGCTATTTTACATGCCGAATAGCAGGGAAAGCTATGTACGGGTCCTAAAGAGGAAGAGGCGATCTTTAAAGATCCTTTAGATACTCTGCCGCATGTCTACACAGCGTTGCTCCTTGGTGTGTGATCCTTCAAGAGGATCAACGATCGGTTTTTCATAAAGGGACTGGAAACGGTGCCTTGGTACCATTAAAAGTTGATGTGAGTTTAAGGAACCTGAAAAAGAAAAAATAAGGAAAAGAGAAATGATATGGGGGTCCACATAGGGTCGAGACGTATTGTGGATTTTACTTTTAATATGCCTCCGTCTTTGCCCATGGTATCTTCAGTGCTTAGTTATGTACGTGTGGTACATATGCCACGATGCGGTTGGGGCTGAGACGGAGGCCGAACTACTAATCAAGCTCCTGACGGTCTTGATCGTCACTCTGCAGGGTGGTCAAGTCGCGTTTAAAAGTGTCCGGGGGCTTGACTGTCGATGTAGTATTTGGCCTAATAAGGCCATTCTGGACTTCCGCTGCAAGGGCCGTGGTGTGCTCCTCAGTACGGAGGGAGGGCTCCGTGTTTCCATTCACTGTTATGACACCGCATGGTCCAAGCATCTTGAGTTTGAGGTAGGCATAGTGTGGGATCGCATTGAAGCGAGCTAATGTGGTTCGTCCGAGTAGTGCATGATAGCCACTTCGGAAGGGGACGATGTCGAAGATCAAGTCTTCGCTTCGGAAGTTGTCTTGCGAGCCGAAGACGACTTCCAATGTGATTGAGCCCGTGCAACGGGCCTCTGCTCCAGGTATTACTCCTTTAAAGGTAGTTTTGGTGGGTTTAATTCTTGACGATTCAGTACCCATTTTATGGGTCGTTTCCTAATAGAGCAAGTTAAGAATGCTACCGCCGTCCATGAGGACTCGCGTAAGGTGGAATCCATCGATAATTGGGTCAAGGTCCAATGCGGTCGAGCCTTCATGACGGATACTAGTGGATGGTCTCTGCGATCGAAAGTGATCGGGCAGGCAGACCAAGGGTTGAATTTTGGGGCGACTGGCTCTATCACGTAGACGTCCCTTAGAGCGCGCTTGCGCTCTTGTTTGGGGATATGAGTAGCGTATATCATATTCACCATTTTGACTTCGGGGCAAATTTCTTTTGTCCCCCTGTATTCAGCGGATGAGGTTCGTCGTTGTCGTCCTCGCTAGGTGACCCCTTCTCCTTATGTTCGATATTCAGATTACCTGCCTGTTTGAAGACCCAACAGCTTCTGTGGGTATGGTTGGCAGGCTTGTCTGGCGTTCCATGAATCTGGCAAGGTCGATCGAGTATTCGGTCCAAGTTAGATGAACCACCTTTATTCTTTTTGAATGGCCTCTTCTGTTGACCGGATTTAGAGCCACTGAATCTGGCATTGACCGCTTTGTATTTTGTATTATCATTGTCGCTTCGACACTTGTGTTTGTTGCGTCGGGGCTTGCCGTTGCCGTTTCTTGTTTCGGAGGTACCTGTGTCACTGGTACCATTGTTGTTGCGGGCTAACCAGCTATCCTCTCCCGCACAAAAGCGGTTCATCAGTTCTGTAAGGGCTGTCATGGAATTTGGCTTCTCTTGGCCGAGGTGTCGGGCGAGCCCTTCATCCCGGATGCTATGTTTAAAGGCCGCTAGGGCTTCGACGTCTGGAAAGTGGACAATTTGGTTCTTTTTAGTTAAGGACCTTGTCCATAGTTTCCTGGCTGACTCTCCGGGTTGCTGAACTATGTGACTGAGGTCATCGACGTCTGGGGGCCGTACATAGGTACCCTGGAAGTTGTCTCTAAAGGCATCTTCCAGATCTTCCCAGGTGCCAATAGAATTCTCTAGGAGGCTGTTTAACCAGTGCTGAGCTGGTCCCTTTAATTTGAGTGGGAGGTACTTGATGGCATGTAGATCGTCACCGCGAGCCATGTGAATATGGAGAAGAAAATCTTCTATCCAGACTGCGGGATCTATCATGTCGTCGTATGATTCGATGTTAAAGGGTTTAAACCCTTTTGCGAACTGATGTTCCATTACTTCGTGGGTGAAACATAGGGGGTGTGCGGCGCCTCCATACCGGGCGACATCGCGGCGTAGTTCAGACGGAGCCTATATGCAGTTTTCGGCCCGTGTGAGGTTGTGTCTATCATGCCAAGTCTGATGTCCATCCTCGCACATTGGAGCATGCCCCCTTGATACATAGATTGATCTGGTATGACTGGCTCTATTGTCCAGGTCCTGTCGTAGGTCAGAGGTGTATCTTGGGGGTGCTGTTTCTCTGCCTCTATGGTGAGGTAGTGCAGGTGGTGTTCGGCTTGAGCTACCACTCTGTCCCGGCCACGCAGCGGTCGGTCAGGTCTATTAGCATCGCGCATTGGCGGCATGGGCTCCGGGGCCTCATCGTTAAATTGTGGCAGTAGCTTGCGCTTCGGGTAGCTCTTTGCGGGTGCGAGGCCATATTCCTCGGCTGCCAGGATGTTAGTCCATCTGTCGTTGAGCAAATCCTGATCAGCTTGAAGTTGTTGCTACTTCTTTTTCAGACTTCTAGCAGTGGCGATTAGCCGGCGCTTAAAGCGCTCTTGTTCGAGGGATTCCTCTGGCACAATGAAGTCTTCGTCGCCGAGGCTCACAACCTCCTCGGAGATCGGTAGGTAATTACTATCCTCCAAGTCCTTGTCCCCGACAGGATCGTCGGGGTTTACTTGCCCATCCTCCCAATCATCATGTTCGGATGTTAGCTCTACAGGGGCTTCAGGGTCTTCGGCGTTCTCCGGAGTGTTATTCTCTTTGGTGCCGGTATTGCTGTCTTTTTGGCGACGCGATTTTGAGCGGTGCCGTTGGCGTGGATGTTTTGGAGGTGCTTCGGCAGGCTTGTCCTCAACCGGATTCTCCTTGCCGTCGTCGCCATCCTCTTTGGTTGTGTCCACCATGTACACGTCGTATGTGGAAGTGGCCGTCCATCGGCCGGTAAACGAAGGGTTTTGGCCTTGTTCATCTCCGGCATCGTCGCCCATACCATGGATGTCTTCGGAGGCGTAATCCAACATGTCGGTTAAATCTTGATAGTGGCTATGAAGTGGGTTGTGGGTGGGACGCAAAATTCCCCGCTCTTAGCCCCTAGTCTGGGCTGGGCGTAGTTCGAAAGTGATCCTTACGTATGGCGAGTGATCGCATTAAGTCCAGGGCCTCGTTTAAAGGTTAGGGTTGGATAGAGAAATGAGAGTCAGTGGGGCTGTCCGGAGTCGAAGTCTCTGGGAGGCGCCCGCTTGACACGGACCTCGAGAGTTTGGACCTAGAATCCGGCGGAGTGTCCGGTGCTTCTCCGGCAGCAAGCTCCATAAGTGCAGAGAGTCCAGTAGCCTCTAGACTCCCGTCTTCGAACCTGTTGGCCTGGTCCAGATCTAAGGCCAGAGCGTCAATTGGGGCCACGAACCCTTCGAAGATCAAATCTCCTCGGATATCAGTGACATAGTTTAAGTTCCCGAAACTGATCTGATGACCAGGAGCATAGCTGTCAATCTGCTCGAGGTGACCAATCAAGTTGGCACATAGCGTGAAGCCGCCGAATATGAAAATTTTGCCCGGGGGGGGGGGGAATCTCCCCCGAAACAGTATGATTATTGATCGAAAGAGCCATAGAATCCTTTGTCGACAGCACAGAGAAACTCTCAATGAAAGCACCCATGTCGGTGTCAAAATTGGCAGATCTCGGGTGGGAGTCCTAAACTATGCGTCTAAGGGTCGAAGGTAACAGGAGGCAGGGGACACGGTGTTTACCCAGGTTCGGGCCCTCTTGATGGAGGTAAAACCCTACGTCCTGCTTGATTGACTTTTATGAGTATAGGGGTTACAAGAGTTGATCTACCACGAGATCACAATGGCTAAACCCTAGATGTCTAGCCTGTATGATTATGACTGCCTCTTCGGACTAAACCCTCCGGTTTATACAGATACCGGAGGGGGCTAGGGTTTGTACAGAGTCAGTTTACAGAGAAAGGAATCGTCATATCCGAACGCCATGCTTGCCATCCACGCCAAGGAGAGTCCCACCCGGACAGGCGGGAAGCCTTCTATCTTGTATCTTCATGGCCCACCAGTCCGGCCCATGTCACATAGCCCGGACGTTCGGGGACCCCCTAATCCAGGACTCCCTCACCTGCGGCTACCTCTTTTTATGGGGAAGATGCGGGCTGCCTCTTTACTATTAACCGCGAGGTGATGCAAGCGCGCTGCGACCGTTCCACGCACGACCCCCGCGTCACACACTCAATACGGGTCATGGGGAAGAGCAAATGGTGAAGGAATTACCACGGTTAAAACTTTGCCTCGCATGCCTGCGCACCGTTCTGGGCTTGGCCCAGCAATGCTTCACGCTTATGTGTGGCCTAGGCCCGGAGGCTCCTATCTATGTACAAAATCAGGGGCCTTTCTGTACCCCTTTACTTGTGCACGGGTAGTCGTAGCCACACCTGTGGCCATGCTTGGCACGACAGAGGAACGAAAGATACAAGGCTGCCGAGGCTGCACTCAAATCAGAGGCATGAGGAGCAAAGGGGCAAGATGGATCTCCCACGGCAACACCCTTGCCGAGGCGGCCTACATAGCCCCGACAAGAGCCTTGCCGGGGCAATTCGCCCCACACCAGCGAGGCCGCCACCCTTGAGCCTAAGAGCTCTGACACCATCGATAACGTCAAGACCAAGACTCGGGGCGCCCGCGTGGTGGCATGTAGTCTTTGTGAAGACCAAGGGCCTGCGAGCCTAGATAAGAACCAGAAGACGAAGACCCTCGGCAAGATCCTTGCCGGGGATAGATGAAGACCCCCGGCAAGATCCTTGCCGGGGACGGCCACGAGGCCCCGGTAAGACCCTTGCCGGGGGCATCTACACGGCCACAGCTAGGCCCGCACCCACCAACGTCTCGCTACCTCGCGGCCGTCCTGACGCGGCAACCAGCCCGCCAACTAGGCAAGCGCCTGCGTGGTAGCATGAAGCTTCTAGGCCAACTAGTCAAGCAATTGTGTGGTGTCATGCAGATCTTCGTGAAGACCCTGCCACCACACCAACTCAGCAACCTGCCAGCTAGCATCGCGCTGCATGCCTCATCAGCTTGGACGTGCGTCGAAGCAAGGTGAGGCGGTGACGGATGGGATGAGCATCGTTGCCGTCCCTGATAAACCAAGAGGGCACGTCGGCAGCGTATTAAATGCGTTTGTCCTACGGTGCCAGGCAATAAACTTTTACATTGTAGGTACTTTCCACCTCTAGTGTGCCACTGTGGCGACCCCTTTGACATATAAAAGGAGGCCCAAGGCGTACCGTGGAAGGATTCAGACTTTTTTGGACTGGGCATGCACCACAGCTAGTTCAAGAGCTCAAGAACACCAAATATACACAAAAGCAGGACTAGGGTTTTAAACATCGTTTGCGGCCAGAACCTGGGTAAAAATCCCCGTGCACTGATCTTTTAGACCTGCTCTTTGCACAGCCCCACGGCCCGCCAACCGTAGGAAGGGATTCCTCGGGATCCCATAGGTGTCGTTTCCCCTGACGGCTTATGAAGAAGATTTTGTGGTAAACTTCTTGAATTGCCCCCCCCCCATCAGCATGGACAAGGGCTCTATAGAGTCTGTCTTCACCAATAGTGTAAGTTTGTCCTTCTCAAGACTTCAAACTTTGTTGTGTATATTTGGTTAGGCATGACTGCAACAGCTGTTTATTTTTGGTGTTTGCATCAAATTGCATGTTTAAAGTTTATTATGTAGTTAATAAACAAAAGTTTGTCCTTCTCAATTTAAGTTTTCAGTTGTACAACCAAGTTCATTCTTCATACCATGTAACTGCATGTATGCTTCTGTTCTTGATCCGTAACTGCACGGTATTATACAGAGCAAGTGATCTTTTTTGGACTGCATGTATGCTTCTGCTCTTGATCCGTAACCCAGTGGTGTGCTGAACCTACCACACTATAGCACAATGTCACATTCTGCAATGTCTTAACTATGAACAATGTCATATCATTCTACTATTATTTAAACTGTCTCTTTATTTGCCAATCTGAAATGGGATAAACTGACAGCACAATAACCATTGATACTTATGAGTTCTTGATCCGTAATCCAGTGGTGTCGTGAAGCTGCCAACTCCTTCACAATGTCACTTCCTGTCATGTCTTAACCTGAACAATACCATACTGTGTTAATGCTATTTTAAATTGTGTCACTTTATTCGTCACTAAGAAATGTGATGAATTGTCAGCACCGATACTTATATGTGTAAAACCTGTCATCTGTCTGCTTGTTTATCTTTTAGAGTGAGGAGGATATAAGTGTCAAACAAGCGCAGTCTCATCAGCTTGCTCAGCTGCTTGCGCTGCAGCTCGCGAGCAGGGATAACCTTTCTTGAACTCTATTGAAGTGATGTCGGTTTTGTATATTATTTTGTCGATGTGTTTATTTGCACTTGTGGCGATCTTTGATGCCCAGTGTAGGTAATCTGCTGTCTGCTTGTGCTTTATTATCATAGTGGCGAACTTTGATGCCCAGTGGATGCAATATGTCGTAATTTCTTTATTGTATAGTCTAGGTTTTTTCTTATTCACGATGATGCAGTTATTTTACTGTATATATCCTGTCTTCGCAGTAAACCGGCCAAACCGTAAAATTATGGTACATAATCGGGTCATCATGCAAATCACTATGTATGATCCGCATCATGGGCCCAGTCATCTTGGTCCGTTAACAAGCCTAAATGTAAACTGGCCCACTAGTAGATTCAGGCCTTTAATAGGCCGAGTAAACCGTCGGCCCTATTTTCGCAAGAAAACTCAATGGGCTTTTAGTAGGCTGAAAAGTAGCTTGGGCCTGAAATGTGTCGAACAGCTCATGGGCCGACAGCAGGCTGAAATAGACCCCGACCCAAGATTGTGCCAATCACATCACGGGCCGTTAATGGGCCAAAATTGTCTCGGTCCTTATTTGGCCCAATCAGATTAGCAGCTGTGAGAAGGCCCGATGCAAACTGGGCCGTAGTTAGGCCCAACTATATGACGGTCTTTTAACAAGCCGAAATAAATATAGAGCCAAAATGTTAAACGGGCCTTTAATAGGCAGACACTAATATCAGGTCGAATTACTAAATGGGCCTTTAGCAAGTGGGCCCAAAAGCATAGTGTCTAGTTGACGGGCCGAATCTGATATGGGCCATAATTTAGCCCAAAGCCTCTTAAAGGGTCGGATCTGATCTGGGCCATAATTTGGCCCAGAATGTGGTAGGCTTTTAACGGGCCGGATCTGATATAGGCCTTTATGTAATGCCCCGGATGTAACATTCCAAAATTGTAACTCCAACTCTTACCATTTCCGGCTATGTTATATGTCATGTTCTTCGTGGTTGGGTTTTGTCCTCGTATTTTTATTTTGTTCATGTCATGCATTTCATCTCATGTCATCATGTGCATCTCATTTGCATTCGTGTTCGCCTCATGCATCCAGTATTTTTCCATGTTGTCCATTTTGGAATCCGACACTCACACATGCACCCATTGCACCTCTCAAATATCGTTTCGTGAGCGGGAGAAAAACGTTCTCGGAATGGGCCGAGATTTGTCGAGTGGCCTTGGTACATCACTGGTAGGCCACCTGTCAAATTTCGTTCCATTTGGATGTCGTTTGATGCCTCAACGGTTAACTGGGTAACCGTAAAACAACCTCTCTCTTTGCAGCCCAGCACCCCTCTACAACAGCCCACTAGCCCATCTAAACCCCCTGCATGCTATTCGTCGTTGGATCACGATCATGTGGGTGAAAACCGCACCTTATTTTGACTCTCCTAGCTCCCCCTACCTATATAAACACCTCCCCCTCCTCAAATCACTGGTAAAACCCTAGCTCCCCCTCTCCCGCCGCCACCGGACGCGTCCGTCAACGGCCGGATGCGTCCGCGCCACGCCCCCGGCGACTCAGAGCCTGACACCTATCACCGCTGCACGGCCCATGGGGCCCAGATCCGGCCTGCGCGAGCCCGTACCTCCGCCGCCGCCTCCGCCCGCACCCGCACCTCGCGCCGCCCGCCTCCGTCGCGACCCGCCATCGCCGGCCGCCAGCCGCCATCGCCGGCTCACGCCGGAGCCCGCCACCTCGACTCTGCCACCCCCTGCCGTTCCGCTACCCGACCCCGCCATCGTCGGTCGGCGCCACCGCCGCGCCCCACCTCCGACGACCGTGACGCGCCGCCTCTCCCCGCCTCACCGAACCCCGCTACTCCGGCCATGTCCTTAATCTTCGACGAGCTCGGCCACCGCCTCGGTTCTCGTGCCGCGGACGAACCCTATATCCATGAGGTGACATTTTCCTCAAGTCCCAAAATATCTACATCATGTGACCCTCTTTGACCCGCCATATCTCCATGCTCGTAGCTCTGATTTGCGCATATGATATATCGAAATGTTCGCCTCATGATGCTCTACATGCTAGTGTCATTTGAATGCATTTACTGTCCTTATTGATGCCTTAATTTGTTGCAAAAGTACTACATGATGTTGTCTGCTGGAATCCATCATCAATTGCTGATTTGTGTTTTTCATTGCATTTGGTGTGTGCATATTTTGAGCATCATGTCTACATGTTTTGGAGCATCTTCATGCCATCTTTATAGTGGTGCAAGCCTTATATTTTTATGATATATGTGGTGACTAGCACAAGCATGCAAAGTAGGCCACATGATATTGCTGATTTCAGACACTTAGTAATTCTGCTAAGTTTTTTTCCTAATACATAATGATGCTATGTTTACCTGTTTCCACAAGTAGATCCATGCATATTTTGATGAAGTTCAGTAAGAGTGTTTCGAAGATATGGTTATGCTCTACCCATCCATGCCTCTGGTTGTAATTATGGAGCAGTGCAGCTTGTCATTACTATGCTCTACGTTTGCTAAATATTGTTGCTGGCAGATTGCCAACATGAACTTCATTTTTGCCATGTGTTTGCTAGCGATCCATGCACCCTATGAATGTGCTCTTGCCATGTTTAGCTTCATAATTGTGTATTCTTACTGTTAGTTACGTTGTTATGCGATGAAATGCTTTCTGGTGAGTGGCATGAGCTTGCAAAGTTGCTATCATGAATCTGTTTTCTGCCATGCTATGTTTTTCTACCAAGTCTGAAACTGTTCATATCACTTGCCATGTTTGCATTGATGCTACCATCTTTTCTATGCATCTTTGGCTGAAGTTCTATAAGGGAGTTTTGTTCATTCCCTTTAGTACTAGCATGCCATGTCTTTGTTTGCCATGATATGTTCCTGTAACATGTTGTTTGCTAGCCCTAAACATTGCTACCTGATGCTATTTATGCCATGTTTAGTATTTTTACCAAGTCTGTGAACCTATTGTCATTTGCATTTTTGCCATGCTATTTTAGGCTTGTTCTGGTGAGTTCTAGCAGGAGCTCAGTGTTCATGATTTGTAGAGCTTCACCTGTAATTTACTGCCATGTGCTTCATTGCTATGTAGGAGTGTTGTAGAGTTTCATAATTCATTTTAAGTGCTATGATGATGTTAAGCACAGTTTTCCATCATTCTTGTTTTGCTCGTCATTTGCGAACCGTGCATCCATTTCAGGTGATCCTTATATCGATTTCAACCGAAATCACTCAATCTTTCCAGTGACATGCTTGGTTTGCCAAGTTGATGCCATGATCATCCTTTTCCCTTTCAGAGTACCCATGTGCATTGCACATCATACCTTGCATTCCATTCCATGTCTTGCATCATGTTGCATGTGCATTGTGCCGTCATTGATTGTTGTTCTGTTGCTTGTGTTACTGCTTTGGGTAGAGCCGGGAGATGAGTTCTTGAACGAGGATCCTATTGAGTATGTTTATGAGGAGCAAGCTTTTGACAACCTTGAGAACTTTGCAGGCAAGATGATCATTACCCCCGATATCACTTCTATCTTTGCTTTCTAGTTGTTCACTCTATCACTATGTCATGCTACCTACCACTTGTTTATCATGCCTCCCTTATTGCCATGTCAAGCCTCTAACCCACCTTCCTAGATATCCGTTGTTTGGCTATGTTACCGCTTTTGCTCAGCCCCTCTTATAGCATTCTAGTTGCAGGTGCCTTGCAGGTTGTTCCATGTTGGAACATGGATATGTTGGGATATCACAATATCTCATATTTAATTAATGCATCTATATACTTGGTACAGGGTGGAAGGATAGACCTTTTTCTTGGTGTTTTGTTCCACTCTTGCCGCCCTAGTTTCCATCATACCGGTGTTATGTTCCTTGATTTTGCGTCCCTAACATGATGAGGGTTTATGGGCCCCTCTTGATAGTTCGCTTTGAATAAAACTCCTCCAATAAGGCCCAACCTTGGTTTTACCATTTGCCTAATAACAACTAAAAACTTGCATCGGGACTTTTTAGACCCCGTGGACTTAATAAACAACCCGGGCTAGTGCTCCTCATGAGTGTTGGTCCAAACCGGGCAGACTGTGGGGCTGCCTCGGGGAAACTTGAGGTATTTGGTATATACGTGTAGGCTGACCCATCCGGTGTGCCCTAAGAACGAGACCGTGCACCTCCTATCAGGCTAGGTCGGTGCATCGGGAGGTCTTGCTGGACTAGTTTTTCCATTGTCAAAATATCTTGTGCACCGGGATTCCGAGTCTGATCGGAGGGTCCTGTGACGGAGGATTGTCTCCGCTGATTGTGAGCTTGTCATGGGCTAAGTTGGGACTCCCCTGCAGGGTTTAAACTTTCGAGAGTCGTGCCCACGGTTATGTAGCAGATGGGAATTTGTTAATATCCGGGTGCAGAGAACTTGACACTTGACTTAATTAAAAGACACCAACCGTGTGTGTAACCATGATGGTCTCTTTTCGACGAGGTTCAGGAAGAGAATTTGGTGGGGTTATGTTTAAACATAAGTAGTTCAGGATCAGTTCTTAATCACTTCTAGTTTACGACCGTTGCATAGTTTCTCGTCTTACTCTTGTACTCGTATGTTAGCCACCATATTTTTCTTAGCACTTGCTGCAGCTCCACCTTATAACCACATCCTACCCATAAGCTTAAATAGTCTTGATCTCGCAGGTTTTGAGATTGCTAAGTCCTTGTGACTCACTGCTACCTCTTCAACAATGCGTTGGTTTTCCCTTGAAGAGGAAAGGGTGATGCAGTAAAGTAGCATAAGTATTTCCCTCCGTTTTTGAGAACCAAGCTATCAATCCAGTAGGAGATCATGCTCAAGTCCCATGCACCTACACAAACAAATAAGAACCTCGCAACCAATGCGATAAAGGGGTTGTCAATCCCTTCACGGTCACTTACGAGAGTGAGATCTGATAGATATGATAAGATAATATTTTTGGTATTTTTATGATAAAGAGAAATAAAGATGCAAAGTAAAATAAATGGCAATAGAAATAATGGGTAAACGAATTGCTGTCGAGCAATTGATAGAATTGAGCATAGTTATGAGAATATCTAGGTATGATCATGTATATAGGTATCACGTCTGAGACAAGTAGACCGAAACGATTCTGCATCTACTACTATTACTCCACACTTCGACTACTATCCAGCATGCATCTGGAGTATTAAGTTCATAAGAATAGAGTAATGCTTTAAGGAAGATGACATGATGTAGAGGGATAAACTCATGCAATATGATATAAACCCCATCTTTTTATCCTCGATGGCAACAATACAATATGTGTCGGTTCTCTTTCTGTCAATGGGGTCGAGCACCACAAGATTGAACCCAAAGCTAAGCACTTCTCCCATTGCAAGAAAGATCAATCTAGTAGGCCAAACCAAACTGATAATTCGAAGAGATTTGCAAATATAAACCAATCATACATAAAAGAATTCAGAGGAGAATCAAATATTTCTCATAGATATTCTGTATCATAAACCCACAATTCATCGGATCTCGACAAACACACCGCAAAAGAAGATCGAGGAGAACTTTGTATTGAGATCCAAAGAGAGAGAAGAAGCCATCTAGCTAATAACTATGGACTCGTACGTCTAAAATAAACTACTCACACATCACCGGAGATGCCATGGAGTTGATGTAGAGGCCCTCCGTGATCGATACCCCCTCCGGTGGAGCTCCTGAAAAGGCCCCAAGATGGGATCGCTCGTGTACAGAAGGTTGCGGTGGTGGAATTAGGTTTTCGTGGTGCTCCTGGATGTTTGGGGGGGGGGTACATGGATATATATAGGAGGAGGAAGTACGTCGGTGGAGCAACGGAGGGCCCACGAGGGTGGAGGGCGCGCCCAGGGGGGTAGGCGCGCCGCCTGCCTCGTGCCTTCCTCCGTTGTTTCTTGGCGCATACTCCAAGTCTCCTGGATCATGTTTGTTGAGAAAATCATATTCCCGAAGGTTTCATTCCGTTTGGACTCCGTTTGATATTCCTTTTCTTCGAAACCCTAAAATAGGCAAAAAAGATAGCAATTTGGGTTGGGCCTCCGATTAGTAGGTTAGTCCGAAAAATGATATAAAAGTGTAAAATAAAGCCCATTAACATCCAAAATAGATAATATAATAGCATAGAGCAATCAAAATTATAGATACGTTGGAGACGTATCACTCACAGCTACTACCAAAATAGTTGCAGGTGCCGGTGATACTGATGCAGCTGATGCAACCGTGCTCAAGTGGGAGTTTGATGAGGACTTGTTCGTTATTACGTTTCTTTTTTGGATGATCAGTAGTGGTGCCCAGTTGGGACGATCGGGATTAAGCATTTGGGGTTGTCTTCTTTTCATTTGATTCCGTCCGTAGTCGGACTATGTGTGTACTCTAAATGATGTATGAATTATTTGATCGTTGTGTGACATGGTGATTATAAGCTAACTATTTATTTATCCTTGTTCTTGTACATATGATTGTGTGAAGATGACCCTTCTTGCGACAAAACCAAAATGCGGTTATGCCTCTAACTCATGCCTCGACACGAGGGAGATATAGCCGCATCTTGGGCGTTACAAGTTGGTAATCAGAGCCATTCCCGACTTAGGAGCCCCCTGCTTGATCGAATCACTGATGTTGTTGAGTCTAGAACAAAAATGTTTGGAGCCTTAGGATTATATATATCGGAGAGTAGGATTATTTTTACTCCTCAGCCCCCTTCGTCACTCTGGTGAGGTCTCCTGACATAGATGTTTTGAGTTTCCTCTCCTCATTTTCACTAAAAAATTAGGATCACACGGGTATATTGGGATCGTTCCAATATTCTTGTGACGAGAACATTGTTCTTGGTGCCTCCTGACATTTAGGGGTTGTGGCAGTGTCTCGGGGAGTTGAGCTCCGAGGTGTTGTCGTCGCAATTTTATTGTTGCAGTTCTGGAATACCTGAGTTCGCCAACATCGAGAATCTCTTTTATGCAGTTAGTGGTGAGATAACCTCAACACCACCCAATACTGGGGAGGGAGTTCGGGAGTATTTCCACAGCTCGTATAACGGATGCTTTTCGAAGGTTGAAGTACACGATTTCCGGAGTTTTCTTGGTTATGTGTTGACGGATGGATACAGTTAGAGAAGGTTTGTTAGTTGTGTGAAATATATTGTGCCTCCATGTATCCCCAACACCAGATTGCATAACCAGAAAGTTTTGGGAGTTTATAGGTGGGAATTCAGGTAGCTCTTAGTTATTCTTCTGGCAGATATTTGGTATGTGATTGGGTGATCCTTACCACTTTTTTGTTCTAGTTGTACCTTGTTGTTGCATTCATCAATCTCTTTTAAAGTGGCTTCTCACCTTAATGATCGTGTAATGTTAACTTTGGAATTCAATCGTTTAATGTATGTTCGAATGTTTATTGTGAAGACTATATGTTGCAATTTCTATCCGTTGATTCTGCTTGTCTATCTGTCTATCTTGGTTCTAACGGATATCACCCTCTTCAGGATGGCTCCTCCAACACGTCTGAATCCGGACCACAACAATGGGGATCACGCGAACCCTCCGCCTCCGCCACCTCCTCTGCCCCCGAAGGCATGGCAAGCTGTCATGGCAGCCATTAGCGCCAATACCCAGATGCTTTTGCAACTCTTGCAAGAGCGCAACCAAGGAAATCAAGGTCAAGGGCAATTCAACAATCAGCCTCAGTTTTCTACCCTCAACCAGTTTCTTGCAAATCAGCCACAGTCTTTCAGCAATTGTGTCGAGGCCATGGACGCCGATGATTGGCTCGTGGACATCAGCAAGCATTTTGAATGTAGCAATGTCAGTCCTGAGGGCTACGTCAACTTTGCTTCTTTTCACCTCAAGGACCAAGCTGCTGATTGGTATCAACAATACAAAGATTCCAGAGCAAGTCGAGTGATTACATGGACTGACTTCTGCCAGGATTTTAAAGCTCATCACATTCCAACAAGTGTTGTTGAGAGCAAGCGTGAGGAATTCCGAAATCTCAAGCAAGGAAGCATGTCCGCGTATCAATACAACATCTAGTTTTAGAAACTTGCTCACTTCGCAAGGCAGGACGTTCCTGATGAAATGAGCATGATCTACAACTTCAGGGGTGGCCTCAGAGAGGATCTGCACTTAGCGCTCGTTCTTGTTGAGCCTACTCAGTTCGATTAGTTCTATAACATGGCCCCCAAGCAAGAAGCTGCTCAGCTCAAGTGTGAGGCTTCAAAGAAGAGAATCAGGGATACGGTTCACTCATATTCTTCCTCTCAAGTGGCAGCTAATCAACAAAAGTTCTGGCTTCCTCCACCTCCTCCGTTTCGTCAGTCCTACCAGTAGAAGAACTCAGGTGGCCGTGGATCTTCCCACCCACCCAACCCAGGCTATCAGAACAAGTCTCAGACTCAAGCTCCGAGAATAGCTGATCCTCCTCCTCCTTATCATCGTCCGCTCTCAGAGGTTACTTGGAACAAGTGTGTTCTGAAAGGTCACTATGCAAAGTGCAGTCAGAGCCGCCTTCCACCTCCTCCTCCTGTGAGGTCTTCAAGCAATGCAGTTGTCATGCACAATCCAAAGCATGCAAAAGGTGAAGATGTTGAATGCAGCTCAAGCAGAGGTTTCTTTAGATGTGATCATGGGTAACCTCTCGGTTAACTCTATTCCTACTAAAGTTTTATTCGATACTAGTGCATCGCATTGTTTCATGTCAACACCGTTCTTCATGAAGCATGATTTCATTTCGGCACATTTGGAAAAACCATTAGCGGTTGTTTCCCCAGGAAAGCACTTGAGTTCTTGTTTGGTGGTTCCGTATATTTCCATCAAGATGGGCAATTATAAATTTCTGGCTTCTCCAATGGTTCTTGGCGACTCGGATATTGATCTAATTCTTGGCATGGACTGGCTTTCTCAGCACAAGGCTGCTCTTGATTGTGCTGCCAGGGAAATTAAATTGATGCACCATTCTGAGGATGTGATCATCTATGCCGCTCGTGATGAAACCATTCCGTTGTTCTCTCTCAATGAGAACGGCGAGTTAGACGCTATTTCTCAGATTCCAGTTGTCTGTGAGTACCAAGATGTCTTTCCAGAAGAGCTTCCGAGTATGCCTCCTCACCAGCCAGTTGAGTTCGTTATCGATCTTGAGCCTGGTACTGAACCCGTTTGCATGCGTCCATGCAAGCTTGGACCAAAGGAGCTGAAAGAATTGAAGAAATAGCTCGATGAACAAGAATGTCTGGGTCTGATCAGACTGAGTTCATCTTCGTGGGGTTGTGGTGTTCTTCTTGTCCAGAAGAAGGATGGCACACACCGACTTTGCGTCGATTACCGTCCATTGAACAAGAAGACAATCAAGAATAAGTACCCACTTCCCAACATCAATGAGCTTTTCGAGCATCTCAAAGGTGCAAAGGTGTTCTCCAAGCTTGACCACCACATGGGTTATCATCAGATTCGCATTCGTGAAGAAGATATCCCTAAGACAGCATTCTGAACAAGCTTTGGTTCTTATGAATATACTGCCATGTCTTTCGGCCTTGTCAATTCCCCTCCAACATTCTCTCGTATGATGAACTTCATCTTCAACCCCTACACCAATGAATTCGTCCTGGTGTATCTTGATGGTATCTTGTTGTTCTTCAAGAATAAGAAGGATCATGCCAAACATTTGCGATTGGTGCTCGACAAGCTCAGAGAGTATCAATTCTACACAAAGTTCTCCAAATGTGAGTTTTGGCTTGATGAAGTTCTTTTCCTTGTCCACATCATCTCCGCCAAAGGCATTGCTATTAATCCGGAAAAGGTTTCTGCAATTGTCAACTGGGAACCTCCTCAGAATGTCAAGAAGCTCCGCAGTTTCCTTGGTCTTGCAAGCTACTGCCGAGGATTTCTCAAAGGTTGCAAAGCCTCTTTCCAACCTCCTCCAAAAGCATGTCAAGTATTCCTAGACTCCTGAGTGTGACGTTGCTTTCAACACTCTCAAAGAGAAACTCGTCACAGCTCCGGTCCTAACTCCTCCTGATGAGTCCAAGCCATTCAAAGTTTTATGTGATGCCTCGTTGCAAGGTCTCAGTGTCGTGTTAATGGAAGAGAAGAAAGTTGTGTCCTATACTTCTTGTCAGTTGAAGCCAAACGAAAGGAACTACCCCACTCACGATCATGATTTGGCGGCAGTTGTCCATGCATTAATAACATGGAGACATCTCTTGTTGGGAAGGCAAGTGGACATTTTCACCAATCACAAGAGCCTCAAATATATCTTCACTCAACGCAACCTCAACCTCTGGCAAACTCGTTGGGTCAAAATGATTCAAGAGTACAATCCAAGCATTGAATATACTCCAGGCAAGGAGAATGTGATTGCAGATGCTTTGAGCAGAAAGGCTTATTGCAACAGCTTAATTCTCAAGCCATTCCAACCGGATCTTTGTGAAGCTTTCCATAAGCTCAACCTCCAAGTTGTACATCAAGGTTTTCTTGCCAACATTCAAGTCACTCCAACTTTGGAAGACCAAATTCATGAGGCACCACTCCTTGATACCATGGTGAAGAAGGTGAAACACGGTATTGCCAAGGGCTTATCCAAATACAAGTGATATTGCATTAATGACAAGGACACCTTATTCTTCGAGGACTGGATTGTGGTCCCTAAAGGTGATCTAAGGAAGGTTCAAAAAAAGGTGATCTAAGAAGGTCATAATGAACGAAGCGAACAATTCTCTTCTTTCCATTCATCCAGGCAGTTCGAAGATGTACCATGACCTCAAGTAATCATATTGGTGGACTCGAATGAAGCGAGAGATTGCTCAATTCGTGAATGAATGTGATGTCTGTCGAAGGGTGAAAGCAGAACATCAATGACCACCTAGTCTCCTCCAACCTCTTTCAATTCCAGAATGGAAGTTTGATCATATCGAAATGGACTTTGTCACTGGCTTCCCAAAGTCCAAGCGTGGTAATGATGCTATCTTAGTTGTCATCGACAAGCTTAGAAAAGTGGCTCATTTCCTTCCAATCAAAGAATCTATCATGGCAGCTCAGTTGGCAGAGGTATACACCTCCAGAATTGCCTCGTTGCATGGAATTCCGCAATTGATCTCTTTAGACCGCGGAAGCATTTTCACTTCTAAGTTCTGGGACTCCTTCCAGAAGGCCAAGGGCACCAACATTCGCTTCAGCACAGCTTTCCATCCTCAAACAAGTGTCCAAGTCGAGCGAGTCAATCAAATCCTCGAAGACATGCTCAGAGCTTGTGTCGTCTCTTTCGATATGAAGTGTTAAGATTGTCTCCCATATGCCAAGTTCTCCTACAACAACAGCTTCCAAGCAAGTTCGGGCAAGGCCCCATTCGAAATTCTATATGGAAGGAAGTGCCATACTCCACTTAATTGGTCCGAGATGGGTGAATGCCAACTCCTTGGAAATGACTTCATCAGAGAAGATGAAGAAATGTGTAAAGTCATCCGTGAAAATCTCAAAGCCGCGCAATCGCGCCAGAAGAGTTACTATGATAACAAGCACCGTGACTTGGCTTTTGAGATCGGATACCATGTCTACCTCTGCGTCTATCCAATGAAAGGCACTCAATGCTTCGGTATCAAAGGGAAGCTTGCCCCGAGATACGTGGGTCCTTTCAAGATCATTGGCAAAAGTGGCGACCTCGCCTATCAACTCAAGCTTCCATCCAACTTCGCAAATGTGCATGATGTGTTTCACGTGTCACGGCTTCACAAGTGCTTCAAGATGCCTGAGCGCACTATCAACTTCGAAGAGATTGACATCCAAGAAGATTTGTCTTATCATGAGAATCCCATTGCCATTCTTGAGGAAACTGAGCGCAAAGCTCGCAACAAGTCAATCAAATTCCTGAAAGTTAAGTGGTCTCACAATTCGGACCAAGAAGCCACCTCGGAGCGCGAGGATCACCTCCGTTCTGAAAATCTGGAGTTCTTTCAGACCTAGATCTTGGGTCGAGATCCTCTTGTAGTGGTGGAGAGTTGTAACGCCCCGGATGTAACATTCCATAATTGTAACTCCAACTCTTGCCATTTCCAGCTATGTTATATGTTATTTTCTTCGTGGTTGGGTTTTGTCCTCGTTTTGTATTTTGTTCATGTCATGCATTTCATCTCATATCATCATGTGCATCTCATTTGCATTCGTGTTCGTCTCATGCATCCGGTCTTTTTCCCCGTTGTCCGTTTCGGAATCTGACACTTACACATGCACCCATTGCACCACTCAACTCTCGTTTCGTGAGTAGGATAAAAACGTTCTCGGAATGGCCGAGATTTGTCGAGTGGCCTTGGTACATCACCGGTAGGCCGCCTGTCAAATTTCGTTCCATTTGGAGGTCGTTTGATGCCTCAATGGTTAACCTGATAACCGTAAAACCCCCTTTCTCTCTTTGCCTCCCAGCACCCCTCCACAACAGCCCACTAGCCCATCTAAACCCCCTTCATGCTATCCGTCATTGGATCACGATTGTGTGGGCGAAAACCGTACCGCATTTGGACTCTCCTAGCTCCCCCTACCTACATAAACACCTCCCCCTCCTCAAATCATGGGTAAAACCCTAGCTCCCCCTCTCCCGCCGCCACCAGACGCGTCCGCCGACGGCCGAATGCGTCCGCGCCGCCGCCCCCGGTGAATCAGAGCTTACACCTATCACCGCCGCCTGTCACCACCGCGCGGCCCAGGTCCGGCCTGCGCGAGCCCGCGCCTTCACAGCTGCCTACCGCCCGCGCCCGCACCTCGCGCCGCCCGCCACCGCCACTACCCGCCATCGCCGGCCGCCGGCCGCCATCACCGGCCCGCTCCAGAGCCCACCGCCTCGACTCCGCCGTTCCGCTGCCCGACCCCACCGTCGCCGGTCGCTGCCACCACCGCGCCCCGCCTCCGACGACCGTGCCGCGCCGCCTCTCCCCGCCTCGCCAGACCCCGCTACTCCGGCCATATACTTCATCTTCGACGAGCTCGGCCGCCACCTCGGTTCGCATGCCACGGACGAACCCTAGATCCGTGAGGTGATATTTTCCTTTCAAGTCCCTAAATATCTAAATCATGTGACCCTCTTTATCCTGTCATATCTCCATGCTCGTAGCTCTGATTTGCGCATATGATATATTGAAATGTTCGTCTCGTGATGCTATACATTCTCGTGTCATTTGCATGCATGTTACTGTCCTTAGTGATGCCTGAATCTTTGTTGCAAAAGTGCTATATGATGTTGTCTGCTGGAATCCATCATAACTTGTTGATTTGTCTTTTTCATTGCATTTCGTCTGTGCATCTTTTGAACATCATGTCTACATGTTTTGGAGCATCTTCATTCCATCTTTACAATGGTGTAAGCCTTATATTTTTATGAGCTCTATGGTGACTAGCACAAGCATGCAAAGTAGGCCACATGATGTTGCTGATTTCAGACACTTAGTAATTCTGCTAAGTCTTCTTCTTGATACATTATGATGCTATGTTGACCTGTTTCCACAAGTAGATCCATGCATATTTTGATTAAGTTCAGTAAGAGTGTTTTGAATACATGGTTATGCTCTACCATCCAAGCCTCTGGTTGTAATTATGGAGCAGTGCATCTTGTCATTACATGCTCTACTTTTGCTAAATATTGTTGCTGGCAGATTGTTAACATGAAGTTCATTTTTGCCATGTGTTTTGCTAGTTATCCATGCACCCTATGAACTTGCTCTTGCCATGTTTAGCTTCATAATTGTGTATTCTTACTGTTAGTTACCTTTTTATGCGATGAAATGCTTTGTGGTGAGTGGCATGAGCTTGCAAAGTTGCTATCATGAATCTGTTGTCTGCCATACTATGTTTTTCTACCAAGTCTGAAACTGTTCATATCACTTGCCATGTTTGCATTGATGCTACCATCTTTTCTGTGCATCTTTGACTAAAGTTCAGTAAGGGAGTTCTGTTCATTGCCTTTAGTACTAGCATGCCATGTCTTTGTTTTCCATGATATGTTCCTGTAACATGTTGTTTGCTAGCTCTAAACATTGCTACCTAATGCTATTTATGCCATGTTTAGTATTATTACAAGTCTGTGAACCTATTGTCATTTGCATTTTTTCCATGCTATTTTAGGCTTGTTTTTGTGAGTTCTAGCAGGAGCTTAGTGTTCATGATTTGTAGAGCTTCACCTGTACTTTACCTCATGTGCTTTGTTGCTATGTTGGAGTGTTGTAGCATAGTTTCTTGATGCATTTTAAGTGCTATGATGCTGTTAAGCGCAGTTTTGCATCGTTTTTGTTGTGCTCGTCATTTGCAAACTGTGCATCCATTTCCGGTGATCCTTATATCGATTTCGACCGAAATCGCTCAATCTTTCCAGTGGCATGCTTGGTTTGACAAGTTGATGCCATGATCATCCTTTTCCCTTGCGTCAATTTTGTTTTGCTCGTCATTTGCAAATTGTGCATCCGTTTCCGGTGATCCTTATATCGATTTCGACCGAAATCACTCAATCTTTCCAATGGCATGCTTGGTTTGCCAAGTTGATGCCATGATCATCATTTTCCCTTTCGGAGTACCCATATGCATTGCACATCATAACTTGCATTCCATGCCATGTCTTGCATCATGTTGCTTGTGCATTGCGCCGTGATTGATTGTTGTTTTGTTGCTTGTGTTCCTACTTTGGGTAGAGCTGGGAGACGAGTTCGTGAATGATGATCCTGTTGAGTACATTTATGAGGAGCAAGCTTTCGACAACCCTGAGAAATTTGCAGGCAAGATGATCATTACCCCCGATATCACTTCTATCTTTGCTTTCTAGTTGTTTGCTCTATCTCTATGTCGCGCTACCTACCACTTGTGTATCATGCCTCCCTTATTGCCACGGCAAGCCTCTAACCCACCTTCGTAGCAAACCGTTGTTTGGCTATGTTACCGCTTTTGCTCAGCCCCTCTTATAGCGTTGCTAGTTGTAGGTGCCTTGGAGGTTGTTCCATGTCAGAACATGGATATGTTGGGATATCACAATACCTCTTATTTAATTAATGCATCTATATACTTGGTAAAGGGTGGAAGGCCAGGCGTTTTGCCTGGTGTTTTGTTCCACTCTTGCCGCCCTAGTTTCCATCATACCGGTGTTATGTTCCTTGATTTTGTGTCCCTAACACGATGAGGGTTTATGGGCCCCTCTTGATAGTTCGCTTTGAATAAAACTCCTCCAGCAAGGCCCAACCTTGGTTTTACTATTTGCCTAATAACAACTAAAACTTGCATAGGGACTTTCCGGACCTCGCGGACTTAATCAACCACCCGGGCTAGTGCTGCTCATGAGTGTTGGTCCAAACCGGGCAAACTGTGGGGTCGCCTCGGGGAAACTCGAGGTATTTGGTATATACCTGTAGGCTGACCCATCCGGTGTACCCTGAGAACAAGACCGCGCACCTCCTATCAAGTTAGGTCAGTGCATCAGGAGGTCTTGCTGGAATAGTTTTACCATTATCAAAATATCTTGTGCACCGGGATTCTTAGTCTGATTGGAGGGTCCCGCGACGGACGATTGTCTCAGTGGATCGTGAGCTTGTCATGGGCTAAGTTGGGACACCCCTGCAGGGTTTAAACTTTCGACAGCTATGCCCGTGGTTATGTGGTAGATGGGAATTTGTTAATATCTGGTTGTAGAGAACTTGACACTTGACTTAACTAAAAGACACCAACCGTGTGTGTAATCATGATGGTCTCTTTTCGACGAGGTTCGGGAAGAGAACTCGATGGGGTTATGTTTGAACGTAAGTAGTTCAGGATCACTTCTTGATCACTTCTAGTTTACGACCATTGCCTAGTTTCTCGTCTTACTCTTGTACTCATATGTTAGCCACCATATTTTGCTTAGAGCTTGCTGCGGATCCACCTCATAACCACATCCTACCCATAAGCTTAAATAGTCTTGATCTCGCGGGTTTTGAGATTGTTGAGTCCTCGTGACTCACAGATACTACCAAAACAGTTGCAGGTGGCGATGATACCGATGTAGGTGATGCAACCGAGCTCAAGTGGGAGTTTGACGAGGACCTTGGCCGTTACTACGTTTATTTTTCGGATGATCAGTAGTGGTGCCTAGTTCGGACAATCGGGATTTAGCATTTGGGTTTGTCTTATTTTCATTTCGACCTGTCTGTAGTCAGACTATGTGTGTAGTCTGAATGATCTATGAATTATTTGATCATTGTGTGATATGGCCATTGCAAGCCAACTATTTATTTATCCTTGTTCTTGTACAAGGTATTGTGTGAAGATGACCCTTCTTGCGACAAAACCAAAATGCGGTTATGCCTCTAAGTCGTGCCTCGACAGGTGGGAGATATAGCCGCATCTTGGGCGTTACACTTTATTAGGCCCGGAACATGGGAGGCTATTAATGTACCTGATCAAATATGGGCCGACATTTGGCGCAAAACATGGCAGCCTGTTAACAGGTCGGCCCACTAGTGTCCTCAAAATCTTGTGGGCCTCTGGCTGGGCCGGCCCATTATTATCGGCAAAATCTTGTGGGACTTTAGCTGGGCCGACCCATTATGGTCCACAAAATCTTGTGGGCCTTTAGTTGGGCTGGCCATTTAACCTTTATGGGCCACTTTTGGGCCGGTCCACGTGTCAACATATCATAGGTGCATCTCGCCCATTGGATGAGTGACACCAGTGCAAACATGGAGCTGACACATGGTTCTATCGGCCAATGAGAATTTTACGCGTGAAAAATCCACATTGGTCATGGCTATTAGCGGGTTATCGGATCCAAAACCGGACTCGATAGCTTAATGGTGACCCGTTACGGTGGATGCCACGTGTCGGTCACCCTTGACGAAAGCACTTCCATGACGTGGCATTTATCATCATGGAAGTGCACACTTCTGTGATGATAATTTTGGTAATGTCATGGAACACTTCTACGACAGCACATGTATGACTATCTTGATTCTGTCATAAAATCATCATGGATGTACATGCATTACAAAAAACGTGACCTACTTTGACAAACACGTATCATCACGGAAGTGTATTTTTTTGTAGTGACACTTACTTCGAACAAAGTCTAGACATGTATCCGACTGTTTGAAAGAAGAGAGGCTCGGCATGAAAAGAAGTGAGGAGTGAATTGAAGCATAATGAATTGTTTGAAAGGTTGAGGAAGGACATGTATCCGACTGCGCAAAAGGAAATTGAGGAGTCAATGATGATGTAGAAGACTCTAACACTTACAGATATCCAGCAGATGGGAGGGCAGGCGGGCATGGAGGATACTGGTTATTGTGTGACAACACCGCACAAGTAGTTGTTCATCAGCTGACCCAGGCGACACTGACTTTGTAGATGCTCATGATGATGCTATATCTGATCTATCTAGAATGAAAGATAGAATGAAGAGCATGCTTACACATTATGAAGGTACATTAAAATGTGCAATAGCCTGGGTTTGCCCACCCTTGTTGGAAGGGGGCCTCTTGTTGGACAATGTGCCATTGAAGCCGGGCTGTGTGAAGTGCTACGTGACTGAAGTAAAGCCTGGATTCAACGAATTTGCCCTGAAAAATGTACTAGGGGACTTTGATGAACATAGGACCTTGGGAGAAACACTGTTACATCACATCAAGTGGCCACAAAATAAAATAGACTTCATGGATGAGATCCCTGAATCCCCGCCAAGAGCAACCAATGTCGCCCCTCAACCGGTGACGCTCTCCTTGGCACATCAGCTCTCGTGTTCTTCCCCCAAGGAACCTAATACTCGTAATCCGACGGCTGATGCATCAACCTGCGATCAGCCCACCCAACTTTGTGCCATACATGCCATGTCATCGTCCGCCCCAGAGAAGCTAGTGGCAAGGCCTAAAACTACTGAAGATGCACCACCGGTTCAGATGTTGGCCGCTGAAGCAGCGGGTGGATACCCAACTGCACCACATGCTCAGCATACGAACTTGGTGGAACGGACTGCTAAGCGGTCTGATGCTTCATAACCGCCTGCTAAGCAGTCTGTAGATCCAAAACCGACTGCCCATCAATCTATCGGTCCGCAGCCGCGTGATCAGCATACCAATGTGTCAACATTGCCTGCTCAGCAAACCAACGCGTTCACATGGCCTCCTCGGCACACTAACAAGCTGGCACCACCTATGCAGAAACCCGGCATGGCTTTAATGCATGGTCAGCACTCTGAGGCCTCTGCTCCTACAACCCAGCAGTCCGCCATAGCAGCACCACTAGCTCAGCAGTCCGGCATAGCTAAACTGTCTGCTAAGCAGTCTGTCGAAGCTTTCCCATCTTCTCGGCAGTCTGTCTTTTGGCCATCCAAACCTTGTACCAGAAGTGCTTCAAGTACCAAGAAGGAAGCGGGCAAAAAGGCTGCACCCATGAGGAAGCTCGCTCCGAGAGCGAAGAGGAAAGAGAACGATTGCAGAAACTGGAACTAATCCCCTGGTTGTTTTGGTAATTTATAACAACATATAGCTCATTGAACAAATATCCATTCAATTTTAATATTTCAGAAAGTTCAATGAATGGCATGGAATGGAATGGACTAGAGATGTGGACCCCTCAAAATGCTAAGGACACATATTGGCAAAAGCTTAAGGCTCTTCATTTCTATTTTAGTGATCCAAGATCACATTGAGTCCATAGGAAAGCCAATACTATTAAAAGGGGATGAGGTGTTGCTTAATGGCTTGCTTGCTCAAATGCTTAGTGATATTGCTCCAAATCCCTCAACCACTTTATCATTCCAAATATGTCAAAACCCTAAGTCCAACTCGGCCCCACCGATTCTTTCTATCCGGTGCCACCGAGTTCATATGACATAGCCACTGCCAGAAACCCTAACAGTTCGGTCACATCGATGCGGATCTCGGTCTCACCGAGATGGCCTTGCCAATTCTCTGTTGCATGTTGCCATTATTTCGGTCTCACCAAAATAGACCAAAATAGCAATCGGTCTCACCTAGATGGCTTGACCAATTCTCTGTTGCCCTATTGCTTCACCTTGGCCTCTCTAAGTTGACACAATCGGCACCACCGAGATGAGGTTTTGACCTAATCCCTAGCCCATCGGTCTCACCAAGTTGTTCTAGTCGGTCCCACCGAGATTCCTAATGGTCACATTTTGAACTAAACCAGTCTCACCGAGTTCGTCTATTCGGTCTGACCGGGTTTGGGTCAAGTGTGTATAACGGTTGGATTTTTTGTGGAGGCTATATATACCCCTCCACCCCCTTCTCCATACATGAGAGAGCCATCAGAACGTGCCCACACTTCCAGCATACATTTTCTGAGAGAGAACCACCTACTCATGTGTTGAGATCAAGATATACCAATCCTACCACAAGAATCTTGATTTCTAGCCTTCCCTAAGTTGCTTTCCACTCAAATCATCGTTCCACCATATCCAAATCTATGTGAGAGAGTTGAGTATTGGGGAGACTATCATTTGAAGCACAAGATCAAGGATTTTATCATCAACACAACACTATTACCTTTTGGAGAGTGGTGTCTCCTAGATGGGTTAGGTGTCGCTTGGGAGCCTCCGTCAAGTTGTGGAGTTGAACCAAGAAGATTCTAAGGGCAAGGAGATCGCCTACTTCGTGAAGATCTACCCGAGTGAGGCAAGCCCTTCGTGGGCGATGGCCATGGTGGGATAGACAAGGTTGCTTCTTCGTGGACCCTTTGTGGGTGGAGCCCTCCATGGACTCGCGCAACTGTTATCCTTTGTGGGTTGAAGTCTCCATCAACATGGATGTCCGATAGCACCACCTATCAGAACCACGCCAAAAATCTCTGTGTCCTCATTGCGTTTGCACTCTCCAAACCCTTCCCTTTACCTTCATATGCAATGTTTTACTTTCCGCTGCTACACTCTTAAAATTGCATGTGTGGGTTGATTGCTTGATTTGTGCTAATTGCTAAAATCTGCCCACAACTAAAATTAGGAAAAGGTTAGATTTTTATTTGGTCAAGTAGTCTAATCACCCCCCCTAGACATACTTCCGATCCTACAACTGGTATCAGAGCTTTGGTCTCCATTTTCCTTGATTTCCATATCTTTGGTGATCATAGCCTTGGTTTCACAACCTAGGAGAGTATGGCGTCTGGCGAGGGAAATTACCACCATAGAGGTCCTTACTTTGATGGTACTAATTTTGCTAGTTGGAAGCATAAGATGAAAATGCATATTCTTGGTCATAACCCCGACGTTTGGGCTATTGTGTGTATTGGCTTGCAAGGTGATTTCTTTGAGGATGGAAAAGAACCGGATCGTGAAGCGTCTGTGGAAGAAATAAAGATGTTGCAATACAATGCTCAAGATTGCAATATTCTCTTCAACAGATTATGCCCTGAAGAATTGAACAAAATCAGCCACCTTGAGAATGCAAAGGAAATTTGGGACACTTTGGTTGATATGCAGAAAGGTACCGAGTCCGTCAGGGAATCCAAACTGGATGCGCTTCAAAGTCAACTTGACAAGTTACAGATGAAGGATTGTGAAGGAGTCGCCAAGATGTACTCTAGGCTTGCTCTCATCACAAATGAGATTGTCGGCTTAGGAAGCGAAGAGTTGACCGGCAAATTCATCACCAAGAGGATCCTAAGAGCCTTGGATCAAAAATATGATACCGTGTGCACCTTGATCTAAATGATGCTCAATTACAAAGATCTCAAGCCCACGAAAGTCATCGGTAGAATTGTTGCTCATGAGACATCACTCAAGGATAAGGAAGAGCTCCACAACAAGTCAAGTGGTGCTTACAAAGCTTCAAGTGATGCTCCTACAACATCAAGTGAGAAGCAAGTCTCCAATGAAGAATTGAGCTTAATGGTGAAGAACTTCAACAATTTCTACAAGAATAGAAGCAAATAGAGAAGCTCCAAGTCAAGATCCTACAATGACAAAAGATCTTCTCACTACTGCAGGATGCTGCTAATGTGACACTACGATCAGAGACCCTTCGACAAAACTATGTGCGATGCAATAAACGTTGGTGCAAAAACGTCAAAAAAGGCGCAAAACATTTGCGATGACGGATGCATCAAACATAGTTTAGATTTAGTTGCGTGTGCGATTCAGGGCATACGGTTCAGTTGAATTAACCATTTTCGATGAGGAGGAACAAAAGAAATAGGCAGCTAGATGAAGGTGTGGGTGATGTACAACATATGGTTCACTGGGATGAACTGTTTGTGATTAGGCAACACAAAAGAAACGGTCAGCCAGATCAAGGTGTGTGCGATGTATAGCATACAGTTCACTCAGATGAACTGTTTGTGATTAGGTAACACAAAAGAAACGGTCAGCCAGATCAAGGTGTGTGCAATGTACGACATGCGGTTCACCTGGATGAACTGTTTGCGTTGAGACAAGAGAACAGAAACGGTTCAATATAACAAATACCATAAATATTGCAAGGTTCAAATTCAAAGATTACAACGCCCAAATTCAAACATGGCAAGCTACGTCATTTCTGAAAACGGATCAGCCGCTCACAAGTCATGTATGGGTTTGACACAATAACTTCCAATTGCTTTGCCATATGCTCTTCCAATATGAAGTTTGGCATTTTCGGAGGCACTTCCATTCCACAGTACCAGCCGGCTCAGATAATCATACCATTGATCTTTCCTAATTAAATGCGTGTTCAACCTCAGTGCCCTCAGCACCTTTGCTCTGGCAAGAAAGAGCCTGGCGAGTGTAATCTCCGGTGGGGTCCCTCGGTAGGAGTTGAAAGTAATATTTGAGAGATGCAAATCCAGGCATTCGATGTGATTGTCGTTATAAACATCATCCACCTCTGGGCCTAATATGCACTGCAAAAGAAGAGAATGTGTTAGTGCCTACATCTAGTTTTGAACACTGCTACACGCCCTTTTGTGATCTCTCGTTGCAGCACCAGCAACACACATAAATAGTCCAGAGAGTCCTGGAGGTGATGTGCAAGGTACTCGACCAATTCATCGCCTGAAGACGAAGGAACTTGAGTGTAGTATAGCCGCGGAGCAGGCGCTCCATGTCATCCTTTGGGATGCGGACAATGACGAGCTCGAGGTGCTTCAGTCATGGTAGAAAAAGAGTGGGTGCGTCATTAAGGGGGGGTGGCAGTTCATGAACTTGGCGAGGCACAGCGTGGGCGCGAAGCGAAGCGTGGATGTTGGCAGCAAGCGCATATGCCCATCATTATAACTTAGCTTCTCGAGCTGATCAATGGTGCAGGATCGGAACCACTCATCAAGCTTGGCTCGGTCCTTGCCATTGGAACGGAACTTGCCCGTGAGAAGGCCTTTGATTGGGCCATCGTGACTGCCGAGGATCTGGGAGAACGCATCCAAGCTTTGGCGATAGCCATGGCAGAGCTTGTGGGCATCGACGAGGTCGACAAGGGTGCAGAGCCATAGGGTGCGCCACCGTCGGGAAAGGGCGGCTGTCCTTTGTAACACCCCGGATGTAACTTTCCCAATTTGTACTCCAACTCTTGCCATTTCCGGCGTTAAGTTATTTTATTTTCTTGGGTTCGGGTCTTTGTCTCCATGTGTTGTTTTTCGTTTTCATGCATCTCTTATCATGTCATCATGTGCATTGCATTCGCATACGTGTTCGTCTCATGCATTCGAGCATTTTTCCCTGTTGTCCGTTTTGCATTCCGGCGCTTCGTTCTCCTCCGGTGGTCATTTCTAGCTTTCTTTCGTGTGTGGGGATTAAACATTTCCAGATTGGACCGAGGCTTGCCAAGCGGCCTTGGTTTACTACCGGTAGACCGCCTGTCAAGTTTCGTATCATTTGGACTTCGTTTGATACTCCAACGGTTAACCGAGGGACCGAAAAGGCCTCGTTTGTGTTGCAGCCCAACACCCCTCCAATTTGGCCCAAAACCCACCAAACTCAGCTCCATCATCTAGAGCGTTCGATCACGATCGCGTGGCCGAAAACTACACCTCTTTTGGACTCTCCTAGCTCCACTTATGCCTATAAATAGAACCCCTTCGTTTTCGGATCTCTCTCTCTCCCCGAAACCCTAGTCTAAAAAATTAGATCTCCCCCCGCGCGCCGGACAACGTCCGCCGGCGCCGGACGTGTCCGACCTCCGCCGCCAGTGCCACGTGGCGCCCCCTCATTCGCCCGCGCCCTCAGGTCCACATCATCGCCGCCACGGGCCCGAGGGCCCAAGTCCCGGCCCCCGACGCCGCCTCCGCAGGGCCACTCGCCGCCCCGCGCACGAGGTCGCCGCGCCGCCTTCTTCCCGCGGTCCGGTGACCGCGCCACCATCAACCTCGCCCATCCGGCGACTGCCCCGGCCGCCGCAAGTCCGGCGCTGCTCCGCCGCCCGAGCCGCCACTCACCTCGCCGCCGCCCCGCCCGACGTCCTCCGCCGCCGTGCGCCGCCCCAGGTCGCCGGATCCGGCCCCGGCGACCGCCTCCTCAACTCCGGCCGCCTCGGATCTGAGCTCCGGCGAACTCCTCCCGGCCATCTAGATCCGGTTGATTTCTCTCCCCCGAACCCTAATTTTCGAGCTAAGTTTGACCTGCTGTATCTCCGCATCCGTAGCTCCGATTTGGACATATAGTATATCAAAATGTTCGCCTCGACGAGTACATCATTTCATTCCATTGCATCATTTTCATTTGAACTCATCTTGATTCCCAAAATGCTGTTAGAAGGAGGCTTCGTGAGTTAATTGTTAGATCTGCTAGTTCATCTTAGACTTTTGTCATTTTTGCCATGTTTAATGTGTGCATGATATGCCTGTGAGTCCTTCATATGTTTTGTTAAGCATTTTGTCTTCTTTCCAAAGGTGCAACCCATGCATTTTTAGGATGTGTGTGGTGACTTGTGCAATCTTGCAAAGTGAGGCACCCGGTAAATCTGTTTTCCGAGACTTAGTAGTTTTCACTAAGTCTGGGATTATTTAGTTCATGATGCCATATGTTCAGCTTGTTTCCTAGTGATCCGTGCCTCTTTTGCGGATGATCAGTAAAGGAGTTTTGTTAATCATGTTGTGCTTTATCCATCCATGTCTTTGTTTGCAATTTTGGAGCACCATAGCTTGAGTCAATCGAGCTCTACTTTTGCTTCGTTGTGAATCTGGGCAGATCGTCAACTTGTTTGCGATTTTGCCGGTGCTATTGTAGTTGATCCGTGCATGCGATGCCATTGTTCTTGCCATGTATAGCTAGGATTTTGTGCCTTCTTAACGGATGTATGCTTGCCTTGCCATGACTTGCACCGTAGTGAGTGCATCGAGCTTGTTTACATGCCTTCGTGAGTTATGTTTCAGCATGTCTCAGTTTTCACTAAGTCTGAAAACTGATTGTGTTTGAGCTATGTTCGTGTGCTTGATAGTATATTTTGTGATCCCTTTTGGCCCCAGGTCACTTTGGGACTTCTGTTAAGCTTGTTCATAAGCTCCATGCCATGTTCTTACTTGTCTTAATCAGGTCAAGTATCGTGTTGTTTTGCTGCTCCGAAGAGGGCTTCGTGATCTGAAATTTTAGAAAAGTGTTAATTTCACTAAGTCTAGAATCTGTTTTGCATTTGCGTTTTTGCCATGCTTGTTTGAACCTCGTAATGGATGAATTGGCCGTGGCTCAGTGCTAGTCTTTTGTTAAGCATCTTGTGTGCATACCTGCCATGTATTTTGTTGTCATGTTTGGTGGCTGTAGCATGTTCATCTCATTGCATTTAGATGCCTACTTGCTGTAAATCGCAGACCGGTGTCATTCTTAAAACGCTTGCCATTTCCAAACCATAACTACGATTCCGATGATCTTTATATCGTTTTCAAGCGATTTCATCTCATCTTTCCAGTGGCACCCTTGGAATTCCAAGTTGAGGCCAGGTTCATGCATTTCCTGTCATATCTTACATTTTGCATCCCGCATCGCATCCCGCATAGCATATCCTCATTTCATCATATTGCTTGGTTTTGCACGTGGTTGATTGTATCCTTGTTGCTTGTTTGTCTTGTTGGGTAGAGCCGGGAGACGAGTTCGATACCGAGGAGCCCATTGAGTTTGCTTTTGAGGATCCAGTCAACTCTGACAACTGTGAAGGCAAGATGATCATACCCTCGAAATCACTACTATCTTTGCTATGCTAGTTTGCTCGCTCTTGCTATGCCAATGCTATGATGCCTACCTTTTGCTTGTCAGCCTCCCAATTGCCATGTGGAAACTCTAACCCACCATGTCCTAGCAAACCGTTGATTGGCTATGTTACCGCTTTGCTCAGCCCCTCTTATAGCGTTGCTAGTTGCAGGCGAAGATTGGAGGCCGTTCCTTGTTGGAACATCATTTATTTACATGTTGGGATATCATTATATTGCCATGTTATCTTAATGCATCTATATACTTGGTAAAGGGTGGAAGGCTCGGCCTCTCGCCTAGTATTTTGTTCCACTCTTGCCACCCTAGTTTCCGTCATATCGGTGTTATGTTCCCGGATTTTGCGTTCCTTACGCGGTTTGGTTATAATGGGAACCCCTTGATATTTCGCCTTGATTAAAGCTTGTCCAGCAATGCCCAACATTGGTCTTACCATTTGCCACCTAGCCTTTTCTTTCCCTTGGGTTCTGCAGACTCAAGGGTCATCCTATTTTAACCCCCCCGGGCCAGTGCTCCTCTGAGTGTTGGTCCAAACTAGAGCCCCTTGCAGCGCCACCTCGGGGAAACTCGAGGGCTGATTTTAGTTGTACGGATTGCTTATCTGAGTGTGCCCTGAGAAAGAGATATGTGCAGCTCCTATCGGGATTTGTCGGCACATTCGGGCGGTGTTGCTGGTCTTGTTTTAAAATGTCAAAGTGTCTTGAGTTACTGAGATACCGAGTCTGATCGGAACATCTTGGGAGGAGGTCTATTCCTTCGTTGACCGTGAGAGCTTGTCATGGGCTAAGTTGGGACTCCCCTGCAGGGATTGAACTTTCGAAAGTCGTGCCCGCGGTTATGGGCAGATGGGAATTTGTTAATGTCCGGTTGTAGATAACTTGAACCTTATTTAATTAAAATGAATCAACTAAGTGTGTTACCGTGATGGCCTCTTCTTGGCGGAGTCCGGGAAGTGGACACAGTGCTGGAGTAATGTTTGCGCAGGTTGCTCTCTAGTTTCTCGCTCGTGCCTTGCCTCCTCTTCTCGCTCTCTTTTGCGAATAAGATAGCCACCATATATGCTAGTCGCTTGCTGCAGCTCCACATATATACTTGCCTTACCCTTCCTATAAGCTTAAATAGTCTTGATCGCGAGGGTGCGAGATTGCTGAGTCCCCGTGGCTCGCAGATACTATAACTCCAGATACAGGTCCAGGTGATTCCGCTCCAGGTGACGAGTACGAGATCAAGTGGGAGTTCGACGAAGACTCTCAGTGATACTACGTGTCTTTTCCTGACGATCAGTAGTGGTGCCTAGTTGGGGTTTGGTTGGGACCGTGTCGCATGTTGGGTTCTCTTCTATTTTGGCACCGTAGTCGGGCCATTTGTGTTTTGGATGATGGATGTTATTTATGTACTTTGATGTGACGTGGAGAGTGTAAGCCAACTATGTATCTCCCCCTTTTATTATACATTACATGGGATGTTGTGAAGATTGCCTAACTTGCGACATATGCCTTCAATGCGATTATGTCTCTAAGTCGTGCCTCGACACGTGGGAGCTATAGTCGCATCGAGGGTGTTACAAGTTGGTATCAGAGCCTTCCCCGACCTTAGGAGCCCCATTGCTTGATCGTTTTTAGCAGCAGAGTTGTGTCTAGAAAAATGTTTTGAGTCTTTTAGGAATTATATATCGGAGAGTTTAGGAATTCTTTTTACTTCCCAGTCTCCTCATCGCTCTGGTAAGGCATCCTGACGTAGAGTTTTGACTCTTCTCTTCTCAAATTTCACTAAAAAAAATTTAGGATCACGTGAGTATCTTGGAATCGTTCCGATGGCTTATGATGAGAACATTGTCTTGGTGCCTCCTGTCAGGGGTTTAGTGGAAGTGTCCCGAGGAGTTGAGCTCTGAGGTGTTGTCATCATAATTTTATCGTTGCAATTCTGGAACACTTGAGATATGTTCGCCGACATCAAAAATCTCTTTTATGTAGTTCGTTGGTGAGATAACCTCGACGCCACCCAGTACTGGGGCGGGAGTTCGGGAGTATCACCATAACTTGTATAACGGATGCTTTTCGAAGGTTGAGGTAGATGGTTTCCGAAGGTTTCTTGGTTATGTGTTGAAGGATGGATACAACTGGATGTAGGTTTTGCTAGTTTGGGTGAGATATTATGCTTCCCCTGTATCCCCAACACCTGATTGCATAACCGGAAAAGTTCAGGAGTTTCATAGGTGGGAATTATAGTAGCTCTAGTTCTTCTTCCACGAATATTGGTTTGAGATCGGGATTTCTTACCGATTATTCTTTCTTGGTCCGTACCTTGTTGACTTATTTCTCTACCTTAATTCTACGTGGCTTCTCAATTTATGGATATGTGACCATTTCAAGAGGAATGCATTCGTTCATTTTGTTCGGATATGAAGACTATATGTTGCAATTTTCATTCCATTGGATTCAGCTTCAATATTTATCTATCAATGTGCTAATGGTGGTCAACCTCTTTAGGATGGCTCCTCCAACGCGCACGACTCCGAATCCTGATCCGCCACCGCCTCCACCTCCTCCAGAGGCATGGCAAGCTGTGATGGCCGCAACTAATGCAAACACTCAGCTGATCATGCAAATTCTCCAAGAGCGCAATCAAGGCAGTCAAGGGAATCAAGGCAGCAATCAGAGTCACTTTTCTACACTCAACCAGTTCCTTGCTAACGGGCCAAAGACTTTCAGCAATTGTGTTGAGGCAACCGATGCTGACGATTGGCTTGTGGATCTGTGTAAGCATTTCGAGTGCAGTAACATCAGGCCTGAGGACTTTGTTAAGTTCGCTTCCTTCCAACTCAAAGATCAAGCTGCAGAATGGTTCCAGCAGTACAAGGATTCCAGAGGTGGACATGTTATCACTTGGGATGATTTCCGGCGAGATTTCCGAGCTCATCAAATTCCCCAGAGCATGGTTGAAAGCAAGCGTGAGGAATTCCGCAATCTAAAGCAAGGCTCTTTGTCTGTCTATGACTACAACAAATTGTTCCAAAAGCTTGCCCGCTTTGCCAAGCAGGACGTGCCTGATGAGAAGAGCATGATATATTAGTTCAGGGGTGGTCTCAGAGAAGATATTTAGCTCGCTCTTGTTCTCTTTGAGCCTTTGAGATACGATGAGTTCTACAATATGGCACTGAAGCAAGATGCTGCTCAGTTGAGGTGTGATGCTTCCAGGAAGCGAGTCAGAGATGTTACTCCTTCTTCCTCTACTCAAGTAGCCAAGCAGCAGAAGTTTTGGCTTCCTCCTCCTCCGTTCCGTCAGCCGTTTCAGTAGAAGAGTAAAGGTGGCAGTGGTTCTTCCCACCCACCCAACCCTGGCTTTCAGAACAAGACTTCATCTCAACCTCCAAGATCGAGTGCTCCATATCACCGTCCGCTTTCAGAGGTCACGTGCAACAAGTGCCAACAGAAGGGTCACTATGCCAACAAGTGTCTCAACCAGAGGCGTCTTCCTCGTCCTCTTCCTGTCAGATCGGCAAGTACAGCTGTGCTCATGCATAACCCCAAGTTCGCCAAGGTCAATATGATGAATGCAGCTCAGGCAGAGGACTCGTCAGATGTGATCATGGGTAACCTTCCTGTTAATGATATTCCTGCAAAAGTTCTTTTTGACACTGGTGCATCGCATTGTTTCATGTCGAGACCTTTTGCATCTAAGCATGATTTTGTTACTCAAGTGTTGCCGAAGCGTTGGCTATCGTCTCTCCGGCCCGTCAAATGACATCTCGAGTTTGCATTCCGGATGTTACTATCACTTTGGGTGACTATAAGTTCTTGTCCTCTCCAAATGTTCTTGGTGACTCGGATATTGATCTTATTCTCGGGATGGATTGGCTTTCTAAGCACAAGGCTCAACTTGATTGTGCAGCCAGGCAGATTCAATTGACTCATTCGTCTGAGGATGTAATTGTCTTTGCCGCTCGGGATGATTCTATCCGTCTGTTTTCTCTCAATGAGAAGGGTGAATTGGATGTCATCTCTCAAATTCCAGTCGTTTGCGAATATCAAGACGTCTTTCCAGAAGAGCTCCCAGGAATGCCTCCGCACCGGCCAGTTGAATTCGTTATTGAACTTGAGCCTGGCACGGAACCTATGTGCAAACATCCTTACAAGCTCAGACCTGAAGAGTTGAAGGAGCTGAAGAAGCAACTCGATGAGCAAGAAAGAATGGGTCTCATCCGGCCTAGTTCTTCTCTGTGGGGTTGTGGTGTTCTTTTTGTGAAGAAGAAGGATGGAACGGACCGACTTTGTGTTGATTACCGTCCAGTGAACAAGAAGACCATCAAGAACAAATACCACTTCCCAACATCAACGAGCTGTTCGAACAACTCAAAGGTGCCCAAGTATTCTCCAAGCTTGATCTCCGTATGGGTTATCACCAGATTCGCATTCGTGAAGAAGATATTCCCAAGACAGCATTCAGAACAAGCTTTGGTTCATATGAATACACCGTCATGTCTTTTGGCCTTGCCAACGCTCCTCCGACGTTCTCTCGCATGATGAACTTCATCTTCAACGCCTACACCAATGACTTCGTTTTGGTCTATCTCGACGACATTCTGGTTTTCTCCAAGAACAAGGAAGATCATGCCAAGCACTTGCGTTTGGTTCTTGATAAGCTCAGGGAACATCAGTTCTACGCCAAGTTCTCCAAGTGTGAATTTTGGCTCGATGAGGTTCCTTATCTTGGTCATATCATCTCTGCCAAGGGCATTGCCGTGAATCCTGAGAAGGTGTCTGCAATTGTGAATTGGGAACCTCCTCAGAACGTGAAACAACTCCGCAATTTTCTCGGTCTCGCAAGCTATTGCCGAAGATTCATTGAAAACTTTTCCAAGATCGCGAAGCCTCTCTCAAATCTTCTTCAGAAGCACGTCAAGTACATTTGGTCTCCGGAGTGTGATATTGCTTTCAACACTTTGAAAGAGAAGTTGATCACTGCTCCAGTTCTGACTCCACCTGATGAATCCAAGCCGTACGAGGTCTTTTGTGATGCTCTCTCCAAGGTCTTGGCGCAGTATTGATCAAGAGAAGAAAGTTGTTGCTTATACATCTCGCCAGTTGAAGCCTAATAAGAAGAACTACCCCACTCATGATCTCGAGTTGGCGGCAGTTGTGCATGCTCTTTTGACTTGGAGACATCTTCTTTTGGGAAGAAAAGTGGACATTTTCACCGATCACAAGAGTCTCAAGTACATCTTCACTCAGCCTAATCTCAACCTCAGGCAAACTCGTTGGGTCGAAATGATTCAAGAGTATAATCCGAGTATCGAGTACACTCCAGGCAAGGCCAATGTGATTGCTGACGCTTTGAGCAGAAAGGCCTAATGCAATAGTCTGATTCTCAAGCCTTATCAACCCGAGCTTTGTGAAGCTTTCCGCAAACTTAATCTGCAAGTTGTTCCTCAAGGTTTCCTCGCCAACCTTCAAGTCTCTCCTACCTTAGAAGACCAGATTCGCCAAGCCCAGCTTCTTGATGCTATGGTGAAAAAGGTGAAGATTGGGATTGCCAAGAGTCAGTCCAAGTACAAGTGCTACCGCCTTGATGACAAGGACACTCTCTTCTTCGAGGATCGTATTGTTGTACCCAAAGGTGACCTCCGTCAAGTGATCATGAACGAGGCTCACAATTCTCTCCTCTCCATCCACACTGGGAGTACGAAGATGTATCAAGACCTCAAGCAAGCTTATTGGTGGACTCGAATGAAGCGCGAGATCGCTCAATTCGTGAATGAATGTGATGTCTGCAGAAGAGTGAAGGCAGAACACCAAAGGCCAGCTGGTCTCCTCCAACCTCTTGCCATTCCAGAATGGAAGTTTGACCACATTGAAATGGACTTCGTGATTGGGTTTCCAAAGTCCAAGCGTGGCAATGATGCTATATTCGTTGTCATCGACAAACTCACCAAAGTGGCTCACTTTCTGCCTATCAAAGAGTCGATCACTGCAGCTCAATTGGCGGAACTCTATACCTCTCGAATTGTCTCTCTGCACGGTATTCCTCAAGTGATATCTTCAGACCGTGGCAGCATCTTTACCTCGAAGTTTTGGGATTCTTTTCAGAAGGCCATGGGCACCAACATCCGCTTCAGCACAGCTTTCCATCCTCAAACAAGCGGTCAAGTCGAGCGTGTCAACCAGATTCTTGAAGATATGCTCAGGGCTTGTGTGATCTCCTTCGGCATGAAGTGGGAGGATTGTCTTCCTTATGCTGAATTCTCCTACAACAATAGTTTTCAAGCAAGTTCAGGCAAGGCCCCTTTTGAAATTCTGTATGGAAGGAAGTGCCGTACCCCTCTCAACTGGTCTGAAACCGGTGAACGTCAGCTTTTGGGTAATGACTTCATCACAGAAGCAGAAGAAATGTGCAAAGTCATTCGTGATAACCTCAAAGCAACCCAATCCCACCAGAAGAGCTACTATGATAGTAAGCACCGTGATTTGGCTTTTGAGATCGGAGATCATGTTTACCTCTGTGTCTCTCCTATGAAAGGTACTCGTCGCTTCGGTATCAAAGGGAAGCTTGCCCCTAGATACGTGGGACCTTTCAAGATTGTCAGCAAGAGAGGCGACCTCGCCTATCAACTCGAGCTTCCTTCAAACTTTGCAGATGTTCATGACGTGTTCCATGTCTCTCAGCTTCAAAAGTGCTTCAAGACTCCTGATTGCACCGTCAACTTCGAGGACATTGAGCTCCAAGAAGATCTCTCCTATCGTGAGCACCCAGTTGCTATTCTTGAAGAGTACGCAAGACTCGCAACAAGTCAATCAAATTTCTCAAAGTCAAGTGGTCACACCATTCCGACTGTGAAGCTACCTGGGAACGCGAGGATCACCTCCATTCTGAGTACCTGGTGTTGTTTCAGTCCTAGATCTCGGGACGAGATCTTTTCGTAGTGGTGGAGTGTTGTAACACCCCGGATGTAACTTTCCCAATTTGTACTCCAACTCTTGTCGTTTCCGGCGTTAAGTTATTTTATTTTCTCGGGTTCGGGTCTTTGTCTCCATGTGTTGTTTTTCGTTTTCATGCATCTCTTATCATGTCATCATGTGCATTGCATTCGCATACGTGTTCGTCTCATGCATTCGAGCATTTTTCCCTGTTGTCCGTTTTGCATTCCGGCGCCTCATTCTCCTCCGGTGGTCATTTCTAGCTTTCTTTCGTGTGTGGGCATTAAACATTTCCGAATTGGACCGAGGCTTGCAAAGCGGCCTTGGTTTACTACCGGTAGACCGCCTGTCAAGTTTCGTATCATTTGGACTTCGTTTGATACTCCAACGGTTAACGGAGGGACCGAAAAGACCTCGTGTGTGTTGCAGCCCAACACCCCTCCAATTTGGCCCAAAACCCACCAAACTCAGCTCCATCATCTAGAGCGTTCGATCACGATCGCGTGGCTGAAAACCGCACCTCTTTTGGACTATCCTAGCTCCACTTATGCCTATAAATAGACCCCTTCGTTTTCGGATCTCTCTCTCCCCAAAACCCTAGTCTAAAAAAAACAGATCTCCCCCCACGCGCCGGACAACGTCCGCCGGCGCCGGACGTGTCTGACCTCCGCCGCCAGCGCCACGTGGCGCTCCCTCATTCGCCCGCGCCCTCAGGTCCACATCGCCGCCGCCACGGGCCCGAGGGCCCAAGTCCCGGCCCCCGACGCCGCCTCCGCGGGCCACTCGCTGCCCCGCGCACGAGGTCGCCGCGCCGCCTTCTTCCCGCGGTCCGGTGACCACGCCGCCATCAAACTCGCCCATTCGGCGACTGCCCCGGCCGCCGCAAGTCTGGCGCTGCTCCGCCGCCCGAGCCGCCA
The DNA here is from genome assembly GCF_018294505.1 of Triticum aestivum. Classification (NCBI taxonomy): domain Eukaryota; kingdom Viridiplantae; phylum Streptophyta; class Magnoliopsida; order Poales; family Poaceae; genus Triticum; species Triticum aestivum. Next base: position 229,635,210 of record NC_057794.1, on the reverse strand, counting down.
CTCACCTCGCCGCCGCCCCGCCCGACGTCCTCCGCCGCCGTGCGCCGCCCCAGGTCGCAGGATCCGGCCCCGGCGACCGCCTCCTCAACTCCGGCCGCCTCAGATCTGAGCTCCGGCGAACTCCTCCCGGCCATCCTTGTCGCGCGCGCCGGATGAACAGTGCCCGTGAACAGTGATTCCAGATCTAGATCCGGTTGATTTCTCTCCCCCGAACCCTAATTTTCGAGCAAAGTTTGACCTGCTGTATCTCCGCATCCGTAGCTCCGATTTGGACATATAGTATATCAATATTTTCGTCTCGACGAGTACATCATTTCATTCCATTGCATCATTTTCATTTGAGCTCATCTTGATGCCAAAAATTCTGTTAGAAGGAGGCTTCGTGAGTTAATTGTCAGATTTGCTAGTTCATCTTAGACTTTTGTCATTTTTGCCATGTTTAATGTGTGCATGATATACCTGTGAGTCCTTCATATGTTTTGTTAAGCATTTTGTCTTCTTTCCAGAGGTGCAACCCATGCATTTTTAGGATGTGTGTGGTGACTTGTGCAAGCTTGCAAAGTGAGGCACCCGGTAAATCTGTTTTCAGAGACTTAGTAGTTTTCACTAAGTCTGGGATTATTTAGTTCATGATGCCATATGTTCAGCTTGTTTCCTAGTGATCCGTGCCTCTTTTGCGGATGATCAGTAAAGGAGCTTTGTTAATCATGTTGTGCTTTATCCATCCATGTCTTTGTTTGCAATTTTGGAGCACCATAGCTTGAGTCAATCGAGCTCTACTTTTGCTTCGTTGTGAATCTGGGCAGATCGTCAACTTGTTTGCGATTTTGCCGGTGCCATTGTAGTTGATCCGTGCATGCTATGCCATTGTTCTTGCCATGTATAGCTAGCATTTTGTGCCTTCTTAATGGATGTATGCTTGCCTTGCCATGACTTGAACCGTAGTGAGTGCATCGAGCTCGTTTACATGCCTTCGTGAGTTATGTTTCAGCATGTCTCAGTTTTCACTAAGTCTGAAAACTGATTGTGTTTGAGCTATGTTCGTGTGCTTGTTAGTATATTTTGTGATCCCTTTTGGCCCCAGGTCACTTTGGGACTTTTGTTAAGCTTGTTCAGTAGCTCCATGCCATGTTCTTACTTGTCTTAATCAGGTCATGTATCGTGTTGTTTTGCTGCTCCGAAGAGGGCTTCGTGATCTGAAATTTCAGACAAGTGTTAATTTCACTAAGTCTGGAATATGTTTTGCATTTGCGTTTTTGCCATGCTTGTTTGAACCTCGTAATGGATGAATTGGCCGTGGCTCAGTGCTAGTCTTTTCTTAAGCATATTGTGTGCATCCCTGCCATGTATTTGGTTGTCATGTTTGGTGGCTGTAGCATGTTCGTCTCATTGCATTTAGATGCCTACTTGTTGTAAATCGCAGACCGGTGTCATTCTTAAAACGCTTGCCATTTCCAAACCGTAACTCCGATTCCGATGATCTTTATATCATTTTCAAGCGATTTCATCTCATCTTTCCACTGGCACCCTTGGAATTCCAAGTTGAGGCCAGGTTCATGCATTTCCTGTCATATCTTACATTTTGCATCCCGCATCGCATCCCGCATAGCATATCCTCATTTCATCATATTGCTTGGTTTTGCACGTGGTTGATTGTATCCTTGTTGCTTGTTTGTCTTGTTGGGTAGAGCCGGGAGACGAGTTCGCTACCGAGGAGCCCATTGAGTTTGCTTTTGAGGATCCAGTCAACTCTGACAACTGTGAAGGCAAGATGATCATACCCTCGAAATCACTACTATCTTTGCTATGCTAGTTTGCTCGCTCTTGCTATGCCAATGCTACGATGCCTACCTTTTGCTTGTCAGCCTCCCAATTTCCATGTGGAAACTCTAACCCACCATGTCCTAGCGAACCGTTGATTGGCTATGTTACCGCTTTGCTCAGCCCCTCTTATAGCGTTGCTAGTTGCAGGCGAAGATTGGAGGCCGTTCCTTGTTGGAACATCATTTATTTACATGTTGGGATATAATTATATTGCCATGTTATCTTAATGCATCTATATACTTGGTAAAGGGTGGAAGGCTCGGCCTCTCGCCTAGTGTTTTGTTCCACTCTTGCTGCCCTAGTTTCCGTCATATCGGTGTTATGTTCCCGGATTTTGCGTTCCTTACGCGGTTGGGTTATAATGGGAACCCCTTGATATTTTGCCTTGATTAAAGCTTGTCCAGCAATGCCCAACATTGGTCTTACCATTTTCCACCTAGCATTTTCTTTCCCTTGGGTTCTGCAGACTCAAGGGTCATCTTATTTTAACCCCCCCCCCCCGGGCCAGTGCTCCTCTGAGTGTTGGTCCAAACTAGAGCCCCTTGCAGCGCCACCTCGGGGAAACTCGAGGGCTGGTTTTAGTTGTACGTATTGCTTTTCTGAGTGTGCCCTGAGAAAGAGATATGTGCAGCTCCTATCGGGATTTGTTGGCACATTCGGGCGGTGTTGCTGGTCTTATTTTAACCGATCGAAGTGTCTTGAGTTACCGAGATACCGAGTCTGATCGGAACATCTTGGGAGGAGGTCTATTCCTTCGTTGACCGTGAGAGCTTGTCATGGTCTAAGTTGGGACTCCCCTGCAGGGATTGAACTTTCGAAAGCCGTGCCCGCGGTTATGGGCAGATGGGAATTTGTTAATGTCCGGTTGTAGATAACTTGAACCTTATTTAATTAAAATGAATCAACTAAGTGTGTTACCGTGATGGCCTCTTCTTGGCGGAGTCCGGGAAGTGGACAAAGTGTTGGAGTAATGTTTGCGCAGGTTGCTCTCTAGTTTCTCGCTCGTGCCTTGCCTCCTCTTCTCGCTCTCTTTTGCGAATAAGATAGCCACCATATATGCTAGTCGCTTGCTGCAGCTCCACATATATACTTGCCTTACCCTTCCTATAAGCTTAAATAGTCTTGATCGCAAGGGTGCGAGATTGCTGAGTCCCCATGGCTCACAGATACTATAACTCCAGATGCAGGTCCAGGTGATTTCGCTCCAGGTGACGAGTACGAGCTCAAGTGGGAGTTCGACAAAGACTCTCAGCGATACTACGTGTCTTTCCTGACGATCAGTAGTGGTGCCTAGTTGGGGTTTGATTGGGACCGTGTCGCATGTTGGGTTCTTTTCTATTTTGGCACCATAGTTGGGCCATGAGTGTTTTGGATGATGGATGTTATTTATGTACTTTGATGTGACATGGCGAGTGTAAGCCAACTAGGTATCTCCCCCTTTTATTATACATTACATGGGATGTTGTGAAGATTGCCTAACTTGCGACATATGCCTTCAATGCGATTATGTCTCTAAGTCGTGCCTCGACACGTGGGAGCTATAGTCGCATCGAGGGTGTTACATCCTTGCCCGGTATTTCATTGGGAGGAGGGATATGATGACTATCAACATATCATCGGGGAGGATGTTGATGAAGTCTAGGCCTGCTGGAGTCGCTTGCGGTTCTTTCTCGACCCGCCTCTGCTTGTTAGCAGCCTCGTTCTCCACCTCGTCGCCAGGGATGAAAACCTCTTTCTCCATATTCACGCCGTGCTCCCGTGCTTGAACAGCCCTAGGTCGCCACTCCCTTCGATGGGGAGATTCGGCGGCATCCTCGTACACTGACGGCTTTGAGGACTTAGAGCGGCGTCGAGGATGCGGGCGGAGAGACAGGAATTGTGTCTGTGGCGAGGATGGGGGGTGCGGCTGCTCGGTGACGCCATTAAAATAGACCAGTGGGAGCGAGGCGGGCGGTGGTCCAAGGCTGTCTCGCTTCCCGATGAGAACAACTGCTTAATCTCTAGTATGAATGAAATCTATGCTTAATTACTGAATTTTAGTTACAAAAAATAGATAGTGCTATTGATTTTTAGCTGCATATTTTGACAACTCACAGTGTCTCTTGGCTTAGCGCCGAAGTCTGGCTTTAATTTGCATATCATAATCTAAACCGTTTGCGTTGAAGAGATGCACAGATCCTGCGTTGAACATCTTGTACACTTCCCGATGAGCCTACGCACCGGACTGCGCTCGCATGCCTCCCGTTCAGTCAAGAAGATGCCCACATGGCACCTCCTATAGCCATTAAAACCAAGACACATGGTGTCACGTGAATGGTTAATCGAACACACATGGTTTGAATTATACAAACGTTTGAGATATTAAAGTGGCAGCTATTGTTTTCAAAATGCCTTTGTTGGCTGTCATTATTCGAGTGTGCCTTCTCTCAAAATGGACATGGAAAATACAACAGCATGTCTGGTGCCCTTCCATGATAGCATGCCAAGTTTCATGAATTTCAGACGAGTTTTAGATTTACTAGAATTTAAAAACAAAGTATCTCAATGTTTTGCCGGCAATCAACGGTGCCCTGGTGTTTGAAATTCATTCCCATTTCTTGCATGCACCCAAGGACATAGATTTGATTTTTCAACCAATTATATGCACTCGAACATGTGCATGTAGTTCAAATTTGAATTATGCACATAAATGCATTGAAAACTGAGTTAATGCATAAAAATGTCCAAACGAACCCCGAAAAATCACAAAAATTGACACAACACTCCTGTTGTTCTATGTTGACATGAGAAAAAAATTGAAGCAATAAGAGGCAATGGATATCGTTTCGTCCCCAAAGGTGGGATGTTCCCTATCGAAACCATCATGCTTGTTGTGAGAAGCTCTGGTTTCTGAGAAGCATATACCCAAACCTTCCCCAAATGGGAAAAAAAATTTACCACGGCATGTTGATGCCGCTCCATGATAGCATGCCAAGTTTCATGAATTTCAGATGAGTTTTGGATTTACTAGAATTTAAAAACCAGGCATCTCAAAGTTTTGCCGGCAATCAACGATGTCCTGGTGTTTGAAATTCATGCCCATTTCTTGCATGGGACCTAAGCATGCATTATTTTTCAACCAATTTATATGCACTAGAGCATGTGCATGTAGTTCAAATTTTAATTATGCACATAAATGCATTGAAAACTCAGTTAAGGCATAAAAATGTCCAAATGAACCCCGAAAAATCACAAAAAAATAATACAACACTCTCGTTGTTCTATGTTGACATGAGAAAATTTTTGAAACCAATAAGAGGCTATGGATATCGTTTTGTCCCCAAAGGTGGGCGTTCCCTATCGAAACCATCATGCTTGTTGTTGGAAGCTCTGGTTTGTGAGAAGCATATACCCAAGCCTGCCCCAAATGGGACAAAAAATTTACCACGGCATGTTGATGCCGCTCCATGATAGCATGCCAACTTTCATGAATTTCAGACGAGTTTTGGATTTACTAGAATTTAAAAACCAGGCATCTCAATGTTTTGCCGGCAATCAACGGTGCCCTGGTGTTTGAAATTCATTCCCATTTCTTGCATGGGACCTAAGCATGCACCCAAGGACACAGATTTGATTTTTCAACCAATTTATATGCACTGGAGCATGTGCATGTAGTTCAAATTTGAATTATGCACATAAATGCATTGAAAACTCAGTTGATGCATAAAAATGTCCAAACGGACCCCGAAAAATCACAAAAAATAACACATGCACTCAATTTAGGATCGACGTGCACTAGTGTCTAGTCGTGATCGTAATTGCTACAATTGTGGAAGACCCGGACACTACTCCAATGAGTGTACGACTCCCAACAAGAAAAGAGAAGATTCACCAAAAAGAAGAAGTAGAAGAGATAAATCACCTCCAAGAGAGAGAAGGAGTAGAGATGATCGTTATGAACGAAGACCCTCTCATAGAAGCAAGGATTCGGAAAGGAAGGAAAAGTCATCAAAGAGCTACACAAGACTAAGACATCAAGCTCACTTTGATGAATGTGTATCCGGTTCTGACTCCGACACCTACTCCGGGAGAAGCTATCACTCCGACTCTGAATATACTCATGATGAAGGCGTTGCCGGTCTCAACTTGTGTCATCCAACTCCTATGATATATTTGACTCACCAAATGAAGGAATTGGAATATGCTTCATGGCTAAAGTCCCTAAGGTATCACACCCCGAGTATGTTGATTTCAATAGTGATGAAGATGATTTGCTAGGTGATGATGATTTACTTGTTGACAAAACTAGTGATGAAAACTATGATGAACTTTCTAGTAATCATGTTAATCAAGATGAAATGAATGACAATGATAAGAAGGATATTGAGCATCTAACTAAAGAACTAAACACTCTTAAGTTGGCTCATGAAACAACTCCAGAGGATCATAGAGAGCTCCTAAGGACTCATGAGAAGCTACGCTTTGAGAAGCTAAATTTAGAGGAAGAGCATGAGTTCCTAAAAGCTATCAATGATGATCTTCGAAAGAAGAGTTCTTCTTATCTTTCCAAACGTCTCCTCTTGTCTACTTATATGCCACAAGTAAAACCTAGCAATAAGAGCAGGAAAGATTCTTCCTTTAGTAGTAACAATAAGCATGTTAAATCCAATATTGTTGCTTCTAGTAGTTCTCTTGATTCCACTAATGATTCTCTTAGCCAAGTTACACTTGAGCAAGAAAATAGCTTATCGAAGGGAACTATAGATAAAGGTCTTTACAAGAGCCTTGCTGGAAGTAAGAATTTGAGGAAATTGTACGCAAGCAAGGAAGGCACCGGAAGAATCAAGGTGTTGGTTTTGGACGAAAGTTCAATGCCAATGGAGTTGAGTGGGAAGAAGATCAATACCCTAAGAAGAAGTTTGTTCCTCAACAAGAGAAGTATGACCCCACTTCTTTCAAGGGAACACAAGCTCAAGATGATCTTCCACCACAAGACCACAAGCTAAAAGGCAAGGACAAACTTCAAGAAGAGACTGATTCATTTGAAGAAGCTGCTAAGGCATGGTCAAGTGGGTTCCCAAGACTATGTCAAGTTCTACTACATCAAGTACGACTACAACTCCAAGTAGGGCTGGGGAAAATATCGAACCTCGGGAGCTAAACAAGTAGCTCGTGACTCGGCTCGAATCGACTCAAACTCGAAGAATAACAGGCCAAGCCGACCTTTAGTTTAAGATCGTTTACATACCAAGTTAAATGAGCCGATCTCACGAGTACTCCGGTAACTCGTTAAGCTCGGTAAAAAATCGATGTTTTTAGGGGTAGTAAAATATAGCCAGTAAACACCTTGTGTCCCAGCACAAGGCCAGCCGCTCAAGTCCGATCCACCCAAGAGACTCACACGTACATGATCACATATGCACATGCTAAATTCTTAGTTAATATTTTATCGTATTTGTAAGGTCTAATGTTCATATGTTTAACGAGCTTAACAAGCTAAACGAGCTAGCCCGCAAGTTATACGAGTCGAGCCAATCTTGAATTTGAGCTCGTTATAGTAACGAGTCAAGTCAAGCTAGCTCGTTAATGAAACGAGCTTTAGCGAGTCGAGTCGGGCTAGCTCGACTCGGCTCGAATTCCACCCCTAACTCCAAGGATTCCATCAAGTTGATGTGGATCCCAAAGAAGAAGAACTAGAGTGTTCTTGAGGGTGACTCCACCAACATACTTCACTCATATACATTTTGGCAAGAGTCGAGTCGAGCTAGCTTGTTAATGAAATGAGCTTTAGCGAGTCGAGTCGAGCTAGCTCGACTAGGCTCGAATTCCACCCCTAACTCCAAGGATTCCCATCAAGTTGATGTGGATCCCAAACAAGAAGAACTAGAGTGTTCTTGATGGTGAATCCGCCAACATACTTCACTCATATACATTTTGGCAAGAACATGTGCAATCAACTTTCATATCTTGCACTAGTTCATGGAGTCACAAACCCTCTTGTTGGTAAGACAAGGGATAAGGTAACCTAATGCTTGCATGGACATCATTATATGTGTGTTTCACTCTATGTCTATGGATATCCTTCTATGTTCCTTGTGGGACTAACCCATGTAGCTATTGAAAGTATAACACTCCAATGGATTGCTCCAAAAAGATCTATATCAACATTCATGCCTTATATTTATGATGATTACAATGATGAATGTGGGTTTGGAAGAGTTTAAACTCAAGGTAATGAGCCCAATATTTTGGAGGGTGTTGAATCTTATCACAATGATGAAAGTGGATTTGGAGAGGACATGACTTTATTTAGTGATGAATCCAACATTTCGGAAGAGGTTTCAATTGATTATGAAAACAAAGTTGCTATCTATGATGATTATGGTGATGACATGTATGCTATAAAGAATAATTATAACCATGAAACTTTTCATCATGATTTTAATTTTCAATCACATGATAGTTATTTTGTTGAGTTTGCTCCCACTATTATTCATGAGAACAAATTTACTTATGTGGAGAGTAATAAATTTTGTATGCTAGTAGATCATGGAAATAATGATTTGTGTGATGGTTATATTGTTGAATTCATCCATGATGCTATTGAAAATTATTATGAGGGAGGAACATATGCTTGTAGGTATTGCAATAATATCAAGTTTCATCTCTATTTGTTGAAAATCTTGAAGTTATGTTTGTTTTGCTTTCCTATGCTAGTTGATTCTTGTTCCCATAAGTTGTTTGATCATAAAATACCTATGCATAGGAAGTGGGTTAGTCTTAAATGTGCTACTTGTATGCTTCATGATGATCTCTTTGTGTTTCAATTCTTATCTTTTATGTAAGCATCATTGAAATCATCATGCCTAGCTAAAAGGCATTAAAGAAAAGCGCTTGTTGGGAGACAACTCAACATTACCCCTACTGTTTTTGTGTGTTCACATGATTATTCCACTATAGTAATCATGTTTTATTGCTTTTGTTTCGATAAAGTGCCAAGTAAAGCCTTTGGGATAGTGTGGATGATACTTGATTTGAATCTGTGCAAAAACAAAAACTTTTACGTTCAGTCCAGGATTTCTAAAAATTCATTGGGACGTGCTTTTGATTAGAATCTTTTACAGGTGATATATATACAAATTCCCTTCGTTTTCCTAACTTTTCAGAATTTTTGCAGTATCCTAAGTATGGTTGGACTACAAATTACTACAGTCTGTTCTGTTTTTGACAGATTTCGTTTTCAATGCATAGTTTGCTTGTTTTCTAGTTTCTATGGCTTATATTGCTCAATATAAATTGTGGAAATGATGAGGTACAGTAGGCATTGTGCGGAAACAATTATGAATCTTATCTTGACAGTACCAAAGTGAGTGATTTGTCCTCTAACCTATCTCATGAAATTTCGTTAAGTTTTGTCTGATTGAAATTTTCAAGTTATGGGTAAGATATCAATATGAGGATAATAAGGAGTGAAAAGACCCTAAGTTTGGGGATGCCCAAGGCACCCCAAGTTAATATCCAAGGAATATCCAAGCAACTAAGCTTGGGGATGCCCCGAAAGGCATCCCCTCTTTTGTCTTCAACATTATCGGTAACCTCACTTGGGGCTATTTATTCATTCATCACATGATATGAGTTTTGCTTGGAGCGTCATTTTATTTTATTACTATTTTCTTGCTGTTTTTAGAAAAATTCTTTGCATATTTTATTTCAATAAAAAAGTCAAGTATAGCCTTTACTATGCTTATTTTGCAAGTCTACATGTTGCTGTTTCAAAACAGAAAGTTTATCGATGTTGCAAAAATTCGCGAGAAAAGTTAGAATGTGATAAAATGTTTAAACTTTTTGCTCAATAAGCTATGATAAATTTCTATAGTGTGGTGAATTTTCATAATTTTTGGATTTAAAGAAGTATTGATACTCTTGCATTGTTTACACACTGTACTGTTTTGGCAGATTGCTGTTATGTTTGCATATGTTTGCTTGTTTAATGATTCTATTTGAGGATAGAAGTATTAAATATGCAGAGAAATTTACTGTGCAATGTTGAATAATATTTTTTGTGATTTTATATAATAGAGAATGGTAAGGTTTTTGCGTTGGTTTATACTAACTTATCTCACGAGTTCTTGTTCAGTTTTGTGTGGATGAAGTTTTTAAGATTTAGGGAAACCGTGATATAAAAGGAATTAAGGAGACACAAAAGCTCAATCTTGGGGATGCCCAAGGCATCCCAAGTTAATATTCCAAGAAGTCTCAAGCATCTAATCTTGGGGATGCCCTGGTAGGCATCCCACCTTTCTTCTTCAACAATTATCAGTTAGTATTGGTTGAGCCTATGTTTTTGCTTCTTCACATGAGTTGTGCTATTCTTGGAATGCCATTTTATTTGATTTTCTTGCTGTTTTAATAAAATACTTAGATCTGAAAGTTTTTAAATAAGAGAGAGTCCTCAAATAGCTACCCATTTACATAACTACTCGCTTGATCTTCACTTATATCTTTTTGGAGTAGCTTGTCATTTACTCTTGTGCTTCACTTATATAAACCTATCTGGAGGCTAGCCGATCAATGTTTGTGAGAGAAATACGAGTCCGGGGTGTGAAAGCGAGAGTTTTGTGTGTGTGTGAGAGAGAGACGGTAGTCGGGAAGGGGAGTGGAAGCAGGAGTTGTGTGTGTGTGTGAGAGAGAGGGGGGAGTTTGTCTGATTGGTAAACAAATGAATAATGTCTGTTTTATAACTGGGATGGAGACAGAAAGGAGACCGCAACAAATGTTGTGTTTGCGGGAGAGAGTAATTTTAGTGGTATGGGTCATATCTAGAGATATATAAGGTGTGAGAGAGAATCCAATAAAGAGAAAGACAAAGTGAAAGACGAGTGAGACTGTGTGTGGCGGTGAAAAAGAAAGCTTAGGTACCTAGTGATACCAGAGAACGGTAGAGACGTGAGAGATAATGAAAACCATGTAGTGTATAATGATAGGGAGAGTGTGACACTTCTCAAGGGAGAAGTCGAGAGACCATGTTTGCGAAAATAGGAGAAACATGAAGTGAGCATGCGGGTGAGCTGGAGAAAAGAGAGTGATATCTACGTGAAGGAGCATGCGAGAGAAATGGGCGTGAAAGGAGTCAACATAAAAGGGATTCAAATATTTGAATTCGAGATGATGATACATGTAGTTCATACTCGAACCAAAATTGATCTATCAAACATGCATACTCATGAATTCATGCGCATCTATGTTAGTTAATACGTAGATATTACTGATCCATACATTTTAGTAGAACATAATTTGGTTTATTTTTTTTGAATTCAACCTTATGATTTTGAGATCATTGTATCTGTAAATCATATTATATATATAAAGGAGAAGAATTCTTTGTTGTGCTTTTGAAAGTATATAAAAAAATGATGTATATAGAATTTTATTCCAATCAAAAATGGATCCTACCCGAACAAAAATAGAATACAAACTGGATTAGAATTGAGTTGGCACAGTAAACGTGCACTCTTGCTCTGCAAAAATTTGAACGAAGCGGGGAAAGTCGTTGTAACCGCCCGAAACCAAAATCTACGAGATGGAAATTACTGCCTATCGCTGACATGCAAAGCCTATCGGCTCGATTTCTATAGGTTTCGATAGGGGTATGTTTGTAATTTCACTCAAACATGACATAGCATCCTCTCACCCGGATTCATACATGGTGGGCGCCAAAACACAGTTTCTCCTTTGCCAAAATCGACTCCATCCCCGATTCATACATGGTGGGCGCCAAAACAAACTCTCGAAGACAAATATACGGTGTATGCGAGATTACCATCCTATCCCCAACCGACTAATATTGTTGTGATGTAGAAAATTTTAAACAGGGGCTAAGTTTGTAAATTTCCTCACATTTGAGACAAGCGCGCCCTGAAGACATGATTCCCCCTTCCTCTCTCCCTCCATTTCCCCATTCGTACTCCGTGGGCGCCAAAATACCCTCTCCACCCCGGCCTCCTCCGTCCGCCACACCATCCACCGCCGTTCTCCTCCACCATGCCGGAGCTAATATCCCGACACCGTCGTCCATTACAAGAGATCAACCTCTCTCATCCACGGCTTCGGACTAGGAACCTTGCATCCCGTCCTCTCGCTTCATCCCTGTCGTCGTCCACCTTGCCGGTGCCGCTCCTACGACCGTCTCGTCCACCACGCCCTGTCGCCATCGTCTACCCTCCTAGATCTGCTTCCACGCCGCCGATAGCCATCACTACTGCAGCACGGTCAAATTCTTAGCAGATGTATACACGGCGCCGCACAAGAGGTGGTACTCTTTCGTATCTGCTCAACTTATTTATCGCTGCAAGAAAATAGATCACCACTGCTTCACTCTGATTTCTTGTCCATCACTTACTTGTTAGTTGAAAGCAAACATTGGTTGCGATGTTTCCTTTGTCTAGTTTGCACCTTCAGATCCGCCATGGCACGCTCAACACTATACTTGCAATGCTTATGGTTTTCCCCTTTTATATTCCACACTAGTTAAATGACAGTAGACTAAATTTCAAAATTGGGTCGGTCGATTTTTGAGAGCTCGACGGAGTTCGCCGGTGCAAAGGTAGGGGCTTGGGTGGGGACAGTAGTTGTGGGGGGCGATGGTGGGGCCTCGCCGAACAAAGAAAACTGGACGTGGGTGGGGGCAGGGGTGGGGGTGGGGGTGGCCGAGGAACACATGCGGTGGGGGCGGTTCAGGGGAGGGCGGGGGGTCGGGGTCGGTGGTTTGGCCGGCGGCCCGTGCGGTGTTCTGTATGGGAAGAATCAGAGACGATGAAGACAAAGGGTTAGGAGACATAGGATCTTCATCCAACCACCTGAAATGGCCGACTGGCCCAAATGAAAAAAGTCACGCGACATGCATGTAGACATGCCTTTATATTCAGTACCATCATCGTAGCTACTTAGCACTGCTCCTGAATCCATCAAGCTAAAACAACGTGCCACTCATAATTTCAAACTTGTTGCTCAAATACGAATCTGATATGATGCTGATATTACTAAAACAGAAAACGTTTAATTTGTCAACTAATGTTCCTACTTTACGTTCGAAAAGCACGTGCACCACATATAGAGAGACAGCAGGGAGTTGCATTCTTAATGCGTCCTAGTTTATCATGTGTGGGCACTGCGCAACAAACATTTTATTATCCAAAATCTTCTTGCTCTTCTTTAGCATGTTCCTCTTCCGTTCTTCTTTAATAAGTACTCTCTCCGTTCCTAAATACAAGTCTTTGTATAGATTCCACCATGGACTACATATGGAGCAAAATGAGTGAATCTACACTCTAAAATGTATCTATATACATCTATATGTGATCCATAGTGGAAATCTCTACAAAGACTTATATTTTGGAACGGAGGGAGTATGGTAGTAGTACAGTATGTTCCTTGTAGTGAAGATGCGTAGGGACATTTACAGTGTAGAGGTCTATACGGTCGGTTGTGATGGACACATTGAACTCTTTAGGCCTCTTTGATTCATAGGATTTTGTAAAAATAGGAATGGGAATTGTAGTGGCCTGCCCACTTGAATCCTATAAGATTATCAAGGAAATGCAAGGAGCTCTGTCGCCTTTGATGTTACACTGATATTAACAGTACGGCACCTTTAGTTGAAGAGAGCTGGTATCTGAAGCCTTTCTAGTTGTACCGGTAATACTAGCACATATATTCCAGCAAGTTCTACTTTGCTGATTTTACTCCTGATGCTTAGGGTTTTCCCATTATATCTACACTACGATCTGCGTAGGTGCTTTGTGTCCTACTAGCAGTTGTTCACCCTTTAAAGCTAAATAACACACCAATCATATGTCCTAAGGTTCTTCAAATATGAATGTGATATGATACTGACATTAGCTAACAGACACACATTTAATTGGTTAACTAATGCTCCCAATTGAGTTTCCATATGCATGTGGCCACATATAGAGAGACATCATGGAATTGCATTTCTTTGGGCGCTTTGATTCATCATGGGTGGGCAACCAACATTGTATAGAAAGAAGGGGAATGTCAATAATATGCTTCCTCTTATGTTCTTTAACATGTTCCTCTTTTGTTTTTCTATATTTAGTACGTACGGTATGTTCCTTGTCAGGAAGGGGAGCAAGGATATCTGCAGTCAACATCTGATAGAGCTAGCCTATACGTGATCGATAGGCTTTCAATTAGTAGCGGCAATACAACACCGTATTTTCCAACCAGTTCCACTTTCCCGATTTATATATCCTGGTTATGGTATACCCCTTTTATGTACACTATGATCTGCCTAGTTGATGTGTGCTCTTGTTATCATGGTTTGGCAATAAACTCTCTATACAGTATATTATGAACCTATCATCTGCCAACTATTGTGCACTTGCGCCAGATTATATTAATGCACGCACCATATTACAACACACATGGGCTCTCTCATCAGAATCCAGTGATAGCACACAAGGGTTTACAGGGGCACCCCTATATTAGAATATCTTTTGAATTACAAAGATAATCTCACTACTATTTATGTTTTCATGCTTCTCAGATATTATACGTAATCACAGTGAATATCAGAATCCATGCATCAGAAGAATATTGTGGAACACTGCAACAACTTACAAACTTGGCACCAAGGCATTGAGTGCCATTCTAGATGCAATTAAACTCATATGCTCCCCCACCTGTAGATTCTTGTTTAGAATATGATCCAAATGACTATTCTGACCTCGAGGAGTCAAAGGCAGATGGCCTGTCCTGTTCACCCATCAAGGTGCCTTTTCTAGTTTGGCAAGGTTTTATTGATTGCGTGTATCTTGCATAAGTTGTCTTGCATTTCTTCTACTTTGTTGCACCACCATCTGCTTAGTTTACTCCTCATATATGTCAAGATGCCATGCCCATCCATTATCAATACATATTCCATCTGTCATCATACCATGTTTTTCAACTCAAATGTTTTTCTTGTGCATCAGACATCAAAAAGGAAGAGGGTGATTGCCGAACCTGAAGGAGCACCAACAAAGTCCTTGAAAAACATGGTGGTGCTAGAGAAATCAGACAGCACCTCACTTATATTGGCTCTACAACCAGTGACACAAAACGTAGGACCAACTCCAACAGACTGTACCCATACTTCACTGGCCACACCACTAGCCCCACCACATAGGACATGCACTCCGGCAAAAGGTATGCCGATTTCAGTTGCCATAGCACCAGCCGTACCACAGAAAAATCCCACTCCAGCAAAAAGTACAACAAGTCCATTGGCCGAAGACCTATCCCAACTGCAGAGACGGCTAATTCTTGTAGATTGGAACCCCATTCCAGTTATTTCCAGTTTAAAAGACAATGCTTTCAATGTTGTTAGGGACTATGTGCATATATTCACATCATGGGAAGATTATAGTGAAGACAAACACCATTTTCACATCTTCCTATCCCACTTACGTGTAAGTGCTATTATTCATGCTGATTATTTTCATGTTTTCTGCTGATTGAACACATGAATGATTTCCATTACATTGTTGTAAGTAGGCGAGGGTCAATCTGGATAGTCATGACGAGCAAAGCTTTCTTTCGCTTTTCAAGGAAGCATTGCAGCAGTATCGGTGTTACTTGAGGAAATCACACTTTGATGGCAAGCCTACAAACGAATTTCCAATGAAGTCTCCTATGCTAAATTTAGAAGACATTGAATGGAAAAACCTTGTTATGCATTAGTCTCGTTCCCAGGATGTGGTACTATCTATGACATCACATGACAATTTGAACTTCTACTTTTCCGTATGTGCCTTACGAATCTCTTTTACAGGAAATCTTCTCAAAGAAGAATTCCGGTTTGAAAAGGACGACAGGATATCACAAATATGCTGCTTGCTGCCTTGCTCTTGTTAGTACCTGTTGTCCTGTATCACTGTACATGCACTCATACCTGGTTCATTATGTGACAGCAGTATACATGATAGCTTGCTTATCAATTGTTCACTCCAAATTATCTGATATATATGAATGGTTACATTAGTGTAGAATATACCCAATGCCAATGAAGTTTTTTAGCTCTGCATTGTTCTTGTAAGTACCTATTGTCCTTTATCAGTGTACTTATATTGACAGCTAGTTGTTCATGTACGATCACTCTGTAGCTTATTTTCCTTTGCCCTCCATTTTCTACACATCATATCTATATTTACTCTTACCATAAGGTTGGATAACACCGATGGTAGTGAAGAAGTTTAGCTCTACATTGCTCTTGGCTGTACCTTTTG
This sequence comes from Triticum aestivum, assembly GCF_018294505.1. Classification (NCBI taxonomy): domain Eukaryota; kingdom Viridiplantae; phylum Streptophyta; class Magnoliopsida; order Poales; family Poaceae; genus Triticum; species Triticum aestivum. The sequence continues at coordinate 229,619,122 of NC_057794.1, read as the reverse complement.
CCTGCATCGCTGTACTTACATTTATAGCTACTTGGTTATGTAGCATCACTCTTCATCTTATCTTAAATATTCTCCATTTTTTCTTATATTATCACATCTATATTTACTCTTAACAAAATGTAGAATAAAGAGAATACTTATGAAGAAGATTATGTGGTAAACTTCTTGAATTGCCACTACTTCAGGATGCTGCTAACGCGACACTACGATCAGAGACCCTTCGACGAAATTGTGTGCGATGCCGTAATCGCAAACGGTGATGTAAAAAACCATCAAAAAGGTGCAAAACATTTGCGATGGAGGATGCATCAAACGCGGTTCAGAATTTAGTTGCGTGTGCGATTGAGGGCATACAGTTCAGTTCAGTTAACCGTTTGCGATGAGGAGGAACAAAAGAAACGGGCAGCCAGATGAAGGTGTGTGCGATGTACAGCATACGGTTCACTCAGATGAACTGTTTGTAATTATGCAACACAAAAGAAATGGTCAGTCAGATCAAAGGTGTGTGCGATATACGGTATGCGGTTCACCTCGATGAACTGTTTGCATTGAGACATGAGAACAGAAACAGTTCAAATGAACAAGATGTGTGTGATACGAGGCAAACAGGTCTGTAATCGGAAACAAGCGCGAAGATTGATAACAACACAGACGATTACTGGTAACAAGCCATGTGTGTTGTGAGCAAACGATTGCTGGTATACAATTTTGAGTGATTGATGAAAACATCACCGATGGGTTCCATTGTTTAATCTGTGTGTGATGTGATTTTCTTTGTCCGCACAACATCTATGCTCTATCTACAGTGCATCAACATATATAATTAAAATGACAGCATTGCATAACCAAATTACACAAGTGACTACACACATAACATTTCCACACACCAAAGAAAGCAATTACATGCATACTAAAGTAGGAGAAACGAGGATCTAATCATCTACTTATTGTTGCGACGATGCTTGTCATTGCTCTGCTTCCGGCTGGATCCTTGGACGTTTTGGGGAAGGAGGCACTTCATCATGTCAATGATCCGCCTGTACATGTCGTAGCTCGTGTATGCCTCCTTGGTCGCGTACATGATGTGAGCTTTGTCGAGTTTCTTCATCCAAGCCGAGTGCCAGGCACGCTTGTCCTTATTGCACGAATCCTTCATGTCTCTGTAGTAGGGGTCGATGATGGCCTCAGCGAGGTGAACCAGTGAGTCCTTCTCATGCTCCTTGCTGCCCCAGATCTTGTATTAGCCCTGGATGTCGACAAGATTCTGGCAGACGATGCCCATATTCTCAAGCGCCTTTACATCGTTGGTGATGTCCACCGTAGCGAACATGTAGTGGGGGTAGTTGACAAACCTGGTGAAATTCTAGCAAGGCCTTGTGGCCAGGCAGTAGTGGTAGATGAGGACGTGGTGGCGCATGCATATCTGGGTGACAGCAACCTTGGGACGAGACCCGTCATGAGCGCGGGTGTACTCAAGGTCGAACCCGACCACCTTATACTTCTTTGCGGCAAGCAATAGCTCCATGAGGTGGATGGAGTGCTCCACCCAGACTTGGTCGTTGGTGTAGACCACTAAGAGGTCCATGAACCTTCTGTGGGTGTCCACCACGGCACGCATGGTGAACTGCTGCTCGTCGTCGGCAGCCGCTTGAAGCGCCATTGGAGCTGCGTAGGATACCCTCTAAGAATTTCTCGTGGTGGGTGTGCTTCTTGCAATGGTGGGGCGCGATCGAAAGGTTGAAGAGACACAAGGGTAGGTTAAATGGCCGCTGTAATAAATGGGGGCCGGCCGGCCTGTAATCGTCACGTCTTGTCACGATGTTCATAGCAGAGGATTCCAGTGTACGCTTGACAACACCGCACCGCACGCGTGGGCTCGAAGAGGCGCCAAATGTATCGTCGGTGAGCCTGTTCCCGCGCTACCGCGCTGTTTACCGCGCAAGCTTCCCGCCCGGCTAGTTTGGCCACGTCGGCTAGAAGAGGGACAAATCATGGGCGTTTATTGCCAAAAAGCTTTGTAATAACGAAGTGTGTTCAATGACTTCGGTCATAAGTTTACCCTTGGGTGATGAGGTCAAAGTTACACTGAAGGGTGATGATGGACACTCGAGTGCGATAATTAATTCTGCACTCTACAGTGCACACGGAGGAAGAAACCAACTGTGTGCAATAATGCCGAAGATCGCAGTCGATTTAGCTATACAGATCGTGTGTTGTGAGATCGACAAGGTAAACTGATTCGAGAATTGTTAATCAAATCTAAGACCATTGCATATTAAGGTCAAAATAGTCCTAGCAATATGTGAGTCCCATACGAAGCCATTTCAACGATTGTACCACAAAATCTCAAAATGTTACAAGGTTCAAATTCTAGAGCTATATGGCTCAAATTCGAAGATTACAAGGTTTAAACTGATATTAGAAATGAAATTCAGCTCATCAGCTACAAATGCTCGCGCTGATCCGCGGAACATGGGTATCAGAGAGGTTCAAACTAATATTACCACTTCTAAGTCTGGCTTCGAAACCTCACAATTTTTGCAAAGGGGTCAGCCGTTGAGAATTCATGTATGGGGTTGACACGATGACTTCCGATTACTCTGTCTTCTAAAGTTCCAAAATCAAATCAGCATTTTTGGATCCTACTCCATTCTAGCGCAGGCGCCGGTGCTGATCAACAAACCATTCATTTTTGCGAAATAAATGTAGGGCAAACCTCATCTCCTTCAGCACCCTTGCTCTGAGAACAAAGAACCTGGCGAATATAATCTCTGGTAAGAACCCTTGGTAGGAGTTCAAAGTATTTTCTGAGAGATGCAGATCTAGGCATTCAACGTGATTGTTATATTGTATCAAATTATCCACCACTGGGCCTAATCTTATCTGCAAAAGAAGAAAACGTGTTAGTGCCTACATGAAGTTTTGAACATTACTACAGGCCTAGCTATTTGGTTTGTAGGATTTGTAAAATGCACTGACATGCCATCTTCGATCTGACATGATTAACATGGGCATTTGATTACATTCTAGAAAAATGTAGCCTTCTTCACAAGAGGTTGGAGTGGATGAAAAGTTCCCTAACAAAACTAGTACAAATGAATCCAAAGGAGAGATGCTTATTGATTGGGGGACATGTATGTACTGAAATTGTCCAAAAGAACCTTCACTGTGCGCGGTTTCGGGGTCAAGATTACCGAAATCATTTTCTGAATGACAGATGAACAAACATCTTCAAAATTAGAAATAATGTTAATTTGTAGAAGGAGAGGTAGAATGCGGCTATTGTACCTGAACTGGTGTGGATCCAATAACAAGTTCGGAGCATTTGTTAGACGAGTAGCCCACCAATGTCAATTTCAGCGCAGAAATGACATTGATTTTTGTTGTACCTTCTTGATCAACTACAAGTAATCTCTCAAGTGCAGGTGTGTCCTGGATGACCATACCGTGGTACACATCTTGTGATGTCTTCCTGCCCCACTAGCAACACACATAAATAATCCAGAGAGTCATGGAGGTGATGTGAAAGGTACTCAACCCATTGATCACCTGAAGACAAAGGTACTCGAGTGCAGTACAGCCACGGAGCATGTGCTCCATGTCACACTTTGAGAGGCAGACGGTGACGAGCTTGAGGTGCTTCAGTCATGGTAGAATAAGAGCGAGCGCGTCATTAAGGGGCGGGAAATGGCAATTCCTGAACTTGGCGATGCGCAGCGTGGGCGCGAGGCGGAATGCGGACGTTAGCAGCGACTGCATATGCCCATCATCAAAAGTGAGCTCCTCGAGCTGATCTAGGGCGGGGGATCGGAACAAGTCGTCAAGCTTGTATCGGTCCTTGCCGTTGGAACGGAACTTGCCCATTCTAAGGCCTTTGGTTGGTCCAAGGTGACTGCCGAGGATCTTGGAGAACACATCCAAGCTTTTGTGATAGCCATGGCAAAGCTCGTGGGTGTCGATGAGGTTGAGAAGGCTGGAGTTCCATAGGGGGCGCCACTACCGGGAAAGCAGGGTTGTCCGCGCCCCATATTTGATTGGGAGGAGGGAGATGATGACTCTCAACATATCACCGGGGAGGCTGCAGACTAAGTCTAGGCCTTGTAAGTGCATCTAGTGCCACCCCTAGTTGGTTTTGGAGTATTGACGACAAACCTAGTTGAGGGACTAATTTGTTTGTGAGAATTGCAGGATAACACAGGTAAAAGTCCCTCATTGATTCGGTTTTCCTACCAGAGATGACCCCTAAAAATGTATGAAGACATTGAAGTCAAAGAAGGTATATGGAGATATTCACATTGAAGACTATGACAAGAGAAGACACCACATGAAGCCTATGGAGCTCGAAGACTTAGATCTTTCGTAGTTCTTTTTCTTTTGTGTTGAGTCATAGGAACCACCGTACTGTTAAGTGGGGTCCAAGAGAACCAGTCAGAATGACTGAAGTGATGCCTAACCAAAACCTATGTCTTCGAGTGAAGACTATGAGAGCGAATCTTGTCCAGAGTCGGACAAGTCAGCTTTGCTTGTAGCCCAAGTAAAGTTGCCGTGTGAGTTTGAAATCTGACCGTTGGAACACGTGTCAGTTCCTTAGTGACCCAGGGTCATTTCGGACAAATCAGGTCGGGTTGCCAAGTGGCTATAAATAGCCCACCCCCACAACCATAAACGGTTGGCTGCTCAGATTGAGAGTACGGCTTTTGTCGTTTGAGAGCAACCCACCTCGAAGCCTTTGAGAGAGAATTCCTTGCGAGGATAAAGCCCTAACCACCCAGAGCCAGAGAGAATTGGGCATCACTTAAGTCTTCTTGTCTGTGTGATCTGAAGACTTATTACACTTGAGGACTGTGCATCCTCCAGCCGGTTAGGCGTCGCGTTCTGAGCATCCAAGAGACATTGTGGATTGCCGATGAACGAAGTTTGTGAAAGTTTGGGAGTCTACCTTGAAGACTTACCAGAGTGATTGGGCGAGGTCTGTCTGAAATTAGCTCAAGGGGAATACGGTGAGGACTGGGTGTCCAGGACTGTGTGTCCTAAGGTTTAAATACCTAGCCGCCCCAACCAGACGTATAGTTGTCACAGCAACTGGAACTGGTCCAACAAATCATTGTCTTCAGCGTGTCACTGGTTTCATCTTCCCTTCCCTTTACTTACTGTTGCTCCTTGTGAAGTCATTGTATGTTTGCACTATCTTTTGTCTTCACTGAGTGACTGCATGTTCTGTATGGCTTCATAATATCTTCCTACCTGATCCTTACTACATTGCTGCTATTAAGTCATTGTGCTTTCACTTTATTGAATACTTGACTATGGCTTGCCTAGTGTAGTCTACCTTCCGCTGCATGGTAATAGGTTTATTTCTATCGTTTGTCTTCATAACTTCCACGTTTTGAAGACTTTCATAAAAATCGCCTATTCACCCCCCCTCTAGTCGATATAACGCACTTTCAATTGGTATCAGAGCAAGGTGCTCCCTTGTTCTGTGTGATTCGGTTTAACCACCTGGAGTTTTAGCTATGTCGACTGCAGGGATAATTAAAGTCTCCGCTGCGTGCCCCGTCTTCGATGGAACTGAATATCCCTACTGAAGAATAAGATGCGCATGCATCTTGAAGCCATTGATGTCGACCTATGGTATGTCGTCGAAAACGGCGTTCCCAAGGCTGGAGAAGGTGTCACTGCTGCTGATGTCAAGAAATTTGTTCAACTGGACTCTACTGCCAAGAATATCATCTGTGGTCACCTGACCAAAGGACAGTATGGCCGTGTGAGTGCTTTGAAGACATCTAAGCTGGTCTGGGACTGGCTCTCCAAGGTCAATGAAGGCATCTCAACCCAGAGAGATCAGAGAATCAGTGTCCTTCGCAACCTCTTCAACCGCTTCAAGCGAAATGACAATGAGAATGTCCAGCACACTTTGACCGACTCACTGACATCACAAATGAGCTTCAAGCCCTCGGCGCTACTGAGATCACCAAACATGAAGTCGTCAAGACACTACTGAGATCACTTGATAGTTCGTTTGACATCCTAGCCCTGATGATTCAAGAACGTCCTGATTTCAAGACACTCGATCCATCTGACATACTTGAGAGGCTCAACACACATGAGTTTCAGCTTTCTGAGAAAAGAGATATCTACGGTCCAAACTATGGGCGAACTCGTGCCTTGAAGGCAAAAGCTGTCTCCTCATCTGAAGAAGAATCTGACAGCAGTTCTGATGATCCTGAAGACATTGGAAGGGAACTTGCTATGCTTGTGAAGAAGTTCCAAAAATTCACCAAGAAGAAAGGCTTCAGAAAGTCTTCCCGATCAAGCTCAAGGAATGATGAAGCTTCTGCTCACAACTACAAGAAGAAAACATGTCACAAGTGCAAGAAACCTGGCCACTTCATCTCTGAGTGTCCACAGTGGGACAATGAGAACAAAAAGAAGAAGAAGAGCAAGGAATATGACTCTGACGACAAGAAGAAGAAGAAATACTCAAAGTCTTCGTCCAAGTCTTCCTCAAAGTCTTCATCACACAAGAAGAGCTCATCTGGCAAGGCACGTGCGTTTGTTGGCAAGGAAATGGATTCAGAGGAGGAGTCCGCTTCTGAGGAGGCGGAGGTGGAGTCTGAGGAGGAGTCCGATTCAGGCGTCGCAAGTCTGGCTACAGCATACGTTGCCAAGTCCATCTTCAATACTGAAGACAATGACCTCGTCACCGACACCGATGCAAATGACAAGGACTACTCCGCTTCTACCTACTGCTTCATGGCATCGCGGTGCCAAGGTAAACACACGCACTACTCACTATCAAACATCTAGTGACGATGACTCTGATTGTGATTCAAAACCCAGCTACAGAACACTTGCTAAAATTGCAACTGAATAACAGAAAGCTATGGAACATATTCAAAAAATGTTAGACAGAAGCGATGATCTGTTAGGTGCTGAAATGACTCGATCTGAATCCTTAATTGAAGACATAAAAAATCTTCACGTTAAGTATCAGGAACTTGAAAGTCGTCATGAAACTCTCTCAACAACTCATGAAAAGCTTTCCTATGATTATCTTCAAAGGAAGCAAGATCTTGAGAAATTGAGAGCGGTTCATGAAGATCTTCAAAAGGAAAACGAGTCACTTCGCGCCAAACAGATCAGTCCGCTCAGGAAGGATTTGAACCACCATGTCTTAAATGCATTGAGCGTGATAATGCTACTTCTGTTGCTGAATGTTCTACTGCTACTACTGTTGCAATATCTTCAACTGTTGATGTGGTAACTAACCCCTCTGCTGAGGATACCACTGCTATTGCTGATGAGAATGCTAGGTTGAAGACATTGCTTGAAACAGGGATGTACAAAAGTCTTAAAGGGCATCAGACACTATGTGATGTCCTCAAAAAGCAGATACTGAACCGAAACCCGAGGAAAGAGGGTGTTGGGTTCGTAAGGAAAATGAATGCTGATGGCTCTTACTGGAAACCTGAGCAGTACCCCAAAACCATGTGGGTTGCTGCAAAGGAACCTTCAGCAGACCCATCCAATCTATCTGGCTTCACTTGTGCTAACCCCATTATCATTGATGAATCCTTTGATGCAAACTATATACTGTTTAAGAATCAGAATGGTGAAGTGTTTGCCAGGTACATTGGTACTAACTGCAGGAATGGACCGCCTATGAAGAAGATCTGGGTTCCGAAAAGGTGTCTGGAGAATCTTCCTGTGAATGTCATCATGACACCTCACGTGAAGAAGACAAACCTCAGACCAAAGGCTTCATACGGTCCAAAGGCTTCATACAGACAGAGGACTCACCTGAGTCGCACTAACGCAAATGTTTTGCAGGGAAACCATACTCAGGCATATGAATATGAGAGCGGTTCATCAAACCGCCATGTTCATAAGACCAAGAACTATTCTGCTTATTCTTATGAGTACTATTGTCCGCCTGCAAGACTGTTTGCTAGGGCTCCAAAGCCAAAATTCTCAGATGCTGCACTTAGACTTATTGCTTCTCAGCCACCCTTGAAGATGTGGGTGGCTAAGAAAGCTTAACTCTCTTTTGCAGGGAAAGGTCTCCAGCAGAAAACCAAAATCGTCTGACGCCATTGCTGGGGACCTTAAACATCTTGTAGGGCGCAAGATCAAATGCCCGAATGGTCTTACTATGTACTTCGTTCCTGAATCGCTTGCTACTCTCCCTATTAGTCCTAATCTGGATCTAAGCTTTCATAACCCATTGGTTCGTCAAATGTTTTTGCTTCACAATGCTCTTGGTGAAGCCTATCCCCCTAACTGCACTGTAGGGTACGACACCAGCGTCTTCAGAATGGATTATTGATAGTGGGTGTACAAATCACATGACTGGCAAAAGAAGTCTTCTTATGGACTCAACCTTACGTCCATCCGACAAGAGCCACATCACATTTGCTGACACTGGTAAAAGTAAGGTATTGGGTCTAGGTAGAGTTGCAATCTCAAGGGATCAACACATGGACAAAGTCATGCTTGTTGAATCCCTTGGCTTCAACTTAATGTCTGTCTCAATGCTTTGCGATTTGAACATGATCGTAATATTTGGAAAATATCGTTGCCTTGTACTAATGGAATCTGACAAGTCTCTAGTGTTTGAAGGGTATCGAAAAGATGATCTGTACGTAGTAGATTTCTCAGCAGGACCACAGCTTGCCGTATGTCTTCTAGCAAAAGCTTCAGAATGCTGGCTCTGGCATCGGAGGCTTGGGCATGCTGGCATGAGGAACCTCCACACCCTTGCGAAGAAGAAGCATGTCATAGGCATCGAGGGCGTCAAGTTCAAGAAAGATCACTTATGCGGTGCCTGTGAAGCAGGGAAGATGACGAGGGCCAAACATCCCTTCGAAGACAATCATGACCACTACTCGACCCTTCGAACTGCTTCACATGGATCTTTTCGGTCCCACTCATTACTCAACTCTTACTACTACTGCATGCCTCTATGGCTTCGTTATTGTTGATGATTACTCTAGATACACTTGGGTGCACATAATCCTTTACAAGACTGAAGTGCAGGATGTCTTCAGACGCTTCGCCAATCGAGCTATGAACAATTATGGCGCCAAGATAAAGCACATCAGAAGTGACAATGGCACTGAATTCAAGAACACTGGCCTTGATACATATCTTGATACCTTGGGCATCACACATGAATTCTCAGCCCCGTACACGCCACAGCAGAATGGCGTCGTCGAACGCAAGAACAGAACACTCATTGAGATGGCCAGAACGATGCTAGATGAATACAAGACCCCAAGAAAATTCTGGCCTGAAGCCATTGATACTGCATGCCATACAATCAATCGTGTTTATCTTCACAAGCTTCTGAACAAGACATCTTATGAGCTCCTTACTGGCAAGAAGCCAAATGTCAGTTACTTCAGAGTATTTGGCGCAAGGTGCTGGATCAAGGACCCACATCACACCTCAAAGTTTGCACCAAAAGCACATGAGGGTTTTATGCTTGGATATGGAAAGGATTCGCACTCCTACAGAGTCTTCAATCTCTTTCATTACAAAGTGGTTGAAACAGTGGATGTGCGGTTCGATGAGACCAATGGTTCACAAAGAGAGCAACTGCCAAATGTGCTAGATGAAGTTCCATCCAGTGAATCAATCAAGCTAATGGGAACTGGAGAAATTATACCTTCTGAAGCTCATCCTGAAGAAGAACTTATCATCTCAGCACCTGATCAACATGAAGACAATGCTCAGCCTGAAGACATTCCTTCTAACAACGACAATGATCAGCAAGAGCAAAGTCTTCGCCCTGTACATCCTCGCGTTGCCAATGAAGTGCAGATTGAAAGAATAATTGATAGCATCAATGCACCCGGTCCACTCACTCGTTCAAGGGCAACTCAGCTAGCAAATTTCTGTGGGCACTTCGCATTCGTCTCAATAACAGAACCCAAGAAAGTTGAAGAAGCCTTCATGGAACCTGAATGGATTCAAGCTATGCAAGAAGAGCTTCAACAGTTTGAGCTGAATAATGTATGGGAACTAGTTAAGCGTCCTGATCCACGGAAGCACAATATAATAGGCACCAAATGGATATACCGCAACAAGCAAGATGAGCATGGTCAAGTTGTCAGAAACAAAGCTCGTCTCGTTGCTCAAGGATATACTCAAGTGGAAGGCATTGACTTCGATGAAACATTTGCTCCTGTGGCTAGACTTGAAGCCATACGCATACTGCTGGCCTATGCAAATCATCATAACATACTTCTATATCAAATGGATGTGAAGAGTGCTTTTCTCAATGGCAAGATTGAAGAAGAAGTGTATGTTGCACAACCGCCTGGCTTTGAAGATCCAAAACATCCTGACATGGTATACAAGCTCAACAAGGCACTGTATGGCCTCAAACAAGCCCCTCGGGCCTGGTATGACACACTCAAATACTTCCTGAAGAGCAAAGGCTTCATACCTGGTTCCCTAGACCCCACTCTCTTCACGAAGACATATGATGGTGAACTGTTTGTGTGCCAAATATATGTGGATGACATTATCTTCGGCTGCACCAATCAGAAGTACAGTGAAGAGTTTGGATATATGATGCAAGAGCAATATCAGATGTCCATGATGGGAGAGCTGAAGTTCTTCCTCGGTCTTCAAATACGACAACAACGCAACGGCATCTTCATATCTCAAGAGAAGTATCTCAAAGATTGCCTGAAGAAGTTCGGTATGCAAGACTGCAAAGGCTTCACAACACCAATGCCAGCCAAACATCATCTGGGTCCCGACGACAATGGTAAAGAGTTCGATCAAAAGGTATACCGCTCCATGATTGGTTCTTTACTTTATCTATGTGCATCTAGGCCAGATATTATGCTTAGTGTTTGCATGTGTGCTCGATTTCAAGCGGCACCAAAGGAGTCGCATCACTTAGCTGTGAAGCGAATTCTTCGATATTTGGCTCACACCCCAACTCTAGGATTATGGTATCCAAAGGGCTCAGAGTTTGATCTGGTTGGATTCTCGGATGCTGATTATGCTGGTGACAAAGTTGATCGCAAGTCTACATCAGGCACATGTCACTTTCTGGGACGATCACTTGTATGTTGGTCTTCAAAGAAGCAGAACTGTGTATCTCTCTCCACTGCTGAATCTGAATACATTGCTGCTGGATCTTGCTGCGCTCAGCTTCTGTGGATGAAGCAAACACTCAAGGACTATGGCATTCATCTGAAGCAAGTGCCACTTTACTGCGACAACGAAAGCGCCATCAAGATCGCCAACAACCCAGTTCAGCACTCGAAGACAAAGCACATTGAAATTCGTCATCACTTTCTCAGAGATCATGTTGTGAAGGAAGATATTGATATCATACACGTCAACACTGAAGAGCAATTGGCAGATATCTTCACCAAGCCCTTGGATGAGAAGAGATTTTGCAAGTTACGGTGTGAGCTAAATATCCTGGAATCCTCAAATGTCCTGTGATCAGGCACACATCCTAACCCTTATGCATATTGATGACTTAGATGTGCAACACACGAAGTAAAGTATATCTTCAATCAATGAAGACATACATTCTAAGTGTGAATACATTAATGTGGAATTTGACTTCGGAGCGCCACGATAATTGTGCGCCGTGTCTGGGTCTAATACTTCCTATACGGTGGGTAACGCCACCACCAAATGTTCTATTTTGAAGTGTTTCACTCATGGCGTTACCTTGCAATGTCTTCACATTTGGTTTGGCTTCGATCTCAACATATCTTCATGATTATCTTCACTATGTTGATTATATATATATATATATATATATATATATATATATATATATATATTAGTGTTCTGTCCTCTACAGCATTCACTTATAGCTATGTCTTCATTGTTGAATCTTTTGAACTAAGTGAATGTGATCGGACCCTAACCTCTCTATGCTTTCTATCTCAAATTCTATCTCTCCAAATCATATGCATTCTATTGAAACTGTCGAATGTCTTCTCTGCGTCCTTGTCAGCAGAAGATACAGAGACAACCATTAAGTCCGTTTTCAATGCTCATTCCTCCACATGAAACCCGGAGAAGTAGGAACGACCACCCGACAATCAAGGCGTGCGTGGGACGTGGAACAAACCCCAAAATTCCGCATAATGGCCACGTGTTCCTCAGATGCGAATCGCCAGGGGCACCTGTGTAATAGCACAGTGCCGCCCATGTACCTATAAATACACACTTCACAGCGGTCATTATCTCTTCTTCCACTCTCGCACGAACCCTAGCGCCACCGCTAGCCCTCGACGACGCCGGCGACGAAGCGCTTCGCTGCCGCAACCTCTCCGACGCCGTCTTCACGCCGACCGCGGACATCGTCCTCTCCGCCGTCGCCGTAGGTGTCCTCCGTCGCCAAGTTAGGGCACGGAAGATCGAACTGCTCGGCCTCATCTTCCACTTCGTCTAGTAGTTCTTAGTGTGGTAAATAAAACTTCCTTTTTACAGCACCATTGATCCTATGGATTTGTCACTTTCTACCACAAGCAGTTTCTATTCACACAAGTTAGATCTCTCTCATACTGCATCTCATAACATGCCTAGTATATTCACTTATGCTTCACAAAGTAGTTAGATTCCTCACTTGTACTGATCTGTGGATTCGTACAAATCTGGAACCAACTCCTTATCTATGAGTGAATGTCTTCGCAAAATGAGGTCAATGTCTTCTAAACTGATTTATCTTCAAAATCTTCTGAGAATGCATATGACCTCTTCCCCTTCCCTCGCACCTTAATGCTGTCACAGGTACATGTCCGTGGGAGAATCCTTTGGTTCTCATAGTCTGCATTCATTTGAAGAATTCTTACAGCATCACATTAATTCTCTCGAAGCCAGTTCCTGTTGGTCCAGCAAGCGAAAACCTTTGAAGCCTTTGAACGTGTTGAAGCCTTTCAAGTTAAAGTTTATGGCTTCAGAGAAAGCAGCAAGGAAGGGTGGCAGAAAGCATCATGGAGAAACATCCAGAGATCTGCCAGATGAACTCTCAGAACTGTACAAGACAGATCTTGAAGAGGATTACAATCAGCGTAAGACCCGAATCCAATGGATTCGAAGATATTGGGCAGAACAATGGTTCAAATACCAATTTGTAACCCAAGAATATGCTGAGAAAAATGCCATCAAGAGACCGTGGGGAGATATCCAATAGAAGAATCTTCTACCCAGGTCCAGAGATGAAGCCATTGCTCAAGCCTTCTATCTCTGCATGGTCCGTGGGCCACAGCCAGCTGATGCACACCCATCGTCACTACTATGGTGTCATGACGACAATCTGTTCTAGCGCAACTTCCAGTTTGCCCAGAACTCAGCATTGAAGATGGCACAGAAGACTTTGGGGCTAGACTTCAACCTTGGTCCCTCAGCACCAAGGGCAGATGGCACACGAGATGCAGAACCCAATGTCATCGGTCCTTTCTCCAACCTTGAAGGCCTCATCACCCGCATCTTAGTTCAAGGGACTGCAGTGAATGAGCCTGCAGCTGACGCTGAATCAGAAGAAGCTCCTGCAGCACCAAAGACAAAGAAGATGAAGAAGCCTAAAGCTTCAAAGCCTGCCCCCTCACCAAAAATCTCAAGGGTGAAGCCACTGGCAACTGCACCTCCTGAAGACAGTGTGCAGTCCGAAGACTTATCTCGCATCTCCAAGCCCCAGAAAGTCAAGATGCCTCTGCCTCACACCGGACAAGAGCTAAATGCTACTGCCATTCTGCGCAATGACGACATTGATCTGTCAAGTGATGAAGATCTAGCAGATGACGCTCTTGAGCAACTCAACAAGAGCAAAGAAGAAGCAGAAATCTTCAATGATCTGCCTCTCTTTGATGTGACCATCATCCACAACTTCATTGACGAGTGGTTTGACACGCCAAACATCAGCTTTGAAGATCTGCAGCTACCAATTGGCCTCAGTGTCGCCTTCCAAGGCACCATTGCTTCAGAACTCGCTATTGCCCAGCGCATTGTTGAGCTGAAGCAAAAGATTGACTATGAAAAGGCTCAGTTCAAGAAGCATATGGCCAAGCTCAGCGTGCAGGAAGTGAAGAACTTCAAGAGTATGATGCACGAGCTCAAGGAAGCCTTTGTAAAGAAACATGCAGAAGCTCAGGGTTCACATGAGCGCATGAAGACTCTGGCTGACAGATGTGTGCAAGCCTACAATGAGGCTGAGAAGCGCAAGGCCCTTGGGCGTCCTGGCATCGACCCCAGGATGGCCGCAAAGAAGAAGAAGAAGCCTGCTACGGCTGAACCTGATGCACCAAGGCAGGAAGCAGTTCCTATTGTCTTCCCAACTAAAATGACTGGCTCGAAGTCAAAAAGCCGGTCAACAGCTTCAGATCTCAAGAAGACAAGGATTGCTGAGGCTGAAGCTAGGAAGAGGAAACATTCTGAAGCCTCTCCAACTGCCCCCTCCAAGAAGAAGAGGAAGACCAAGAAAGATCGGGCTGCTTCCACAGAGCCCATGATAGTTGAACCCATTTCTATGGTCTATCCTGAAGCTGAACGCCAACTGACCATCCATGAGCCTGCTTCCATAGAGGCTCATGAAGCTAAAGACTTTCCAGCAGCTGATCCCATTGCTGCTGAAGACATTGGTCAACATGACAATGTAGAAGATGGTACAGTCCTTCCTCAGAACAGCGAACTCATCAGCATTGGTCGTCCACTGACGCCAATTGCACAGGATGCTTCATGGGCGGATCGCCCACAAGAGGAAGAAGACTTTGAGGCCCAGCCCACTCCAACTCCACAGGCGTCGCCCGCGTTGCGCAGGCTTCGCAAAGGTCCAAGGCCTCAAGTCTCTGCTGAAGACAATCCGGCTGCATCAGCCGCGGAAGATGAAGTCCCACACGTTGCCACTCCACTGTCCCATCAAGAAGCAGTTCTCAAGGAGAACGTGCTTGAAAATCTTGCGGCTGCCACAACCACCAATGAAGCTAATGTGGAGCCCTCCCCAATGGAAAAAGAAGACAGCAAAGCCACTGATCCCGTCACTTCTGTTCCTGAGTCTGCTGCCGGTCCACAGTTCAACTATCATGTTGAGCACAGGCCTCAGGTACAGAAGCCAATCCCAAGATTGCCAAGGTTCCCAGGTCCTGCATCAGCACCTGGATCCTTCAATATCAATGGCTTCAGGGCAGACAACACATTCTTCGATAGCTCCAGGAACCCCTACTCAAGGGAAAGGATATCATCTGATCGGTTCTGGAGCTATCCTCAGCGAAGCTGTTACTCATGCATTCTTTACAACCAAGGTCGCATCTTCCCACACAAGCGCCTTGACATTGAAGCCATAGCTGGTCTGCCTTGTCTGGAAGAAGCTTTGGATTGCTTCAAGGAAGTTGGACTGCTGCCGTTCGTTACTGACCAAGAGCATTGGAATGAAGAGCTGCTGCTCCAATTCTATGCCACACTTCATATCCACAGTTATAGCAGAGATCCGAAGACTTGGGTCCTGGAGTGGATGACCGGAAATGTTCATCATGAAGCCAATGCATTTGACATCATTGAGCTCACTGGTTTGCCCACTCCTGGCGATCTCTACGAGCATGGCTGTCAGCTGCATAGTGAAGCCATTGAGAGCATCTTTAAGAGGCCGGAACCTGATATGAGTCAGATGCTCAGCATGATGAAGCAATTGCCCCAAGATGCTGCTTATCCAACAGAGTTCTTTGTTGAAGACCTTGAGTATCTGCCATGAACCATCTATCACATCATCACGCGAACTTTCTAGCCCATCAAAGGGCACTCTCCAAATGCCAAGCTTGAGGGTGCAATGAAGACTTTGGTCTTCTATATCCGCCAACTTGCTGCATTAGGCTCTAATCTGTTTGGCTTGAAGTTCTACGCCCCATGGGTAATGCGGCTAATTAAACTTCACTCTGATATCTCATATCAGCCATCTGCTCGCAATCATAGGATTTTTCTGACTGATGTGGATATCTCTACTGAAGCCATCTATCCTGAGCCTGCAAAGGAACCTCTAAGTCTTCAGAATGCAGAGCATCAGAGTTTCTCACAGAACATTGAAGGAGTTGAAGCAGTCACTCTGGTGTATCCTTTGGCTGGCACTACATGTGCACCACACCCTGCGTCTACTGAAGCCACTGATAGTACAACTGCTCCAAGACCCAAGAAGCGCACTCGTGTTCTCAATGACCAAGAGCTTCTTGTGGCTCTTCATCAGAAACAGGATAGGCATCATGACTGGCTGAAGCGTCAGATGAAAAGCCTCTTGGTGGAAGTTAATCACATTCGCAATCTTGCCACCAAGAATGCTTTCGTTGCCCATGAAACCTGTCGCCGTACATGGAAAGGGCTAACGATGATGTGTTCTGAAGATGATCTCCAAGAGGATTGCTTCACTGAGCGATTCAAGTTGACTCCACACCTCCTCGAAGAGCTGTGCTGCTAGGAACTCCACCCCTTGAAGACTCTGAGTTCTCTTCATCTGCTGCAACAGTGACTGCCAGAGTTATCGAGGATGAAGATGATGCTACTTCACCATCACCTCCTTCGGCACGCGTCAACTCTGCTCCAAGCTCTTCAGCACCGCCAAACACCACCAACGACCCTGCTACTTCACCTACTCCGCATGGGAATGAGTAGATGCTCTATGTCTTCAAACCTTTTTGGTCCTTACTGACAAAAGGGGGAGAATCATATGAGGTTGACAGTCTTCAAGCGGGTCCATATGGGCGGGTGCTTTATATTTTGCTTCGTGCTTACAACTCTCGTTTTGCTACATTTGGTTCTTTGAGTTGTAACACTTAAACTCGATGGTCGTCTGCTACTTATCTGCCACTTTGTTTTGCGATGATAAATTCCGCATGTGCGACGATAAATTCTGCACTTAGATCATTCTGCAGACGTCCATTTTCCATTATGCATGTCATTATCTTCATATACTTTCACATGCATAGTGGATTGTCATCATAAGTTGAAGTGGATCTCCACAAGTACAACCTGCCATGTGCATTTGCATTCCAAAAGCAAATTACCTATATGCACATCTTCAGGGGGAGCCCTTGCAACTTATGAAGACAATTCCTTATCCTTTACAATTTCACAGATTATATTCCCCGTTGAAAACTTCAACTAGTTTGTCATCAATCACCAAAAAGGGGGAGATTGTAAGTGCATCTAGTGCCACCCCTAGTTGGTTTTGGAGTATTGACGACAAACCTAGTTGAGGGACTAATGTGTTTGTGAGAATTGCAGGATAACACAGGTAAAAGTCCCTCATTGATTCGGTTTTCCTACCAGAGATGACCCCTAAAAATGTATGAAGACATTGAAGTCAAAGGTGGTATATGAAGATATTCACATTGAAGACTATGACAAGAGAAGACATCACATGAAGCCTATGGAGCTCGAAGACTTAGATCTTTCGTAGTTCTTTTTCTTTTGTGTTGAGTCATAGGAACCACCGTACTGTTAAGTGGGGTCCAAGAGAACCAGCTAGACTGACTCAAGTGATGCCTAACCAAAAACCTATGTCTTCGAGTGAAGACTATGAGAGCGAATCTTGCCCAGAGTCGGACAAGTCAGCTTTGCTTGTAGCCCAAGTAAAGTTGCTGTGTGAGTTTGAAATCTGACCGTTGGAACACGTGTCAGTTCCTTAGTGACCCAGGGTCATTTCGGACAAATCAGGTCGGGTTGCCAAGTGGCTATAAATAGCCCACCCCCCACAACCATAAATGGTTGGCTGCTCAGATTGAGAGTACGGCTTTTGTCGTTTGAGAGCAACCCACCTCGAAGCCTTTGAGAGAGAATTCCTTGCGAGGATAAAGCCCTAACCACCCAGAGCCAGAGAGAATTGAGCATCACTTAAGTCTTCTTGTCTGTGTGATTTGAAGATTTATTACACTTGAGGACTGTGCATCCTCCAGCCGGTTAGGCGTCGCGTTCTGAGCATCCAAGAGACATTGTGGATTGCTGGTGAACAAAGTCTGTGAAGGTTTGGGAGTCTACCTTGAAGACTTACCAGAGTGATTGGGCGAGGTCTGTGTGACCTTAGCTCAAGGGGAATACGGTGAGGACTGGGTGTCCTGAGCTGCGTGTTCAGGACTGGGTGTCCGGGACTGTGTGTCCTAAGGTTTAAATACCTAGCTGCCCCAACCAGATGTACAGTTGTCACAGCAACTGGAACTGGTCCAACAAATCATTGTCTTCAACGAGTCACTGGTTTCATCTTCCGTTCCCTTTACTTGATGTTGCTCCTTGTGAAGTCATTGTATGTTTGCACTATCTTTTGTCTTCACTGAGTGACTGCATGTTCTGTATGGCTTCATAATGTCTTCCTACCTGATCCTTACTACATTGCTGCTATTAAGTCATTGTGCTTTCACTTCATTGAATACTTGACTATGGCTTCTCTAGTGTAGTCTACCTTCCGCTGCATGGTAATAGGTTTATTTCTATCGCTTGTCTTCATAACTTCCACGTTTTGAAGACTCTCATAAAAATCGCCTATTCACCCCCCCTCTAGTCGATATAACGCACTTTCAGGCCTGTTGGAGTCGCTTGCAGTTCTAGCTCGCCTATAACGCCTCAAGACCGTTGCGCCAGTTGTCTTCCAGTTATTCGCTATTGTTGCCATGTCATTCGCTTGTGTGTTGCATCTTGTCATGTCATCATGTGCATTGCATCATCACGTTTTCAAAACTTGCATCCGTCCCGGTCTCCTCGTTCTCTCTGTTGTTCGTTCTGAGTCGAGACACACTCGCACGCGCCTGTGGCACGTCCGAAATATTATTTTATAAGTGGTCAGAAAATGTTCTTGGAATGGGTTGAAAGTTGACATGCGGTGTTGTTATGTTGTTAGTAGACCGCCTGTCAAATTTCATGGCATTCGGAGTTCGTTTGATAGCCCAAACGTTAAACTATAGCGGCAATAGTAGCCGGTCTATTGTCGGACGTTTTTGGTCTCCGGAAACAGTTGCCGGACTGCTCTCCTTCTCTTCTCTCTTCACAGCCCACTTCCACTCTAAACCAGCCCATCAAACCCCTGCCTCTGTGGCCTTTTGTCAGACCCCGCTCTATCGTCAACCCGCGGCTCTCCTCGCGCGCGTCCGAAAACTCCCCCGAACCCGACCCGGACAGTCGTCACCGTTGGGTCCGGATCATCCCCAAACATCTACAAAACAACTCTGATTCTTTGCTGGGCTCCCCTAAGCTATTTATTCTCGTCCGCCCGATTATGATCGAAGGGACGAGGTTGCCCCTAATCTAATCCACGCGATGTATATATGCGTCCAAACCCTAGTCCTAGGATCTGTCCCATCCATCTCTTCCCATCGCGCCACCGCCACCCACTCACCATCTCCATCGAGATCCTCCCAGATCCCCATCGGCCAACCACCGCTCCACCTCGTCTTCAGCACCAGACCAACTAGAGCGCACCCGATCTAGATCCTCTCCTGCCTCGGACCACCTGCCGTGTTTTCCAGCCACAAGCAGCCAGCCCCTCGCGCGCCTCCTTCCTCGAGCAGGATCTCAACCTGCTGCCGGAGACCACCACCGGCGACAAGAACCAGACCACTGCCCCGTTGTCCCTCTCCTTACCCTGCTGCCTGCCTTCTCTTTCTCTCTGGACTCTCTCACCTCTCTGTTTTCTCCCCGTGCAGAAGCCAGGGAATTCATGGCCTGAGCTCAACCCCGCAGTTGCCGCCTCTCTTCCGTGCAACCTCGTCGCAAAATGGAGCCCCGGCGACCCTCCGCTGAGCTGGCGCCGGGATCCACCTCGTGTCATCCTCTTTTCCTTCATGAGCTCCTCCCCTACGCTCTGACCTACTCTGCTCTCCCTCCTGTCCCTTCGAACAGAAGCAGGAGCATTCCGTCGCGCCATGAAGTTCGATGCCTGCCGCCGGACATGATCCTCACCGGGAACCGCTGCCTCTGCCTTGGTGCACCTTGCCTCTGTCGTTTCCTGCTCGCGTTCGCCTGATCCCAGCGTGCCAAAGACTCGCCAAGTCCCGCCGCCGTGCCCTTGTTTGTCTGTCATGGCCCGCGCCATCCTCGGCGAGCAAGCCACCAGCAGCGCCGCAGCCATCCTCCTCCACGCGCTCGAGTCCTCGAGCGAGGACCTCACTGCGTCACTGGCCTCCTCTGAGCGCCGCCCTTGCCATTCTCCACCGCGGCCGAGCTGCCCATCGACTAGCTTCCTCGAGCTCCTCCTGCTCGTGGCCGCCTCCAACCACTCCAACGGCGCCTCGACCTCGCCACCTCGTCCTTGCTTCGGCAAGCCGCCGGTGAACTGGCCACCCAGGGCGCCCCTGCCTCCATCTTTGTTGCCGCCGGCTGTTTCGAGCAGCAGCGAGCGCGCCGCTCGACCGGATCCTGCCAGCGTTGACCGAGCCTTAGCCCCTCCCATGCTTCCGTTGTAACGGCCCAGCTAGCCGCGCGTGCTTCTGGCCCGTAGGCCCAGGGTGAGCAGCCCCCCCCCCCCCCCCGTGTTCCCTTGTTGGGCTTCCTGTTAAGTTTCGGCCCGAGTGCCTTTTCTTTTTCCGCGAACAAATTTGCTAATTAATCAGAGAACTGTAGTTTTTGCAGAAAACCCCTCCATGTTCATGCATATAATAACTTCAGAACCGTGCATCGGATTAAAATAAGTTATATATGAAACATGACTAGAATTTTGTCTAGTTTCATAATATCCAACTTTCAACCATGTTTAAAATGTTTAAAATGTTGTTTGCATATATTTTGCATAAATGCCATGTTAAAATGCTTTATTTCAAAACTAAATAACCGTAGCTCCAAATTTAATAAACTTCATATGTAAATGGGGTAGAAAAATGCCTAGTTAACACGATGTACTTATCTTGCATGTTTAACAACTCTAAAATATGGTTTAGGGCAGAACAGTACCAAATTCACATTTTGCACATGGGGATTTTCCGGATTTGTTGTTTGTTATATCCGGCCTCATTTAAACTTGCCTAGATAGGTAGTTTTAATATGCTTCACCCCTTGCCATGCTAACCAACATTTAGTATTTTTGAGTACTTAAACGAGAGAGAACTAAATAATTGTTGTGGTGTTTCGTCAATATGCAACTTGTTGCATATTGAGCTCCACTTAACTTGTAGTTCTGTTTGTGCATTTTGACATGCCATGCCTCTGTAAGCCAAACATGCATCATACTTGGTTGTGCATCATGCCATGATTATGTGATGGTTGTTTACCATGTTGTTTGCTTCTTTCCGGTGTTGCTTCTTCGGGTTGGTTCCGATAACGTCGTGTTTGTGAGGATTCGTTCGACTATGTCCGTTTGACTTCCTGATGGACTCGTTCTTCTTCCTTGCGGGATCTCAGGCAAGATGACCATACCCTCGAAATAACTTCTATCTTTTCTTGCTAGTTTCTCGCTCTTTTGCTATGCCGCGATACCTACCACTTGATATATCATGCCTCCCATATTGCCATGTCAAGCCTCTAACCCACCTTTCCTAGCAAACCGTTGTTTGGTTATGTTACCGCTTTGCTCAGCCCCTCTTATAGAGTTGCTAGTTGCAGGTGAAGATGAAGGTTGTTCCATGTTGGAACATGAATTTTGTTAGGATATCATTATTATATCTTGTTTACTTTAATGCACCTATATACTTGGTAAAGGGTGGAAGGCTCGGCCTTATGCCTGGTGTTTTGTTCCACTCTTGCCGCCCTAGTTTCCGTCATACCGGTGTTATGTTCCTTGATTTTGTGTTCCTTACGTGGTTGGGTGTTATGGGAACCCCTTGACAGTTCGCTTTGAATAAAACTCCTCCAGCAAGGCCCAACCTTGGTTTTAACATTTGCCACCTAAGACTTTTTCCCTTGGGTTCTACAGACTCAAGGGTCATCTTTATTTTAAACCCCCGGGCCAGTGCTCCTCCGAGTGTTTGTCCAAACTGGGCGATGTCCGGCGCCCCCTGGGCAACCAGAGTTTATGCCAACCCGACGTCTTGCCCATCTGGTGTGCCCTGAGAACGAGATACGTGCGACTCCTATCGGGATTTGTCAACACATCGGGTGGCTCTGTTGGTCTTGTTTTACCATTGTCGAAATGTCTTGTAACCGGGATTCCGAGTCTGACCGGGTCTTCATGGGAGAAGGAATATCCTTCGTTGACCGTGAGAGCTTGTGATGAGCTAAGTTGGGATACCCATGCAGGGTTTTGAACTTTTGAAAGTTGTGCCCGCGGTTATGAGCAGATGGGAATTTTTTAATATCCGGTTGTAGAAAACTTGACACTTAACTTAATTAAAATGAATCAACCGCATGTGTAGCCGTGATGGTTTCTTTTCGGTGGAGTCCGGGAAGAGAACACGGTATCGTGTTATGCTTGAACATAAGTAGTTATAGGACTTCTTGATCATTATAGCTTATTGACCGTGATTTGCTTCTCTTCTCGCTCTTTTTTGCGTAAGTTAGCCACCATATATGCTTAGTGCTTGCTGTAGCTCCACCTCACTACCCTTTCCTACCCATAAGCTTAAATAGTCTTGATCTCGCGGGTGTGAGATTGCTGAGTCCTCGTGGCTCACAGATACTTCCAAACAGTTGCAGGTGCTGATGATACCAGTGCAGGTGACGCAACCCAGCTAAGGTGGGAGATCGATGAAGTTCTTGTTCGTTGTGTTGTTTCATTGCCGATCGATTAGTAGAGGAGCCCAGTTGGGGCGATCGGGAATCTAGCATTTGGGGTTGTCTTTCTTTATTTGGTTCCGTAGTCGGACCTTGATTGTATTTTGGATGATGTAATGCTATATTTATGTATTGTGTGAAGTGGTGGTTGTAAGCCAACTCTTTATCCCTTTCGTATTCAGTACATGGGATGTGTAAAGATTACCCCTCTTGCGACATGCCCACTATGCGGTTATGCCTCTAAGTCGTGCTCCGACACGTGGGAGATATAGCCACATCGTGGGTGTTACAAGTTGTTAATCAGAGCCTTCCCCGACTTAGGAGCCCCCTGCTTGATCGAATCGCTGACGTTGTTGAGTCTAGAACAAAATGTTTTGAGTCTTATAGGATTATATATATCGGAGAGCAGGATTCTTTTTACTCCTCGGTCCCTTCGTCGCTCTCGTGAGGCCTCCTGACGTAGAGTTTTGACTCTTCTCTCCTCAAATTTCATGAATTTTTTTTAGGATCATGCGGGTATCTTGGAATCGTTCCGATAGTTTTTTGACGAGAACATTGTTCTTGGTGCCTCCTGACATTTAGGGGTTGTGGCAGTGTCCCGAGGAGTTGAGCTCCGAGGTGTTGTCGTCACAATTTTATCATTGCAGTTCTGGAATACCTGAGTTCGCTGACATCGAAAATCTCTTTTATGCAGTTGTTGGTGAGATAACCTCGACGCCACCTAGTACTGGGGCGGTAGTTCGGGAGTATTGCCATAACTGGTATAACAGATGCTTTTCGAAGGTTGAGGTAAATGATTTCCGAAGGTTTCTTGGTTATGTGTTGAAGGATGGATACAGGTGGATGTAGGATTTGTTAGTTTGGGTGAGATATTATGCTTCCCCTGTGTCCCCAACACCTGATTGCATAACCAGAAAGTTTCGGGTGTTTATAAGTGGGAATTCAAGTAGCTCCTAGAATATCTTTCCAACAGACACATGATACGATATGGGATCTACCATATGTTTGTTTTCGGCTTATTTTGCAAGCCAATCCTTTGTTTTTGTTTTGATTTGTGGTATTCGAGTTCCTTCGAAGTCAAGTGTTGATTCCATACCTTCCCTAAGCGGTGTTCTCATATTTCTATGGGAATACTAACACTTTTCGATCAACAAGGTGGTCATGCCAATACATTCCCAAATGATGTCTTTCTCTTCAAGTGGATCTGATCATGTCAACATTCGCAAGACCACCTCTCAGTTTTCCCAACGGTGTTCGTCCATCCGCCCAAGTTGCCTTTGTTTTCCCGCCCTCCCACCCTTTTTCATGAAGGACTCGGATTTCTTTATCAAGTATCCATCTTATGGATGTGAAGCCTCTTTACTCCTCTCTTTCAGTGTTCTTATCCGGTCATTCTCATGAAGATACTAACGGCGCTTCAAGTTCATCATCCGTCATTCTGTTTTCTTCTCTGGTGGATTCAATTCAAGGTTTGTCAATCTTATCCTTTTCCTCATTTCAAATATTTTCTCATGTCAGTGTATCTCTTAATCATTCACTTCTCGCTATTCAATTGTTCTGGAGTGCTGAAGATATCCCAGAAGATTTAAGTTTCTATTCGTAGTCCTTTCAAGCTATTTCGAGGTCTTACCTTATTCAAGCCATTTAATTCAACCGCTACAACCTCTCTTTTAAATCGTCCAAAGGTGTTTCTTTTGAGTGGACCCTAACCCACAGGTCTTTTCCAATAATCTTACCTGACTCTTCTAATTTTCCCGGAGCTTCTCAAATTCTTTTCAATTTTTGACGTAAGAATGGGTTATCATCAGTCATATGTCTTCCTCCAAGATCTTTCAAACTCTTCTCATCGTTGGATGAACCTCTTCGCTTTTGATTCTCCCGGAGTGTCTAAACAATTCTTGATGGTGTTTCTCATCGTCATTCTTGGATTTGAAGACCGAAGATGAGTTTCTCTTCAATCATATATGTTCTCTTGAAGATTCATGGTTATAACTTCATGCCATCCTCTCATAATTGTTTTCAATTGTGAGAATTCTTTTCACCCATCCGGAGCAATTCAGGAGTCTTTTCAGTTTGATTCTCCGGAGCACATCATCTCATAATTATTCATTCCAACTTTCATCTGTTGTTCTCCAAATCATACCGGTGCATCGTTCAAGTTTTCTCTAATCAGATGGTGATCTCTTCGTTCTCATGTATCTAAATTCCCTCAAGTGTCTTCATTCGTTCTCTAATTCTTCCCAGTGTTTCTTTATCTTTTCTTTTTTTCATTTTCAATTCTTATGATGGTTCATTTAAGAATTCTCTTTCGTTTTTATTATAGCAATTCATTCGTTCTTTCAAATCCTACTGGTGGATAGTTGAAGACCTTCTCAAGATTACGCTATATCTCTCCTGAATCCTTTCTACGACAATAAGTAGTATGCCAAATCCATTGCTTGTCATCAATTTAATTGGTGAAGGATATGCATAACGTAATTCTTATTATTGTTTCATCCAAGTGATCTAGTTTCTTCATTCCGAAGTGGTTCATCATATCACATTCTCGGTTCGAGGTGCTTTATATTTCTTCCGGAGTTCCAAACTCTCATCATCATGAGGCTCCATCTAATCATTGCAAGGCTTCTCCTGGAGTTCTTTTTAACTGTCCCTTTCATTTGATCATTCTTTTATTACCGGAGTTCTTCATGGAGGCTGTACTTGTTGGTTCATCAAGGACTTAAATCCCTTCTCGAAGTGTTCATCAAGATTCTTGACAGAGGAGCTCTAGCATTCTTCATCTTGCAATCCGGAGTGCAATTCTTCCTACATTACCTTTTGAGGTGGTTTTATGACACTCTTGACAATTTCCCTTCGTGTGTCATGATTCGCAAGTTGTTAAGAATGAGATAATTAAACCCATCAATATCTTCATTGGAGTTATCTTGGGTGAGATTTCGCCTAAAGCTTTCCCTAAGGATTGTTACTATTTATGGTGCTTATAAATGACTCAAGTTCTTTAGTTATCCTCCCGATGAAATAAGCTTCTCGTCTACTTGTTGATATCAATCTAATCTATTGTTTTCCGTTAGTGGCAGAATTTGACCTCAAGATTTCGAGATGTTGTCCATAAGCCCACAACAAGCTTACTCTTTTCGTTGTTGGTTTCCAACAACTCTGTTTTACCCTTCTTGGAAGGGTGCTTTCCAAACTCATTTGTGGTAGAAGTTGCCTTTTTCTTCTCCATTATTTTGTTCCGACGATCTACCTTCTATTCCTTCATCCGGAGGCATTGTGATGTTGCTCTTTTCTCTCTTCATCCCGATTTCTGAGGATCGTGTTCTTTTCATGCTTATCCATTTAACCGGAGTGTTGTGTCCTCTGCTCAAGTTCTTTCGCCTTATCAAGTCTTGCATCTCTTTTCAACCGGAGTGCTGCCCGAATTTGTTCTTCCGCGTTCCTCTTTTCTAACGGAGTGTTTTCAACTTTGTTCATCTTCGTTGTATTCTTTCTTTCAAATTGTTCAACCTCGCAAGGTTCTTTGGTTTCCCTCATTTGTCAAAGAAGCAACTTAGTTTTACTTTTTCTCTTCCTCTTCCGTTTTCTCACCGGTGCCATCCTAGATCTCGGGACGAGATCCTCTCGTAGTGGTGGAGTGTTGTAACTCCCTGAGACCATTGCGCCAGTTGTCTTCCAGTTATTCGCTGTTGTTGCCATGTCATTCGATTGCGTGTTGCATCTTGTCATGTCATCATGTGCATTGCATCATCATGTTTTCAAAACTTGCATCCGTCCTGGTCTCCTCGTTCTCTCCGTTGTCCGTTCTGAGTCCAGACACACTCGCACGCGCCCATGGCATGTCCGAAATAATATTTTATAAGTGGCCGGAAAATGTTCTCGGAATGGGTTGGAAGTTGACATGCGGTGTTGTTATATTGTCAGTAGACCGCCTGTCAAATTTCATCGCATTCGGAGTTCGTTTGATAGCCCAAACATTAAACTATAGCGGCAATAGTAGCTAGTCTATCGTCGGGCGTTTTCGGTCTCCGGAAACAGTTGCCGGGCTGCTCTCCTTCTCTTCTCTCTTCACAGCCCACTTCCACTCTAAACCAGCCCATCAAACCCCTGCCTCTGTGGCCTTTTGTAAGACCCCCCTCTATCGTCAGCCCGCGGCTCTCTTCACGTGCGTCCGAAAACTTCCCCGAGCCCGACCCAGACAGTCGTCACCGTTTGGTCCGGATCATCCCCAAACATCTACAAAACATCTCCGATTCTTTGTTGGGCTCCCCTAAGCTATTTATTCTCGTCCGCCCGATTATAGTCGGAGGGACAAGGTAGCCCCTAATCTAATCCACGCGATGTATATATGCGTCCAAACCCTAGTCCTAGGATCTGTCCCATCCAACTTTTCCCATCGCGCCGCCGCCACCCACTCACCATCTCCATCGAGATCCTCCCAGATCCCCATCGGCCAACCACCGCTCCACCTCGTCTTCAGCACCAGACCAACCAGAGTGCACCCGATCTAGATCCTCTCCCGCCTCGGACAACCTGCCGTGTTTTCCGGCCACAAGTAGCCAGCCCCTTGCGCGCCTCCTTCCTCGAGCAGGATCTCAACCTGCTGCCGGAGACCACCACCGACGACAAGAACCGGACCACTGCCCCATTGCCCCTCTCCTTACCCTGCTCCCTGCCTTCTCTTTCTCTCTGGATTCTCTCACCTCTCTGTGTTTCTCCCCATGCAGAAGCCAGGGAAGTCATGGCCTGAGCTCGACCCCGCCGTTGCCGCCTCTGTCCCGCACATCCTCATCACAAAATGGAGCCCCGTCGACCCTCCGGTGAGCCGCCGCCGGGATCCACCTCGTGTCATCCTCTTTTCCTTCCTGAGCTCCTCCCCTACGCTCTGACCTCCTCTGCTCTCCCTCCTGTCCCTTCGAACAGAAGCAGGAGCATTCCGCTGCGCCATGAAGTTCGATGCCTGCCGCCGGACATGATCCTCGCCGGGAACCCTGCCTCCGCCTTGGTGCACCTTGCCTCTCCCGTTTCCTGCTCGTGTTCGCCTAATCCCAGCACGTCGAAGACTCGCCAAGTCCAACCGCCGTGCCCTTGTTCCTCTGTCGTGGCCTGCGCCATCCCTGGCGTGCAAGCCACCAGCAGCGCCGCAGCCGTCCTCGTCCACGCGCTCGAGTCCTCGAGCGAGGACCTCACTGCGTCCCTGGCCTCCTCCGAGCGCCGCCCTTGCCGTTATCCACCGCGGCCGAGCCACCCATCGACCAGCTTCCTCGAGCTCCTCCTGCTCGTGGCCGCCTCCAACCACTCCAACGGCGCCACGACGTCGCCACCTCGTCCTTGCTCCGGCAAGCCGCCGGCGAATTGGCCACCCAGGGCGCCCCTGCCTCCATCTTCGTTGCCGCCAGCTGTTTCGAGCAGCAGCGAGCGCGCCGCTCGACCGGATCCTACCAGCGTTGACCGAGCCTTGGCCCCTCCCCTGCTTCCGTTGTAACGACCCAACTAGCCGCGCGTGCTTCTGGCCCGTAGGCCCAGGGTGAGCAGCCCCCCCCCCCCCGGTGTTCCCTTGTTGGGCTTCCTGTTAAGTTTCGGCCCAAGTGCCTGTTTTTTTTTGCGAACGAATTTGCTAATTAATTAGAGAACTGTAGTTTTTGTAGAAAACCCCTCCATGTTCATGCATATAATAACTTTAGAACCGTGCATCGGATTAAAATAAGTTATATATGAAACATGACTAGAATTTTCTCTAGTTTCATAATATCCAACTTTCAACCATGTTTAAAATGTTGTTTGCATGTATTTCGCATAAATGCCATGTTAAAATGCTTTATTGCATAACTAAATAACAGTAGCTCCAAATTTAATAAACTTTATATGTAAATGGGGTAGAAAAATGCCTAGTTTAACATGATGTACTTATATTGCATGTTTAGCAACTCTAAAATATGGTTTAGGTCAGAACAATACCAAATTCACATTTTGCACATGGGGATTTTACGGATTTGTTGTTTGTTATATCCGGCCTCATTTGAACTTGCCTAGATAGGTAGTTTTTATATGCTTCACCCCTTGACATGCTAACCAACATTTAATCTTGTTGAGTACTTAAACGGGAGAGAACTAAACAATTGTTGTGGTGTTTCGTCAATATGCAACTCGCTGCATATTGAGCTCCACTTAACTTGTAGTTCTGTTTGTGCATTTTGACATTCCATGCCTCTTTAAGCCAGACATGCATCATACTTGGTTGTGCATCATGCCATGATTATGTGATGGTTGTTTACCATGTTGTTTGCTTCTTTCCGGTGTTGCTTCTTCGGGTTGGTTTGTCATGATTATGTGATGGTCGCGTTTGTGAGGATTCGTTCGACTAAGTCCGTTTGTCTTCTTCATGGACTCGTTCTTCTTCCTTGCGGGATCTCAGGCAAGATGACCATACCCTCGAAATCACTTCTATATTTTCTTGCTAGTTGCTCGCTCTTTTGCTATGCCGTGATACCTACCACTTGCAATATCATGCCTCCCATATTGCAATGTCAAGCCTCTAACCAACCTTTCCTAGCAAACCGTTGTTTGGCTATGTTACTGCTTTGCTCAGCCCCTCTTATAGAGTTGCTAGTTGCAGGTGAAGATGAAGGTTGTTCCATGTTGGAACATGGATTTTGTTAGGATATCATTATTATATCTTGTTTACTTTAATGCACCTATATACTTGGTAAAGGGTGGAAGGCTCGGCCTTATGCCTGGTGTTTTGTTCCACTCTTGCCGCCCTAGTTTCCGTCATACCGGTGTTATGTTCCTTGATTTTGCGTTCCTTACGCGGTTGGGTGTTATGGGAACCCCTTGACAGTTCGCTTTGAATAAAACTCCTCCAGCAAGGCCCAACCTTGGTTTTAACATTTGCCACCTAAGCCTTTTTCCCTTGGGTTCTGCAGACTCAAGGGTCATCTTTATTTTAAAACCCCGGGCCAGTGCTCCTTTGAGTGTTGGTCCAAACTGGGTGATGTCCGGCGCCCCCTGGGCAACCAGGGTTTATGCCAACCCGACGTCTTGCCCATCCGGTGTACCCTGAGAACGAGATACGTGCGACTCCTATCGGGATTTGTCGGCACATCGGGCGGCTTTGTTGGTCTTGTTTTACCATTGTTGAAATGTCTTGTAACTGGGATTCCGAGTCTAATCGGTACTTCCTGGGAGAAGGAATATCCTTCGTTGACTGTGAGAGCTTGTGATGGGCTAAGTTGGGATACCCCTGCAGGGTTTTTAACTTTCGAAAGTTGTGCCCGCGGTTATGGGCATATGGGAATTTGTTAATATCCGGTTGTAGAAAACTTGACACTTAACTTAATTAAAATGAATCAACCGCGTGTGTAGCCGTGATGGTCTCTTTTCGGTGGAGTCCGGGAAGAGAACACGGTCTCGTGTCATGCTTGAACATAAGTAGTTACAAGACTTCTTGATCATTATAGCTTATCGACCATGATTTGCTTCTCTTCTCGCTCTCTTTTGCATAAGTTAGCCACCATATATGCTTACTGCTTACTGCAGCTCCACCTCACTACCCTTTCCTACCCATAAGCTTTAATAGTCTTGATCTCGCGGGTGTGAGATTGTTGAGTCCTCGTGGCTCACAGATACTTCCAAACAGTTGCAGGTCCCGATGATACCAGTGCAGGTGACGCAACCTAGCTCAGGTGGGAGATCGATGAAGTTCTTGTTTGTTGTGTTGTTTCGTTGTCGATCGATCAGTAGAGGAGCCCAGTTGGGGCGATCGGGGATCTAGCATTTGGGGTTGTCTTTCTTTATTTGGTTCCGTAGTCAGACCTTGATTGTATTCTGGATGATGTAATGCTATATTTATGTATTGTGTGAAGTGGCGATTGTAAGCCAACTCTTTATCCCTTTCGTATTCAGTACATGTGATGTGTAAGGATTACCCCTCTTGCGACATGCCCACTATGCGGTTATGCCTCTAAGTCATGCTCCGACACGTGGGAGATATAGCCGCATCGTGGGTGTTACATCGCCCCGCCTCCGCTTGTTGGCAGCCCCGTTCTCCACCTCCGGAGTCTCCTTGTCAGCGGCGCTTTCTAGTAGAAATGGGAGTACAAGGAATATTTAGTTAAAACAGGGCAGTAGAAAAGTGTATTAGTAACTAGAAGTTATTAGGTAGGAATATAGTAAGAAAAGGGAATAACAATTGGTTGCTTAAATACTGCACAATTCATTTGACATTGCGGGGTAACTCGACATATGCAGATAGTTGAAAAGAAAACTTACTTTGAACAAAGTCTGGACGGATGATTTTGTCGGGGAAGTTAGCATATATCTCATGACCATGACCGGGTCATTAAATGAGGTAGATGAACTGGGATAAGAGATGAGATAATATCTCATTAAACTAGTTACCTTGTCGTCCATGAGAAAGAACCCTCAGTATGGTAGATTCCCCAACCGGGCGGAGCTTGGTCGACCGCGAGCAGCGTCAAGAAAGTCGATGGCGATAGGCGGCGGCAAGCGGAAGCGGCAAAATGCGGTGGGCTTTGCCGGCAGCCTGGCAGCGGCAGCAGGCGTCGAGCTAAGTGTTTACCGCCATGATAGGCGGTGCCATGGCATAGACGCGGAGAAGCTTGTGCATGTGTGGATGGGGAACGTACCAGAGGGGCCGAGGGGGTGGCAGGCGGGGTGAGGGTTTTTGTGACGTGGGGATGGTGAGGGTTTTCTTTTTTTCTTTTTTGAATTGGGTGGTGAGGGTTTTCTGTCCCATAAAGAATTTTGGGGGCGACGGTTTGCTAGAGCGAACCGTGTGTGATTGACGCAGCAGGCAAAATGAAAGTCATTACACACGGTTCCAATTTTGGGAACCGTGTGTGATTGACGTACTACCTCCATCCTGGTTTATTGGTCCCCCATTGTAATTTTTACCAAAATTTGGCGAAATATTTAACATACTCAGACATAGATAATAAGCGTACACGTATATAAGCATATTTCAACCATAAGTAGTACATAGTTCAACAGTATTAAACATACTCAAGCGCACATATATAGTTCCATCCATCCCACATCTCATCTCATAAGCCAACACGATCCCGAAGCTTCTCCAGGTACTCGGCGTACGCGTCATGCGCCATCCTGCGGGAATACTTCTGCTTGAAGGAGCCAATGGCCCATCCTCTTGCATGCGCCAAAACACTTAGATACGCGTCATGAAGCTTCTGGTTGCAAAATGGGCATCCATAGCCACCATTCCAGGTCCTAATATGGCTGGTATGCATTCCCGCATAAAGCTCCCTCAGGATTTGCCTGTTGTACCTCCTCTGGACAGCACCTATACAAATAGTAAAACAAATTTGGCATCAAATCAATGATTAAATGCTATGAAGTAGGACTAGGAATTTATGGCTATTTATTTATACATATCCAGAGATTATGGTTTGATTTTTAAGCGCAGTCGTCTATGTACAGACCAATCTTAAAGAGAATAGTGGCACAAACATACGTAGGTCATTGAAAATCAATTGTCAAGCCCTGGCTAGGAATTATTAGCACGAACACTAACCCTAGTCGGATTACTAGCAGAAATCATTTGCACAGATGAAACAACTAATCACTTATCACATGTACCATTCAAACAATCAATACACTACACGGATCTAACAAAACTTACTCAGATTTCATGGATTGGGAGAACATAACCATAGGATTTCTATTCCAAAAAGGGGGAGGCAGGAGTAACCAGAGAAACCCTATGGTCTATTTGACACATAAATGGGTATAGATGACTAACCAGCTATCTGTCGTCATCAGAGTCATCGCCGGAGTGGTCATTGAACTCGGTGTGGAACTCTGCCTACGGCTATGGAAGCTCGACGC
Source organism: Triticum aestivum (assembly GCF_018294505.1). Classification (NCBI taxonomy): domain Eukaryota; kingdom Viridiplantae; phylum Streptophyta; class Magnoliopsida; order Poales; family Poaceae; genus Triticum; species Triticum aestivum. The sequence goes on along the minus strand of NC_057794.1, from coordinate 229,586,605 downwards.
CGTCGACGCCATCAGGGTGCAGCAATAACTCGTCGGCGGTGACGGCAACCTTTGTCTCCATCTCCACGCCGTGCTCTGGTGCTTTAGCAGCCCCGGCGTCGCCACTCCCTCGGATGAGGCACTTCGGTGGCATCCTCATACACTGACGACTTTGAGGACTGAGAGCAGCGTCAAGGATGCAAGCGGATAGAGAGGATTGTGTGTGTAGAGAGGATGGGGTGCGATCGCTCGGGCACACCATTAATATGGAGTAGTGGGAGTTGTAGGAGAGAGGCAGGTGGCGGTCAAACCGATGGCTCGCCTCCCGGTGAGCCTGCGCACCATACTGCTGGCATGCCTACCAAAGTTTCACACAGCTACTCGCACGCCTCTTGATGACACTATGCAGCGAGCATGCCTCCGTCAATTGACACACCTGCACACAAGCCTCCCCGTCTGCCTACGCGGCAGATGCGTCCCGTCAACTCATGCCTGCTCGCACGCCACATAGGTCATGCAGCGGAACATATGTTGTTTTTCTATTTGGATGATTAATGTTTCTGCTTTATAGCTTAACGGAACCATGGCACGTATCCATTGGTAGTCTAACGCTCACGGTTCGAATAAATAATCCGTTTGGGATATTGGTTCCCAATTATTAATAATCTCCCATCTGTAATTAGATAAAGATTACATCAAAACGGGTCTCAAATTTGACAAAAAAAGTACAATGCCACTTTGTATTGGTGTCCATATGACAACACGATAAGTTTCATGAACTTCAGATAAGTTTTGGATGTACTAGAATTTAAAAATCAAGATTCTCAATGTTAGAAATTTGTTGCACGGGGAGTAAACATGCACCCAGAGAGACACATGTGTTTTTGCAATCCATTTAGGTGCACCGTCACGTGTGTATGTAGCTCAAATTTGATTTTTGCACATTATACCCGTAGAAAATCAATCAATCAGTGTACTAAAACATATTAATGATCTCTGTGATTTTTATGAAATTAAAATGTCCCTCATTTGGTAACATGTATGTTCACCGCGGGATAATTAATTAAACATGCATCATAGTTGCGGTACATTCGCTGTGTGTGTGTCGGTGTGTGCGTCTGGGGTGGCGGGTGGCTCGTAGTACACTACCAGTTGTGAGCCACCGTGTGGGTTGGCCGTTTTGTTAGGCAGGCCGGTGCCACATCAGAGTCGTGAAATCGTTATTTAAAACATTACACAACCCCGTCATACATAAATATTTTGGCCACATGCAGTCGATGGTTATCCTACACGACACTCGATACTCGCGTGTGACGCTTTCTATGGGCCCGCAAGGTCGTCGTCCATCACTTTGACGAACAGCCGACAGTGAGGTTCATTTGACCAACAAGGTAGAATCTTTTTTGTCTGTGTTATGGTGGTATAGAGTACGCGTCGAAGAGGTAGGAGGGGACTAGCATATATACTATATGTGTGTGTCCGTGAACAAGTACACCTCACTCAATGTCGGGACTTTTTGGTTTCCGAGGCACGTGCCACATTAAAATTGTGAAATTGGTTATTCAAATTGGTTTCCGAGGATTATTTTGGGTTACATATGTTACGGTAGGAGCATATAGTATGCGGTGAAGAGGGGGGAAGGGGGCCATCATATGTAGTATGCTTGATATGAACCTCGCTTTGTGTGGGTGCATGGTTTACGGTTTTTGAGGCATGTGGCACATCAAAGTTCTGCATTTTGGGTATTCAACATATATATGTTTGGCCCACATGCAAAGCGGTGGTGGTTGTCCTCTTGCACCCACTTAAGCGGTTATCAACGATATCGATGCTTTCCATTTGTGGGCCCGCTTGGTCCATCACTACTTTTTGCCTGACAACAAGAGAGGTTAATTTGACTTAGGAGGGGATTATTATTTTTGCTCTGGGATGACATGCATGATACAGCTTAAGCACACACACATGCATGTGTACGCATGAATCCCTCCCATCGACACATCATGAACCAATCTCGCTCTGTGTGGGGAGCTAGTGTACAATTTTTGACACACGCGCCACATCAATATTGTGTATTCAAACATGCATGCATGCATCACCTCCATACATATTCATGTAGTGGTTGCCTTCAAACGGTACACTCCCTCGCGTGGTTATCGGCGACAAGCCTATATATTCGTGGGCCCGCGTGGGCATCCATGATCACCTGACCAACAACAAGATAGGTTACCATGGTGGATTCTTCATTTGGTTCGTGTTATCATAGTATAGGCCATGGTGAGATTCAGAGCTAATTAAGTTTGAGCGCATATACTATGCACGCATGCATGAATCCCCGTTGTTGGCATGAAGTGTGGTGTAACATACATATGCATCATCAACCTAACCCTCACTCAGTCTGGGGATTTCTAGTTCGAAATCACGGTGCCACATCAAAGTTGTTCCATTATAACTCAAAAACACACCTCTCCATACATATGTTTGGGCCACACGCATGCAGTGGTTGTCTTCGGGGACTAGCTACTTGCGTGATTATTGGCAAGCTAGCCCATCTCCGGGGTCGCATGGACGGCCATCACTTCGACCAACAAAAAGAGAGAGGTTGTACGACCAAGGTGGATTATTCTTGGTCTGTTATACGATCCATCTTGGTGATATATATGCCTCTCTGGCCCGCCGATTGAAAGTGCGTGTGTGTGTGGGGGGGGGGGTTGCTACTTCGCACTTTGCTAGGTGAACCTTGGTTGGGGGGGCATGCATTCATAGCATAGGATTCCCTTCGTGGCGACACGAGGGGGGTGGGCGCTTCTAGCTACTTTGCCCTTTGCTAGGCGAACCTCGGTTGGGGGGAGAGGGCAAGCATTCATAGCTTAGGATTCCCTTCGTGCCGACATGAGAGGGGGGCTGCTAGCTACTTCGGATTTTGCTAGGTGAACCTTGGTCGGGGGGGGGGGGGGCATGCATTCATAGCTTAGGATTCCCTTTGTGCCGGAACGAGGGAGGGGTGGCTGCTAGCTACTTCGCACTTTGCTAGGGTGAACCTCGGTTGGGGGGGGCATGCATTCATAGTTTAGGAATCCCCTCGTGCCAACATGAGGGGGGCTACTAGCTACTTCGCTTTTGCTAGGTGAACCTCGGTTGGGGGCATGCATTCATAGCTTAGGATTCCCTTCGTGCCGACATGAGGGAGGGGGGCTGCTAGCTACTTCGCACTTTGCTAGGGTGAACCTCGGTTGGGGGGGCATGCATTCATAGCTAAGGATTCCCTTCGTGCCGACACGAGGGAGGGGGCTTCAAGCTACTTCGCATTTTGCTAGGGTGAACCTCGGTTGGGGGGCATGCATTCATAGTTTAGGATTCCCTTCGTGCCGAAACGAGGGAGGGGGAGGGGGGCTGCTAGCTTCTTCGCACTTTGCTAGGTGAATGACCCTCGGTTGGGGGTGCATTCATAGCTTAGGATTCCCTTCGTGCCGACACGAGGGAGGAGGGGGCTGCTAGCTACTTCACACTTTGCTAGGGTGAACCTCAGTTGGGGGGGAGGGGCATGCATTCATAGCTTAGAATTCCCTTCGTGCCGACACAAGGGGGTGGGGGCAAGCAATACAGTGTGCTTTGCGAGAGAGGTGCCACATCGAAGTTGCATTTGGTATTTGAAAATCAAACCACCCTTTTGATACATAAATTTGGTCCACATGCAAGTGTGTCCATGTTCTGACCCTCTCCCGCATCATTTTTTGCCAAATTAATGAACATTAGATAAGTCAAATGACGCAACAGACACGGTTCACTCAAACTACCCGTGTGTGACGTTGGTGCACCTATCACGCACACATCCGCACAGTAAATTGGGCTCCACAAGGTTCCCCCTCTCAAAAATATCTGCCCGCCTCGAGGGTTTTTCTGTTTCATAACACACAGTTGTCATCTCCGGACCGTGTGCAATGTTTCTTGTTCCCAATCCCGCCTGCATCCCTATAAAATATATGTCTGTCTCGAGGGTTTTTCTGCTTCATAACACACGGTTGTTATCTCCGGACCGTGTGCGATGCACTATCATCAAAATTTTCAATAGCCCGGCGTTTCAATCCCACGTTTGACTCCCGCGTAGTAAAATTTTCAGTACCCGCATCATTTCCTCAAACACCCCGCCCCCCGCCCCTCCACACACACACACACACACACCAAAACCTCCTTGGGCATGCACACACACACACACACCCTCCCTCTCTCGAAACCCTAGCAAGGTCCCCGCCGCCGCCACTGCAAGGCCTCCATTTCAACATCTGCCAGTTTGCCCGTGCAGCTTACCCACCGATCTCCATACCCAAGCCGCCCTGAGTTTCTTAGATGACGCCTGCCAAACACCCCCTTTCCCATAGATTCCCATCCCCATTCCCCACTCCAGAGCATTGCAGCCTAAGCCCGACTACGCTTCCTGTGGAGCTCGAGGAGCGACTGGCCCAAAGGAGGTGTATAGCGGTCTCTTCGCCCGACATCGCCGAGGAAGCAGACGACCATTACTGGTGGCAGGCACTCAAGCAGCAGGCTAGAGTATGCGGGCATGTCTCATCCACCAGCTACGACATCGAGGTCATCAACAGCGATGGCCTGAGGCAGGCTATATCACAGGTTAAGTGGCCCACCCCAACCCCTCGGGTTCAACCCCGTCGATCTCATCCATGGCCCCTCCGTTGGTATCCTCTCACTCGCTGTTAACAATTTGACATTCTACATCGCCATTGAGCCCCTTTTGTCATTTCTGAAGGACACGTTCTGCGAAGCTGGCTTGGGATCCACAACTTCCAAGTCAGACCTCATCGACGGCGACCACGAGGAGGGCACCCTCTCCGTATATTCCAAGGGGAAAGAGCCCATTTGCTCTTCCAAGGGGAAAGCGCCCGTCCGCGACATGAGGGAGGGCCCCCTACAGCCGTGCTCTTCCAAGGGGAATGAGCCCATCTGCGACAACATGGAGCGTATCCAGGGTCCGTGCTCTTCCCACGCGAACGAGCCCATCTGTGACAAATGAGGAAACCCATGATTTGTTTTGTCATGCCTCTTCACAGGGGGAAACCCATGATTTGTTTTGTCGGGTCCCTTTTGTAGTGTAGTGAGAATATGTCCAGTTTTAATTGCTATATCTGGTTGTTTGCAGTATGCCTTGTTTATTTCAGTTGTTCACAATTTAATGCTATATATGTGCAATTATTTAATGTGTAGTGCATTTCATCAATCCAGTTTTAAACACACCGATAGGAATGCATATATTTGCTTGTCGTTAAGCCTGTTATAGCTAGCATATGCCTCTTTTAAAGTTTTTGGATTGTTCGGTTGTTTGTAGTTAGCATATGTCCAGTTTCAAATGCTATCTTTGGTTGTTCGTAGTATGCCTTGTTTATTCCAGTTATTCACAATGTGATGTTCTACATGTGCAAGTATGAACTGTTATGCTTAACATGCTTGTCGATGTACCTACATAGGACAATTTTGGGAACAACTGGTGTTTTCCATCGAGGTGAGTTTCATCCCATGGCTTATATCTTCTCACTGTTCAGGATATCGGTAGCTGGTACCATATAGGCTGGCGGCTGATAACTGACTAATTGGTGAATCAGACTTTTAACTGAATATATCTGCAACCCATTTATCATTAGGTTAACTAGGGCAACATGTAATATATCTGAGGCTACATAGCAACATGCACTATACTTAATGTCTAAATATGCAATCCTAGGCTACATAGCAACAAGGAAGAGTGTTACATTAATGTTCTAATGATGTTTAGATATACGCAGAAGAGAAGCAACAAAAACAACAACAACACAACCCTGTTTGGATACTCAACTTAGCAAGAGGTTAGAGTTAGTTTCAATCTCATTACTAACCCTGAACTAACCCCATCCAAAGAGTTGTTTGGATGGCAGGGTTATATTGACAATAAATGCACTAGGAGAACTAGCTCCAATTAGCACCTCTTGGGTTGGATAGTTTTTTGGGTGGGTTATAGATGCAACTAGCTCGAACTAGCCCTCATGTTTAGATATACTTTAGGGCTATTTGAGCCCGAACTAGCTCAAACTAACTGTAAACCCTAGATACAGTAGCAGTTAATCAGCCGATAATTTGTAAGAATGCACTAAACTCCTTCTGGCCCATAATATAAGATGTTAATTCATCTAATATGTGAGTATATTGGATGTTATAAGATACTCCCTCCGTTCCTAAATATTTGTCTTTTAGAGATTTCAAATGGACTACCACATACAGATGTATATAGACATATTATAAAAGAGTATTATGCTACATCATTGTGCAATTGATGTTTAGCTTCTAATATTAACTTGGTGCTTTTAGGTACATATGTCATTGGTAAAGATCCACGCTTCGACCCTTTCTGCGTATGGGGCAATGAGATATCGATGAACCAGCATCAAGTGAGGAAGCTGATAAAGATTGTTAGTAAAATGTGTCCAAAGATGGCAATTAAACTATTTGTTTACACTTTATCCAAGACAACAGCGAACTGCAGGATGGTAAGTAAGAACTCTGCAACCTTCTTTTTACTGCCCATAATGAGTTGTGTTAGATGACAATGTCTGAATATTTTTCCTTTGTAGTGGTTTCCAAAGCAGTTTACTCAAGATTACCTCTCAAACTATATGATTGGTGGGCATGCAAAGGTTAAAGTATTTCTACTAGAACACGATGATTATCTAGATGTTTTCATGAAGACCATGAAGGATGGGCGGTCGGCCATCACAAGGGGTTGGACTAGAGTCGTGTGTGCCTTCTTCATGGAGGAGGGCATAATATGAGCATTCCGCTTCACCTTGTTCAGCAACCAGAATATATTTCGCCTCTTTCTTTACCGTCTTTAATAGTACAAGTATACAACTGTGGTTCATCATTCTTTATTTGGTTCTTGTGTAATTCTTGAACATATGTACCTATGAATCGAATAATGCATTGGTTGTTTGAACCTGATGGATATGAATAAAGCTGTAGCATACATTCAAATTCAAATTCAAATCTGGTACAATTTGGAAAAGCATCAATTAAATTAGGGTGAAATTACACTCTCCAGGTTGTTACAGCACACATGGTTGGTAAAACACAAACGTTTGCGATATGCACCATAATCCGAGACGGTTCACATAGAGGAAACGTGTGCAAGCATGCACACAGTTGCCGTTTGCAAACCGTGTGCGATGTGAGACAATATCACAAATGGTGCGGGCAAACTAAACGTTTGTGTTAGTTGCCTTATCGTACACGATTCACAACCATGAACTGTTTCTGATGAAGTATGCATCACAAACATTGCACCACAAGATAGTGTGTGCGATAGTTGTTGTGTATGACAATGTTAAGACGGTCCGACGTTTCGTAATCCTGTCCGACACTCGTACGACGATTAGCTAGTATTCTTAACGGTGAACCGTTTATGATGGGCCGCGCATCATACACGTTATATAACAGTGAACCGTTTGTGATGGGCCTCGCATCGTAAATGTAGCACCACAGAATATCGACGGCGGTTGCAATGCGAGCAGAAACGTGTAGGATTACTGTAGGGGCCCTATCCCTGACGGTTTCTGAGTCGTGTGGGAAGGACCCTCCCTATCACCCACACTCACTTGGTGACGGTTCCAAATGCCATCGCGGAAAGGGGTTAAAACCGTTTGTTTAGGACCGATGCGCACCAGTGTGCCCCCCCCCATCAGCATGGACAAGGGCTTTATAGAGCTTGTCTTCACCAATAATGTAAGTTTGTCCTTCTCAAGCCTTCAAACTTTGTTGTGTATATTTGGTTAGGCATGACTGCAACAGCTGTTTATTTTTGGTGTTTGCATCAAATTGCATGTTTAAAGTTTATTATGTAGTTCGTAGACAAAAGTTTGTCTTTCTCAATTTAAGTTTTCAGTTGTACAAACAAGTTCCTTCTTCATACCATGTAAATTAAACTATACAGAGCAAGTGATCTTCTTTTGTACTACATGTATGCTTCTGTTCTTGATCCATAATCTAGTGGTGTGGTGAACCTACCCACTACAGCACAATGTCATATTCTGCAATGTCAACTATGAACAATGTCATATCATTTTACTATTATTTAAATTGTCTCTTTATTTGCCAATTTGAAATGGGATAAATTGACAGCGCACTAACCATTGATACTTATGAGTTCTTGATATGTAATGCAGTGGTGTCGTGAAGCTGCCAACTCCTTCACAATGTCATTTCCTGCCATGTCTCAACCTGAACAATACCATATTGTGTTAATGCTATTTTAAATTGTGTCACATTATTTGTCAGTGAGAAATGTGATGAATTGTCAGCACTGATACTTATATGTGCAAAACATGTCATCTGTTTACTTATTTATCTTTCAGAGTGAGGAGGATATAAGTGTCAAACAAGCGCAGTCTCATCAGCTTGCTTAGCTGCTTGCGCTACAGCTCCCGAGCAGGGCTAACCTTTCTTGAACTCTATTGAAGTGTTGTCGGTTTTGTATATTATTTTGTCGGCGTGTTTATTTGCATTGGTGGTGATCTTTGATGCCCAATGTATGTAATCTGCTATCTGCTTGTGCTTTATTATCATAGGGGCGAACTTTGATGCCCAGTGGATGTAATATGCTGTAATTTCTTTATTGTATAGTCTAGGTTTTTTTCTTATTCACGATGTTGCAGTTATTTTACTGTATATATATCCTGTCTTCGCAGTAAACCGGCCAAACCATACAATTACGGTACATAATCGGGCCGTCATGCAAATCACTATGTATGATCCGCATCATGGGCCTAGTCATCTTGGTCTGTTAACATGCCTAAATGTAAACTGGCCCACTAGTAGATTCGGGCCTTTAGTAGGCCGAATAAACCGTCGTCCCTATTTTCTCAAGAAAACTCAATGGGCTTTTAGTAGGCTGAAAAGTATGTTGGGTCTGAAACGTGCCGAACAGCTCACGGGCCGACAGCAGGCCGAAATAGACCCCGACCCAAAAGCATAGTGTCCAGTTGATGGGCCGAATTTGATATGGGCCATAATTTAGCCCGAAGCCTCTTAAAGTGTCAGATCTGATTTGGGCCGTAATTTGGCCCAGAACGTGGTAGGCTTTTAACGGGTCGGATCTCATATGGGCCTTTATTAGGCCCGGAACATGGCCAACTGTTAATGGACTGGATCAAATATGGGCCGACATTTGGCCCAAAACATGGCAGCCTGTTAACAGGTCGGCCCACTGGTGTCCTCAAAATCTTGTGGGCCTTTAGCTAGGTCGGCCCATTATAGTCGGCAAAATCTCGTGGGCCTTTAGCTGGGCTGGCCCATTATGGTCTGCAAAATCTTGTGGGCCCTTAATTGGGCCGGCCCATTTAATATTTATGGGCCACTTTTGGGCCGGTCCACGTGTCAACATATCGTAGGCGCACCTTGCCCATTGGATGAGTGACACCTGTGCCAACGCGGAGCTGACACGTGTGTCGGAGTCCTGGATTAGGGGGTCTCCAGACAGCCGGACTATCTCCATTGGCCGGACTGTTGGACTATGAAGATACAAGATTGAAGGCTTCGTCTCGTGTCTAGATGGGACTCTACTTGGCGTGAAAGGCAAGCTAGGCAATACGGATATGGATATCTCCTCCTTTGTAACCTACCTTGTGTAACCCTAACCCTCTCCGGTGTCTATATAAACTGGAGGGTTTTAGTCCGTAGGACAACAACAACTACAACATACAATCATACCATAGGCTAGGTTCTAGGGTTTAGCCTCTCCGATCTCGTGGTAGATCTACTCTTGTACTACCCATATCATCAATATTAATCAAGTAGGACGTAGGGTTTTACCTCCATCAAGAGGGCCCGAACCTAGGTAAAACATTGTGTCCCCTGCCTCCTGTTACCATCTGCCTTAGACGCACAGTTCGGGACCCCCTACCCGAGATCTGCCGGTTTTGACACCGACATTTGTGCTTTCATTGAGAGTTCCTCTATGTCGTCGCCGTTAGGCTTGATGCCTCCTATTATCATCGATGGCGATGCAGTCTAGGGTGAGACTTTTCTCCCCGGACAGATCTTTGTGTTCGGCGGCTTTGCACCGCAGGCCAATTCGCTTGGCCATCTGGAGCAGATTGAAAGTTACGCCCCTGGCCATCAAGTCAGGTTTGGAAGCTTAAACTACACGGCCGATATCCATGGAGACATGATCTTCGACGGATTCGAGCCTCTGCCTTGTGCGCCACGCGGTGACGATGAGTACGATTTAGCTCTACCATCGGATAGTGTTCAAGAGATCGCACAGGCAACCGCTCCGACCCTCAATTTGGAGCCAGTTGCGCCTTCCGCGGACGGGTGGATGGACCCCGCCGCGGAAGCCTTACCCTTAGCGGCGATCGAGCCGAACATTGACCTTACCTTGCACGAGAGCCGTGTTGTTAAACTGTCGGATCCTTACCCAGCCATGGACTCCGAGCCGCCTGCGCCTGCTCCTATCGAATCCGATTGGGCGCCGATCATGGAGTTTACCTCCGTGGATATTTTTCAAGACTCGCCCTTGGGCGACATACTAAACTCATTAAGGTCTCTCTCCTTGTCAGGAGGATCCTGGCCGAACTATGTCCGGCAGAACTAGGATGCGGACGACGAAGAAATTCGCAGCCCACCCACCACCCACTTAGTAGCCACTATCGATGACTTAACCGACATGCTCGACTTCGACTCCGAAGACATCGACGGTATGGACGACGATGCGGGAGACGAAGAGGAACCACTGCCCACAAGGCACTGGACAGCCACTTCACCACATGACGTATACATGGTGAACACACCAAGAGAAAACGACGACGAGGAATGGAAGGACGCAACAAAGGGTTGTCCCCTCGAGAAGCAGTCAAAGCAGCGGTGTAAGCGCCGCCCCAAATCCCGCCTCGGTAGAAACAACGATCATACAGACCCAGCGTTGGAGCAGGGGGAACCATTGCCGGACCACGACAACACGGAGGATCAAGCCGAACAACCTGACTCCGTCAAAGAAAATAGTCTGGACCACTTCACACCGGACAGACACCCGGAGCAACAGAATACCCATCAAAGGCTTGTTTCCACCACAAGGAGTCTAAAAAAGCAAAAGCAAAGACTCAAGGCTGCACAAGACACACTCAGAATCAGATGGAGCAAAGTACTCAACGCAGCAGCGAAATACGGCGGTAATCGCCCCACCAAGAGCTACCTGAAGCGGAAGTTGCTACCCGAATTCGATGAGGAGGCCTTAGATCCCCCGCAACCAAAAATTAAAACGGCCACCTGGCCGGATAGACGACCTCACGGCCAACATAGAGTGGCAAGCAATGCCGCACATAAGCCAATACGCGATCCACGCCAGGGCTCGCATCAAAAGGACGGCGCAACCAGATCCATCTATGGACCACGCAGGCGCTCTCTAGCATACGATACAACACAACAAACATCCGAACACTACAGTACACCCAGATATAGGGGTGCCGCACACCACAAGGATTCAAACCCGTAAACATAGAGCATACGACGGAACAACAGACCCTGGGGTCTGGATTGAGGACTATATCCTCCATATCCATATGGCTCGAGGAGATGATCTCCACGCCATTAAGTATTTACCCCTCAAACTCAAAGGGCCAGCTTGGCACTGGCTTAAAAGCCTCCCCAAAAGCTCCATTGGAAGCTGGGAAGAGCTCAAAGACGATTTTCGGGCAAATTTTCAAGGGACTTATGTCCGACCTCCGGACACGGACGATTTGAGTCATATAACTCAACAGCCCGGAGAGTCAGCCCAAAAGCTTTGGAACATGTTTCTTACTATAAAGAACCAAATAGTCGACTGTCCGGACGCCGAAGCCTTGGCAGCTTTTAAGCATAGCGTTCGTGACGAATGGCTTGCCAGACACCTCGGCCAAGAAAAGCCGAGAACAATGGCAGCATTAACAAGCCTCATGACCTGCTTTTGCACGGGTGAGGATAGCTAGCTAGCCAGATGCAGCACTAGCGACCCCAGTACATCCGAAGTTAGAGATGGAAACGGGAAATCACGGCGCAACAACAATAACAAACGTCGGAATAAAGACGACAGCACGAAGAGCACAGCAGTAAACACCAGATTCAAAAGCTCTCGGCCAAGTCAGCAAAAGCCGCCTTCTAAAGGTGCCAGAGACGAACTATCTAGCCTAAACAAAATTCTGGACCAAGTATGTCAGATCCATAGCACCCCCGGTAAACCTGCTAATCATACCCACAGCATACCCACAGAGAATGTTGGGTCTTCAAGCAGTCCGGCAAGCTCAACGCCGTACACAAGGGGGAGGATACACCAAGCGAAGATGAGGATGAGCCTCTCAAGCAAGACTCTGGGGAACAAAAGAAATTTCCACCAGAAGTCAAACCAGTAAACGTGTTACACGTGATAAAGGGGAGAAACAAAGCAGCACTCCCAGATAAATTGCCCAAAGGCCTATCACCGCGGAGTCCTGCCACTGGTTGTTTCAACCGATCACCTTTGACCATCGGGATTACTCAGCAAGTATCCGGCGTGCAGGATGGGCTGCCCTGGTATTAGACCCAATAATTGACGGATACCACTTTACACGACTCCTGATGGATGGTGGCAGCAGTTTAAACCTGATATACTAGGATACAATCCGCAAAATGGGGATAGACCCAACTAAAATTTGCCTAAACAATACTACCCTTAAAGGAGTAACGTCGGGCCCAGGGGCTCATTGCACGGGCTCCCTGCTACTATAGGTTATATTCGGCTTCCCCGATAACTTCCGTAGCGAACATTTCACATTCCACATTGCTCCGTTCCAAAGTGGCTATCAAGCACTACTTGGACGTAAGCTTTCGCTCGCTTTAATGCAATACCGCACTATGCTTCCCTTACACTTAAGATGCCCGGTCCACGTGGCATCATTACAGTAAATGGAAATATTAAGTGATCCCTACGCGCCGAAGAGAGTGCGACTACCTTGGCAGCCGCACACTAAAAAGGGTCTCACCAGCTAAAGCATTTGATAGGTCGTGAAGACCACGGACACGGTTAGACGAGTCCGGCGCAGCCATATGTAATTCACACAGGTTTGATAAGCCACAACCCTATTACAAATACAAGGGGCTCAACCCGTGCAGACAAGTGGCTGTTTTTACTCATCTTGAATTATACATGGTTTCTTCAAACCTACCTTTTTGCACGACAACTTTTCACCTAAGTTTCTCTCTTTTACAGATGACCATCGTGCTACACCCGTCCAGGATACAGCACAATGGAGACACAGGCGCAGACGTGCAGCAGGGACCCGCCCCAAGGATTCTTTTTAGATTAAGACCCTGCGTCAACCTTTTTTACTGTCTCTTATTGAGACACATCCCTCGGATTCTCAGTACAATTGAGAAGGATGCTGGCGTCTTGGCATGTGGCCACGTCAGAATAATGCATGTACCTGGACACCAGGGGCTTCTTACAAAGGGCACTATTTAGGCCCGGTTTATACAATAAAGACCGAATACCTTAGGGAGTGTTCGGCGTCATGAGTTTGGCCTTATATGCACAGCTCCGAATCATGTCTTTGGTCAAATGTTGGGTTTGCCCGGCTCCTATGTTTTGGTACCTTACGTTCCGCTCTATCGTCTAAGGTAGCACTAGGAGAACTACTACGATTGTGCCCCGGGTCATCTGGACGAGCACCTCAATAGAGAAAGCCGAAAACTGACTGTCATGATATAGCGTGAGACTGGTCAACCACTTGATGACCTATCGGAATGTTAGAATTCCCCCGCCTTAACGAAGGGCCGTTTCCCGGCCAGGCATGTACGCACCCTGAATTCGGGAGAGTGCGAAGCCAACAGGGGCTATATAGTAGCCCCACCGTGAAACTCCTATGGCTAAGTGAAAGTGTTAAAGCATTATAGTCCGGTTGCCTCGTTCGCTGTGCTATCACCTCCTTAATAGAACCAAGACGTTGGGTTAAGTGTGAACACACATCTTCTGCGAACACCTCCGCATTATATGTGTGGGGGCTGAAGCCGACGACTGCAATCTTTCAGGTTATACACATGTATACATAAACGGCCGCACAGGAGGCATCATATTACTTTCAGGCAAAAGAATAAACACAGCCTTAATAAATTTCATAAAAACATTGTGTTTACAATGGGAATACATGTCACTCAAACATAATATCCTTTGAGCACTGGGCCTCTATCAAACGAGCACCCTTGAGAACCTCTTTGAAATAGTGCTCGGCAGCCACTCGGCCTATGGCCGAACCCTGCGCCGCAACAGTGGTAGCATCCATCTCTGCCCAGTATGCTTTAACACAGGCAAGGGCCATCCACGAGCCTTCTATGCACGCCAACCTCTTCATTGCATTGATGTGCGGCACCGCACCAAGGAACTGCTGCACTAAGCTGAAATAGCTATTTGGTTTCGACTTTTTCGGCCACAGCTGATCCACGACAGACCTCATGGCGAGTTCGGACAACCTATTCAGTTCAGCCCATTCGGCTAGCTGATCAGTCAATAGAAGCGGACGCTCTGAAACATTGAATTGCGACCAAAACAGCTTGTCCACTTCACGATATGTTTAACCTTGGAAGTATTTGGTTGCATCGGCAGCGCTCGCCGCCAAGTCCATATATGCGTCTGGCAAACTCCACAGCCGATCCAGAGGGGCATACCGTGGATCTCCGAACTTTCTCTATAGCATGAATGGCTTCCCAGCCGTAATATCCCCGGCTTCATGCAGCTCCTCCTTCTTCACTCTCATAGCAGAGCGGATGTCTTTGTTCGCCATCGTGGCCTTTTCAAGGTGCGCTGCCTTCAATCGGTTCTCTTTTTCAAAGACCTGGCAACTTTCGGTAGTGTCTTTTAATTCTATGGCCATCTTGGCCATCTGCTCTTTGCTCTCGCAATGCGCGGCCTTCTCGGCTTTCAACTCTTCGGCCGCCTTCAAAGCAGCCGCATTACTAATCCTTGCTTGTTCTTTGGCTCGGGCAAGTTCCGCCCGCAAGGTTTCCACGGTGGCTGCTCCATCTGCAGTCACAACATATTAAAGATACTGGCATCATGCTGCTCTTACTATGTGGCATTCACCAGAAATTAACACTTACCCTGTAACTCGTCAAGCCTCTTGTTAACAAGCTCGATGTCGGCATTCGCCGCATCCAGTTGCCGCTTCAGTTCGGCAAATTCATGAGTCCGGCTAGCCACTGGAGCTCCCACTACCTGCACATTAAAGCGGTACGGTTATTGCCTGGGACTACGATCCTCTATTTGCCGCCGTTCTCGGCTACAACCAGAGTCTCAGGGCTACTACCTACACAGGGCACACCTAAAAATGTGCGGTACCATCACAAATGTACATCATTTTACGTACCTCAAAGCCCGTCAGTAGACTCATAAAGGCATCATGCAACCTGCTTTCGGCGGATGAGATCCTTTCCATCACCGTACCCATCAATGTATAGTGTTATTCTGAGATGGCCGCTCGCTCCAATAGCTCTCTCACTACGTCCGACCGCATACCAGACGGTGCCGGACTCTTCTGTTTGCTCTCTTCGAGAGATGGACGCTGGGGACTTCGGGTGACTATAGGATTATCTTCTGGCCTCACCGGATCCGGAGAGGCCCTCCGTGACGACACTTCAAGGTTGCCCGCTTCTTGAGCGGAGGAGTCCGAGGGAGGCGTTTCGCTCTCCATCATCTCTGGAAGAAGATCCCCCAAAGATGAGCTCTGCTGAGAAGGGCTAAGATCCGAACTGCAATAAATACTTTGGTTATTTTCCTCAGAGGCAAGGTAGTATATCTCCACTATTAAAGTACTTTCTGATTACTTACAGCTTGTTGGAGGGCTGATCCCCGCGCGGACTTTGTGCGGCAAGAGCACCCTCCAAGGCAGGACCCTCTGGCGGAGATTTCTTCTCCCGCTTGGAAACCTTGGTTTCCGGATCTTCAGAGGTAGTCCTCTTCCTTCCCTGGGGTGAGAGAATGTCCGATTCCTCCCCTCGGTTATCCTCCCTCACAGAAGCGCTCGTTCCCTCTATTGGAATGGGTAGCGATGGAGGTCCACTTTCGCCATCATTATTCCCCCCTTTGTCTTCCTTTGAGGGCTCCGGGCAAGGTGCTAGCTCGAGCATCTTTTCCAGTACCGGATTTTCCAAACCCTCAGGAAGGGGGGTCGAACACCGAATCATCTTCGCCTTTGTTATCCAGTCCTGGTCAAAGAGCGATTTCTCAGAATGACGTCGTGGTAAACAAAAGATGGTATGTTCGGCTTAAAGATTACTTACTTGGTCGGCGGTACGGTTGCTGCTTAGGCCCACGTCCTCGGTGGTATCCGGACACTCTATTTGGGGTCCAAAGAATGATTTGTACATCTCCTCATGCGTCAGGCTGAGGAAATTCTAAATAGTATGCGGCCCTTCTGGGTTGAACTCCCACATGCGGAGGGGCCGGCGTTTGCAAGGCTGGACTCGACGAACGAGCATGACTTGCGCCGCCATAATCAAACTGAAATCTCCTTCGAAGAGATTTTGGATGCGGCTTTGCAGTACAGGCACGTCCTTGGCAGGACCCCAGCTCAGCCCTCTGCTAATCCATGACATCAGTTGTGGTGGAGGGCCTGAGCGAAAAGCAGGGGCAACCACCCACTTGGCACTTCGGGGAGCTGTGATATAAAACCACCCCTGTTGCCATAATCCGGACACCTCTGGAAAGGAACCTTTGGGCCACGGAGCTCCTGCTATCTTGCTTATTAATGCGCCTCCGCACGCTGCATACTGCCCCTCTACCATCTTCGGCTTCATGTCAAAGGTCGTGAGCCACATGCCGAAGTGAGGGGTAATGCGGAGGAAGGCCTCACACACGAAAATGAATGTCGAGATGTGGAGAAAGGAGTCCGGGGCTAGATCGTGGAAATCTAGCCCATAATAAAACATCAACCCCCTAACGAAGGGATCCAGAGTGAGGCCTAGTCCTCGGAGGAAGTGGAAGATGAACACGACATCTTCATTGGGTTCAGGAGTAGGGACGACCTGCCCTCGGGCAGTCAGCTGATGCGAAACCTCGGTGGTCAGGTATCTGGCCTCCCTCAACTCCTTGATGTCTTCTTCTGTAATGGAGGAGGGCATCCACCGGACTTGAAGGCTAGATCTGGACATGATTGAAGATCCGGAGCACCTGACCTGGGCTTTGGGTGTTAGAACTTGAGGCGGGGGAAGGATTCGATTGAGCACAAGAGGGAAAAAAGTAAAAGCCTTGTCCCTTTATAAAGAGGGTGAATATCAAGCGTCCTCTCCGTAGCCATTTGGGACTTGCCTATGATCTAGTAGTCCTAGACACGGTTGGGTTACCCACGCCCGTATTGATGAGAATCCCGTAATAAGGGGACACGATCTTTGCTTTGACAAGACATGTCGAAAAACTGCCTCGCGTTATGTGCGGGGCTAGTTAAAGGAAACGGTTCGAATAATCACCAGGCCATGGCATAATGTCGTGTTGCCAAAACAAGTCAGCAAATTATATTTGTGAAAATATTATTCTCTCTACAGTGGTATGTGGAACTTATTTTGCAGGGTCGGACACTATCCTTATATTCAAATTCTTCCGTGGTATATTTGGAGGAGGAACTCGCCTTGCAATGCGGAAGACAATACTGCGCGCCGGACTCATCGTCATTGAAGCCTGGTTCAGGGGCTACTGTGGGAGTCCTGGATTAGGGGGTCTCCGGACAGCCAGACTATCTCCATTGGCCGGACTGTTGGACTATGAAGATAAAAGATTGAAGGCTTCGTCTCGTGTCCGGATGGGACTCTACTTGGCGTGGAAGGCAAGCTAGGCAATATGGATATGGATATCTCCTCCTTTGTAACCAACCTTGTGTAACCCTAACCCTCTCAAGTGTCTATATAAACCAAAGGGTTTTAGTCCGTAGGACAACAACAACTACAACATACAATCATACCATAGGCTAGCTTCTAGGGTTTAGCCTCTCTGATCTCGTGGTAGATCTACTCTTGTACTACCCATATCATTAATATTAATCAAGCTGGACATAGGTTTTACCTCCATCAAGAGGGCCCGAACCTGGGTAAAACATTGTGTCCCCTGCCTCCTGATACCATCCGCCTTAGACGCACAGTTCGGGACCCCCTACCCGAGATCCGCCAGTTTTGACACAGACAACGTGGTTCCATCGGCCAATGAGAATTTTATGCGTGGAAAATGCACGTTGGTCGTGGTTGCTAGAGGGTTATCGGATCCAAAACCAGACCCGATAGCTTAACGGTAACCCGTTACGGTGGATGCCACATGTCGGTCACCCTTGACGAAAGCACTTCCATGACGCGTCATTTATCATCATGGAAGTGAACACTTCTGTGATGATAACTTTGGTAATGTCATGGAACAGTTCTATGACAGCACAGGTATGACAATCTTGATTCTGTCATAAAATCGTCATGGATGTACATGCATGACAGAAAATGTGACCTACTATGACAAACATGTATCATGATGGAAGTGTATTTTTTTGTAGTGACACTTACTTCGAACAAAGTCTAGACATGTATCCGACTGTTCGAAAGAAGAGAGGCTTGGCATGAAAAGAAACGAGGAGTGAAATGAAGCAAAATGAATTGTTTGAAAGGTTGAGGAAGGACATGTATCCGACTGGGCGAAAGGAAATTGAGGAGCCAATGATGATGTAGAAGACTCTAACACTGACAGATAGCCAGCTGATGGGAGGGGAGGCAGGCATGGAGGATGCTGGTTATTGCGTGACAACACCGCACAAGAGTAGTTGTGCATTAGCTGAGCCAGGCGACACTGTCTGCAGATGCGCATGATGCTGTTATATCTGATCTATCTAGAATGAAAGAGAGACTGAAGAGCGTGCTTACACATTATGAAGGTACATTAAAATGTGCAATAGCCTGGGTTTGCCCACCCTTGTTGGAAGAGGGACTCTTGTTGGACAATGTGCCATTGAAGCCGGGCTGTGTGAAGTGCTACGTGACTGAAGTAAAGCCTGGATTCAATGAATTTGCCCGGAAAATGTCCTAGGGGACTTTGATGAACATAGGACCTTGGGAGAAACATTGTTACATCACATCCAGTGCCCACGAAAGGAAATAGACTTCATGGATGAGATCCATGAAGCCCCGCCAAGAGCAACCAATGTCGCCCCTCAACTGGTGACGCTCTCCTTGCCACAACAACTCTCGCGTGCTTCCCCCAAGGAACCTAATACTCGTAATCCAGTGGCTGATGCATCAACCTATGATCAGCCCACCCGACTTTGTGCCATACATGTGTCATCATCTTCCCTAGAGCAGCCAGTGGCATGGCCTAAAACTGCTGAAGATGCACCACCGATTCAGACGTCGGCCACTGAAGCAGCGGGTGGAGACCCAGCTGCACCACATGCTCAGCATACCAACTTGGTGGATTGGACTGCTAAGCAGTCTGATGCTTCGGAACCACCTGCTAAGCAGTCTGTAGGTCCAAAACCAACTGCCCATCAATCTGTCGGTCCGCAGCCGCATGATCAGCATACCAAGGCGTCAACACTGCCTGCTCAGCAAACCAACGCGTTGGCACGGCCTCCTTGGCACACCAACAAGTTGGCACCACCTGTGCAAAAACCCGGCATGGATTCAACTCATGGTCAGCACTCGGATGCCTCTGCTCCTACAACCCAGCAGTCCGCCACAGCAGCACCACTCGCTCAGCAGTCCGACATAGCTAAATTGTCTGCTAAGCAGTCTGTCGAAGCTTTCCCATCTACTCGACAGTCTGTCTTTTGGCAATCCAAACCTTGTACCGGAAGTGCTTCAAGTACCAAGAAGGAAGTGGGCAAAAAGGCTGCACCCATGAGGAAGCTCGCCCCGAGAGCAAAGAGGAAAGAGAATGATTGCAGAAACTAGAACTAATCCCCAGGTGGTTTTGGTAATTTATAACAACGTATAGCTCATTAAACTAATATCCATTCAAGTTTAATATTTCAGGAAGTTCAACGAATGGCATGGCATGGACTAGAGATGTGGACCCCTCAAAATGCTAAGGACACATATTGGCAAAATCTCAAGGCTCTTCATTTCTATTTTAGTGATCCAAGATCACATTGAGCCCATAGGAAAGCCAATACTATTAAAAGGGGATGAGGTGTTGCTTAATGGCTTGCTTGCTCAAATGCTTAATGATATTGCTCCAAATCCCTCAACCACTTTATCATTCCAAATATGTCAAAACCCTAAGTCCAACTCGGCCCCACCAATTCTTTCTATCTGGCGCCACCGAGTTCATATGACATAGCCACTGCCAGAAACCCTAATAGTTCGGTCACACCGATGCAGATCTTGGTCTCACCTAGATGGCCTTGCCAATTCTGTGTTGCATGTGGCTTTATTTCGGTCTCACTGAAATAGACCAAAATAGCGATCGGTCTCACCTAGATGGCTTGACCAATTCTTTATTTCCCTATTGCTTCACCTCGGCCTCTCTGAGTTAACGCAACCGACACCACCGAGATGAGGTTTTCCCCTAAGCCCTAGCACATAGGTCTCACCGAGTTTTTCTAGTCGGTCCCACCGAGATTCCTAATGTTCACATTTTGAACTAAACCGGTCTCACCGAGTTCGTCTATCCGGTCTAACTGAGTTGGATCAAGTGTGTATAACGGTTGGATTTTGTGTGGAGGCTATATATACCCTTCCACCCCCTTCTCCATATGTGAGAGAGCCATCAGAACATGCCTACACTTGCAACATACATTGTCTGAGAGAGAACCACCTACTCATGTGTTGAGATCAAGATATACCAATCCTACCACAAGATTCTTGGTTTCTAGCCTTCCCTAAGTTGCTTTCAACTCAAATCATCGTTCCACCATATCCAAATATGTGTGGGAGAGTTGAGTGTTGGGGAGACTATCATTTGAAGCACACAAGATCAAGGAGTTCATCGTCAACACAACATCTATTACCTTTTGGAGAGTGGTGTCTCCTAGATGGGTTAGGTGTCGATTGGGAGCCTCCGTCAAGTTGTGGAGTTGAACCAACAAGATTCTAAGGACAAGGAGATCGCCTACTTCGTGAAGATATACCCGAGTAAGGCAAGCACTTCGTGGGCGATGGCCATGGTGGGATAGACAAGGCTGCTTCTTCATGGACCCTTCGTAGGTGGAGCCCTCTGTTGACTCGCGCAACTGTTACCCATCGTGGGTTGAAGTCTCCATCAACATGGATGCCGATAGCACCACCTATCAGAACCACGCCAAAAATCTCCGTGTCCTCATTGTGTTTGCACTCTCGAAACCCTTCCCTTTAACTTCATATGTAATGTTTTCCTTTCCACTGCTACACTCTTAGAATTGCATGTGTGGGTTGATTGCTTGACTTGTGCTAATTGCGAAAATCTTCCCACAACTAAAATTGGGAAAAGGTTAGATTTTTATTTGGTCAAGAAGTCTAATCACTCCCCTCTAGACATACTTCTGATCCTACAATTGGTATCAAAGCTTTGGTCTCCATTTGCCTTGATTTACATAGATTTGGTCTCCATTTCAGGACCTAGGAGAGTATGGCGTCTAGCGAGGGAAATTACCACCATAGAGGTCCTTACTTTGATGGTACTAATTTTCCTAGTTGGAAGCATAAGATGAAAATGCATATTCTTGGTCATAACCCTGCCATTTGGGCTATTGTGTGTATTGGCTTGCAAGGTGATTTCTTCGAGGATGGAAAAGAACCGGATCATGAAGCTTCTGCGGAAGAAATAAAGATGATGCAATACAATGCTCAAGATTGCGATATTCTCTTCAACGGATTATGCCCCAAAGAATTCAACAAAATCAGCCGCCTTGAGAATGCAAAGGAAATTTGGGATACTTTGGTTGATATGCACAAAGGTACCGAGTCAGTCAAGGAATCCAAATTGGATGTACTTCAAAGTCAACTTGACAAATTAAAGATGAAGGATGGTGAAGGAGTCGCCGAGATGTACACTAGGCTTACTCTCATCACAAATGAGATTGTCGGCTTAGGAAGCGAAGAGTTGACCGACAAATTCATCATCAAGAAGATCCTAAGAGCCTTGGATCGAAAATATGATACCGTGTGCACCTTGATCCAAATGATGCTCACTTACAAAGATCTCAAGCCCACGAAAGTCATCGGTAGAATTGTTGCTCATGAGACATCACTCAAAGATAAGGAAGAGCTCCACAATAAGTCAAGTGGTGCTTACAAAGCTTCAAGTGATGCTCCTACAACATCAAGTGAGAAGCAAGTCTCCAATTAAGAATTGAGCTTAATGGTGAAGAACTTCAACAAGTTCTACAAGAATAGAAGCAAAGAGAGAAGCTCCAAGTCAAGATCCTACAATGACAAAAGATCTTCTACAATTGTGGAAGACCTAGACACTACTCCAATGAGTGTACGACTCCCTACAAAAATGAGAAGATTCACCAAAAAGGAGAAGTAGAAGACATGAATCACCTCCAAGAGAGAGAAGGAGTAGAGGTGATCGTTATGAAAGAAGACCCTCTCATAGAAGCAAGGATTCGGAAAGGAAGGACAAGTCATCAAAGGGCTACACAAGATGAAGACATCAAGCTCACTTTGGTGAATGGGTATCCGGTTCCGACTCCGACAACTACTCCGAGAGAAGCTATCACACTGACTCCGAATATACTCACGATGAAGGTGTTGTCGGTCTCACACTTGTGTCATCCAACTCCTATGTCATATTTGACTCATCAAATGAAGGAATTGGAAGATGCTTCATGGCTAAAGTCCCTAAGGTATCACACCCCGAGTATGTTGATTTCAATAGTGATGAAGATGATTTGCTAGGTGATGCTTGTTGACAACACCAGTGATGAAAACTATGATGAACTTGCTAGTAAACATGTTAATCAAGATGAACGAATGATAATGATAAGAAGGAGATTGAGCATCTAACTAAAGAACTAAACACTCTTAAGTTGGCTCATGAAACAACTCCAGAGGATCACAGAGAGCTCCGAAGGACTCATGAGAAGCTACGCTTTGAGGCTAAATTTAGAGAAAGAGCATGAGTTCCTAAAAGCTATCAATAATGATCTTCAAAAGAAGAGTTCTTCTGATCTTGCCAAATGGCTCCTCTTGTCTACTTATATTCCACAAGTAAAATCTAGCAATAAGAGCAAGAAAGATTCATCCTCTAGTAGTAACAATAAGCATGTTAAATCCAATATTGTTGCTTCTAGTAGTTCTCTTGATTTCACTAATGATTCTCTTAGCCAAGTTACACTTGAGCAAGAAAATAGCTTATTCAAGGGAACTATAGAGAAAGGTGTTTACAAGAGCCTTGCCGGAAGTAAGCAATTTGAGGAAATTGTACGCAAGCAAGGAAGGCACCGGAAGAATCAAGGTGTTGGTTTTGGACGAAAGTTCAATGCCAATGGAGTTGAGTGGGAAGAAGATCAATACCCCAAGACGAAGTTTGTTCCTCAACAAGAGAATTATGAGCCCACTTCTTTCAAGGGAACACAAGATCAAGATGATCTTCCACCACAAGACCACAAGCTAAAAGGCAAGGACAAACTTCAAAAAGAGACTTATTCATTTGAAGAAGCTCCTAAGGCCATGGTCAAGTGGGTTCCCAACACTACGTAAAGTTCAACTTCATCAAGTACGACTACAACTCCAAGGATTCCCATCAAGTTGATGTGGATCCCAAAGAAGAAGAACTAGAGTGTTCTTGAGGGTGACTCCACCAACATTCTTCACTCATATACATTTTGGCAAGAACATGTGCAATCAACTTTCATATCTTGCTCTAGTTCATGGAGTCACAAACCCACTTGTTGGTAAGAAAAAGGATAAGGTAACCTAACGCTTTCATGAACATCATTATATGTGTGTTTCACTCTATGTCTATGGATATCCTTGTATGTTCCTTGTGGGACTAACCCATGTTGGTATTGAGAATATAACACTCCAATGGATTGCTCCAAAAAGATCTACATCAACATTGATGCCTCCTATTTATGATGATTACAATGATGAATGTGGGTTTTGAAGAGTTTTCACTCAAGGTAATGATCCCATTATTTTGGAGGGTGTTGAATCTGATCACAATGATGAAAGTGGATTTGGAGAGGTCATGACTTTATTTAGTGATGAATCCAACATTTTGGAAGAGGTTTCAATTGATTATGAAAACAAAGTTGCTATCTATGATGATTATGGTGATGACATGTATGCTATAAAGAATAATGATAACCATGAAACTTTTCATCATGATTTTAATTTTCAATCACATGATATTTATTTTTTTGAGTTTGCTCCCACTATTATTCATGAGAACAAATTTACTTATGTGGAGAGTAATAAATCTTGTATGCTAGTAGATCATGAAAAGAATGATTTGTGTGATGGTTATATTTTTGAGTTCATTCATGATGCTACTGAAAATTATTATGAGGGAGGAACATATGCTTGAAGGTATTGCAATAATATCAAGTTTCCTCTCTATGTGTTGAAAATCTTGAAGTTATGTTTGTTTTGCTTTCTTATGCTAGTTGATTCTTGTTCCCATAAGTTGTTTTCTCACAAAATCCATATGCATAGGAAGTGGGTTAGGAATAAATTTGCTAGTCATATGCTTCATGATGCATATCTTCATGATGCATATGCTTGTAGGTATTGCAATAATATCAAGTTTCCTCTCTTTGTGTTTCAATTCTTATCTTTTATGTGAGCATCATTGAAATCATCATGCCTAGCTAAAAGGCATTAAAGAAAAGCACTTGTTTTGAGACAACCCAACATTTACCCCTATTGTTTTTGTGTGTTCACATGATTATTCCACTATAGTAATCATGTTTTATTGCTTTTTTTCAATAAAGTGCCAAGTAAAGCCTTTGGGATAGTGTGGATGATAGTTCATTTGAATCTGTGCAAAAATAGAAACTTTTGCGCTCAGTCCAAGAATTTTAAAAATTCACCAGAACATGCTTTTGATTAGAATTTTTTAAAAGTGATATATATACAAATTCCCTATGTTTTCCTAATTTTTCAGAATTTTTGGAGTATCATAAGTATGGTTGGAGTATAGATTACTACAGACTATTCTATTTTTGACAGATTTTGTTTTCAATGCATAGTTTGCCTGTTTTGTAGTTTCTATGGCTTATATTGCTCAATAGAAATTGTGGAAATTATGAGGTATAGTAGGAATTGTGTGGAAACAATTATGAATCTTATCTTTATAGTACCAAAGTTAGTGATTTGTCCTCTGACCTATCTCATGAAATTTCGTTAAGTTTTGTCTGATTGAAGTTTTCAAGTTTTAGGTAAGATATCAATATGAGGATAATAAGGAGTAATAAGACCCTAAGATTGGGGATGCCCAAGGCACCCCAAGTTAATATCCAAGGAATATCCAAGAAACTAAGCTTGGGGATGCCTCGGAAGGCATCCCCTCTTTCGTCTTCAACATTATCTGTAACCTCACGTGGGGCTATATTTTCATTCATCACATGATATGAGTTTTGCTTGGAGCGCCATTTTATTTTGTTAGTATTTGCTTGATGTTATTTAGAAAATGTTTTGCATCTTTTATTTCAATAAAAAAGTCAAGTATAGCCTTTACTATGCTTATTTTGCAAGTCTACATGTTGCTATTTCAAAACAGAAAGTTTATCGATGTTGCAAAAGATCCCGAGAAAAGTTAGAATGCGATAAAATGTTCAAAATGTTTGCACAATAAGCTATGGTAAATTTATACAGTGTGGTAAATTTTCATAATTTTTGGAGTTAAAGAAGTATTAATACTCTTGCATTCTTTACACACTGTACTGTTTTGGCAGATTGCTGTTGTCTTTGCATTGTTTGCATATGTTTGCTTGTTTAATGATCCTATTTGAGGATAGGAGTATTAAATATGCAGAGGAATTTAGTATGAAATGTTGAATAATATTTTTTTTGATTTTCTACAATAGATAATGGTAAGTTTTTTTGCATTGGTTTATACTAACTTATCTCATGAGTTCTTGTTGAGTTTTGTGTGGATGAAGTTTTTAAGACATAGGGAAACCGTGATATAAAAGGAATTAAGGAGACAAAAAAGCTCAATCTTGGGGATTCCCAAGGCATCCCAAGTTAATATTCCAAGAAGTCTCAAGTATCTAAGCTTGGGGATGCCCCGGTAGGCATCCCACCTTTCTTCTTCAACAATTATTGGTGGAGCCTAAGTTTTTGCTTCTTCACAGGAGTTGTGCTATTCCTGGAATGCCATTTTATTTTGATTTTCTTGCTGTTTTAATAAAATACTTAGGTATGAGGGTTTTTAAATAAGAGAGAGTCCTCAAATAGCTACCCATTTACATGACTACTCGCTTGATCTTCACTTATATCTTTTTGGAGTGTTATCCTCGATGGCAACGATAATTATGTGAAGAAGCAAAATGTGGTAAATGTTCAAAATGTTTGCACAATAAGAATGCATCTAGAGTGTTATCCTCGATGGCAACGATACAATATGTGCCTTGCTGCCCCTTCTGTCACTGGGAAAGGACACCGCAAGATCAAATCCAAAGCTAAGCACTTCTCCCATGGCAAGAACTACCTATCTAGTTGGCCAAACCAAACCGATAATTCGAAGAGACTTGCAAAGATAACCAATCATACATAAAAGAATTCAGAGAAGATTCAAATATTATTCATAGATAGACTTGATCATAAACCCACAATTCATCGGTCTCAACAAACACACTGCAAAAGGAAGATTACATCGAATAGATCTCCACGAGAGAGGGGGAGAACTTTGTATTGAGATCCAAAAAGAGAGAAGAAGCCATCTAGCTACTAACTATGGACCCAAAGGTCTGAGGTAAACTACTCACACTTCATCGGAGAGGCTATGATGATGTAGAAGCCCTCCGTGATGACGGCCCTCTCCGGCGGAGCTCCGGAACAGGCCCCAAGATGGGATCTCGTGGATACAAAAATTTACGGCGATGGAATTAGGTTTTTGGCTGCTCCTCTGATCGTTTGGGGGTACGTAGGTATATATAGGAGGAAGGAGTATGTCGGTGGAGCTCCGAGGGGCCCACGAGGCAGGGGGAGTGCCCCCCACCCTCGTGACCGCCTCTTTGATGCCTTGGCGTAGGGTCCAAGTCTCCTGGATCATGTTCGGTGAGAAAATCACGTTCCCGAATGTTTCATTCCATTTGGACTCCGTTTGATATTACGTTTCTTCGAAACACTGAAATAGGCAAAAAACAGCAATTCTAGGCTGGGCCTCCGGTTAATAGGTTAGTCCCAAAAATAATATAAAAGTGGAAAATAAAGCCCAATATAGTCCAAAATAGTAGATAATATAGCATGGAGCAATCAAAAATTATAGATATGTTGGAGATGTATCAGGCATCCCCAAGCTTAATTCCTGCTCGTCCTTGAGTAGGTAAATGATAAAAAGAGAATTTTTGATGCGGAGTGCTACTTGGCATAATTTCAATGCAAATCTTCTTAATTGTGGTATGAATATTCAGATTAGGAAGATTCAAGACAAAAGTTCATATTGACATAAAGAATAATAATACTTCAAGCAAACCAACAAAGCAATTATGTTTTCTTAAAGTAACATGGCCAAAGATAGTTCATCCCTAAAAAATCATATAGTTTAGTCATGCTCCATTTTCATCACAAAAGAATACTCTCATCATGCACAACCCCGATGACAAGCCAAGCAATTGTTTCATACCTTAATAATTTCAAACTCATAAACTTTCACGCAATACATGAGCGTGAGCCATGGATATAGCACTATGGGTGGAATAGAATATAATGGTGGGGGTTATGTGGAGAAGACAAAAAAGGAGAAAGTCTCACATCAACGAGGCTAATCAATGGGCTATGGAGATGCCCATCAATTGATGTTAGTGCAAGGAGTAGGGATTGCCATGCAACGGATGCACTAGAGCTATAAATGTATGAAAGCTCAACAAAAGAAACTAAGTGGGTGTGCATCCAACTTGCTTGCTCACGAAGACCTAGGTCACATGAGGAGGCCCATTGTTGGAATATACAAGCCAAGTTCTATAATGAAAATTCCCACTAGTATATGAAAGTGATAACTCAAGAGACTCTCTATATGAAGAACACGGTGCTATTTGAAGCACATGTGTGGAAAAAGGAATAGTAGCATTGCCCCTTTTTATTTATTTTTTATTTTTATTTTTTTGGGCCTTCTTTTTTTGTTTGGCCTTTCTCTTTTTTTTGGGACAAGGCTCTATTAAATGATGATCATCACACTTTTATTTATTTACAACTGAATGATTACAACTCGATTCTAAAACAAAGTATGACTCTATATGGATGCCTCCTGCGGTGTACCGGGATATGCAATGAATCAAGAGTGACAAGTATGAAAAAATTATGAACGGTGGCTTTGCCACAAACACTATGTCGACTACATGATCATGTTAGGCAATATGACAATGATGTATGTGTCATGATAAACTGGATGGTGGACAGTTGCATGGCAATATATCTCGGAATGGCTATGGAAATGCCATAATAGGTAGGTATGGTGGCTGTTTTGAGGAAGATATAAGGAGGTTTATGTGTGAAAGAGTGTATCATATCATGGGGTTTGGATGCACCAGGGAAGTTTGCACCAACTCTCAATGTGAGAAAGGGCAATGCACGGTACCGAAGAGGCTAGCAATGATGGAAGGGTGAGAGTGCGTACAATCCATGGACTCAACATTAGTCATAAAGAACTCATATACTTATTGCAAAAATCTACAAGCCATCAAAAACCAAAGTATTACGCGCATGCTCCTAGGGGGATAGATTGGTAGGAAAAGACCATCGCTCGTCCCAGACCGCCACTCATAAGGAGGACAATCAAATAACACCTCATGTTTCAAATTTGTTGCATAACATTTACCATACGTGCATGCTACGGGACTTGCAAACTTTAACTCAAGCACTTCTCAAATTCACAATTACTCTACTAGCATGACTTTGATATTACTACCTCCATATCTCAAAACAATTATCAAGCATCCAACTTTTCTTAGTATTCAACACACTCAAAAGAAAGTTTCACAAATCTTGAATACCAAGCACGTTATTATTAAGCAAATTACCATGCTATTAAGACTCTCAAAATAATTTAAGTGAAGCATGAGAGATCAATAGTTTCTTTAAAACAAATCCACCACCATGCTCTAAAAAATCTAAGTGAAGCACATAGAGCAAAATTATAACGCTCAAAAGATATAAGTGAAGCACATAGAGCAAAACTACATAGCTCAAAAGATATAAGTGAAGCATATAGAGTATTCTATCAAATTTTAATTCATGTATGGCTCTCTCAAAAGGTGTGTACAGCAAGTATGATTGTGGCATATTAAAACACAAAGACACAAATAATACAAGACGCTCCAAGCAAAACACATATCATGTTGGTGAGTAAAAATATAGCTCCAAGTAAATTACCGATGGAAGTGGACGAAAGAGGGGATGCCTTCCGGGGCATCCCCAAGCTTTGACTTTTTAGTGTCCTTGGATTATCTTGGGGGAGCCATGGGCATACCCAAGCTTAGGCTTTTGCCACTCCTTGTTCCATAATCCATCAAAAGAATTCACCCAAAACTTGAAAACTTCACAACACAAAACTTAAAGTAGAAAACTCGTGAGCTCCGTTAGTGAAAGAAAACAAAAGAACACTTCAAGGTACTGTAATTAACTCATTATTTATTTATATTGGCGTTAAACCTACTGTATTCCAACTTCTCTATGGATTATAAAATATTTTACTAACCATAGATTCATCAAAATAAGCAAACAACACACGAAAAACAGAATCTGTCAAAAACAGAACAGTCTGTAGTAATCTGTAGCTAGCACAAGATCTGGAACCCCAAAAATTATGAAATAAATTTCTGGACGTGAGGAATTTATATATTAATAATCTTAAAAAAGAATTAACTAAATATCACTCTTCAAATAAAGATGACAGCAGTTCTCGTGAGCGCTAAGGTTTCTGTTTTTTACAGCAAGTTCAACAAGACTTTCCCCAAGTCTTCCCAACGGTTCTACATGGCACAAACACTAATTAAACACAAAAAACACAACCAAAACAGAGGCTAGATAATTTATTTATTACTAAACAGTAGCAAAAAGCAAGTAATAAAAATAAAATTGGGTTGCCTCCCAACAAGCGCTATTGTTTAACTCCCCTAGCTAGGCATAAAAGCGAGGATAGATCTAGGTATTGCCATCTTTGGTAGGCAATCCATAAGTGGCTCTCATGATAGTTTCATATGGAAATTTTATTTTCTTTCTAGGAAAGTGTTCCATGCCATTTTTAATGGAAATTGAAATCTAATATTCCCTTCCTTCATATCAATAATCGCACCAACCATTCTAAGGAAAGGTCTACCAAGAATAATAGGGCAAGAAGGATTGCAATCTATATCAAGAACAATCAAATCTACGGGAACATAATTCCTATTTGCAACAATAAGAACATCATTAATCCTTCCCATAGGTTTCTTAATAGTAGAATCCGCAAGATGCAAGTTTAGAGAGCAATCATCAAAATTACGGTAATCTAGCAAATCACACAAAGTCTTGGGAATAGTGGAGACACTAGCACCCAAATCACACAAAGCATAAAACTCATGATCTTTAACTTTAATTTTAATAGTTGGTTCCCACTCATCATATAGTTTTCTAGGGATAGAAACTTTCAACTCAAGTTTTTCTTCATAAGATTGCGTCAAGGCATCAACAATATGTTTGGTGAAGGCTTTATGTTGACTATAAGCATGTGGAGAATTTAGCACGGATTGCATACAATCAGTAAAAGAGCAACTTTCATAATTAAATTCCTTGAAATCCAATATAGTGGGTTTAGCAAAATCTAGATTTTTATTTCTTTCAATCCCACTTTCATCAATTTCATCATAAAGATCTAAATACTCCGAATTTTTAGAACGCCTTCTAGGTAAAGGAAGATCATATTCAGTTTCATCAAGATTCATATTGCAAAACAAAGATTTAATAGGTGACACATCAATAACTTTTAGATCTTCATCTTGATTTTCATAGGAATTGGAAGAACACGCTTTAATAAAGGCATCCTAGCGGTTCTTTCCTTGCACTCATCAATGGAAATTCTCATGGCTTTGAGAGACTCATTGATATCATGCTTAGGAGGAATAGATCTAAGCTTTAAAGAATCAATCTCAAGAGAAATTCTATCAACGTTCCTAGCCAAATCATCAACTTTAAGCAAGTTCTCTTCAAGCAAAGTATTAAAATTCTTTTGTGAATTCATAAACTCTTTAACACTATTCTCAAATTCAGAGGGCATCTTATTATAATTTCCATAAGAGTTGTTGTAGGAATTCCCATAATTATTAGAAGTATTACTAGGATACGGCCTAGGATTAAAGTTCCCTCTATAAGCGTTGTTACCAAAATTATTCCTACCAACAAAATTCACATCCATAGATTCATTGTTATTCTCAATCAAAGTAGACAAAGGCATATCATTAGGATCAGAAGAAACACTCTTAGTAGCAAATAATTTCATAAGTTCATCCATCTTTCCACTCAAAACATTGATTTCTTCTATCGCATGCACTTTTTTATTAGAAGATCTTTCAGTATACCATTGAGAATAATTAACCATAATATTATCTAGGAGTTTAGTAGCATCTCCTAAAGTGATTTCCATAAAAGTGCCTCCCGCGGCCGAATCTAAAAGATTTCTAGAAGCAAAATTCAATCCGGCATAAAAAATTTGTATAATCATCCACAAATTCAAACCATGAGTAGGGCAGTTACGTATCATTAATTTCATTCTCTCCCAAGATTGTGCAACATGTTCATGATCGAGTTGCTTAAAATTCATAATATCGTTTCTAAGAGAGATGATCTTAGCGGGAGGGAAATACTTAGAGATAAAAGCATCTTTGCACTTGTTCCAAGAATCAATACTATTTTTAGGCAAAGACGAAAACCAAGCTTTAGCATGATCTCTAAGCGAAAAAGGAAATAGCTTCAATTTAACGACATCATTATCGATATCTTTTTTCTTTTGCATATCACATAAATCAACGAAGCTATTCAGATGAGTAGCGGCATCTTCACTAGGAAGGCTGGCAATTGATCTTTGATAACAAGATTCAACAAAGCAGTATTGATTTCACAAGATTCAGTATTGGCAAGAGGAGCAATCGGAGTGCTAAGGAAATCATTATTATTGATATTGGTGAAGTCACACAATTTGGTAGTATCTTGAGCCATCGCGACAAACAAGCAATCCAACACACGAGCAAACAAAAGGCAAGCGGAAAAGAGAGGGAGGATAGAGAGAGAGAGAGAGGGCGAATAAAGCGGCAAGGGTGAAGTGGGGGAGAGGAAAACGAGAGCCAAATGGCAAATAATGTAATGCGGGAGATAGGGATTGTGATGGGTACTTGGTATGTTGACTTTTTGCGTAGACTCCCCGGCAACGGCACCAGAAATCCTTCTTGCTACCTCTTGAGCTTGCATTGGTTTTCCCCGAAGAGGAAGGGATGATGCAGCAAAGTAGCGTAAGTATTTCCCTTAGTTTTTGAGAACCAAGGTATCAATCCAGTAGGAGGCCACGCTCAAGTCCCTCGTACCTGCACAAAACGATAGCTACTCGCAACCAACGCGATTAGGGGTTGTCAATCCCTTCACAGTCACTTACAAGAGTGAGATATGATAGATATAATATTTTTGGTATTTTTGGTATAGAGATGCAATGTAAAAAGTAAAGGCAAAGTAAAAAGCAAAGCAATATTAAAGTGATGGAGATTGATATGATGAGAATAGACCCGGGGGCCATAGGTTTCACTAGTGGCTTCTCTCAAGAGCATAAGTATTCTACGGTGGGTGAACAAATTACTGTTGAGCAATTGACAGAATTGAGCATAGTTATGAGAATATTTAGGCATGATCATGTATATAGGCATCACGTCCGTGACAAGTAGACCGAAACGATTCTGCATCTACTACTATTACTCCACTCATCGACCGCTATCTAGCATGCATCTAGAGTATTAAGTTAAAAATAGAGTAACGCCTTAAGCAAGATGACATGATGTAGATAGATAAATTCATGCAATATGAAATAAACCCCATCTTGTTATCCTTGATGGCAACGATACAATACGTGCCTTGCTGCCTCTTCTGTCACTGGGAAAGGACACCGCAACATCGAACCCAAATCTAAGCACTTCTCCCATGGCAAGAACTACCAATCTAGTTGGCCAAACCAAACGGATAATTCGAAGAGACTTGCAAAGATAACCAATCATACATAAAAGAATTCAGAGAAGATTCAAATGTTATTCATAGATAGACTTGATCATAAACCCACAATTCATCGGTCTCGACAAACACACCGCAAAAAGAAGATTACATCGAATGGATCTCCACGAGAGAGGGGGAGAACTTTGTATTGAGATCCAAAAAGAGAGAAGAAGCCATCTAGCTACTAACTATGGACCCGAAGGTCTGGGGTAAACTATTCACACTTCATCGGAGAGGCTATGATGATGTAGAAGCCCTCCGTGATGACGGCCCTTTCCGGCGGAGCTCCGGAACAGGCCCCAAGATGGGATCCCGTCGATACAGAAAGTTGCGGCAGTGGAATTAGGTTTTTGGCTGCTCCTCTGATTGTTTGGGGGTACGTAGGTATGTATAGGAGGAAGGAGTACGTCGGTGGATCTTCGAGGGGCCCACGAGGCAGGGGGAGCGCCCTTGGGGGGGCGCCCCCCACCCTCGTGACCGCCTCTCTGATGCCTTGGCGTAGGGTCCAAGTCTCATGGATCACGTCCGGTGAGAAAATCACGTTCCTGAAGGTTTCATTCCGTTTGGACTCCGTTTGATATTCCGTTTCTTCGAAACACTGAAATAGGAAAAAAAACAGCATGTAACACCCTCGATGCGGCTATATCTCCTACGTGTCGAAGCATGACTTAGAGGCATAACCGCATTGAAAGCAATGTCCCAAGTGAGGTAATCTTCGCAAACAACCCGTGTAATATAAATAAAGGGGAAAAGATACATAGTTGGCTTACACTCGCCACGTCACACAAATACATGAATAACATTACATTCATCCAATACACTCATGGTCCGACTACGGTACCAAAATAAAGACCAACCCCCAAATGCGACAAAGTCCCCGATCGCCCCAACTGGGCACCACTACTGATCATCTGGGAAGGACACGTAGTAACGGTGAGAGTCTTCATCGAACTCCCACTTGAGCTCGGTCATGTCATATGGAACGGTATCATCGGTCCCTGTATCTGGTTTTGGAAGGAATCTGTGAGTCACCAGGACTCAGCAATCTCACACCCTCGCGATCAAGACTATTTAAGCTTATAGGTAAGGTAAAGGCATGGTGTGGAGCTGCAGCAATCGACTAGCATATATGGTGGCTAACATACGCAAAAGAGAGCAAGAAGAGAAGGCAAAGCACGGACAGACAACTACAATCAAGAAGTGATCCTAGAACAACCTACGTCAAGCATTACTCCAACACCGTGTTCACTTCCCGGACTCCGCCGAGAAGAGACCATCACGGTTACACACGCGGTTGGTGCATTTTAATTAAGTTAAGTTTCATGTTATCTACAACCGGACATTAACAAATTCCCATCTGCCCATAACCGCGGGCACGTCTTTAGAAAGTTCAAATCCCTGCAGGGGAGTCCCAACTTAGCCCATCACAAGCTCTCACGGTCAACGAATGATATTCCTTCTCCCAAGACAATCCATCAGACTCGGCATCCCCGTTACAAGACATCCTCGACAATGGTAAAACAAGTCTAGCAACACCGCCCGAATGTGCCGACAAATCCCAATAGGAGCTGCACATATCTCGTTCTCAGGGCACACTCAAATGGTCCAAACTTCCGGTAGGCCAGCCCAGAGTTACCCCTGGTGGCCACCGGTGGCTGACGAGGTGGACCAACACTCAGAGGAGCACTGGCCCGAGGGGTTTAAATAAGATGACCCCCGGGCTCTGGAAACCCAAGGGAAAAAGAGGCAAGGTGGAAAATGGTAAAACCAAGGTTGGGCATTGCTGGAGGAGTTTTATTCAAGGCGAACTGTCAAGGGGTTCCCATTATAACCCAACCGTGTAAGGAACGCAAAATCCGGGAACATAACACCGATATGACGGAAACTAGGGTGGCAAGAGTGGAACAAAACACTAGGCAAAAGGCCGAGCCTTCCACCCTTTACCAAGTATATAGGTGCATTAAGATAAACAAGATAATATGGTGATATCCCAACAATAAACAATGTTCCAACAAGGAACAATCTCCAATCTTCACCTACAACTAGCAACGCTATAAGAGGGGCTGAGCAAAGCAGTAACATAGCCAAACAATGATTTGCTAGGACACGGTGGGTTAGAGTTTTGACATGGAAAAATGGGAGGCATGATAAGTGGTAGGTGTCATAGCATAGGCATAGCAAAAGAGCGAGCATCTAGCAAGCAAAGATAGAAGTGATTTCAAGGGTATGGTCATCTTGCCTGCAAAGTACTCAGAGTTACCTTGATCCTCGTAAGCGAACTCAACGGGCTCATCGTTCACGAACTCGTCTCCCGGCTCTACCCAAACAAGAACAACAAGCAAAAGGAGCACAATCAACCACGTGCAATGCTCAAGCAATATGATGCAAACATGGTATGATATGCGGGATGCGATATGTGATGCATATGCATGATTTGACAAGGAATGATTTAACCTGGCCTCAACTTGGAAATCTAATAGTGCCACTGGAAAGGGGAGTTGATTTCGGTTGAAATCGATATAAACATCACCAGAATCGGATGCACGGTTGGGAAATGGCAAGCAAAACAAATATGACACCGGTTTGCGATAATCAGCAAGTGACCAACTAAATGCATCAAGATAAATATGCTAAAGCACGCAAACATGACAACAAAATACATGGCAGGGATACACTCATGATGCTTGACAAAAGATGAACACTGAGCTAAGGCTAATTCATCCACTAACAGGTTCAAACAAGCATGGCAAAAGTGCAAATGATAACAGGTTTCAGACTTAGTGAAATTAACACAAGTCTGGAATTTATCGTCAGGAAGCAATCTTTAGAGCATGAAACCTACATGCTAGAGGAACTTATCATGGCAAAGCAAGACATGGCATGAAGATACTCAAAGCACTTAACAAAAGTCCCTTAGTGATCTTGAGCCAAAAGGGATCAAAAAATACAATTGCAAGCATGTGAACATAGCAAAAACACAAACAGATTCAGACTTAGTGAAAAACTGGAGCATGCAAATCAGTCAACGAGTAGGCATGTTTACGAACTCGATGCACTCACTACAGAGCATGGCATGACAAACTAAGCATACACCCATGAATAAGACATGGCATAGAAGCTAGACATGGCAAGAAAAACAACATAGCATGCACGGATCAATAGCAACATCCTCGGCAAAATCGCTAAACATGTCAACAATCTGCCAGGATCATTTTATAGCAAAAGTAGAGCTCGATTGACTCAATCTGGCGTGCTCCATAAATGCAACCAAAGACATGGATGGATAGAGCACCACAATATTAACAAAACATCCTTACTGATCATCCTCAAAAGAGGCACGGATCACTAGGAAACAACATGAACATATGGCATAACAACAATATCAGGACAAGGACTTAGAGAAATTCTAAGTCACTGAAATCAGCATCAACGATTACGCTACTTTGCAAGCTTGTGCTAATCACCACAAATATCACAAAAATACATGGCATACACCCCTGTAAAGATAACATGGCATTCTACAAAACACATGTAGAGCTCAGGGTCATAGCATGCACACATTAATCATGGCAAAAAAGACAAAAGGCTATTTGCTGAAACAGATCCGACATAATCATCACATAGCCCTCTTCCAACGACATTTCGGGCATCATGATGAGCTCAAATGAAAATGATGCAATGAGATGAAATGATGTACTCGTCGAGGCGAACATTTTGATATGCTACACACACGAATCGGAGCCACGGTGAGGAAGTTGTGATGTGATGAAAAATGCATATGAATCAGGAAATCTCAGGACTTAGGAAAAATATACCCTCGAGGTAAAAGTCAACAGGCACGGAATCCGAGGTTCGCCGGCGCGGGACTCGCCGGGGATGGCGGGGAGAGAGGTGGACCTCGCCAGAGATTGCGGATCCGGGCCGGATCTTGCCGGATCCCGGCGCGGGGCGGCGGAGGAGGCTGCCGGCAGGCGCGAGGCGGCACCGGGGCGACGGGGCGGCAGTCGGCAAGCTTGGCGGCGAGGTCCGGCAAACTGGGCGGCGGAGCTCCGGTGGCGGCGGCCGGCGTCGATGGCGGGGCGGCGCGGCGATGCTCGGGCGGCGGGGACAGGGGGAGCGGGCGGCGGTGGCTCCGGGCCGCGGGGGCCTGATGCAGGCCGGACGGGCCGACAGTGAAGTGGGCACTGATGCGCCACGTGGCAGGCGGAGATTGGGTGAGGGGACGCGGCGGACGTGTCCGGCGCCGGGCGGACATGTCCGGCACCGGGCGGACGTGTCTGGCGCGCGGAGGAAGAAGGGGCTAGGGTTTCGAAGAGGAGATCCGGGATTTTGGTGAGGGGATCTATTTATAGAGGTAGGAGGAGCTAGGAAGCTCCAAATGAGGTGCGGTTTGCGGCCATGCAATCGTGATCGAACGCTCTAGATGATGGAGGAGGTTTAGGTGGGTTTTGGGCTAGTTTGGAGAGGTGTTGGGCTGCAACACACACGAGGCCTTTTCGGTCCCTCGGTTAACCGTTGGAGTATCAAACGACGTCCAAATGGCACGAAACTTGACAGGCAGTCTACCGGTAGTAAACCAAGGCCGCATGACAAGTATCGGTCCAATCCGAAAACGTTTAACACCCGCACATGAAAAGAGGTAGAAAGGGACACCGGGTGATATACGAGCGCCGGAATGCAAAATGGACAACGGGGAAAATGCTCGGATGCATGAGACGAACACGTATGCAAATGCAATGCACATGATGAAATGATATGAGATGCATGACAAAGACAACAACACATGGAGACAAAAACCCGACAAGGAGGAAATAAAATAACTTAGTGCCGGAAACGGCAAGAGTTGGGATACAGATAAGGTAAATTACATCCGGGGTGTTACAACACTCCACCACTACAAAAGGATCTCGACCCGGGATCTAGGACTAAAAAAACTCCGGGTACTCAGAAAAGAGATGATCCTCGCGTTCCCAGGTGGCTTCACGGTCGGAATGATGTGACCACTTGACTTTGAGGAATTTGATTGACTTGTTGCGAGTCTTGCGCTCAGTTTCTTCAAGGATAGCAACTGGGTGCTCACGATAAGAAAGGTCTTCTTGGAGTTCAATGTCTTCGAAGTTGACGGTGCGGTCAGGGGTCTTGAAGCACTTGCGGAGCTGAGAGACATGGAACACATCGTGCACGTTTGCAAAGTTGGAGGGAAGCTCAAGTTGATAGGCGAGATCGCCTCTCTTGATGACGATCTTGAAAGGACCCACGTATCTAGGGGCAAGCTTCCCTTTGATACCAAAACGATGAGTACCTTTCATTGGAGAGATGCGGAGGTAAACATGGTCTCCGATCTCGAAAGCCAAATCACGATGCTTACTATCATAGTAGCTCTTCTGGCGTGATTGCGCTGCTTTGAGGTTATCATGAATGACTTTGCACATCTCTTCTGCCTCTGTGATCAAGTCATTGCCAAGAAGTTGACGTTCACCAGTCTCTGGCCAGTTAAGAGGAGTACGTCACTTCCTGCCATAGAGAATTTCAAATGGGGCCTTGCCCAAACTCGCTTGAAAGTTGTTGTTGTAGGAAAACTTGACATATGGAAGAAAATCTTCCCACTTCATACTAAAAGAGATAAAAGAGATAACGCAAGCCCTGAGCATATCTTCAAGAATCTGATTGACACGCTCGACTTGGCCACTAGTTTGGGGATGAAAAGCTGTGCTGAAACGGATGTTGGTGCCCATGGCCTTCTGGAAAGAATCCCAAAACTTCGAGGTGAAGATGCTGCCACGATCTAAAGAAATCAACTGTGGAATGCCGTGCAGAGAGACAATCCGAGAGGTATAAAGCTCTGCCAATTGAGCTGCTGTGATTGATTCTTTCATAGGAAGAAATGATCCACTTTAGTGAGTTTGTCGATGACAACGAATATATCATCATTGCCACGCTTGGACTTTGGAAATCCTATCACGAAGTCCATCTCAATATGGTCAAACTTCCATTCTGGAATGGCAAGAGGTTGGAGGAGGCCAGCTGGTCGTTGGTGTTCTGCCTTCACTCTTCTGCAGAAATCACATTCGTTCACGAACTGAGCAATTTCGCGCTTCATTCGAGTCCACCAATACGACTGCTTGAGGTCATGGTACATCTTTGTACTTCTAGGGTGGATAGAGAGGAGTGAATTGTGAGCCTCGTTCATAATGACTTTACGAAGGTCACCTTTAGGAACAACAATGCAATCCTCGAAGAATAGAGTATCCTTGTCATCAAGGCGATAGCACTTGTACTTAGGTTGACTCTTGGCAATCCCAATCTTCACCTTCTTCACCATAGCATCAAGAAGTTGAGCCTTGCGAATCTGATCTTCCAAAGTAGGAGAGACTTGAAGGTTGGCGAGGAAACCTTGAGGAACAACTTGCAGATTGAGTTTGTGGAAAGCTTCACAAAGCTCAGGTCGGTAAGGCTTGAGAATCAGACTGTTGTAGTAAGCCTTCCTACTCAATGCGTCAGCAATTACATTGGCCTTGCCTGGAGTATATTTGATACTTAGATTATACTCTTGAATCATTTCGACCCAATGAGTCTGCCTGAGGTTGAGATTAGGCTGAGTGAAGATGTACTTGAGACTCTTGTGGTCAGTGAAGATGTCCACTTTTCTTCCCAATAAGAGATGTCTTCAAGTTAACAAAGCATGCACAACTGCCGCCAACTCAAGGTCGTGAGTGGGGTAGTTCTTTTCGTTGGGCTTCAACTGGCGAGAGGTATAAGCCACAACTTTATTCTCTTGCATCAACACTGCACCAAGACCTTGAAGAGAGGCATCACAAAAAACCTCGAACGATTTGGATTCATCAGGAGGAGTCAGAACTAGAGCAGTGACTAATTTCTCTTTCAGGGTGTTGAAAGCGATGTCACATTCCGGAGACCAAACGTACTTCACGTGCTTCTGGAGAAGGTTGGAAAGAGGCTTTGCGATCTTTGAGAAGTTCTCAACGAACCTTGGACAATAGCTTGCGAGACCAAGGAAGCTGCGGAGTTGCTTCACATTCTGAGGAGGTTCCCAATTCACAATTGCAGACACCTTCTCAGGATTCACCGCTATGCCCTTGGCAGAAATGATATGCCCAAGGTAAAGAACCTCATCGAGCCAAAACTCGCACTTTGAAAACTTGGCATAGAACAGATGTTCTCTGAGCTTATCCAGCACCAAACGCAAGTGCTTGGCATGATCTTCCTTGTTCTTGGAAAAGACCAAAATGTCATCGAGGTAGACCAAGACGAAGTCATTTGTGTAGGGGTTGAAGATGAAGTTCATCATGCGAGAGAAATTTGGCGGAGCGTTGACGAGGCCAAAAGACATGACAGTGTATTCATATGAACCATAGCTTGTTCTGAATGCTGTCTTAGGGATATCTTGCTCACGAATTCGAATCTGATGATAGCCCATACGGAGATCAAGCTTGGAGAATACTTGAGCACCTTTGAGTTGTTCAAACAGCTCGTTGATGTAGGGAAGTGGGTACTTGTTCTTTATAGTCTTCTTGTTCAATGGACGGTAGTCGACACAGAGTCGGTCTGTTCCATCCTTCTTCTTCACAAAAGAACTCCACAACCCCACGGAGAAGAACTAGGTCGGATGAGACCCATTCGCTCTTGAATATCGAGTTGCTTCTTCAGCTCCTTCAACTCTTCAGGTCCAAGCTTCTAAGGACGTTTGCAAACAGGTTCTGTGCCAGGCTCAAGATTGATGATGAATTCAACTGGCCGGTGCGGAGGCATTCCTGGAAGCTCTTCTGGAAAGACGTCTTGATATTCGCAAACGACTGGAATTTGAGAGATGGCATCTAGCTCGCCCTTCTCATTGAGAGAAAACAGACGGATTGTATTATCCCAAGCGGCAAAGACAATTACATCCTCAGACGAATGAGTCAATTGAATCTGCCTGGCGGCACAATCAAGCTGAGCCTTGTGCTTAGAAAGCCAATCCATTCCAAGAATAAGATCGATATCTGAGTTACCAAGGACTATTGGAGAAGCCAAAAACTTGAAATCACCCATCATGATAGAAATATCCGGAATCTCGTACTTTGCAAGCAAGCATTTACCCGGTGAGATAACTGCTAACGGTTTATGCAAAACTTGAGAAGACAACTCATGCTTAGATGCAAAAGGTCTCGAGATGAAACAATGCGATGCACCAGTGTCAAAAAGTACTTTTGCAGGAATATCGTTAATAGGAAGGTTACCCATGATGACATCTGACGAGTCCTCTGCCTGAGCTGCATTCACCGTGTTGACCTTGGTGTGCTTGGGGTTATGCTTGACCACAGTTGTACTTGCAGATCTCACAGGAGGAGGAGGAGGAAGACGCCTCTGATTGAAGCATTTATTGGCATAGTGACCCTTCTATTGGCACTTGTTGCACATGACCTCCGAAAGCGGACGGTGATACGGATCACTTGATCTTGGAGCTTGAGACGAAGTCTTGTTCTGAAAGCTAGGGTTGGGTGGGTGGGAAGATCCACTGCCACCTTTGCTCTTCTGCTGATAAGGCTGACGGAACGGAGGAGGAGGTAGCCAATACTTTTGATGCTTAGCCACTTGAGTTGAGGAAGAAGGAGTTGCATCGCTGACTCGCTTCTTGGAAGCATCGCACTTCAGTTGGGCAGCCTCTTGCTTCATTGACATGTTGTAGAACTCATCGTACTTCTTGGGCTCAAAAAGGACGAGAGCTAGCTAGAGTTCTTCTCTGAGACCACCCCTAAACTGGTATATAATGCTCTTCTCGTCAGGGACGTCTTGCTTAGCGAAATGGGCGAGCTTCTGAAACATGATGTTGTACTGGTAAACAGACATAGTGCCTTGCTTCAGGTACTGGAATATGATGAGCTTTTAAGTCTTGACGGAATTCATCCCAGGTAATCACATGGCCTCCTCTGGAATCTTTGTACTGCTGAAACCATTCTGCAGCTTGGTCTTTGAGTTGGAAGGAGGCAAACTTGACAAAGTCCTCAGGCCTGACATTACTCCACTCGAAATGCTTGCATATGTACACGAGCCAATCATCAGCGTCTGTTGCCTCAACACAATTGCTGAAGGTCTTTGGCTGGTTAGCGAGGAACTGGTTGAGTGTAGCAAAATGATTCTGATTGTTGACATGGCCATGATTCCCTTGGTTGTGCTCTTGAGGAATTTGCATGATCAGCTGCGTGTTTGCATTGGTAGCGGCCATCATAGATTGCCATGCCTCCGGAGGTGGAGGTGGTGGTGGCGGATCCTGATTCTGATTCTGATTGTTGCCCTTAGCAGGAGCCATCCTGAAGAGGTTGACATCCGTTAGCATATTGATAGGCAAATATGAAGCTGAATCAAAAGGTTTGAAATTGCAACATAAAGTCTTCACATCTGAACAAAATGAACGAATGCATTCCAATTGAAATGGTCACATTTCCATAAATTGAGAAGCCACTTAGAATTGAGGTAGAAGAAAAACAACAAGGTATGGACAAGAGCAAATACTTGGTGAGGATTACCCAATCCCAAACCAAATATCCGCGGAAGAAGAACTAGAGCTACAAGAATTCCCACCTATGAAACTCCCGAACCTTTCCGGTTATGCAATCAGGTGTTGGGGATACAGGGCAAGCATAATATCTCACCCATATCTAGCAAATCCTACATCCAACTGTATCCATCCTTCAACACATAACCAAGAAAAACTTTGGAAATCATTTACCTCAACCTTCGAAAAGCATCGGTTATACAAGTTATGGCAATACTCCCGAACTCCCGCCCCAGTACTAGGTGGCGTCGAGGTTATCTCACCAACAACTGCATAAAAGAGATTTTCGATGTCGGTGAAACTCAGGTATTCCAGAATCTCAACGATAAAATTGTGACGACAACACCTCGGAGCTCAACTCCCCGGGACACTGCCACAACCCCTAAATGACAGGAGGCACAAAGAACAATGTTCTCGTCACAAAACCATCGGAATGATTCCAAGATACCCGCGTGATCCTAAAATTTTTTTAGTGAAATTTGAGAAGAGAAGAGTCAAAACTCTACGTCAGGATGCCTCACCAGAGCGACGAAGGGACTGGGGAGTAAAAAGAATTCCTAAAATCTCCGATATATATAATCCTAGATGACTCAAAACATTTTTCTAGACTCAACAATGCCAGCGATTCGATCAAGCAGGGGGGCTCCTAAGGTCGGGGAAGGCTCTGATACCAACTTGTAACGCCCTCGATGCGGCTATATCTCCTATGTGTCAAAGCACGACTTAGAGGCATAACCGCATTGAAAGCAATGTCGCAAGTGAGGTAATCTTCGCAAACAACCCATGTAATATAAATAAAGGGGAAAATATACATAGTTGGCTTACACTCGCCACGTCACACAAATACATGAATAACATTACATTCATCCAATACACTCATGGTCCGACTACGGTACCAAAATACAGACCCACCCCCAAATGCGACAAAGTCCCCGATCGCCCCAACTGGGCACCACTACTGATCATCTGGGAAGGACACGTAGTAACGGCGAGAGTCTTCATCGAACTCCCACTTGAGCTCGGTCATGTCATCTGGAATAGTATCATCGGTCCCTGCATCTGGTTTTGGAAGGAATCTGTGAGTCACGGGGACTCAGCAATCTCACACCCTCGCGATCAAGACTATTTAAGCTTATAGGTAAGGTAAAGGCATGATGTGGAGCTGCAGCAAGCGACTAGCATATATGGTGGCTAACATACGCAAAAGAGAGCGAGAAGAGAAGGCAAAGCACGGACGGACAACTACGATCAAGAAGTGATCCTAGAACAACCTACGTCAAGCATTACTCCAACACCGTGTTCACTTCCCGGACTCCACCGAGAAGAGACCATCACGGTTACACACGCGGTTGGTGCATTTTAATTAAGCTAAGTTTCATGTTATCTACAACCGGACATTAACAAATTCCCATCTGCCCATAACCGCGGGCACGGCTTTCGAAAGTTCAAATCCCTGCAGGGGAGTCCCAACTTAGCCCATCACAAGCTCTCACGGTCAACGAAGGATATTCCTTCTCCCAAGACAATCCGATCAGACTTGGCATCCCAGTTACAAGACATCCTCGACAATGGTAAAACAAGTCCAGCAACACCGCCCGAATGTGCTGACAAATCCCAATAGGAGCTGCACATATCTCGTTCTCAGGGCACACTCAGATTGTCCAAACTTCCGGTAGGCCAGCCTAGAGTTGCCCCTGGTGGCCACCGGCGGTTGACGAGGGGGACCAACACTTAGAGGAGCACTGGCCCGGGGGGTTTAAATAAGATGACCCTCGGGCTCCGGAAACCCAAGGGAAAAAGAGGCTAGGTGGAAAATGGTAAAACCAAGGTTGGGCATTGCTGGAGGAGTTTTATTCAAGGCGAACTGTCAAGGGGTTCCCATTATAAC
The DNA here is from genome assembly GCF_018294505.1 of Triticum aestivum. NCBI lineage: Eukaryota > Viridiplantae > Streptophyta > Magnoliopsida > Poales > Poaceae > Triticum > Triticum aestivum. The sequence continues at coordinate 229,541,807 of NC_057794.1, read as the reverse complement.
CCAAACGTGTAAGGAACGCAAAATCCAGGAACATAACACCGATATGACGGAAACTAGGGCGGCAAGAGTGGAACAAAACACTAGGCAAAAGGCCGAGCCTTCCACCCTTTACCAAGTATATAGGTGCATTAAGATAAACAAGATAATATGGTGATATCCCAACAATAAACAATGTTCCAACAAGGAACAATCTCCAATCTTAACCTGCAGCTAGCAACGCTATAAGAGGGGCTGAGCAAAGCGGTAACATAGCCAAACAACGATTTGCTAGGACATGGTGGGTTAGAGTTTTGACATGGAAAAATGGGAGGCATGATAAGCAAGTGGTAGGTGTCGTAGCATAGGCATAACAAAAGAGCGAGCATCTAGCAAGCAAAGATAGAAGTGATTTCGAGGGTATGGTCATCTTACCTGCAAAGTACTCAGAGTTGCCTTGATCCTCGTAAGCGAACTCAACGGGCTCCTCATGCACGAACTCGTCTCCCAGCTCTACCCAAACAAGAACAACAAGCAAAAGGAGCACAATCAACCACGTGCAATGCTCAAGCAATATGATGCAAACATGTTATGATATGCGGGATGCGATATGTGATGCATATGCATGATTTGACAAGGAATGATTTAACATGGCCTCAACTTGGAAATCCAAGAGTTCCACTGGAAAGGGGAGTTGATTTCGGTTGAAATCGATATAAACATCACCGGAATCGGATGCACGGTTTGGAAATGGCAAGCAAAACAAAAATGGCACCAGTCTGCGATAATCAGCAAGTGACCAACTAAATGCATCAAGATAAATATGCTAAAGCATGCAAACATGACAACAAACTACATGGCAGGGATACACTCACGATGCTTGACAAAAGATGTACACTAAGCTATGGCTAATTCATCAACTAACAGGTTCAAACAAGCATGGCAAAAGTGCAAATGATAACAGGTTTCAGACTTAGTGAAATTAACACAAGTCTGGAATTTATCATCAGGAAGCAATCTTTAGAGCATGAAACCTACATGCTACAGGAACTTATCATGGCAAAGCAAGGCACGGCATGAAGCTACTCAAGGCACTTAACAAAAGTCCCTTAGTGACCTTGAGCCAAAAGGGATCAGATAATACAATTGCCAGCATGTGAACATAACAAAAACACAAACAGATTCAGACTTGGTGAAAAACTGGAGCATGCAAATCAGTCAACGAGTAGGCATGTTTACAAGCTCGATGCACTCACTACAGAGGATGGCATGACAAACTAAGAATACAATCGTGAATAAGACATGGAATAGAAGCTAGACATGGTAAGAATAACAACATAGCATGCACGGATCAATAGCAACATCCTCGGCAAAATCGCTAAACATGTCAACAATCTGCCAGGATCATTTTATAGCAAAAGTAGAGCTCGATTGACTCAAGCTAGGCTGCTCCATACATGCAAACAAAGACATGGATGGATAGAGCACCAAAATATTAACAAAACATCCTTACTGATCATCCTCAAAAGAGGCACAGATCACTAGGAAACAACATGAACATATGGCATAACAACAATATCAGGACAAGGACTTAGAGAAATTCTAAGTCCCTGAAATCAGCATCAACGATTATGCTACTTTGCAAGCTTGTTCTAATCACCACAAATATCACAAAAATACATGGCATACACCCCTGTAAAGATAACATGGCATTCAACAAAACACATGTAGAGCTCAGGATCATAGCATGCACACATTAATCATGGCAAAAAAGACAAAAGGCTATTTGCTGAAACAGATCCGACATAATCATCACATAGCCCTCTTCCAACGACATTTCGGGCATCACGATGAGCTCAAATGAAAATGATGCAGTGAGATGAAACGATGTACTCGTCGAGACGAACATTTTGATATGTTACACGCATGAATCAGAGCCATGGTGAGCAAGTTGTGATGCGATGGAAAATGCATATGAATTAGGAAATCTCAGGACTTAGGAAAAATATACCCTCGAGGTAAAAGTCAACGGGCACGGAATCCGAGGTTCGCTGGCGCGGGACTCGCCGAGGATGGCGAGGAGAGAGGTGGACCTCGCCGGAGATGGCGGATCCGGGCCGGATCTCACCGGATCCGGCCGGATCCCGGCACGGGGCGGCGGAGGAGGCTGCCGGCGGGCGCGGGGCGGCGCCAGGGTGACGGGGTGGCGGTCGGCGAGCTTGGCGGCGGGGTCCCGCAAACTAGGCGGCGGAGCTCCGGTGGCGGCGGCCGGCGTCGATGGCGGGGCGGCCCAGTGATGCTCGGGCGGCGGGGACGCAGGGAGTGGGGAGCGGGCGGCGGTGGCTTCGGGCCGTGGGGCCTAATGCAGGCCGGACGGGCCGACAGTGAAGTAGGCACCGATGCGCCTTGTGGCAGGCGGAGATTGGGCGAGGAGACGCGGCGGACGTGTCCAGCGCGCGAAGGAAGAGGGGGCTAGGGTTTCGAAGAGGAGATCCGGGATTTCGGGGAGGGGATATATTTATAGAGGTAGGAGGAGCTAGGAAGCTCCAAATGAGGTGCGGTTTGCGGCCACGCGATCGTGATCGAACGCTCTAGATGATGGAGGAGGTTTAGGTGGGTTTTGGGCCAGTTTGGAGAGGTGTTGGGTTGCAACACACACGAGGCCTTTTCGGTCCCTCGGTTAACCATTGGAGTATCAAACGAAGTCCAAATGGCACGAAACTTGACAGGCGGTCTACCGGTAGTAAACCAAGGCCGCATGAAAAGTATCGGTCCAATCCGAAAACGTTTAACACCCGCACACGAAAAGAGGTAGAAAGGGACACCGGGTGACATACAAGCGCCGGAATGCAAAACAGACAACGGGGAAAATGCTCGGATGCATGAGACGAACACGTATGCAAATGCAATGCACATGATGACATGATATGAGATGCATGACAAAGACAACAACACACGGAGAAAAAAACCCGACAACGAGGAAATAAAATAACTTAGTGCCGGAAACGGCAAGAGTTGGGATACAGATAAGGTAAATTACATCCGGGGTGTTACACAGCAATTCTGGGCTGGGCCTCCGGTTAATAGGTTAGTCCCAAAAATAATATAAAAGTGGAAAATAAAGCCCAGTATAGTCCAAAACAGTAGATAATATAGCATGGAGCAATCAAAAATTATAGATACGTGGGAGACGTATCAGGCATATATGACCAGTCAAATATATTTGATCATGATTTATTATTGTTGACAATTATCTCTATGATAAATGAGTTTGGAGGCAAAATATTAAGACCCTATCTTTCTCTGTGTTCGGTGGATGCCATTTGTTATAAAAATATGCTTTGAGTAGTTGCAATCATGGAATTATATGATGATTGAGTATGTGGAGCTATTTCTTAGACTTTGTTGAATAAGTTGAATTGCAATTGTTTGGTGACTATGAATATAGGTTGTTGAGTTTCAAGAGAATTCATTGTTTGAACCTTAACATGTGAATTGGTTTCTACTTTAACATGAGAAGTTTTTTGAGAAATAATTGCTATTATGATGCTAGAAAAAGTGATTGAAATTATCATTGATGAAACGTGTGCACTTTGCTAGCAATCACACTTCATAAATTATTTCTTTTATCATTTAACTACTCGAGGACAAGTAGGAATTAAGCTTGCACTGGTACAACGACGTGCTAAACAAACGGTTTTTAACCCCTTTCCGCGACGGCATTTGGAACCGTCGCCAAGTGAGTGTGTGCGATAGGGTGTCCTTCCCACACGACCCAGAAATCATCATGGATAGGCCCTCCTGGGAACCAGGCTGGGGCCGTGTGCGATCGGGAGAGGCATCGAAACACAATCATTTCCGTACGTATGTACGTCCCACACGGTAATCCGAGAAAATCATTTCCATAGGTATGTACATCCCACACGGTGAATCCCAGAAAAACATTTCCGTAGGTATGTATATAACACACAGTCAATCCAAGGAATTCGTTTCTGTTCTTATGTACACCCCACACGGTCAATCAGGGAAAATGTTTTCGTTCGTATGTACATCACACACAGTTCTTTGTGTGGAAACGTTTGTGCAAGGTGGCCTAACGCAAACAGTTTGCTGCCGGAAGCCGTGTGTGGTTGTTAGTTGATCGAACACGCCTACTTTCTACAAACCGTGCGGGTTGTTTGAGTTCATCACCCATGGTGCTGTCTGAGTAACCGTCTGCAATAGAAAACCCCAATAAGTCGGGTAATTAGCCTATTATTGATAATTCATGTACTAATAAAACTGATATTTCTTATAAAACATGCCAGATATTTCATATCCATATAAAAGCAACTAGGATTTCATAATCGAATTACATCAGATAGCTTCGACACTCAGTTACGCCAATACACAACAGCACCAAGTTTCACATGTAGCATCAAAAATCTTTGGAATGTAGCATCATACACGGTAAATAGACAGATGAATCTCATCTGAGAAACTGCAGAACCGGAAGGCAAATATTGAGCCTTCAGTGATGTTGAATGTCCTTGCAACTTTAGGCCAGTGGCTATGGATAATTGCCCGCCCAACATTCGTCCTCTTCAGCAAGACTTCAAGATTGTACCGTGGGTGTTGAATGAATACCTTCCTCGCCTCTTGACCATGCAGGTGGTTTGAGTGGTAATCATCGGTGAACTGTTTGAAAAGTACTGGAAACAAAGCTATGGATAAATCGTTGTTGTAAATTTTGAAAAGGCGCAAGGGGTAAAAACAAGGTAAAAGAGTTGGTACCATCCTATAGTTGACTGATGTCTTCTTCATTATGCAATTAAAGATCTTGCTGTTATTCGTCACAAGTTTCTTCATCCTAACAATCTTTCTGAGTTTCTTAACTTGACTGATATTCATGGACATCTCATTTCCCCATATGCAAAATGGGTCGAACAATGGTTCTAAGCCTCTGACAGCAGGCCCTACATGTGCAAGACCAAATTGTAAGAAACCTAAATATTAGAATCATTCCTACAACTGCACAATATTGTGCTATTAGCCAAAGGACCCTGCTTGAACAAACCTCGATGGTAAACCACAGTGTCTCCCATTGTTTCCCTGCAACACATATAAGGAAGATCTTGATCAGGTTAACTGAGAGTTGCCATACTATTAGTAGAATATGTATTGAGTACATCCAAATTCGATTGGTGTCACATGTATAAAAATACAAAATTGTACCCACAACAAATGAAAATCAAATTGCAGAACTAAACCAAACAGTTAAATGGACAGCAGACCAAATGAACCAAAATAGTTAACTGAGCAGGGCATTGCAGAATAGAACACATGTACTAGAAGATAAGACAGTTAACAACACAAAGAATGCTTGAGAACAATACTACGAAATGTAGCAATTGTTGGACCAAAGTGTTAATTGAAAATTACATTTCAGAGGACCAAACCGTTAACTGAACTTCAGATTGCATATTAACATTACAGAGGACAAATCACTAGAAGGCACTGGCGGTGGCCTCGAGAGAACATCACGAACTGTATTTTAAAGTAGACAACCGCAGGGCGGTGTCGACGGTGGCCTCGAAGACGAGGTGCTCCTCCAAGATCTAGCGGTCGACACGCATGTCAGCCATAGCGACCTCGTTCGCGTGTGCGGCCGCATGCTACTCAGCTCCACGTTATACTGCATGTAAAATGGTTGTGGGCGGCACTTAATTGGAGGAGGGTGGCAGTGATTTCGGAAGGTGTCGCTTCGTCGGTCAGGGCATGTGGGACGGGAAAGGAGGAGGATGGTGTGGGTGGGGTGTGGATTACCTGACCATATTGACAAGGCCGCGCAACAAGAAGAAGGGTCGGCGGCGAGGAGGCCGCGCAACAAGAAGAAGGGTCGCCGGCGAGGAGGCGGCGCTGCAAGAAGAAGGGTCGCCGGCGCGGAGGCGACGCTGCAAGAAGAAGGGTAGCCGGCGAGGAGGCGGCGTTGCAAGAAGAAGGGTCGCCGACGAGGAGGCTGAGCTGCCAGTAAGCAACAGTGAAGGTTTGAACTTGGAAAGCAAGGAGGAACAGTGGAAATGTGGATTTTGGTAGGAGGGAGGGGCGGGGAGATAGATATTTCTGCTGTGGCCAAAAAATTTTGCTCGGTGCCGCGAGAAACTAGCACGCAAGTGTGGTTCAAGCGGGGGCGGTGGACTGTAGACAACGAAGGTTCCCGCGTAAGCTAGACAAGACGGTGCGCCAAGATATTTTATATCGCACCCACACGATTCTTTCTAGTAAACTGTTTGTGGTATACCTAATTTTTGTTCATTATGTTTTGAAATACATTTACGTACAATGGGAAAGGATGGTGTTTCAATTGATAGAACATTTACGTACAATGAACATGCAACTAGTACATGAGTGTCGTGTTTAAATTTGGAATTATTCCGGGTTCGTTTGGTATTTTTATGCATTAATTGAGTTTATGGGCATTTAATGTGCATAATTCAAATTGGAACTACAAGCACATCCTCCAATGCACCAAAGTTTGCTGAAAAATCACATGTGTGTCTTTGGGTGAATTTATAGGTCCCATGCAAGAAATGGGAATAAAATTCAAACATCTAGGTGTCGTGGCTCGGCCGGAATGATTGAGAAACTTGGTTTTTTAATTCCTGTAAATCCAAAACATGGCTGAAAATCATGAAACTTGGCATGGTATCATGACATGGCACCAACATGCTGCAGTAAATTTTTGGCCGAATTGGGACAAGCTTTGGTGTAAGCTTCTTGCACACCGGAGCTTCCCTCACGAAGGCTCTTGGTTCCGAGAGGGAACGTGTCTCCTCCGTGTGCGAAACGATATACGTACACTGCCTTCTCTCGCCTTAATTTTTGTACACTGGTAGATTAGACCAAACAGAAGTATCGTGCTAAATTTTGGAATTATTCCGTGTTCGTTTGGCCTTTGTTATACATTAATTGAGTTTCTGGGCATCTAATGTGCATAATTCAAATTTGAGCTACAAGCACAAGCTCCAGTGCACCAAAGTTGTTTGAAAAATCACATGTGTGTCCTTGGGTGAATTTCTAGGTCCCATGCAAGAGATGGGAGTGAAATTCAAACATCTGGGCATTGTGGCTTGGTCGGAAAGATTGAGAAACTTGATTTTTTAATTCCTGTAAATCCAAAACACGCCTGAAAATCATGATATTTGGCATGGTGTCATGACATGGCACCAACATGCTGCAGTAATTTTTTTGGCTGAATTGGGACAAGCTTTGGTGTAAGCTTCTTGCAAACCAGAGCATCCCTCAAGAAGGCTCGTGGTTCAGAGAGGGAACGTGTCACCTCCGTGTGTGAAATGACATGCGTACACTACCTTCTCCCGCCTTAATTTTTTTACACTGGAAGATTAGACCAAATACAGGTATCGTGCTAAATTTTGGAATTATTCCGGGTTCGTTTGGCCTTTTTTATACATTAATTGAATTTCTGCACATTTAATGTGCATAATTCAAATTTGAACTACAAGCATAGGCTCGAGTGCACCAAAGTTGTTTGAAAAATCTCATGTGTGTCCTTGGGTGAATTTCTAGGTCCCATGCAAGAGATGGTAGTGAAATTCAAACATCTGGGCGTCGTGGCTCAGCTGGAAAGATTGAGAAACTTTATTTTTTTAATTCCAGTAAATCCAAAACATGCCTGAAAATCATGAAACTTGCCATGGTGTCATGACATGGCACCAACATGCTGCGGTAATTTTTTTGGCCGAATTGGGACAAGCTTTGGTGTAAGCATCTTGCAAACTGGAGCTTCCCTCAAGAAGGCTCATGGTTCCGAGAGGGAACGTGTCACCTCCGTGTGCGAAATGACATACATACACTGCCTTCTCCCGCCTTAATTTTTTACACTGGCAGATTAGACCAAATAGAAGTATTGTGCTCAATTCTGGAATTATTTCGGGGTCCTTTGGCCTTTTATACATTAATTGAGTTTCTGCGTATTTAATGTGCATAATTGAAATTTGAACTACAAGCACATGCTCCAGTGCACCAAAGTTGTTTGAAAAATCACATGTGTGTCCTTGGGTGAATTACTAGGTCCCATGCAAGAGATGGGAGTGAAATTCAAACATCTGTGCGTCGTGGTTCGACCGGAAGATTGAGAAACTTGGTTTTTTAATTCCTATAAATCCAAAACACGCTAGAAAATCATGAAACTTGGCATGGTGTCATGACATGGCACAAACATGCCGTGGTAAGTTTTTTGGCCGAATTGGGACAAGCTTTGGTGTAAGCTTCTTGCAAACCGGAGCATCCCTCAAGAAGGCTGATGGTTCCGAGAGGGAATGTGTCACCTCCGTGTGCGAAACGACATACGTACACTGCCTTCTCCCGCCTTAATTTTTTTACACTGGCATATTAGACCAAATAGAAGTATCGTGCTAAATTTTGGAATTATTCCAGGTTCGTTTGGCCTTTTTTATACATTAATTGAGTATCTGCGCATTTAATGTGCATAATTCAAATTTGAACTACAAGCACAGGCTCTAGTGCACCAAAGTTGTTTGAAAAATCACATCTGTATCCTTAGGTGAATTTCTAGGTACCATGCAAGAGATGGGAGTGAAATTCAAACATCTAGGCGTCGTGGATCACCCGGAAAGATTGAGAAACTTGGTTTTTTAATTCCTGTAAATCCAAAACACGCTTGAAAATCATGAAACTTGGGATGGTGTCATGACATGGCACCAACATGCTACGGTAATTTTTTTGGCCGAATTGGGACAAGCTTTGGTGTAAGCTTCAGGCAAACCAGAGCATCCCTCAAGAAGGCTCATTGTTCCGAGAAGGAACGTGTTACCTTCCTGTGCGAAACGACATACGTACACTGCCTTCTCCCACCTTAATTTTTGTACACTGGCAGATTAGACCAAATAGAAGTATCGTGCTAAATTTTGGAATTATTTCGGGTCCGTTTGGCCTTTTTTATACATTAATTGCGTTTTCGGGCATTTAATGTGCATAATTCAAATTTGAACTACAAGCATAGGCTCCAGTGCACCAAAGTTGTTTGAAAAATCACATGTGTGTCCTTGGGTGAATTTCTTGGCCCCATGCAAGAGATGGGAGTGAAATTCAAACATCTGGGCATCGTGGTTCGGCCGGGAAGATTGAGAAAATTGGTTTTTTAATTCCTATAAATCGAAAACACGACTAAAAATCATGAACCTTGGCTTGGTGTCATGACATGGCACCAACATGATGCGGTAATTTTTTGGCCGAATTGGGAGAAGCTTTGGTGTAAGCTTCTTGCAAACCGGAGCATCCCTCAAGAAGGCTTGTGGCTCCAAGAGGGAACGTGTCACCTCCGTGTGCGAAATGACATATGTACACTGCCTTCTCCCACCTTAATTTTTTTACACTAGCAGATTAGACCAAATAGAAGTATCGTGCTAAATTTTGGAATTATTCCGGGTTCGTTTGGCCTTTTTTATACATTAATTGAATTTCTACGCATTTAATGTGCATAATTCAAATTTGAACTACAAGCACAGGCTGTAGTGCACTAAAGTTGGTTGAAAAATCACATATGTGTCCTTGGGTGAATTTGTAGGTCCCATTCAAGAGATGGGAGTGAAATTCAAACATCTGGGCGTCGTGGATCACCCGAAAAGATTGAGAAACTTGGTTTTTTAATTCCTGTAAATCCAAAACATGCATGAAAATCATGAAACATGGCATGGTGTCATGACATGGCACCAACATGCTGTAGTAATTTTTTTGGCCGAATTGGGACAAGCTTTGGTGTAAGATTCTTGCAACTAGAGCTTCCCTGAAGAAGGCTCGTGGTTCTGAGAGGGAACGTGTCACCTCCGTGTGCTAAACGACTTACGTACACTGCCTTCTCTCGCCTTAATTTTTTACACTCGCAGATTAGAGCAAATAGAAGTACCATGCTAAATTTTGGAATTATTCCGGGTTCGTTTGGCCTTTGTTATACATTAATTGAGTTTCTGCGCATTTAATGTGCATAATTCAAATTTGAGCTATAAGCAGAGGCTCCAGTGCACCAAAGTTGTTTGAAAAATCACATGTGTGTCCTTGGGCGATTTTCTAGGTCCCATGCAAGAGATGGGAGTGAAATTCAAAATCTGGGTGTCGTGGCTCAGCCGGGAAGATTGTGAAACTTGGTTTTTTAATTCCTGTAAATCCAAAACACGCTTGAAAAATCATGAAACTTGGCATGGTGTCATGACATGGCACCAACATGATGCGGTAATTTTTTTTGGCCGAATTGGAACAAGCTTTGGTGTAAGCTTCTTGCAAACTGGAGCTTCCCTCAAGAAGGATCGCGGTTCCGAGAGGGAACATGTCACCTCCGTGTGCGAAACGACATACGTACACTGCCTTCTCCCGCCTTAATTTTTTGACACAGGCAGATTAGACCAAATAGAAGTACCTTGCTAAATTTTGGAAATATTTCGGGTTCGTTTGGCCTATTTATACATTAATTGAGTTTATGCACATTTAATGTGCATAATTCAAATTTGAACTACAAGCACATGCTCCAGTGCACCAAAGTTGTTTGAAAAATCACATGTGTGTCCTTGGGTGAATTTCTAGGTCCCATGCAAGAGATAGGAGTGAAATTCAAACATCTGAGCGTCATGGCTCGGCCAGAAAGATTGAGAAACCTGGTTTTTTAATTCCTGTAAATCGAAAACACGCCTGAAAATCATGAAACTTGGCATGGTGTCATGACATGGCACAAACATGCTATGGTAATTTTTCTGTCCGATTTGTGAAGGCGCACACATTAACAATCAACAAAGTAATTTTGGAACAAGTGATGTCATGTTACAAATCGGAAACACAAGTATTATTGAAACCATAGGCGTTCTACTTGCCAATTATGTGCGGCCATGCGTCCCCTTTTTTATTGGCTAGGAGTTGTCGTGCGGGGTAGCTATTTGAGTACGGGAGGTGTGCGATTAGACCCCTACGCGTGCTCATCGGGAGGAGAGCCCTTTGACCGCTACCAGCCACGCACCTCCCTCCGAACATCTCCATTAATGGCACCCGAGCACATGTTCTATGGTGTGGCTATATGTCTCACTACACTGAGATTTAAGAGAGAAAAATGAAAATCTGAAAAGAAAGTTTTGCACGGATCTTGATGTAAGATCCGACGGACCTATATAGCATCGACTGCGACTTATAGCAAGCATGATGAATATAAGGACGATGACAGTGGATAATAATTGTCTTACATATTTACAAACATAATTTAAAAAGCCACATGCGGCAACACCCGAAATACACAAGGGCAAAAGAAGAAGGAAGACAATGATCTGGCTCGCTGATCTCTACTTTCTTAGTGCATTGCTGCAGGCCGTGGGAACTAGTCTCCGCGGCGAGGGGCGACGAGCTCCTTCTTGTCCTCTAGATGCTGCTTGAGAGCATCCACAAATTCCTCCACTAGCCTTCTGTGCTCGATGCATAGCATGGCATTCTCGTCCATAAGTTTCTCGATGATGATGCCGGTCCTCTTCAACGAGGCACTGGTCTGCTCCTGCTGCTCCGCACTTTCAACGATATTCGCCCTCAGTAGGTCGCGATCGGCCCGGAGCTTCGCATTGCTCCCATTTAGTTGTCGGATGACGTCGATAGACTGTTCAAACGAGGCTTTCAGGTCATCCTACAACCTCGCCCACCTGGAGATCTGATTAGTGTACTTATATTGACAGCTAGTTGTTCATGTACCGTCACTCTGTAGCTTATTTTCCTTTGCCCTCCATTTTCTACACATCAGATCTATATTTACTCTTACCATAAGGTTGGATAACACCGATGGTAGTGAAGAAGTTTAGCTCTGCATTGCTCTTGGTTGTACCTTTTTCCTGCATCACTGTACTTACATTTATAGCTACTTGGTTATGTATCATCACTCTTCATCTTATCTTAAATATTCTCCATTTTTTCTTATATTATCACATCTATATTTACTCTTAACAAAATGTAGAATAAAGGCAATACTTATGAACAAGATTCTGTGGTAAACTTCTTGAATTGCCACTACTTCAGGATGCTGCTAACGCAACACTACGATCAGAGACCCTTCGACGAAATTGTGTGTGATGCCGTAATCGCAAACGGTGATGTAAAAAACCGTCAAAAAGGTGCAAAGCGTTTGCGATGGAGGATGCATCAAGCACGGTTCAAAATTTAGTTGCGTGTGTGATTGAGGGCATACGGTTCAGTTTAGTTAACCGTTTGCGATGAGGAGGAACAAAAGAAACGGGCAGCCAGATGAAGGTGTGTGCGATGTACAGCATACGGTTCACTCAGATGAGCTTTTTGTAATTATGCAACAAAAAAGAAATGGCCAGCCAGATCAAAGGTGTGTGCGATATACGGTATGCGCTTCACTCGGATGAATTGTTTGCATTGAGACATGAGAACAGAAACAGTTCAAATGAACAAGATGTGTGTGATACGAGGCAAACAGGTCTGTAATCGGAAACAAGTGCGAAGATTGATAACAACACAGACGATTACTGGTAACAAGCCGTGTGTGTTGTGAGCAAACGATTGCTGGTATACAATTTTGAGCGATTGATGAAAACATCACCGACGGGTTCCGTTGTTTAGTCTGTGTGCGATGTGATTTTCTTTGTCCGCACAACATCTACGCTCTATCTACAGAGCATCAACATATATACTTAAAATGACATCATTGCATAACCAAATTAAGAATACAATTACACAAGTGACTACACACATAACATTTCCACACACCAAAGAAAGCAATTACATGCATACTAAAGTAGGAGAAACGAGGATCTAATCATCTACTTATTGTTGTGACGATGCTTGTCATTGCTCTGCTTCCGGCTGGATCCCTAGCTGTTTTGGGGAAGGAGGCACTTCCTCATGTCAACGATCCGCCTGTACATGTCGTAGCTCGTGTATGCCTCCTTGGCCGCGTACATGATGTGAGCTTTGTCGAGATTCTCCATCCAGGCCGAGTGCCAGGCACACTTGTCCTTGTTGCACGAATCCTTCATGTCTCTATAGTAGGGGTCGATGATGGCCTCAACGAGGTGAAATAGTGAGTCCTTCTCATGCTCCTTGCTACCCCAGATCTTGTATTGGCCCTGGATGTCGACAAGATTCCGGCAGACGATGCCGTATTCTCAAGCGCCTTTACATCGTTGGTGATGTCCTCCGTAGCGAACATGTAGTGGGGGATGTTGACAAACCTGGCGAAATGCTTGCAAGGCCTTGTGGCCAGGCAGTAGTGGTAGACGAGGACATGGTGGCGCACGCACATCTGGGCGACAGCGACCTTGGGACGAGACCCGGCATGAGCGCGGGTGTACTCGAGGTCGAACCCGACCACCTTATACTTCTCCGCGGTAAGCAATAGCTCCATGAGGTGGATGGAGTGCTCCACCCAGACTGGGTCGTTGGTGTAGACCACCGAGAGGTCCATGAACCTTATGTGGGTGTCCACCATGACACGCATGGTGAACTGCTGCTCGTCGCGGGCAGCCGCTCGAAGCGCCATTGGAGCCGCGTAGGATACCCTCTAAGAATTTCTCGTGGTGGGTGTGCTTCTTGCAATGGTGGGGCGCGATCGAAAGGTTGAAGAGACACAAGAGTAGGTTAAATGGCTGTTGTAATAAATGGGGGCCGGCCGGCCTGTAATCATCACGTCTTGTCACGATGTTCATAGCGGAGGATTCTAGTGTACGCTTGACAACACCACACCGCACGCGTGGGCTCGAAGAGGCGCCGAATGTATCATTGGTGAGCCTGTTCCTGCGCTACCGCGCTGTTTACCGCGCAAGCTTCCCGCCCGGCTAGTTTGGCCACGTCGGCTAGAAGAGGGACAAATCGTGGGCGTTTATTGGCAAAAAGCTTTGTAAAAATGAAGTGTGTTGAATGACTTCGGTCATAAGTTTACCCTTGGGTGATGAGGTCAAACTTACACTGAAGGGTGATGATGGACACTCGAGTGCGATAATTAATTCTGCACTCTATAGTGCACATGGAGGAAGAAACCAACTGTGTGCAATAATGCCGAAGATCGCAGTCGATTTAGCTATACAGATCGTGTGTTGTGAGATCGACAAGGTAAACTGATTCGAGAATGGTTAATCAAATCTAAGACCATTGCATATTAAGGTCAAAATAGTGCTAGCAATATGTGAGTCCCATGCGATGCCATTTCAACGATTGTACCACAAAATCTCGAAATGTTACAAGGTTCAAATTCTAGAGTTATATGGCTCAAATTCGAAGATTACAAGGTTCAAACTGATATTAGAAATGAAATTCAGCTCATCAGCTGCAAACACTCGCACTGATCCGCTGAACATGGATATCAGAGAGGTTCAAACTAATATTACCGCTTCTAAGTCTGGCTTCGAAACCTCACAATTTTTGCAAAGGGGTCAGCCACTGAGAAGTCATGTATGGGGTTGACACGATGACTTCTGATTACTCTGTCATCTGAAGTTCCAAAATGAAATCAGCATTTTTTGGATCCTACTCCATTCTAGCGCAGGCGCTGGTGCTGATCAACTAACCATTCATTTTTGCGAAATAAATGTAGGGCAAACCTCATCTCCTTCAGCACCCTTGCTCTGAGAACAAAGAACCTAGCGAATATAATCTTTGGTAAGATCCCTTGGTAGGAGTTCAAAGTAAGAGATGCAGATCTAGGAATTCGACGTGATTGTTATATTGTATCACATTATCCACCACTGGGCCTAATCTTATCTGCAAAAGAAGAAAACATGTTAGTGCCTACATGCAGTTTTGAACATTACTACAGGCCTAGCTATTTGGTTTGCAGGATTTGTAAAATGCACTAAAATGCCATCTTCGATCTGACATGATTGACATGGGAATTTGATTACATTCTAGAAAAATGTAGCCTTCTTCACAAGAGGTTGGAGTGGATGAAAAGTTCCCTAAGAAAACTAGTACAAATGAATCCAAAGGAGAGGTGCTTATTGATTGTAACCAATATGGGGGACATGTATGTACTGAAATTGTCCAAAAGAACCTTCACTGTGCGCGGTTTCGGGCTCAAGCTTGTCGAAATCATTTTCTGAATGACAGACGAACAAACATCTTCAGAATTAGAAATAATGTTAATTTGTAGAAGGAGAGGTAGAAGGCGGCTGTTGTACCTAAACTGGTGTGGATCCAATAACAAGTTCGGAGCATTTGTAAGATGAGTAGCCCACCACTGTCTACTTCAGCGCATAAATGACATTAATTTTTGTTGGACCTTCTTGATCAACTACAAGTAATCTCTCAAGTGCAGGTGTGTCCTGGATGACCATACCGTGGTACACATCCTGTGATGTATTCCTGACGCACCAGCAACACACATAAATAGTCCAGAGAGTCATGGAGGTGATGTGGAAAGTACTCAAACCATTGATCACCTGAAGACGAAGGTACTCGAGTGCAGTACAGCCATGGAGCATGTGCTCCATGTCACACTTTGATAGGCAGACGGTGATGAGCTCGAGGTGCTTCAGTCGTGGTACAATAAGAGCGGGCATGTCATTAAGGGGCGGGAAATGGCAGTTCCTGAACTTGGCGATGCGCGGCACGGGCGCGAGGTGGAATGCGGACGTTAGCAGAGACTGCATATGCCCATCATCAAAAGTGAGCTCCTCGAGCTGATCTAGGGCGGGGGATCGGAACAAGTCGTCAAGCTTGGCTCGGTCCTTGCCGTTGGAATGGAACTTGCCCATTCTAAGGCCTTTGGTTGGGCCAATATGACTGCCGAGGATCTTGGAGAACACATCCAAGCTTTTGCGATAGCCATGACAAACCTCGTGGGTGTCGATGAGGTCGAGAGGGCTGAAGTTCCATAGGGGGCGACACTACCGGGAAAGCAGGGTTGTCCGTGCCCCATATTTGATTGGGAGGAGGGAGATGATGACTCTCAACATATCACCGGGGAGGCTGCAGATTAAGTCTAGGCCTGCTGGAGTCGCTTGCAGTTCTAGCTCGCCTGTAATGCCCAGAGACCGTTGTGCTAGTTGTCTTCCAGTTATTCGCTGTTGTTGCCATGTCATTCGCTTGCGTGTTGCATCTTGGCATGCCATCATGTGCATTGCATCATCACGTTTTCAAAACTTGCATCCATCCTAGTCTCCTCGTTCTCTCCATTGTCCGTTCTGAGTCCATACACACTCGCACGCGCCTGTGGCACGTCCGAAATATTATTTTATAAGTGGTCAGAAAATGTTCTCGGAATGGGTTGAAAGTTGACATGCGGTGTTGTTATGTTGTCAGTAGACCGCCTGTCAAATTTCATCGCATTCAGAGTTCGTTTGATAGCCCAAACGTTAAACTATAGCGGCAATAGTAGCTGGTCTATCGTCGGACGTTTTCGGTCTCCGGAAACAGTTGCCGGACTGCTCTCCTTCTCTTCTCTCTTCACAGCCCACTTCCACTCTAAACCAGCCCATCAAACCCCTGCCTCCGTGGCCTTTTGTCAAACCCCCCTCTATCGTCAGCCCGCGGCTCTTCTCACGCGCGTCCGAAAACTCCCCCGAACCCGACCCGGATAGTCGTCACCCTTGGGTTCGGATCATCCCCAAACATCTACAGAATATCTCTGATTCTTTGTTGGGCTCCCCTAAGCTATTTATTCTCGTCCGCCCGATTATGATCGGAGGGACGAGGTAGCCCCTAATCTAATCCAGATCGGAGGGACGAGGTAGCCCCTAATCTAATCCACGGGATGTATATATTCGTCCAAACCCTAGTCCTAGGATCTCTCCCATCCATCTTTTCCCATCGCACCGCCGCCACCCACTCACCATCTCCATTGAGATCCTCCCAGATCCCCATTGGCCAACCACCGCTCCACCTCGTCTTTAGCACCAGACCAACCAGAGCGCACCCGATCTAGATCCTCTCCCGCCTCAGACCACCTGCCGTGTTTTCCGGTCACAAGCAGTCAGCCCCTCACGTGCCTCCTTCCTCGAGCAGGATCTCAACCTGCTGCCAGAGACCAGCACCGGCGACAAGAACCAGACCACTACCCCATTGCCCCTCTCCTGACCCTGCTGCCTGCCTTCTCTTTCTCTCTGGATTCTCTCACCTCTCTGTTTTCTCCCCGTGCAGAAGCCAGGGAAATCATGGCCTGAGCTCAACCCCGCCGTTGCCGCCTCTCTCCCACACAACCTCGTCGCAAAATGGAGCCCCGGCGACCCTCCGGTGAGCCGCCGCCGGGATCCACCTCGTGCCGTCCTCCTTTTCCGTCCTGAGCTCCTCCACTACGCTCTAACCTCCTCTGCTCTCTCCCTCATGTCCCTTCGAACAAAAGCAGGAGCATTCCGCCGCGCCATGAAGTTCGATGCTTGCTGCCCGACATGATCCTCGCCGGGAACCGCTGCCTCCGCCTTGGTGCACCTTGCCTCTACCATTTCCTGCTCGCATTTGCCTGATCCCAGCGCGCCGAAGACTCGCCGAGTCCCGCTGTCGCACCCTTGTTCCTCTGTCATGGCCCGCGCCATCCTCGGCGAGCAAGCCACCAGCAGCGCCGCAGTCGTCCTCGTCCACGCGCTCGAGTCCTCGAGCGAGGACATCACTGCGTCCCTGGCCTCCTCCGAGCGCCGCCCTTGCCGTTCTCCATCGCGGCCGAGCCGCCCATCGACCAGCTTCCTCAAGCTCCTCCTGCTCGTGGCCGCCTCCAACCACTCCAACGGCGCCTCGACCTCGCCACCTTGTCGTTGCCGCCAGCTGTTTCGAGCAGCAGCGAGCGCGCCGCTCAACCGGATCCTGCCAGCGTTGACCGAGCCTTGGCACCTCCCCTTCTTCCGTTGTAGCGGCCCAGCTAGTCGCGCGTGCTTCTGGCCCGTAGGCTCAGGGTGAGCAGCCCCCCCCCCCCCCCCCCCCCCCCCCAGTGTTCCCTTGTTGGGCTTCCTGTTAAGTTTCGGCCCGAGTGCCTGTTTTTTTTCGCGAACGAATTTGCTAATTAATCACAGAACTGTAGTTTTTGCAGAAAACCCTTCCATGTTCATGCATATAATAACTTCAGAACCGTGCATCGGATTAAAATAAGTTATATATGAAACATGACTAGAATTTTGTCTAGTTTCATAATATCTAACTTTCAACCATGTTTAAAATGTTGTTTGCATATATTTTGCATAAATGCCATGTTAAGATGCTTTATTTCATAACTAAATAACCGTAGCTCCAAATTTAATAAACTTTATATGTAAATGGGGTAGAAAATGCCTAGTTTAACATGATGTACTTATCTTGCATGTTTAACAACTCTAAAATATGGTTTAGGGCAGAACAATACCAAATTCACATTTTGCACATGGGGATTTTCCGGATTTGTTGTTTGTTATATCCGGCCTCATTTAAACTTGCCTAGATAGGTAGTTTTCATATGCTTCACCCCTTGCCATGCTAACCAACATTTAATATTGTTGAGTACTTAAACGGGAGAGAACTAAATAATTGTTGTGGTGTTTCATCAATATGCAATTGGTTGCATATTGAGCTCCACTTAACTTGTAGTTTTGTTTGTGCATTTTGACATGCCATGCCTCTTTAAGCTGGACATGCATCACACTTTGTTGTGCATCATGCCATCATTATGTGATGGTTGTTTACCATGTTGTTTGCTTCTTTCCGGTGTTGCTTCTTCGGGTTGGTTCCGATAATGCCGTGTTTGTGAGGATTCGTTCGACTACGTCCGTTTGTCTTCTTCATGGACTCGTTCTTCTTCCTTGCAGGATCTCAGGCAAGATGACCATACCCTCGAAATCACTTCTATCTTTGCTTGCTAGTTGCTCGCTCTTTTGCTATGCCGCGATACCTACCACTTGCTATATCATGCCTCCCATATTGCCATGTCAAGCCTCTAACCCACCTTTCCTAGCAAACCGTTGTTTGGCCATGTTACCTCTTTGCTCAGCCCCTCTTATAGCGTTGCTAGTTGCAGGTGAAGATGAAGGTTGTTCCATGTTGGAACATGGATTTTGTTAGGACATCATTATTATATCTTGTTTACTTTAATGCACCTATATACTTGGTAACGGGTGGAAGGCTCGGCCTTATGCCTGGTGTTTTGTTCCACTCTTGCCGCCCTAGTTTCCGTCTTCCCGGTGTTATGGTCCTTGATTTTGCGTTCCTTACGCGGTTGGGTGTTATGGGAACCCCTTGACAGTTTGCTTTGAATAAAACTCCTCCAGCAAGTCCCAACCTTGGTTTTAACATTTGCCACCTAAGCCTTTTTCCCTTGGGTTCTGCAGACTCAAGGGTCATCTTTATTTTAAACCCCCGGGCTAGTGCTCCTCCGAGTGTTGGTCCAAACTTGGCGATGTCCGGTGCCCCCTGGGCAACCAGGGTTTTTGCCAACCCGATGTCTTGCCCATCAAGTGTGCCCTGAGAACGAGATACGTGCGAATCCTATCGGGATTTGTCAGCACATCGGGCGGCTTTGCTGGTCTTGTTTTACCATTGTCGAAATGTCTTGTAACCAGGATTCCGAGTCTGGTCGGGTCTTCCTGGGAGAAGGAATATCCTTCGTTGACCGTGAGAGCTTGTGATGGGCTGAGTTGGGACACCCCTGCAGGGTTTTGAACTTTTGAAAGCTGTGGCCGCGGTTATGGGCAGATGGGAATTTGTTAATATCTGGTTGTAGAAAACATGACACTTAACTTAATTAAAATGAATCAACCGCGTGTGTAGTCGGGATGGTCTCTTTTCGGCAGAGTCCGGGAAGAGAACACGGACTCGTGTTATGCTTGAACGTAAGTAGTTACAGGATCACTTCTTGATCATTATAGCTTATCGACTGTGCTTTGCTTCTCTTCTCGCTCTCTTTTGCGTAAGTTAGCCATCATATATGCTTAGTGCTTGCTGCAGCTCCACCTCACTACCCTTTCCTACCCATAAGCTTAAATAGTCTTGATCTCGCGAGTGTGAGATTTCTGAGTCCTCGTGGCGCACAGATACTTCCAAATAGTTGCAAGTGCCGATGATACCAGTGCAGGTGACGCAACCCAGCTCAGGTGGGTGATCGATGAAGTTCTTATTTGTTGTGTCGTTTCATTGCCGATCGATTAGTAGAGGAGCCCAGTTGGGGCGATTGGGGATCTAGCATTTGGGGTTGTCTTTCTTTATTTGGTTACATAGTCGGACCTTGATTGTATTCTGGATGATGTAATGCTATATTTATGTATTGTGTGAAGTGGCGATTGTAAGCCAACTCTTTATCCCTTTCGTATTCAGTACATGGGATGTGTAAAGATTACCCCTCTTGCGACATGCCCACTATGCGGTTATGCCTCTAAGTCGTGATCCGACACGTGGGAGATATAGCCGCATCGTGGGTGTTACAAGTTGGTAATCAGAGCCTTCCCCGACTTAGGAGCCCCCTGCTTGATCGAATCACTCACGTTGCTGAGTCTAGAACAAAATGTGTTGAGTCATATAGGATTATATATATCGGATAGTAGGATTCTTTTTACTCCTCGGTCCCTTCATCGCTCTCGTGAGGCCTCCTGATGTAGAGTTTTGACTCTTCTCTCCTCAAATTTCATGAATTTTTTTAGGATCAAACGGGTATCTTGGAATCGTTCCGATAGTTTTGTGACAAGAACATTGTTCTTGGTGCGTCCTGACATTTAGGGGTTGTGGCAGTGTCCCGGGGAGTTGAGCTCCGAGGTGTTGTCGTCACAATTTTATCGTTGCAGTTCTGGAATACCTGAGTTCATCGACATCGAAAATCTCTTTTATGCAGTTGTTGGTGAGATAACCTCGACGCCACCTAGTACGGGGACGGTAGTTCGGGAGTATTGCCATAACTCGTATAACGGATGCTTTTCTAAGGTTGAGGTAAATGATTTCCGAAGGTTTCTTGGTTATGTGTTGAAGGATGGATACAGCTGGATGTAGGATTTGTTAGTTTGGGTGAGATATTATGCTTCCCCTGTATCCCCAACACCTGATTGCATAACCAGAAAGTTTCGGGAGTTTATAAGTGGGAATTCAAGTAGCTCCTAGAATATCTTTCCAACAGACACATGATACGATATGGGATCTATCATATGTTTGTTTCCGGCTTATTTTGCAAGCCAATCCTTTGTTTTTGTTTTGATTTGTGGTACTCGAGTTGCTTCGAAGTCAAGTGTTGATTCCATACCTTCCCTAAGCGGTGTTCTCATATTTCTATGGTAATACTAACCCTTTTCGATCATCAAGGTGGTCATTCCAATTCTTTCCCAACCGATGTCTTTCTCTTCAAGTAAACCCGATCATGTCAACATTCGCAAGACCACCTCTCAGTTTTCCCAACGGTGTTCGTCCATCCGCCCAAGTTGCCTTTGTTTTCCCGCCCTCCCACCCTTTTTCTTCAAGGACTCGGATTTCTTTATCAAGTATCCATCTTATGGATGAGAAGCCTCTTTACTCCTCTCTTTCAGTGTTCTTATCCGGTGATTCTCATGAAGATACTAACGGAGCTTCAAGTTCATCATTCATCATTCTTTTTTCTTCTCTAGTGGATTCAAGTCAAGGTTTGTCGATCTTATCCTTTTCCTCATTTCAAATGTTTTCTCATGTCGGTGTATCTCTTAATCATTCACTTCTCGCTATTCAATTGTTCTGGAGTGCTGAAGATATCCCAAAAGATTTAAGTTTATATTCATAATCCTTTCAAGCTATTTCGAGGTCTTACCTTATTCAAGCCATTTACTTCAACCGGTGCAACCTCTCTTTTAAATCCTTCAAAGGTGTTTCTTTTGAGTGGGCCCTAGCCCACAGGTCTTTTCCCAGAATCTTACCTGACTCTTCTAATTTTCCCGGAGCTTCTCAAATTCTTTTCAATTTTTGACGTAAGAATGGGTTATCATCAGTCATATGTCTTCCTCCAAGATCGTTCAAATTCTTTTCATCGTTGGATTCTCATCGTCATTCTCGGAGTTGAAGACCGAAGATGAGTTTCTCTTCAATCATATACGTTCTCTTGAAGATTCATGGTTCTAACTTCATGCCATCCTCTCATAATTGTTTTCAATTGTGAGAATTCTTTTCACCCATCCGGAGCAATTCAGGAGTATTTTCAATTTGATTCTCCGGAGCACATCATCTCATAATTATTCATTCCAGCTTTCATCTCTTGTTCTCCAAATCATACCGGTGCATCATTCAAGTTTTCTCTAATCAGATCGTGATCTCTTCGTTCTCATGTATCTAAATTCCCTCAAGTGTCTTCATTCATTCTCTAATTCTTCCGGTGTTTCTTTATCTTTTCTTTGTTCATTTTGAATTCTTATGATGGTTCATTTAAGAATTCTCTTCTGTTGTTATTGTTGCAGTGCATTCGTTCTTTCAAATCCTACTGGTGGATCGTTGAAGACCTTCTCAAGATTATGCTATATCTCTCTTGAATCCTTTCTACGAGAATAAGTAGTATGCCAAATCCATTGCTTGTCATCAATTTAATTGGTGAAGGATATGCATAACATATTTCTTATTATTGTTTCATCCAAGCGATCTAGTTTCTTCGTTCCGAAGTGGTTCATCATATCACATTCTCGGTTCAAGATGTTGGTGCTTATAAATGACCCAAGTTCTTTAGTTATCCTCTCGGTGAAATAAGCTTCTCGTCTCCTTGTTGATATCAATCTAATCTATTGTTTTCCGTTAGTGGCAGAATTTCACCTTAATATTTCGAGATGTTGTCCATAAGCCCACAACAAGCTTACTCTTTTCGTTGTTGGTTTCCAACAACAATGTTTTATCCTTCTTGGAAGGGTGCTTTCCAAACTCATTTGTGGTAGAAGTTGCCTTTTTCTTCTCTGTTCTTTTGTTCCGACGATCTACCTTCTATTCCTTCATCCAGAGGCATTGTGATGTTGCTCTTTTCTCTCTTCATCTCGATTTCTGAGGATCGTGTTCTTTGCATGCTTATCCATTTAACCGGAGTGTTGTGTCCTCTGCTCAAGTTCTTTTCGCCTTATCAAGTCTTGCATCTCTTTTCAACCGGAGTGCTGCCCGAATTTGTTCTTCCACGTTCCTCTTTTCTAATGGAGTGTTTTCAACTTTGTTCATATTTGTTGTACTTTCAAATTGTTCAACCTCGCAAGGTTCTTTGGTTTCACTCATTTGTCAAAGAAGCAACTTAGTTTTACTTTTTCTCTTCCTCTTCCGTTTTTTCTCCAGTGCCATCCTAGATCTCGGGACGAGATCCTCTTGTAGTGGTGGAGTGTTGTAATGCCCCGAGACCATTGCGCCAGTTGTCTTCCAGTTATTCGCTGTTGTTGCCATGTCATTCGCTTGTGTGTTGCATCTTGTCATGTCATCATGTGCATTGCATCATCATGTTTTCAAAACTTGCATCCGTCCCGGTCTCCTCGTTCTCTCCATTGTCCGTTCTGAGTCCGGACACACTCGCACGCGCCCGTGGCACGTCCGAAATATTATTTCATAAGTGGCCGGAAAATGTTCTCGGAATGGGTTGAAAGTTGACATGCAGTGTTGTTATGTTGTCAGTAGACCGCCTGTCAAATTTCATCACATTCGAAGTTCGTTTGATAGCCCAAACGTTAAACTATAGCAGCAATAGTAGGTGGACTATCGTCGGACGTTTTCGGTCTCCGGAAACAGTCGTCGGGCTGCTTTCCTTCTCTTCTCTCTTCACAGCCCACTTCCACTCTAAACCAACCCATCAAACCCCTACCTTCGTGGCCTTTTGTCAGACCCCCCCTCTATCGTCAGCCCGCAGCACTCCTCGCGCGCGTCCGAAAACTTCCCTGAACCCAACCCAGACAGTCGTCACCATTGGGTCTGGATCATCCCCAAACATCTACAAAACATCTCCGATTCTTTGTTGGGCTCCCCTAAGCTATTTATTCTCGTCCGCCCGATTACGATCGGAGGGACAAGGTAGCCCCTAATCTAATCCAGGCGATGTATATATGCGTCCAAACCCTAGTCCTAGGATCTGTCCCATCCATCTTTTCCCATCGCGCCGCCGCCACCCACTCACCATCTCCATCGAGATCCTCCCAGATCCCCATCGGCCAACCATCGCTCCACCTCGTCTTTAGCACCAGACCAACTAGAGTGCACCCGATCCAGATCCTCTCCCGCCTCGGACAACCTGCCGTGTTTTCCATCCACAAGCAGCCAGCCCCTCACGTGCCTCCTTCCTCGAGCAGGATCTCAACCTGCTGCCGGAGACCACCACCGGCGACAAGAACCAGACCACTGCCCCGTTGCCCTCTCCTTACCCTGCTCCCTGCCTTCTCTTTCTCTCTGGATTCTCCCACCTCTCTGTTTTCTCCCTGTGCAGAAGCCAGGGAAGTCATGGCCTGAGCTCGACCCCGCAGTTGCCGCCTCTCTCCCGCGCAACCTCATCGCAAAACGGAGCCCCGATGACCCTCCGGTGAGCCGCCGCCGGGATCCACCTCGTGCCGTCCTCTTTTCCTTCCTAAGCTCCTCCCCTACGCTGTGACCTCCTCTGCTCTCCCTCCTGTCCCTTCGAACATAAGCAGGAGCATTCCGCCGCGCCATGAAGTTCGATGCTTGCCGCCCGACATGATCCTCGCCGGGAACCGCTGCCTCCGCCTCGGTGAACCTTGCCTCTGCCTTTTCCTGCTCGCGTTCGCCTGATCCCAGCGCGCCGAAGACTCGCCAAGTCCCGCCACCGTGCCCTTGTTCCTCTACCATGGCCCTCGCCATCCCCGGCAAGCAAGCCGCCAGCAGCGCCGCAGCCGTCCTCGTCCATGCGCTCGAGTCCTCGAGCGAGGACCTCACTGCGTCCCTGGCCTCCTCCGAGAGCCGCCCTTGCCGTTCTCCACCGCGGCCGAGCCACCCATCGACCAGCTTCCTCGAGCTCATCCTGCTCGTGGCCACCTCCAACCACTCCAACGGCGCCTCGACCTCGCCACCTCGGCATTGCTCCGGCCAACTCTGGGAAGCCGCCGGCGAACTGGCCACCCAGGGCGCCCCTACCTCCATCTTCGTTGCCGCCAGCTATTTCCAGCAGCAGCGAGCGTGCCGCTCGACCGTATCCTGCCAGCGTTGACCGAGCCTTGGCCCCTCCCCTGCTTCCATTGTAACGGCCCAGCTAGCCTCGCGTGCTTCTGGCTCGTAGGCCCAGGGTGAGCAGCGCCCCCCCCAGTGTTCCCTTGTTGGGCTTCCCCGATGTTAAGTTTCGGCTCGAGTGCCTATTTTTTTTTCCGCGAACGAATTTGCTAATAAATCAGAGAACTGTAGTTTTTGCAGAAAACCCCTCCATGTTCATGCATATAATAACTTCAGAACCGTGCATCGGATTAAAATAAGTTATATATGAAACATGACTAGAATTTTGTCTAGTTTCATAATATCCAACTTTCAACCATGTTTAAAATGTTTAAAATGTTGTTCGCATATTTTTTGCATAAAGGCCATGTTAAAATGCTTTATTTCATAACTAAATAACCGTAGCTCCAAATTTAATAAACTTTATATGTAAATGGGGTAGAAAAATGCCTAGCTTAACATGATGTACTTATCTTGCATGTTTAACAACTCTAAAATATGGTTTAGGGAAGAACAATACCAAATTCACATTTTGCACATGGGGATTTTCCGGATTTGTTGTTTGTTATATCCGGCCTCATTTAAACTTGCCTAGATAGGTAGTTTGCATATGCTTCACCCCTTGCCATGCTAACCAACATTTAATATTGTTAAGTACTTAAACAGGAGAGAACTAAATAATTGTTGTGGTGTTTCGTCAATATGCAATTGGTTGCATATTGAGCTCCACTTAACTTGTAGTTTTGTTTGTGCATTTTGACATGCCATGCCTCTTTAAGCTGGACATGCATCACACTTGGTTGTGCATCATGCCATGATTATGTGATTGTTGTTTACCATGTTGTTTGCTTCTTTCCGGTGTTGCTTCTTCGGGTTGGTTCCGATAACGCCGTGTTTGTGAGGATTCGTTCAACTACGTCCGTTTGTCTTCTTCATGGACTCGTTCTTCTTCCTTGCAGGATCTCAGGCAAGATGACCATACCCTCGAAATAACTTCTATCTTTGCTTGCTAGTTGCTCGCTCTTTTGCTATGCCGCGATACCTACCACTTGCTATATCATGCCTCCCATATTGCCATGTCAAGCCTCTAACCCACCTTTCCTAGCAAACCGTTGTTTGGCTATGTTACCGCTTTGCTCAGCCCCTCTTATAGCGTTGCTAGTTGCAGGTGAAGATGAAGGTTGTTCCATGTTGGAGCATAGCCAGACTATATGATTTTGTAGGGATAGCTTTCTTTAGCCATGTTATTTTGAGAAGACATAATTGCTTTGTTAGTATGCTTGAAGTATTATTGTTTTTATGTCAATATGAACTTTTGTCTTGAATCTTGTGGATCCGAATATTCATATCACAAGTAGGAAGAATTACATTGAAATTATGCCAAGTAGCACTCCGCATCAAAAATTCTTTTTTATCATTTACCTACTCGAGGACGAGCAGTAATTAATCTTGGGGATGCTTGATACGTCTCCAACGTATCTATAATTTTTGATTGCTGCATGCTATATTATCTACTGTTTTGGGCAATATTGGGCTTTATTATCCACTTTTATATTACTTTTGGGACTAACCTATTAACCGGAGCCCAGCCCAGATTTGCTGTTTTAAGCCTATTTCAGTGTTTTGAAGAAAAGGAATATTAGACGGAGTCAAAATGAAACGAAATCAACTGGAGAAGTTATTTTTGGAAGGAAACACACCTGATGGACTTGGACCCCACGTTAGAAGATACGGGAGCTGCCCACGAGGGTGGGGGGCGCGCCCACCCCCTAGGGCGCGCCCCTTGCCTCGTGGGGCCCCCGTGGCTCCCCTGACGTACCTCCAGCACCCATATATACCTACATGACCTAAAACTTCCAGAACGCAAGATAGATCGGGAGTTCCGCCGCCAGAAGCCTCCGTAGCCACCAAAAACCAATCTAGACCCGTTCCGAGACCCTGCCGGAGGGGGCAATCC
This sequence comes from Triticum aestivum, assembly GCF_018294505.1. Lineage (NCBI taxonomy): Eukaryota > Viridiplantae > Streptophyta > Magnoliopsida > Poales > Poaceae > Triticum > Triticum aestivum. The sequence continues at coordinate 229,514,809 of NC_057794.1, read as the reverse complement.
CTCTCCAGTGGCCATCTTCATCATCCCGGCGCTCTCCATGACGAGGAGGGAGTAGTTCTCCCTCGGGGCTGAGGGTATGTACCAATAGCTATGTGTTTGATCTCTCTCTCTCTCTCGTGTTCTTGAGATGATACGATCTTGATGTATCGCGAGCTTTGCTATTATAGTTGGATCCTATGTTTCTCCTCCCTCCTCTCTTTTGTAATGAATTGAGTTTCCCCTTCGGAGTTAACTTATCGGATTGAGTCTTTAAAGATTTGAGAACACTTGATGTATGTCTTGCGTGGGATAACTGTGGTGACAATGGGTTATTCTATTGATCCACTTGATGTATGTTTTGGTGATCAACTTGCGGGTTTCGTGACATTGGGAACCTATGCATAGGGGTTGGCACACGTTTTCGTCGTGATTCTTCGGTAGAAACTTTGGGCACTCTTTGAGGTCCTATGTGTTGGTTGAATAGATGAATATGAGATTGTGTGATGCATATCGTATAATCATACCCACGGATACTTGAGGTGACAATGGAGTATCTAGGTGACATTAGGGTTTTGGTTGATTTGTGTCTTAAGGTGTTATTCTAGTACGAACTCTAGGGCTGTTTGTGACACTTATAGGAATAGCCCAACGGATTGATTGGAAAGAATAACTTTGAGGTGGTTTCGTACCCTACCATAATCTCTTCGTTTGTTCTCCGCTATTAGTGCCTTTGGAGTGACTCTTTGTTGCATGTTGAGGGATAGTTATGTGATCCAATTATGTTAGTATTGTTGAGGGAACTTACACTAGCAAAAGTATGAACCCTAGGCCTTATTTCCTAGCATTGGAATACTGTTTATGCTCACTTTTACCATTAGTTACCTTGCTGTTTTTATAATTTCAGATTACAAATACCTTTATCTATCATCCATATTGCACTTGTATCACCATCTCTTTGCCGAACTAGTGCACCTATACAATTTACCATTGTATTGGGTTTGTTGGGGACACAAGAGACTCTTTGTTATTTGGTTGTAGGGTTGCTTGAGAGAGACCATCTTCATCCTATGCCTCCTACCGATTGATAAACCTTAGGTCATCCACTTGAGGGAAATTTGCTACTGTCCTACAAATCTCTGCACTTGGAGGCCCAACAACGTCTACAAGAAGAAGGTTGTGCAGTAGACATCAAGCTCTTTTCTGGCGCCGTTGCCGGGGAGGTGAGTGCTTGAAGGTATATCTTTAGATCTTGCAATCGAGTCTTTTAGTTTCTTGTTTTATCACTAGTTTAGTTTATAAAAGAAAACTATAAAAAATGGAATTGAGTTTGTCTCATACGCTTCACCTTTTTAATATCTTTCGTGAGTATGATGGAAAGGATAATTGTGCTCAAGTGCTAGAAGAAGAAATCTATAAAATGTTTATAGTATGAATTCCTTGAATATCCATGATGCTAATGATATGCAAAGACACATGCTTGGGGAAGCTATGTTTGATGAAGATGATATTTTTTGTCCCCCAAGTTTTGATGAGAAAATTTATTATGATGAAAGCATGCCTCCTATTTATGATGATTATATTGATGAAAGTGGATTTGGAGAGGTCATGACTTTATTTTGTGATGAATCCACTATTTCAGAAGAGGTTCCAATTGATTATGAGAACAAAGTTGCTATTTATGATGATTATTGTGATGACTTGTATGCTACAAAGAATAATGATATCCATGAAACTTGTCATCATGATTTTAGTTTTCAATTGGATTATGCCTCACATGATAATTATTTTGTTGAGTTTGCTCCCACTATTATTCATGAGAAGAATTTTGCTTATGTGGAGAGTAATAAAATTTCTATGCTTGTAGATCATGAAAAGAATGCTTTAGGTGCTGGTTATATTGTTGAATTCATTCATGATGCTACTGAAAATTATTATGAGGGAGGAACATATGCTTGTAGGAATTGCAATAATATCAGGTTTCCTCTCTATGTGCTTAAAATTTTGAAGTTATGCTTGTTTTACCTTCCTATGCAAGTTGATTCTTGTTCCCATAAGTTATTTGCTCACAAAATCCCTATGCATAGGAATTATGTTAGACTTAAATGTGCTAGTCATATTCTTTATGATGCTCTCTTTATGTTACAATTCTTATCTTTTATGTGAGCATCATTGAAATCATCATGCCTAGCTAGGGGCATTAAACGATAGCGCTTGTTGGGAGGCAACCCAATTTTATTTTTGTTCCTTGCTTTTTGTTCCTGTTTAGTAATGAATAATTCATCTAGACTCTATTTATATGTGGTTTTATGCTTTTCATTAGTGTTTGTGCCAAGTAGAATCTTTGGGAAGACTTGGGGAAAGTCTTGTTGATCATGCTGTAAAAAACAGAAACTTTAGCGCTCACGAGAATTGCTGCCATTTTTATTTGAAGAGTGCTATTTAGTTAATTCTTTTTGCAGATTATTAATAGATAAATTCCTCCGGTCCAGCAGTTTATTTTAGAATTTTATGAGTTCCAGAAGTATACGTTTGATCCAGATTACTACAGACTGTTCTGTTTTTAACAGATTCTGTTTTTCATGTGTTGTTTACTTATTTTGATGAATCTATGGCTAGTAAAATAGTTTATAAACCATAGAGAAGTTGGAATAAAGTAGGTTTAACACCAATATAAATAAAGAATGAGTTCATTACAGTACCTTGAAGTGGTGATTTATTTTATACTAACGAAGCTTACGAGTTTTCTACTTTAAGTTTTGTGTTGTGAAGTTTTCAAGTTTTGGGTAAGGATTCGATGGACTATGGAACAAGGAGTGGTAAGAGCCTAAGCTTGGGGATACCCAAGGCACCCCAAGGTAATATTCAAGGACAACCAAGAGCCTAAGCTTGGGGATGCCCCGGAAGGCATCCCCTCTTTCGTCTTCGTTCATCGGTAAGTTTACTTGGAGCTATATTTTTATTCGCCACATGATATGTGTTTTTCTTGGAGCGTCAATTTATTTTGTTAGGATTTGCTTTCTGTTATTTAGAACAATGTTTTGCATCTTTTATTTCAATAAAAGTGGCATTGATAGCCTTTACTATGCCTATGTTACAAGTATACGTGTTGCTGTTTGAAAACAGAAAGTTTACCGCTGTTGCAATAATTCCCTAGAAACGTCAAAATGTGATAAAATGTTGAAACCTTTTGCATATTAAGCTCTGATAAATTTAGTACAGTGGTAATTTTATTTCATAATTTTTGGAGTTAGGTAAGTATGGATGTTGCAGCCTTCTTGACAGACTATCCTGTTTAGGCAGATTGCTGTTATGTTTGCATTGTTTGCATATGTTTGCTTCTTTAATGATTATATTTGAGGATAGGACTATTAAATATGCAGAGGAATTTAGTATGCAATGTTGAATAATAATTTTAGTGGTTTGCTACAGTAGAGTATGATAAGGTTTTTGCAATGGTTTATACTAACTTATCTCACGAGTCCTTATTGAGTTTTGTGTGGATGAAGCTTTTGAGATTTAGGGAGACCTTGATATGAGAGGAATTAAGGAGACACAAAAGCTCAAGATTGGTGATGCCCAAGGCACCCCAAGATAATATCTCAAGAAGTCTCAAGCGTCTAAGCTTGGGGATGCCCCGGTTGGCATCCCACCTTTCTTCTTCAACAACTATCAGTTAGTTTCGGTTGATCCTAAGTTTTTGCTTCTTCACATGATGTTTGCTATTCTTAGAATGTCATTTTATTTTGCTTTGCTTGCTGTTTGAATAGAATAACAAAGTCTGGAATTATTAAATGTTAGAGTGTCTTCACATAGTTGCATAATTATTCGACTACTCATTGATCTTCACCTATATCTTTCGGAGTAGTTTGTCATTTGCTCTAGTGCTTCACTTATATCTTTTAGAGCATGGTGGTAGTTTTATTTTGAAGAAATAGATGAACTCTCATGCTTCACTTAGATTATTTTAGGAGTCTTAAATAGCATGGTAATTTGCTTAAAATCCTAATATGCTAGGTATTCAAGAATAATAAAATTCTCTTATGAGTGTGTTGAATACTAAGAGAAGTTTGATACTTGATGATTGTTTTGAGATATGAGGATGGTAATATTAGAGTCATGCTAGTTGAGTAGTTGTGAATTTGAGAAATACTTGTGTTGAAGTTTGTGATTCCTGTAGCATGCACGTATGGTGAACCGTTATGTGATGAAGTCGGAGCATGATTTATTTATTGATTGCCTTCCTTATGAGTGGCGGTCGGGGACGAGCGATGGTATTTTCCTACCAATCTATCCCCCTAGGAGCATGCGCGTAGTACTTTGTTTCGATAACTAATAGATTTTTGCAATAAATATGTGAGTTCTTTATGACTAATGTTGAGTCCATGGATTATACGCACTCTCACCCTTCCACCATTGCTAGCCTTTCTAGTACCGCGCAGCTTTCGCCGGTACCATAAACCCACCATATACCTTCCTCAAAACAGCCACCATACCTACCTATTATGGCATTTCCATAGCCATTCTGAGATATATTGCCATGAAACTTTCCACCGTTCCGTTTATTATGACACACTCCATCATTGTCATATTTCTATGCATGATCATGTAGTTGGCATTGTATTTGTGGCAAAGCTATTGTTCATAATTATTTCATACATGTCACTCATGCATCATTGCACATCCCGGTACACTGCCGGAGGCATTCATATAGAGTCATATTTTGTTCTAAGAATCGAGTTGTAATTCATGAGTTGTAAGTAAATAAAAGTGTGATGATCATCATTATTAGAGCATTGTCCTAGTGAGGAAAGGATGATGGAGACTATGATTCCCCCACAAGTCGGGATGAGACTCTGGGTGAAAATAAATAAATAAAAGAGGCCAAAGAAGCCCAAATAAAAAAAGAGGCCATAAAAAAAAGAGAAGGCCCAAATAAAAAAATAAAAAAATGAGAGAAAAAGAGAGAAGGGGCAATGCTACTACCCTTTTACCACACTTGTGCTTCAAAATAGCACCATGATCTTCATGATAGAGAGTCTCCTATGTTATCACTTTCATATACTAGTGGGAATCTTTCATTATAGAACTTGGGTTGTATATTCCAATGATGGGCTTCCTCAAAATGCCCTAGGTATTCATGAGTAAGCAAGTTGGATGCACACCCACTTAGTTTCTTTTTGAGCTTTCATATACTTATAGCTCTAGTGCATCCGTTGCATGGCAATCCCTACTCACTCACATTGATATCTATTGATGGGCATCTCCATAGCCCGTTGATACGCCTAGTTGATGTGAGACTATCTTCCCCTTTTTTTGTCTTCTCCACAACCACCACCCTATTCCACCTATAGTGCTATATCCATGGCTCATGCTCATGTATTGCGTGAAGATTGAAAAAGTTTGAGAACATCAAAAGTATGAAACAATTGCTTGGCTTGTCATCGGGGTTGTGCATGATTTAAATACTTTGTGTGGTGAAGATGGAGCATAGCCAGACTATATGATTTTGTAGGGATAGCTTTCTTTAGCCATGTTATTTTGAGAAGACATAATTGCTTTGTTAGTATGCTTGAAGTATTATTGTTTTTATGTCAATATGAACTTTTGTCTTGAATCTTGTGGATCCGAATATTCATATCACAAGTAGGAAGAATTACATTGAAATTATGCCAAGTAGCACTCCGCATCAAAAATTCTTTTTTATCATTTACCTACTCGAGGACGAGCAGGAATTAAGCTTGGGGATGCTTGATACGTCTCCAACGTATCTATAATTTTTTATTGCTCCATGCTATATTATCTACTGTTTTGGGCAATATTGGGCTTTATTATCCACTTTTATATTACTTTTGGGACTAACCTATTAACCAGAGGCCCAGCCCAGATTTGTTGTTTTATGCCTATTTCAGTGTTTTGAAGAAAAGGAATATCAGACGGAGTCGAAACGAAACGAAATCAACTGGAGAAGTTATTTTTGGAAGGAAACACACCTGATGGACTTGGACCCCACGTCAGAAGATACGGGAGCTGCCCACGAGGGTGGGGGGCGCGCCCACCCCCCATAGGGCGCGCCCCCTACCTCGTGGGGCCCCCGTGGCTCCCCTGACGTACCTCCAGCACCCATATATACCTACATGACCTAAAACTTCCAGAACACAAGATAGATCGGGAGTTCCACCGCCAGAAGCCTCCGTAGCCACCAAAAACCAATCTAGACCCGTTCCGACACCCTGCCGGAGGGGGCAATCCCTCTCCAGTGGCCATCTTCATCATCCCGGTGCTCTCCATGACGAGGAGGGATTAGTTCTCCCTCGGGGCTGAGGGTATGTACCAATAGCTATGTGTTTGATCTCTCTCTCTCTCTCTCGTGTTCTTGAGATGATACGATCTTGATGTATCCCGAGCTTTGCTATTATAGTTGGATCCTATGTTTCTCCTCCCTCCTCTCTCTTGTAATGAATTGAGTTTCCCCTTCGGAGTTAACTTATCGGATTGAGTCTTTAAAGATTTGAGAACACTTGATGTATGTCTTGCATGGAATAACCGTGGTGACAATGGGTTATTCTATTGATCCACTTGATGTATGTTTTGGTGATCAACTTGCGGGTTTCGTGACATTGGGAACCTATGCATAGTGGTTGGCACACATTTTCGTCGTGATTCTCCGATAGAAACTTTGGGCACTCTTTGAGGTCCTATGTGTTGGTTGAATAGATGAATCTGAGATTGTGTGATGCATATCGTATAATCATACCCACGGATACTTGAGGTGACAATGGAGTATCTAGGTGACATTAGGGTTTTGGTTGATTTGTGTCTTAAGGTGTTATTCTAGTACGAACTCTAGGGCTGTTTGTGACACTTATAGGAATAGCCCAACAGATTGATTGGAAAGAATAACTTTGAGGTGGTTTCGTACCCTACCATAATCTCTTCGTTCGTTCTTCGCTATTAGTGACTTTGGAGTGACTCTTTGTTGCATGTTGAGGGATATTTATGTGATCCAATTATGTTAGTATTGTTGAGGGAACTTACACTAGCGAAAGTATGAACCCTAGGCCTTATTTCCTAGCATTGCAATACCATTTACGCTCACTTTTACCATTAGTTACCTTGCTGTTTTTATAATTTCAGATTACAAATACCTTTATCTACCATCCATATTGCACTTGTATCACCATCTCTTCGCCGAACTAGTGCACCTATACAATTTACCATTGTATTGGGTGTGTTGGGGACACAAGAGACTCTTTGTTATTTGGTTGCAGGGTTGCTTGAGAGAGACCATCTTCATCCTACGCCTCCTATGGATTGATAAACCTTAGGTCATCCACTTGAGGGAAATTTGCTACTGTCCTACAAATCTCTGCACTTGGAGGCCCAACAACGTCTACAAGAAGAAGCTTGTGTAGTAGACATCAGCAACTCGTTGCATGTTGAGCTCCACTTAACTTGTAGTTTTATTTGTGCATTTTGACATGCCATGCCTCTTTAAGCCAGACATGCATCATACTTGGTTGTGCATCATGCCATGATTATGTGATGGTTGTTTACCATGTTGTTTGCTTCTTTCCGGTGTTGCTTCTTCGGGTTGGTTCTGATAATGTCGCATTTGTGAGGATTCGTTCGACTACGTCCGTTTGTCTAATATAGGCCCAAATTGAAAGAATTGTACAATAGTTGAAATCGAAGGACAAAAATCAATAATTAAACAGATAGGGTAAACATGATGTCATGGAAAAATGAGAGTAATTGAAAGAATAATACATCATTAATTTCCCTAATATAGAAAGAAGAGGGGGAAATTCCCTTTGACGTATATGGTGCATGTGGCACCTTTTATCCAAATGTAGCAGTATTTAGAATATGTTCAGGAAAGTAGGCCATGCCAACCGATTTAGGGTGAGATTGCACATGCCGCGCGCGTGCTCAAGTTATCTGGTACGGAGAGATGGAATCTCTGGCGGCGGTCGCAAAGTCCTGAAGTGTCAATGCACTATACATTCTATGAATGAAAGAAAACCCTCAAATCAGCTCGAATAAAAATGAATTCACGGCGATTTCCACCGGGTGATTAAATGAGGCAGATGAATTGGGATAAGAGATGAGATAATAACTCATTAAACTAGTTACCTTGTCGTCCATGAGAAATAATCCTCAGTATGGTAGATTCCCCAACCGAGCGGAGCTTGGTCGACCGCGAGCAGCGTCAAGAAAGTCGATGGCGATAGGCGGCTGCAAGCGGAAGTGGCGAAATGCGGTGGGCTTTGCTGGCAGCCTGGCGGCGGCAGGCGGCGAGCTAAGTGTTTACCGCCGTGATAGGCGGTGCCATGGCATAGACGCGGAGGAGCTTGTGTAGGTGTGGATGGGAAACGTACCAGAGGGGCCGAGGGGGTGGCAGGCGGGGTGAGGGTTTTTGTGACGTGGGGATGGTGAGGGTTTTCTTTTTTCTTTTTTGAATTGGGTGGTGAGGGTTTTCTGTCCCACAAAGAATTTTGGGGGCGACGGTTTGCTAGAGCGAACCGTGTGTGATTGACGCAGCAGGAAAAATGAAAGTCATTACACACGGTTCCAATTTTGGGAACCGTGTGTGATTAACGTACTACCTCCGTCCTAGTTTATTGGTCCCCCGTTGTAATTTTTACCAAAATTTGGCGAAATATTAAACATACTTAGACATAGATAATAACCGTACACGTAGATAAGCATAGTTCAACCATAAGTAGTACATAGTTCAACAGTATTAAGCATAATCAAGCGTACATATATAGTTCCATCCATCCCACATCTCATCTCATAGGCCGACACGATCCCAAAGCTTCTCCAGGTACTCGGCGTACGCGTCGTGCGCCATCCTGCATGAATACTTCTGCTTGAAGGAGCCAACGGCCCGTCCTCTTGCATGTGCCAGAACACTTAGATACGCGTCATGAAGCTTCTCATACGTTGCAAAATGGGAATCCATAGCCGCCGTTCCAGGTCCTAATATGGCTATTATGCATTCCCGCATAAAGCTCCCTCAGGATTTGCCTGTTGTACCTCCTCTGGACATCTTCATCCTCGCTGTCCAAATCGTCAGACAACACCTATACAAATAGTAAAACAAATTTGGCATCAAATCAATGATTAAATGCTATGAAGTAGCATTAGGAATTTATGGCTATTTATTTATACATATCCAGAGATTATGGTTCGATTTTTAAGCGCAATCGTCTATGTACAGACCAATCTTAAAGAGAATAGTGGCACAAACATATGTAGGTCATTGAAAATCAATTGTCAAGCCTTGGCTAGGAATTATTAGCACGAACACTAACCCTAGTCGGATTACTAGCAGAAATCATTTGCACAGACGAAACAACTAATCACTTATCACCTATACCATTCAAACAATCAATACACTACACGGGTCTAACAAAACTTACTCAGATTTCATGGATTGGGAGAACATAACCATAGGATTTCTATTCCAAAAAGGGGGAGGCAGGAGTAACCAGAGAAACCCTATGGTCTATTTGACACACAAATGGGTATAGATGACTAACCAGCTATCCGTCATCGTCGGAGTCGTCGCCGGAGCGGTCATCGAACTCGGTGTGGAACTCTGCCTCCGGCTATGGAAGCTCGACGCCGTCGACGTCATCAGGGTGCAGCGATAGCTCATCGACGGTGATGGCAACCTCTGTCTCCATCTCCACGCCGTGCTCCGGTGCTTTAGCAGCCCCGGCGTCGCCACTCCCTCGGATGAGGCGCTTCGGGGGCATCCTCATACACTGACGGCTTTGAGGACTAAGAGCGGTGTCGAGGATGCAAGCGGATAGAGAGTATTGTGTGTGTAGCAAGGATGGGGGTGCGGCCGCTCGGGCGCACCATTAATATGGAGTAGTGGGAGTTGTGGGAGAGAGGCGGGCATCGGTCAAACCGATGGCTCGCCTCCCGATGAGCCTACGCACCGTACTGCTGGCATGCCTACCAAAGTTTCACACAGCTACTCGCATGCCTCCCGATGACACTGCGCAGTGAGCATGCCTCCGTCAACTCACACACCTGCACACATGCCTCCCCGTCTGCCTACGTGGCAGATGCGTCCCGTCAACTCATGCCTCCTCGCACGCCACACAGGTCGCGCGGCGGAACGTATATTGTTTTTCTATTTGGATGATTAATGTTGCTGCTTTATTGCTTAACGGAAGCATGTCACGTATCCATTGTTGGTCTGACGCTCGCGGTTCGAATAAATAATCCGTTTGGGATATTGGTTCCCAATTATTAATAATCTCCCGTCTATAATTAGATAAAGATTACATCAAAACTGGTCTCAAATTTGACAAAAAAGTACAATGCCACTTTGTATTAGTGTCCATATGACAACACGATAAGTTTCATGAACTTCAGGTAAATTTTGGATGTACTAGAATTTAAAAATCAAGATTCTCAATGTTAGAAATTTGTTGCACGGGGAGTAAACATGCACCCAGTGAGACACATGTGTTTTTGCAATCCATTAGGTGCACTGTCACGTGTGCATGTAGCTCAAATTTGATTTTTGCACATTATACCTGTAGAAAATCAATCAATCACTGTACTAAAACGTCTTAATGATCTCTGTGATTTTTATGAAATTAAAATGTCCCTCGTTTGCTAACATGTATGTTCACCGTGGGATAATTAATTTAACATGCATCGTAGTTGCGGTAGATTCGCGGTGTGTCTATCGGTGTGTGCGTCTGGGGGTGGCCGGTGGCTCGTAGTACACTACGAGTTGTAAGCCACAGTGTGGGTTGGCCGCTTTGTTAGGCAGGCCGGTGCCACATCAGAGTCGTGAAATCGTTACTTAAAACATTACACAACCCTGTCATACATAAATATTTTGGCCACATGCACTCGATGGTTGTCCTACACGACACTCGATACTCGCGTGTGATGCTTTCTATGGGCCCGCGAGGTCGTCTTCCATCACTTTGACGAATAGCCGGCAGTGAGGTTAATTTGACCAGCAAGGTAGAATCTTTTTTGTCTGTGTTATGGTGGTATATAGTATGCGTCGAAGAGGTGGGAGGGGACTAGCATATATACTATATGTACATGTCCGTGAACAAGTACACCTCACTCAATGTCGGGACTTTTTGGTTTCCGAGGCACGTGCCACATCAAAATTGTGAAATTGGTTATTCAAACATCACACAACACCTTTTTGGGCCACATGCATATCCTAGCTAGGACACTCATGTGTGACGCTTCCATCTGTGGGCCCACGAGGCCATCGTCGATGCATGCATGCATCACTTTGACCTACATCGGGAGAGGTTAACTAATTTCACCATCAATGAGGATTCTTTTGGGTTACATATATTACGGCAAGAGCATATAGTATGCGGTGAAGAGGGGGGAAGGGGACCATCATATGTAGTATGCTTGATATGAACCTCGCTCTGTGTGGGTGCATGGTTTACAGTTTTTGAGGCATGTGGCACATCAAAGTTCTGCATTTTGGGTATTCAACATATATATGTTTGGCCCACATGCAAAGCGGTGGTGGTTGTCCTCTTGCACCCACTTAAGCGGTTATCAACGATATCGATGCTTTCCTTTTGTGGGCCCGCTTGGTCCATCACTACTTTTTGCTTGACAACAAGAGAGGTTAATTTGACTTAGGAGGGGATTGTTATATTTGCTCTGGGATGACATGCATGATACATCTTGAGCACACACACATGCATGTGTACGCATGAATCCCTCCCATCGACACATCATGAACCGATCTCGCTGTGTGGGGAGCTAGTGTATGATTTTTGACACACGCGCCACATCAACGTTGTGTATTCAAACATGCATGCACGCATCACCTCCATACATATTCATGTAGTGGTTCCCTTCGAACGATACACTCCCTCACGTGGTTATCGGCGACAAGCCTATATATTCGTGGGCCTGCGTGGGCATCCATGATCACCTGACCAACAACAAGATAGGTTACCATGGTGGATTCTTCATTTGGTTCGTGTTATCATAGTATATGTCATGGTGAGATTCAGACCTAATTAAGTTTGAGCGCATATACTATGCAAGCATGCATGAATCCCCGTCATTGGCATGAAGTGTGGTGTAACATACATATGCATCATCAACCTAACCCTCACTCAGTCTGGGGATTCTAGTTCGAAATCACGGTGCCACATCAAAGTTGTTCCATTATTACTCAAAAACACACCTCTCCATACATATGTTTGGGCCACACGCATGCAGTGGTTGTCTTCAGGGACTAGCTACTTGCGTGATTATTGGCGAGCCAGCCCATCTCCGGGGTCGCATGGACGGCCATCACTTTTACCAACAACAAGAGAGAGGTTGTACGACCAAGGTGGATTATTCTTGGTCCGTTATACGATCCTTCTTGGTGAGATATATGCCTCTCTGGTCCGCCGGTTGAAAGTGTGTGTGTGGGGGGGGGGGTTGCTACTTCGCACTTTGCTAGGTGAACCTTGGTTGGGGGGGCATGCATTCATAGCATAGGATTCCCTTCGTGGCGAGACGAGGGGGGTGGGTGCTTCTAGCTACTTTGCCCTTTGCTAGGTGAACCTCGGTTGGGGGGAGAGGGCATGCATTCATAGCTTAGGATTCCCTTCGTGCCGACACGAGAGGGGGGCTTCTAGCTACTTCAGATTTTTCTAGGTGAACCTCGGTTGGGGGGGCATGCATTCATAGCTTAGGATTCCCTTTGTGCCGACACGAGGGAGGGGTGGCTGCTAGCTACTTCGCACTTTGCTAGGGTGAACCTCGGTTGGGGGGCATGCATTCATAGCTTAGGAATCCCTTCGTGCCAACACGAGGGGGCTGCTAGCTACTTCGTTTTTGCTAGGTGAACCTCGGTTGGGGGGGCATGCGTTCATAGCTTAGGATTCCCTTCGTGCCGACACGAGGGAGGGGGGCTGCTAGCTACTTCGCACTTTGCTAGGGTGAACCTCGGTTGGGGGGCATGCATTCATAGCTTAGGATTCCCTTCGTGCCGACACGAGGGAGGGGGGCTTCTAGCTACTTCGCATTTTGCTAGGGTGAACCTCGATTGGGGGGCATGCATTCATAGTTTAGGATACCCTTCGTGCCGAAACGAGGGAGGGGGAGGGGGGCTGCTAGCTTCTTCCCACTTTGCTAGGTTAATGAACCTCGGTTGGGGGTGCATTCATAGATTAGGATTCCCTTCGTGCCGACGCGAGGGAGGGGGGGTGCTAGCTACTTCGCACTTTTCTAGGGTGAACCTCAGTTGTGGGGGGGAGGGGGCATGCATTCATAGCTTAGGATTCCCTTCGTGTCGACATGAGGGGGTGGGGGCAAGCAATACAGTGCGCTTTGCGAGAGAGGTGCCACATCGAAGTTGCATTTGGTATTTGAAAATCAAACCACCCTTTTGATACATAAATTTGGTCCACATGCAAGTGTGTTCATGTTCTGACCCTCTCCCGCATCATTTTTTGCCAAATTTATGAACATTAGATAAGTCGAATGACGCAACAGACACGGTTCACTCAAACTACCCGTTTGCCACGATGGTGCACCTGTCACGCACACATCCGCACAGTACATTGGGCTCCACGAGGTTCCCCCTCTCAAAAATATCTGCCCGCCTCAAGGGTTTTTCTGTTTCATAACATAGAGTTGTTATCTCCAGACCGTGTGCGATGTTTCTTATTCCCAATCCCGCCTGCATCCCTAGAAAATATCTGCCCATCTCGAGGGTTTTTCTGCTTCATAACACACGGTTGTTATCTCCGGACCGTGTGCGATGCACTATTAAAATTTTCAATAGCACGAAATTTCAATCCCGCGTTTGACTCACGCGTAGTAAAATTTTCAGTACCCGCATCATTTTCTCAAACACCCCGCCCCTCCACACACACACCAAAACCTCCTCAGGCGTGCGCACGCACACATACCCTCCCTCTCTCGAAACCTTAGCAAGGTCCCCGCCGCCGCCACCGCAAGGCCTCCATTGTCAACATCTGCCAGTTTTCCCGTGCAGCTTACCCACCGATCTCCATACCCAGGCCGCCCTGAGTTTCTTAGATGACGCCAGCCAAACGCCCCCTTTCCCACAGATCCCCATCCCCATTCCCCACTCCAGAGCATCGCAGCCTAAGCCCGGCTACGCTTCCTGTGCAGCTCGAGGAGCGACTGGCCCAAAGGAGGTGTATAGCGGTCTCTTCGCCTGACATTGCCAAGGAAGCTGACGACCATTACTGGTGGTAGGCACTCAAGCAGCGGGCTAGAGTATTTGGGCATGTCTCATCCACCGGCTACAACATCGAGGTCATCAACAGCGATGGCCCGAGGCAGGCTATGTCACTGGTTAAGTGGCCCACACCCAACCCCTCGGGTTCAACCTCGTCGATCTCATACATGGCCCCGCCGTTGATCTCCTCTCGCTCGCTGTCAACAATTTGCCATTCTACATCGCCATTGAGCCCCTTTTGTCATTTCGGAAGGACACGTTCTGCGATGCTGGCTTGGGATCCATAGCTTCCAAGTCAGACCTCATCGACAGCGACCACGAGGAGGGCACCCTCTCCGGATCTTCCAAGGGGAAAGAGCCCATCTGCTCTTCCAAGGGGAAAGCCCCCATCCGCGACATGAGGGAGGGCACCCTACAGCCGTGCTCTTCCATGGGGAAGGAGCCCATCTGCGACAACATGGAGCGCATCCAGGGTCTGTGCTCTTCCCACGGGAACGAGCCCATCTATGACAAATGAGGAAACCCATGATTTTTTTTGTCATGCCTCTTCACAGGGGGAAACACATGATTTGTTTTGTCGAGTCCCTTTTGTAGTGTAGTGAGAATATGTCCGGTTTTAATTGCTATATCTGGCTGTTTGTAGTATGCCTTGTTTATTTCAGTTGTTCACAATGTGATGCTCTATATGTGCAATTATTTAATGTGTAGTGCATTTCATCAATCCAGTTTTAAACATACGGATAGGAATGCATATATTTGCTTGCTGTTAAGCCTGTTATAGCTAGCATATGCCTCTTTTTAAAGTTTTTGGATTGTTCGGTTGTTTGTAGTTAGCATATGTCCAGTTTCAAATGCTATCTTTGGTTGTTCGTAGTATGCCTTGTTTATTCCAGTTATTCACAACGTGGTGTTCTATATGTGCAAGTATGAACTGTTATGCTTAACATGCTTGTCGATGTACCTACACAGGACAATTTTGGGAACGACTGGTGTTTTCCATAGAGGTTAGTTTCATCCCATGGCTTATATCTACTCATTGTTCTGGATATCGGTAGCTGGTACCATATAGGCCGGCGGCTGATAAGTGACTAATTGGTGAATCGTACTTTTAACTGAATATATCTGCAACCCATTTATCGTTAGGTTAACTCGGGCAATATGTAATATATCTGAGGCTACATAGAAACATGCACTATACTTAATGTCTGAATATGCAATCCTAGGCTACATAGCAACAAGGAAGAGTGTTACATTAATGTCCTAATGATGTCTAGATATACGCAAAAGAGCAGCAGCAACAACAACAACACAACCCTGTTTGGATACTCAACTTAGCAAGAGGTTAGAGTTAGTTTCTATTTCATTACTAACCCTGAACTAACCCCATCCAAAGAGTTGTTTGGATGGCAGGGTTATATTGACAATAAATGCACTAGGAGAACTAGCTCCAATTAGCACCTCTTGGGTTGGATAGTTTTTCTGGGTGGGTTATAGATGCAACTAGCTCGAACTAGCCCTTGTGTTTATATATACTTTAGGGCTATTTGAGCCCGAACTAGCTCAAACTAACTGTAAACCCTGGATATAGTAGTAGTTAATCAGCCGATAATTTGTAAGAATGCACTAAACTCCTTGTGGCCCATAATATAAGATGTTAATTCATCTAATATGTGAGTATATTGGATGTTATAAGATACTCCCTCCGTTCCTAAATATTTGTCTTTTTAGAGATTTCAAATGGACTACCACATACATATGTATATAGACATATTATAAAAGAGTGTTGTGCTACATCATTGTGCAATTGCTGTTTAGCTTCTAATATTAACTTGGTGATTTTAGGTACATATGTCATTGGTAAAGATCCACGCTTCGACCCTTTCTGCGTATGGGGCAATGAGATATCGATGAACCAACATCAAGTGAGGAAGCTGATAAAGATTGTTAGTAAAATGTGTCCAAAGATGGCAATTAAACTATTTTTTTACACTTTATCGAAGACAACAGCGAACTGCAGGATGGTAAGTAAGAACTCTGCAACCTTCTTTTTATTGCCCATAATGAGTTGTGTTAGATGACAATGTCTGAATATTTTTCCTTTGTAGTGGTTGCCAAAGCAGTTTACTCAAGATTACCTCTCAAACTATATGACTGGTGGGCATGCAAAGGTTAAAGTATTTCTACTAGAACACGATGATTATCTAGATGTTTTCATGAAGACCGTGAAGGATGGGCGGTCGGCCATCACAAGGGGTTCGACTAGAGTCGTTCGTGCCTTCTGCATGAAGGAGGGCATAATATGGGCATTCCGCTTCACCTTGTTCAGCAACTAGAATATATTTCGCCTCTTTCTTTACCGTCTTTAATAGTACAAGTATACAACTATGGTTCATCATTCTTTATTTGGTTCTTGTGTAATTCTTGAACATATGTACCTATGAATCGAATAATGCATTGTTTGTTTGAACCTGATGGATATGAATAAAGCTGTAGCATACATTCAAATTCAAATTCAATTCAAATCTGGTACAATTTGGAAAAGCAGCAATTAAATCAGGGTGAAATTACGCTCTCCAGGTTGTTACGGCACACACGGTTGGTAAAACACAAACATTTATGATATGCACCATAATCCGAGACGGTCCACATAGAGGAAATGTGTGCAAGCATGCACACAGTTGCCGTTTGCAAACCGTGTGCGATGTCAGACCATATCACAAACGGTGCGGGCAAACTAAATGTTTGTGTTAGTTGCCTTATCATACACGATTCACAACCATGAACTGTTTCTGATGAAGTATGCATCGTAAACGTTGCACCACAAGATAGTGTGTGCGATATTTGTTGTGTATGACGATGTTATGACGGTCCGACGTTTTGTAATCCTGTCCGACACTCGTACGACGATTAGCTAGTATTCTTAACTGTGAACCGTTTGTGATGGGCCGCGCATCATACACGTTCTATAATAGTGAACCATTTGTGATGGGCCTCGCATCGTAAATGTAGCACCACAGAATATCGACTGCGATGGCAATGCAAGCAGAAATGAGTAGGAGTACTGTAGGGGCCCTATCCCTAACGGTTTCTAGGTCGTGTGGGAAGGACCCCCTTATCGCCCACACTCACTTGGTGACGGTTCCAAATGCCATCGTGGAAAGGGGTTAAAAACCGTTTTCTTAGGACCGACGCGCACCAGTGTGCCCCCCCATCAGCATGGACAAGGGCTTTATAGAGCCTGTCTTCACCAATAATGTAAGTTTGTCCTTCTCAAGCCTTCAAACTTTGTTGTGTATATTTGGTTAGGCATGACTACAACAGCTGTTTATTTTTGGTGTTTGCATCAAATTGCATGTTTAAAGTTTATTATGTAGTTCATAGACAAAAGTTTGTCCGTCTCAATTTAAGTTTTCAGTTGTACAACCAAGTTCCTTCTGCATACCATGTAAATTAAACTATACAGAGCAAGTGATCTTCTTTTGTACTACATGTATGCTTCTGTTCTTGATCCATAATCTAGTGGTGTGGTGAACCTACCCACTATAGCACAATGTCATATTCTACAATGTCAACTATGAACTATGTCATATCATTCTACTATTATTTAAACCGTCCCTTTATTTGCCAATTTGAAATGGGATAAATTGACAGCGCACTAACCATTGATACTTATGAGTTCTTGATATGTAATCCAGTGGTGTCGTGAAGCTGCCAACTCCTTCACAATGTCATTTCCTACCATGTCTCAACCTGAACAATACCATATTGTGTTAATGCTATTTTAAACTGTGTCACTTTATTTGTCAGTGAGAAATGTGATGAATTGTCAGCACTGATACTTATATGTGCAAAACATGTCATCTGCCTGCTTGTTTATCTTTCAGAGAGAGAGGAGGATATAAGTGTCAAACAAGCGCAGTCTCATGAGCTTGCTCAGCTGCTTGCGCTACAGCTCCGGAGCAGGGCTAACCTTTCTTGAACTCTATTGAAGTGCTGTCGGTTTTGTATATTATTTTGTCAGCGTGTTTATTTGCATTGGTGGTGATCTTTGATGCCAATGTATGTAATCTACTATTTGCTTGTGCTTTATTATCATAGTGGAGAACTTTGATGCCCAGTGGATGTAATATGCTGTAATTTGTTTATTGTATAGTCTAGGTTTTTTCTTATTCACAATGTTGCAGTTATTTTACTGTATATATATCATGTCTTCGCAGTAACCCGGCCAAACCATACAATTACGGTACATAATCGGGCCGTCATGCAAATCACTATGTATGATCTGCATCATGGGCCTAGTCATCTTGGTCTGTTAACATGCCTAAATGTAAACTGGCCCACTAGTAGATTCGGGCCTTTAGTAGGCCGAATAAACCATCGTCCCTATTTTCTCAAGAAAACTCAATGGGCTTTTAGTAGGCTGAAAAGTAGGTTGGGTCTGAAACGTGCCGAACAGCTCACGGGCCGACAGCAGGCCAAAATAGACCCCGGCCCAAAAGCATAGTGTCCAGTTGACGGGCCGAATTTGATATGGGCCATAATTTAGCCCAAAGCCTCTTAAAGTGTCAGATCTGATTTGGGCCGTAATTTGGCCCAGAACGTGGTAGGCTTTTAACGGGTTGGATCTCATATGGGCCTTTATTAGGCCTGGAACTTGGCCGACTGTTAATGGATCGGATCAAATATGGGCCGACATTTGGCCCAAAACATGGCAGCCTGTTAACAGGTCGGCCCACTAGTGTCCTCAAAATCTTGTGGGCCTTTAGCTAGGTCAGCCCATTATGGTCGGCAAAATCTTGTGGGCCTTTAGCTAGGCCGGCCCATTATGGTCCGCAAAATCTTGTGGGCCTTTAGTTGGGTCGACCCATTTAATATTTATGGGCCACTTTTGGGCCGGTCCATGTGTCAACATATCATAGGCGCATCTCGCCCATTGGATGAGTGACACCTGTGCCAACGTGGAGCTGACACGTGGTTCCATCGGCCAATGAGAATTTTACGCATGGAAAATGCACATTGGTCGTGGCTGTTAGTGGGTTATCGGATCCAAAACCGGACCCGACAGCTTAACGGTAACCTGTTATGGTGGATGCCACATGTCGGTCACCCTTAACGAAAGCACTTCCATGACGCGACATTTATCATCATGGAAGTGAACACTTCTATGATGATAACTTTGGTAATGTCATGGAACACTTCTACGACAACACATGTATGACTATCTTGATTCTGTCATAAAATCGTCATGGATGTACATGCATGACCGAAAATGTGACCTACTGTGACAAACACGTATCATCACGGAAGTGTATTTTTTGTAGTGACACTTACTTCGAACAAAGTGTAGACATGTATCCGACTGTTTGAAAGAAGAGAGGCTCGGCATGAAAAGAAACGAGGAGTGAAATGAAGCAAAATGAATTGTTTGAAAGGTTGAGGAAGGACATGTATCCGACTGTGCGAAAGGAAATTGAGGAGCCAATGGTGATGTAGAAGGCTCTAACCCTGACAGATAGCCAGCTGATGGGAGGGGAGGCAGGCATGGAGGATGTTGGTTATTGCGTGACAACACCGCACAAGAGTAGTTGTGCATCAGCTGAGCCAGGCGACACTGTCTGCAGATGCTCATGATGATGCTATATCTGATATATCTAGAATGAAAGACAGACTGAAGAGCGTGCTTACACATTATGAAGGTACATTAAAATGTGCAATAGCCTGGGTTTGCCCACCCTTTTTGGAAGAGGGCCTCTTGTTGGACAATGTGCCATTGAAGCCGGGCTGTGTGAAGTGCTATGTGACTGAAGTAAAGCCTGGATTCAATGAATTTTCCTGGAAAAAATGTCCTAGGGGACTTTGATGAACATAGGACCTTGGGAGAAACATTGTTACATCACATCCAGTGGCCACGAAAGGAAATAGACTTCATGGATGAGATCCATGAAGCCCCGCCAAGAGCAACCAATGTCGCCCCTCAACCGGTTACGCTCTCCTTGCCACAACAGCTGTCGCATGCTTCCCCCAAGGAACCTAATACTCGTAAACCGGTGGCTGATGCATCAACCTATGATCAGCCCACCCGACTTTGTGCCATACATGTGTCATCATCCGCCCCAGAGCAGCCAGTGGCATGGCCTAAAACTGCTGAAGATGCACCACCGGTTCAGACGTCGGCCGCTGAAGCAGCGGGTGGAGACCCACCTGCACCACATGCTCAGCATACCAACTTGGTGGATTGTACTGCTAAGCAGTCTGATGCTTCGGAACCACCTGCTAAGCAGTCTATATGTCCAAAACCAACTGCCCATTAATCTGTCGGTCCGCAGCCGCGTGATCAGCATACCAATGCGTCAACACTGCCTGTTTAGCAAACCAACGCGTTGGCACGACCTCCTCGGCACACCAACAAGTTGGCACCACCTGTGCAAAAACCCGACATGGCTTCAACTCATGGTCAGCACTCCGATGCCTCTGCTCCTACAACCCAGCAGTCCGCCACAGCAGCACCACTAGCTCAGCAGTCCGACATAGCTAAATTGTCTGCTAAGCAGTCTGTCGAAGCTTTCCCATCTACTCGGCAGTCTATCTTTTGGTCATCCAAACCTTGTACCAGAAGTGCTTCAAGTACCAAGAAGGAAGTGGGCAAAAGGCTGCACCCATGAGGAAGCTAGCCCCGAGAGCAAAGAGGAAAGAGAACGATTGCAGAAACTAGAACTAATCCCCAAGTGGTTTTGGTAATTTATAACAACATATAGCTCATTAAACTAATATCCATTCAATTTTAAAATTTCAGGAAGTTCAATGAATGGCATGGCATGGACTAGAGATGTGGACCCCTCAAAATGCTAAGGACACATATTGGCAAAAGCTCAAGGCTCTTCATTTCTATTTTAGTGATCCAAGATCACATTGAGTCCATAGGAAAGCCAATACTATTAAAAGGGGATGAGGTGTTGCTTAATGGCTTGCTTGCTCAAATGCTTAATGATATTGCTCCAAATCCCTCAACCACTTTATCATTCCAAATATGTCAAAACCCTAAGTCCAACTCGGCCCCACCGATTCTTTCTATCCGGCGCCACGAGTTCATATGACATAGCCACTGCTAGAAACCCTAACAGTTCGGTCACACCGATGCGGATCTTGGTCTCACCTAGATGGCCTTGCCAATTCTCTGTTACATGTTGCTTTATTTTGGTCTCACTGAAATAGACCAAAATAGCGACCGGTCTCACCTAGATGGCTTGACCAATTCTTTGTTGCCCTATTGCTTCACCTCGGCCTCTCTGAGTTGACGCAATCGGCACCACCGAGATGAGGTTTTTCCCTAAGCCCTAGCACATCGGTCTCACCGAGTTGTTCTAGTTGGTCCCACCGAGATTCCTAACGTTCACATTTTGAACTAAACCGGTCTCACCGAGTTCGTCTATTCGGTCTGACCGAGTTGGGTCAAGTGTGTATAATGGTTGGATTTTGTGTGGAGGCTATATATACCCCTCCACCCCCTTCTCCATATGTGAGAGAGCCATCAGAACGTGCCTACACTTCGAACATACATTGTCTGAGAGAGAACCACCTACTCATGTGTTGAAATCAAGATATACCAATCCTACCACAAGATTCTTGGTTTCTAGCCTTCCCTAAGTTGCTTTCAACTCAAATCATTGTTCCACTGTATCCAAATCTGTGTGAGAGAGTTGAGTGTTGGGGAGACTGTCATTTGAAGCACACAAGATCAAGGAGTTTGTCATCAACACAACATCTATTACCTTTTGGAGAGTGGTGTCTCCGAGATGGGTTAGGTGTCGCTTGGGAGCCTCCGTAAAGTTGTGGAGTTGAACCAACAAGAGTCTAAGGGCAACGAGATCACCTACTTTGTGAAGATATACCCGAGTGAGGCAAGCCCTTCATGGGCGATGGCCATGGTAGGATAGACAAGGCTGCTTCTTCGTGGACCCTCCGTAGGTGGAGCCCTCCGTTGACTCGCGCAACTGTTACCCATCGTGGGTTGAAGTCTCCATCAACATGGATGCCTGATAGCACCACCTATCAGAACCACGCCAAAAATCTCCGTGTACTCGTTGCGTTTGCACTCTCCAAACCCTTCCCTTTAACTTCATATGTAATGTTTTACTTTCCGCTGCTACACTCTTAGAATTGCATGTGTGGGTTGATTGCTTGCCTTGTGCTAATTGCTAAAATCTGCCGACAACTAAAATTGGGAAAAGGTTAGATTTTTATTTGGTCAAGTAGTCTAATCACCCCCTCTAGACATATTTCTGATCCTACAATTGGTATCAGAGCTTTGGTCTCCATTTGCCTTGATTTACATAGCTTTGGTCTCCATTTCACGACCTAGGAGAGTATGGCATCTAGCGAGGGAAATTACCATCGAAGAGGTCCTTACTTTCATGGTACTAATTTTCCTAGTTGGAAGCATAAGATGAAAATGCATATTCTTGGTCATAACCCTACCGTTTGGGCTATTGTGTGTATTGGCTTGCAAGGTGATTTCTTCGTGGATGGAAAATAATCGGATCGTGAAGCTTCCGCGGAAGAAATAAAGATGTTGCAATACAATGCTCAAGATTGCGATATTCTCTTCAACGGATTATGCTCCAAAGAATTCAACAAAATCATCCGCCTTGAGAATGCAAAGGAAATTTGGGATACTTTGGTTGATATGCACAAAGGTACCGAGTCAGTCAAGGAATCCAAATTGGATGTGCTTCAAAGTCAACTTGATAAGTTAAAGATGAAGGATGGTGAAGGAGTCACCGTGATGTACTCTAGGCTTACTCTCATCACAAATGAGATTGTCAGCTTAGGAAGCGAAGAGTTGACCGGCAAATTCATCATCAGGAAGATCCTAAGAGCCTTTGATCGAAAATATGATACCGTGTGCACCTTGATCCAAATTATGCTCACTTACAAAGATCTCAAGCCCAGAAAGTCATCGGTAGAATTGTTGCTCATGAGACATCACTCAAAGATAAGGAAGGGCTCCACAACAAGTCAAGTAGTGCTTACAAAGCTTCAAGTGATGCTCCAACAACATCAAGTGAGAAGCAAGTCTCCAATGAAGAATTGAGCTTAATGGTGAAGAACTTCAACAAGTTCTACAAGAATAGAAGCAAAGAGAGAAGCTCCAAGTCAAGATCCTACAATGACAAAAGATCTTCTAGTCGTGATCGTAATTGCTACAATTGTGGAAGACCTAGATACTACTCCAATGAGTATATGACTCCCTACAAAAATGAGAAGATTCACCAAAAAGGAGAAGTAGAAGACATGAATCACCTCCAAGAGAGAGAAGGAGTAGAGATAATCATTATGAAAGAAGACCCTCTCGTAGAAGAAAGGATTCGGAAAGGAAGGAAAATTCATCAAAGAGCTACGCAAGATGAAGACATCAAGCTCACTTTGGTGAATGGGTATCCGGTTCTGACTCCGACAACTACTCCGAGAGAAGCTATCACACCGACTCCGAATATACTCACGATGAAGGTGTTGCCAGTCTCACACTTGTGTCATCAAACTCCTATGACATATTTGACTCACCAAATGAAGGAATTGGAAGATGCTTCATGGCTAAAGTCCCTAAGGTATCACACCCGAGTATGTTGATTTCAATAGTGATGAAGATGATTTGCTAGGTGATGCTTGTTGACAACACTAGTGGTGAAAACTATGATGAACTTGCTAGTAAACATGTTAATCAAGATGAAACGAATGACAATGATAAGAAGGAGATTGAGCATCTAACTAAAGAACTAAACACTCTTAAGTTGTCTCATGAAACAACTCTAGAGGATCATAGAGAGCTCCTAAGGACTCATGAGAAGCTACGCTTCGAGAAGCTAAATTTAGAGCAAGGGCATGAGTTCGTAAAAGCTATCAATGATTATCTTCAAAAGAAGAGTTCTTCTGATCTTGCCAAACATCTCCTCTTGTCTACTTATATTCCACAGGTAAAATATAGCAATAAGAGCAAGAAAGATTCTTCCTCTAGTAGTAACAATAAGCATGTTAAATCCAATATTGTTGCTTCTAGTAGTTCTCTTGATTCCACTAATGATTCTCTTAGCCAAGTTACACTTGAGCAAGAAAATAGCTTATTCAAGGAAACTATAGAGAAAGGTGTTTACAAGAGCCTTGCTGGAAGTAAGCAATTTGAAGAAATTGTACGCAAGCAAGGAAGGCACCGGAAGAATCAAGGTGTTGGTTTTGTATGAAAGTTCAATGCCAATGGAGTTGAGTGGGAAGAAGATCAATACCCCAAGACTAAGTTTGTTCCTCAACAAGATAATTATGAGCCCACTTCTTTCAAGGGAACACAAGATCAAGATGATCTTCCACCACAAGACCACAAGCTAAAAGGCAAGGACAAACTTCAAAAAGAGACTAATTCATTTAAAGAAGCTCCTAAGGCCATGGTCAAGTGGGTTCCCAACACTACGTCAAGTTCAACTTCATCAAGTATGACTACAACTCCAAGGATTCCCATCAAGTTGATGTGGATCCCAAAGAAGAAGAACTAGAGTGTTCTTGAGGGTGACTCCGCCAACATACTTCACTCATATACATTTTTGCAAGAACATGTGCAATCAACTTTCATATCTTGCACTAGTTCATGGAGTCACAAACCAACTTGTTGGTAAGACAAGGCATAAGGTAACCTAACGCTTTCATGAACATCATTATATGTGTGTTTCACTCTATGTCTATGGATATCCTTGTATGTTCCTTGTGGGCCTAACCCATGTTGGTATTGAGAATATAACACTCCAATGGATTGCTCCAAAAAGATCTACATCAACATTGATGCCTCCTATTTATGATGATTACAATGATGAATGTGGGTTTGGAAGAGTTTTCAATCAAGGTAATGATCCCATTATTTTGGAGGGTGCTGAATCTGATCACAATGATGAAAGTGGATTTGGAGAGGTCATGACTTTATTTAGTGATGAATCCAACATTTTGGAAGAGGTTTCAATTGATTATGAACACAAAGTTGCTATCTATGATGATTATGGTGATGGCATGTATCCTAGAAAGAATAATGATAACCATGAAACTTTTCATCATGATTTTAATTTTCAATCACATGATATTTATTTTGTTGAGTTTGCTCCCACTATTATTCATGAGAACAAATTTACTTATGTGGAGAGTAATAAATTTTGTATGCTAGTAGATCATGAAAAGAATGATTTGTGTGATGGTTATATTTTTGAGTTCATTCATGATGCTACTGAAAATTATTATGAGGGAGGAACATATGCTTGTAGGTATTGCAATAATATCAAGTTTCCTCTCTATGTGTTGAAAATCTTGAAGTTATGTTTGTTTTGCTTTCCTATGCTAGTTGATTATTGCTCCCATAAGTTGTTTTCTCACAAAATCCCTATGCATAGGAAGTGGGTTAGGCTTAAATTTGCTAGTCATATGCGTCATGATGCTCTCTTTGTGTTTCAATTCTTATCTTTTATGTGAGCATCATTGAAATCATCATGCCTAGCTAAAAGGCATTAAAGAAAAGCACTTGTTGGGAGACAACCCAACATTTACCCCTATTTTTTGTGTGTTCACATGATTATTCCACTATAGTAATCATGTTTATTGCTTTTTTCAATAAAGTGCCAAGTAAAGCCTTTGGGATAGTATGGATGATAGTTCATTTGAATCTGTGCAAAAATAAAAACTTTTACGCTCAGTCCAGGAATTTTAAAAATGCATTGGAACATGCTTTTGATTAGATTTTTTAGAAGTGATATATATATAAATTCCCTACGTTTTCCTAATTTTTTAGAATTTTTGGAGTATCATAAGTATGGTTGGAGTACAGATTACTACACTATTCTATTTTTGACAGATTTTGTTTTCAATGCATAGTTTGCCTATTTTCTAGTTTCTATGGCTTATATTGCTCAATAGAAATTGTGGAAATGATGAGGTATAGTATGCATTGTGCGGAAACAATTATGAATCTTATCTTTACAATACCAAAGTTAGTGATTTGTCCTCTGACCTATCTCATGAAATTTCATTAAGTTTTGTCTGATTGAAGTTTTCAAGTTTTGGGTGAGATATCAATATGAGGATAATAAGGAGTAACAAGACCCTAAACTTGGGGATTCCCAAGGAACCACAAGTTAATATCCAAGGAATATCCAAGAAACTAAGCTTGGGGATGCCCCGGAAGGCATCCCCTCTTTCGTCTTCAACATTATCTGTAACCTCCCTTGGGGCTATATTTTCATTCGTCACATGATATAAGTTTTGCTTGGAGCGCCATTTTATTTTGTTAGTATGTGCTTGATGTTATTTAGAAAAAAAATTGCATCTTTTATTTCAATAAAAAAGTCAAGTATAGCCTTTACTATGCTTATTTTGCAAGTCTACATGTTGCTATTTCAAAACAGAAAGTTTATCGATGTTGCAAAAGTTCCTGAGAAAAGTTAGAATGCGATAAAATGTTCAAAATGTTTGTAAAATAAGCTATGGTAAATTTATACAGTGTGGTAAATTTTCATAATTTTTGGAGTTAAAGAAGTATTGATACTCTTGCATTCTTTACACACTGTACTGTTTTGGTAGATTGCTGTTATGTTTGCATTGTTTGCATATGTTTGCTTGTTTAATGATTCTATTTGAGGATTGGAGTATTAAATATGTAGAGGAATTTAGTATGGAATGTTGAATAATAATTTTTGTGATTTTCTACAATAGAGAATGGTAAGGTTTTTGCATTGGTTTATACTAACTTATCTCATGAGTTCTTGTTGAGTTTGGTGTGGATGAAGTTTTTAAGACATAGGGAAACCGTGATATAAAGGAATTAAGGAGACAAAAAAGCTCAATCTTGGGGATGCCCAAGGCATCCCAAGTTAATATTGTCGGCGTTCTGGGAACGGGGGTCCCCAGACTTGCCTGCCTGCGGCCTGCGGCGTGGCTCGAGTGGGGTCCAGTGCGGCCCAGCTTCATCAGCTCAAACTCAAGACCCTCGCGAGGGGCCAAGCCCTGGGGGGTGGACGACAGGAAGCTTCCTCAGGAGCAGCCTCATCAGGCAGGCTCGCGAGGAGGCAGAGAGATCAAGGAAGGGGCACCTCACGAGGAGCCCGTGACGCAAGCCTTGACGATCGAGATTAGGCGGGCCCCAAGCGGGCGCCGGCCTGTGCAGTGTCCTTGTTTCCCCTTCGGTGCAAAGGGAGCAAGCACAATCCAAGGCATCGGGCAAAGGTTACCATTCCGGTGCAACGATACCAAGACGTGCAGAGCGGCAGGACGGAGGTCATCGTGGAGCCCAAGACGGCGTCATCACCAGTGCTTTTGGTAGCCGAAGACCACCTTTGGTCAGGATAACTTGTACTAGATGTTCTCCTTCAAAATGGCCAATTGTTGGCGCCCTTCCCGCTCACATTTTGGGAAGAGGACCAGGGCCTCTATAAGTAGGACTAGCCACCATAGAGGGAAGGGGACCCGGACCTCGACCAAGTAAAACATACCACACCAGCTCAAGAACACCTCTCGCGAGGCCGTTCTTCCTCGTGTATTGTTCATCATCAGCCCCTGAGGCAATCCACCACACCACACACTGGAGTAGGGTATTACACCACATCGGTGGCCCGAACCAATATAAACCTCAAGTCCCTTGTGTGTTCTTCTTTCTAGCCTAGATTTCTTGCGAGCCATAGAAGCGCAAGTCAGTAGGGGAAAGATCTCCGTGCGCACCCTTGAGTTCGAACCTTAAGGGTCTGCCGGAACCCGAAATCTGACATTTGGCGTGCCAGGTAGGGGTGCGCCGGAGTTCTCCCTCTCGACGACCCACTCTCCACCAACATCGCGTTTTGCCCCCATGGCGGACAACGCGCCGCCTGCTGCGGCAACCGATGCCGGCACTGGGGCCGGGGGGCTCCGAGCCTTGGCCCCCACCTTGCGACAGGTGCAGTGGCCGCACAAATTCAAGCCCGAGACGCCACCGCGCTATGACGGCGTGACGGATCCGCTGGTTTTCCAGCTGGCGTATGAGGAGGCCGTCCTTAAAGCCGGGGGCGATGACCGAGTGATGGCCAACTGGTTCCCCATGGCCCTCGACGGTGACCCGCGCGCATGGCTCCTCCACCTGCCGACGGCTTCTGAGACCTCCTGGGAGGAGCTGCGCGACCTCTACCTCGCCCGTTATGCCACACGAGTGCCGCCCGTTGTCGCATCTCTCCTGGGTGGCTCACAGGAACCACCCTCGAGCCGCCACGTCAATCCGTTCACCCGCCGGATCAGCACCGCCCCCAAGCGTCGAGAAGCCCCCCGGGCTGGGTGGCGCTCGAGGCCGATCTAACCTTCGACTCGGATGATCACCCCATCAACCCATTGGTTCGGGCACGCTCCCGATGCTGTGCACCCCCACCATCTGCCAGGTGGCCGTCACCAGGACCCTCATCGACAGCGGTGCTGGCTTCAACGTGCTCTCGGTGGAGGCCTTCAGCCTCCTCCACGTGTCGCTAGACCGGCTTCTGCCTAGCAGGCCTTTCTCAGGTGTCGGGGTCGGTTCCACCGCCTCCTTGGGACAGATCCGCCTCCCGGTGACCTTCGGCACCCACGACAACTTCCGCACAGAGCTGATCGACTTCGACATCGCCCCCATCGGCCTCCCCTACAATGCCATCCTCGGCTATCCAGCCTTTGCCGGGTTCAAGGCAGCAACTCACCCGGCGTACAACCTCATGAAGATGCCCGGAAGCAGCGGCGTCCTTACCGTGTCAGGAGACACAAGGGATGCGCTGCAGGTGCTCAAGCTTGCCTTCAGGGCGGCCGCAGTGGCGCAGCCCACCAGCACCGACGCCCTTGAGCCCAAGGGGGCTGCGCCGGCTAAAAAGAAGCAGTTGTTCACCCAAGACATGGCGGAAACCAAGCAGGTACCGGTCGACGAGGACGGGTCCACTGACGCTACCTTGACCATAGGAGTCAACCTCAAGCCCGAGCAGGAGAAGGCCCTGGTGAGGTTCCTGCGTGCGAACAAGAAGGTGTTCGCATGGGAACCTGATCAGTTAGCAGGGGTCCCGAGGGGTGTGATTGAGCATCACCTTAACGTGTGCCCCAACGTGTGCCCCGTGAAGCAGAAGGCGAGGTGACAGTCCACTGAGAAACAAGCTTTCATCGTTCAGGAGACCCGGAAGCTAGAAGCGACAGGAGTTATCTGCGAGGTCCGTTACCCAGAATGGCTTGCTAATCTGGTCGTTGTGCCGAAAAAGGGAGGAAAGGAACGCATGTGTGTCGACTTCACCAACCTCAACAAAGCCTGCCCACAGGATCCATTTCCGCTCCCCCGCATTAACCAGATAGTCGACTCTACCGCAGAGTGTGACCAATTGTGCTTCCTAGATGCCTTCTCAGGCTATCACCAGATCAAGATGGCGGTAGAAGACGTGGAAAAAACGGCTTTCCTGACCCCATGTGGAGTGTACTGCTACACGTGCATGCCATTTTGGTTGCGCAACGCAGGCGCAACCTTTCAGCGGCTGATGCACATCGCCTTAGGCCGGCAGCTCGGGAGGAATGCTAAAGCTTACGTCGACGGCATTGTGGTGAAGTCCCGGGAGGCAAAAACCCTGATACAAGACCTGGAAGAAACCTTTGCGAGCCTCAACTAAGTGGACCTACGGATCAACCCGGAGAAGTGCGTGTTTGGGATCCCCTCGAGCAAGCTCCTTGGTTTTCTCGTGTCCCACAGGGGCCTCGAGGCCAACCCAGAGAAGGTCAAAGCAGTCGAAGACATGGGCCCGCCAAGGACCCTCAGAGAGATGCAAAAGCTCACCGGGTGTGTAACCGCTCTAGGGCGCTTCATCTCCATGCTGGGGGAACGAGCTCTGCCCTTCTTCAAGTTGATGAAGAAGAAGGGCCCCTTCGAATGGACTAAAGAGGCCGACAAGGCATTCCAAGATCTCAAGAGGTACCTTACCAGCCCACCATTGATGGTAGCTCCGCGTCCACGGGAGCCCCTGGTGCTCTACCTTGCGGCCACCCCCTACTCCGCTAGCGCAACCCTAGTTGCGTTCAGGGAGGAGCGCCGGACCAAGGCCGCAGCCACCATCCGGGCTAAAGCAAAGCAAAGCCAGGAGGGCCTTGCGAGGACCACGACCTCAGCCGGAGTGGAACAGCCGCAGCATGAGAACGCACCCGGGGCAGGAGAGGCCTCTTCAAGCGACCAAGCACTGGGGGCTCCACTATCTCAGGAGACGCCTCGACCTCTGGAGGATGCATGCTGCGCCAGCACCCTCAACCTCGTCGAGCATCCCGTGTACTTCGTCAGCACGGTGCTACGGGACGTAAGGGCGCGGTACCCCATGCCTCAAAAACTCCACCTCGCGCTATTAGTGGCCTCATGCAAGCTGCAGCACTAGTTCCATGGCCATCCCATCAAATTCGTCTCAGCATACCCCTTGGAAAGGGTACTCAGGAGCCCCAACTCAGCTGGAAGAGTCGCTGAATGGAACATCGAACTACATGCATTTCAGCTAGAATTCAGTACGACCAGAGTCATCAAGGGAGCCGCACATGCGGATTTCATCGTAGAATGGGCAGAAGCACCGGGTCTCGAGGCAGGCGAGGACCGATCACTTTCCCCGGGAAGTGAGGCACCGGATGGCTGGGTCATGTACTTCGATGGGGCATTCTCCCGACACGGCGCGGGAGCTGGTGCAGTGCTCGTATCCCCCACTCAGGACAAACTCTACTATGCCGTGCAACTCTGTTTCCAGCACGGGGAAAAGGTCTCCAACAACATAGCAGAGTACGAAGGCCTGATAGCAGGCTTGAAAGCCGCAATCGCCTTAGGGGTAAAGCGCATCATCATCAAGGGTGATTCGCAGCTCCTTGTCAACTTCTCCAACAAGATATACGAACCAAAGGATGAGCACATGGAAGCCTACCTTGCTGAGGTTTGCAAGATGGAGAAGCAGTTCTGGGGGCTGGAGTTGCAGCATGTGCCTCGCGGCACCAATCAAGAAGCTAATGACATTGCCAAGAGGGCATCCAGGCGGCTGCCTCAGGAGCCTGGCGTCTTCGAGGAGCGGCTCTTCAAACCCTCGGCGGCACCGTCACTATCGAGCACGGTGCAACCAAGGGAGGAGCTCCCTCAGCCGCCTACCTCGGGAGCTACGGTCTGCGGCCCGGCTTTAGGGGCACAGCTGCTCCTGGAGTTAGAGCCTCGGGAAGGGTGTTGGATCGCAGAGCTCAAGAACTACTTAATGCAAGGTACCCTGCCGGAGAGCGAGGAGGAGGCAGAGCGTGTAGCGCGGCAGGCCACGGCTTACTGCATCAAGGATGGGGAGCTCTACCAGAAGCGACCAAATGACGTGTCCCTACGTTGCATCTCCAGAGAGCAAGGGAAGTAGCTGCTGGCGGACATACACGGCGGAGACTGTGGGCACCACTCATCGTCGCGAACCCTCGTCGGCAAGGCGTTCCGCAGTGGATTCTACTGGCCCACAGCACTCAACGATGCCGTTGAGCTGGTGAAGGCTTGCGAGGCCTGCCAGTTCCACGCTAGGCAGATCCATCAGCCGGCGGGGGGTCTACAGACTATACCCCTCTCGTGGCCGTTCACAGTTTGGGGGCCAGACATTCTGGGCCCGTTCCCTCGGGCGCTAGGGGGCTATCGCTACCTCTACGTCACTGTGGACAAGATCACCAAGTGGGCTGAGGTTGAAGCTGTCCGCACCATCCCAGCAGGCTCCGCAGTCAAGTTCATCAAGGGTCTTGTGAGCCGGTTTGGGGTGCCTAACCGCATCATCACCAACAACGGTTCGCAATTCACCAGTAATCTCTTCAAAACATATTGTGCTAACCTTGGAACACAGATATGCTACGCCTCGGTGGTGCACCCCCGGAGCAACGGCCAGGCCGAGCGAGCCAACGCGGAGGTCCCGAGGGGCCTCAAAGCCAGGACCTTCAAGAAGAAGCTGGAGGCTTGCGGCAGGGGCTGGTACAACGAGCTCCAGTCCGTGCTGTGGTTTATCCGCACAACCACAGCCAAGCCGACTGGCGAGACCCCGTTCTTCCTCATCTACGGAGCAGAAGTTGTCCTCCCTCACGAGGTCAGGCGTCGCTCCGGGCGGGTCCTGGTGTTCTACAAGACGCAGCAGGACGCCATGCGAGGGACGGATCTCATGCTGGGGGAGGAACGTCATCGAGGAGCCGCGCTATGAGTGGAAAGGTATCAATAGGCGCTGCGGCGATACCACTGCCACAACATCTGCCCCAGAACTCTTGAGGTAGGGGACCTCGTGCTCAGATGAGTTCTCTCCAGGGAGGGGCTGCACAAGCTCTCTCCCATGTGGGAGGGCCCATTCAAGGTTGTTCATGTTTCCAGGCCTGGCTCCGCGTGCTTGGAGACCCCGGAGGGGGTACCCGTCCAGAACGCATGGAACATTCAACATCTCCGGAGATTCTATCCATGAGCGAGGCCTAGCGCCTATGGAAAGGCCCGGTGCCTGTGAAGAAGGCCAATGCCTGTGAAGCTGCCGCATTTTGGGAAATGCCCGGTGCCTGTGAAGAAGGCCAATGCCTGTGAAGCTGCCACATTTTGGGAAAGGCCCGGTGCCTGTGAAGATGGCCAATGCTTGTGAAGCTGCCGCGTTTTGGGAAAGGCCCGGTGCCTGTGAAGAAGGCCAATGCCTGTGAAGCTGCCGCGTTTTGGGAAAGGCCCGGTGCCTGTGAAGAAGGCCAATGCCTGTGAAGCTGCCGCATTTTGGGAAAGGCCCGGTGCCTGTGAAGAAGGCCAATGCCTGTGAAGCTCGCCGCCCGTGACACTCTCACGTAATAACGAGTGGGGCTGTACACGCCCCGGAGTCTCCGGAGTGCCGCCCTCGGGCCTCGGGGACTCCCTCCCACGCCTAGTGGCAGCACTTACCTCCGCGCTGGTGAGAAGACGTCGAAGACTAGAATAGGTGTCGGACGCAGCTTTTTCATTTGCTTTCTGCAGTTGGCTTGTTCGTTCCTGTTTGAAGTTTTACTGGAGCTATTGTCGTCCCAGGCTTGCGATTCTTTGTCCTTTTCACTCACTTGCCTCATTTTCTCTCGCAAATCTCGCGAGGGCGGTTCGCGGGTGCCCTCACGAGTGTTTTCTGCCCCGATCGTTTGAAGCTTTCCTGTTCGGGTCCGCTACGGGAGCACCCCTCCTAGTCCGTGCCCCACGGGCATCGCGACACGAGCGCGGGACCTGGGCCGATTGCCCTCGCAACCAGACCGAAGGCTACTCCTCCTGCTAATCCTTGCAGGACATGAAGCGCGCGGCGAGGCATCAGCCTCGGGAGGCGAGGACCGCGTCAAGCCCCACTGAGCTAAATAATCCCTACACATGGGCACGCGGCGTGGAAACATAACGCAAAAATAGCGGAAGTAGCACAATGATTAACATCAACTATTCTAACACGCCCCCATAGGGCCCTATACTACCTTCTTTTTCTGCGCAGGGAAAGAAGAAAAACAAAATGGGCACGACTTGCTCGGCACCAACTTGCGGCGAAAGCTCGAGCTGCCTCTGGGGGCTCAGGTGGATCCCTCCTCTCGCTTCACCAAGGCGCAACGGCGGGCTGAACCGCTACCTTCACCCAGGAGGGCGCGACGGCACGGGGGCTGGTCACGGCCACCGCTGGAGGAGCTGCTGCCTGAGAAGGAGTCACCAAAGCTTGGCGAGCCTCAAGAACTGCCGCCTACATGCCTGCCGCCGTCTTCATCCTGGTCAGCACCGGGGCTGGGCAGGCAGCCGCGGTCATCGTCTTCGGGGCAGCAATCAATGCGACGACTTTCTTCCCTGAATACCCTCACGTAGAGGGTGGCGTCGCCATTGAATTTGAAGTGCAGGGTGCACCGCCGGCTCAGGCCGCGCGCACGGGCAAACGTTTGCCAGCCGCGGGTCAGGACTGCATCCCTAGAAGCGGAGACCTCCAGTGAAGCCTAGGAGGCCCTGCTCCAGCAACAATCTGCCTGAAGCCAAAGGCCGCCCAGAGCGCCGGCCGGCAGTTCACCTATGAAGAAACGGGGGAGCTGGAGCCAGGTGCTGGTCTGGTCCGCTAACCACACGATGAACTCCGGCAGCACCTCCGCCGAGCGAAAGCATGGCCTGGGGGGCCTCGCGGCCACGGCGTGCCTCCCATCGGCAACCGGGCGCTCACCACCACGCAGGGAACCGCCTCCATGGCCACGGGAAGCCACTACGGGGACCACGGAGTGCTTGCCAGGGCGGCCTCGGCCATGCTTGGTCGGTGGGGAGTCTGGCCCTGCCGAACGAGCTTTTCCTTTCTCCGCGGCCGAGAATCTCTTCGGCGGAGCCATGGGAATGGCGAGTAGCCAAGAAGAAGAAAAGGAGTAGCAGGGAGGGATATGCTAACAAGGCTCGCACAGTCCCGTACATATAGCTGGAGAAGGCCAACCGCCGACCACCACGATCGCAGGTAATCATGACCCATTTCTCTGCATGCAGGGACTTGCCAAGTCATGCGGTTGCCGAGGCGTCATGGGGAAGCGCATACGCCCACGACCAATCTGTCGCCATGCGGTGCCCAAGACCGCAGACTATTGGGACCCGCGGCGCTTCGCGCTTGCCCCTTCGCTTCTCTGCTAGGCCCAGCCCGGGCACGCCTCGGGCCAGCGGGCTACTGTTGGTGTTCTGAGAACGGGGGTCCCCAGACTTGCCCGCCTGTGGCCTGCGGTGTGGCTCGAGTGGGGGCCCAGTGCGGCCCAGCTTCATCAGCTCAAACTCAAGACCCTCGCGAGGGGCCAAGCCCTACGGGGCGGACGACTGGAAGCATCCTCAGGAGCAGCCTCATCAGGCAGGCTCACGAGGAGGCGGAGAGATCAAGGCAGGGGCACCTCGCGAGGAGCCCGTGACGCAAGCCATGACGACCGAGATTAGGCGGTCGCCAGGCAGGCACCAGCTTGTGCAGTGTCCTTGTTTCCCCTTCGGTGCAAAGGGAACAAGCACAGTCCAAGGCATATGGCAAAGGTTACCATTCCGGTGCAACGAGACCAAGACCGACAGAGCGGCAGGACGGAGGTCATCGTGGAGCCCAAGACGGCGTCATCACCAGTGCTTTTGGCGGCCGAAGACCACCTTTAGTCAGGATAACTTGTACTAGATGTTCCCCTTCAAACTGGCCAATTGTTGGCGCCCTTCCCGCTCACATTTTGGGAAGAGGACCAGGGCCTCTATAAGTAGGACTAGCCACCATAGAGGGAAGGGGACCCGGACCCCGACCAAGTAGAACATACCAGACCAGCTCAAGAACACCTCTCGCGAGGCCGTTCTTCCCCCTGTATTGTTCATCATCATCCCCTGAGGCAATCCACCACACCACAAACTGAAGTAGGGTATTACACCACATCGGTGGCCCGAACCAGTATAAACCTCGTGTCCCTTGTGTGTTCTTCTTTCTAGCCTAAATTTCTTGCGAGCCATAGAAGCGCGAGTCGGTAGGGGAAAGATCTCCGTGCGCACCCCAGAGTTCGAACCTTAAGGGTCTGCCAGAACCCGAAATCCGACAAATATTCCAAGAAGTCTCAAGTATCTAAGCTTGGGGATGCCCCGGTAGGCATCCCACCTTTCTTCTTCAACAATGATTGGTGGAGCCTAAGTTTTTGCTTCTTCACATGAGTTGTGCTATTCTTGGAATGCCATTTTATTTTGATTTGCTTGCTGTTTTAATAAATTACTTAGGTATGAGAGTTTTTAAATAAGAGAGAGTCCTCAAAGAGCTACCCATTTACATAACTACTCGCTTGATCTTCACTTATATCTTTTTGGAGTAGCTTGTCATTTACTCTTGTGCTTCACTTATATCCTATGAGTAAATTGTTGAATGAATTGAATATCATGAAGTTGAAATTATATGTTCATATCATGCCTAGTAGTAGCTTCACATTGGGTTTAGGAAGTGAAATCTTTTGAAGCTTGACAATCACAATATTAGTTAAACAAGCAATGCATGAATGATTAGTATAAGGAAGAGAACTTTCACATGCAAATATATTATCCTGGACATCTTCTATGATTGTGAATACCCATTAATTATTTTCAAACTTGAGAAAATTAGTTGAAGTTGGACAAGGAAGACAACGAATGAGTTTTGGTTGTGTATATTTGCATAGACGTTATATTGTCATAGATCCTCCAACATGTGGTGTTTTCCTAGGATCTTTTGCTAGCCAAAAATTCGTACTAAGTAGAGATACTACTTGTGCATCCAAAAACCCTTAAACCCAGTTTCTTGCCATCAGTGTCCACCATACCTACCTATGGATTGAATAAGATCCTTCAAGTAAGTTTTCATCGGTGCATAAAGCAATAAAAATTGCTCCTAAATATGTTTGGTATTTTAATGTAAGGGAAAATTGAGCGTTACACGAACTTGTGATGGCAAAGTAATAAAAGTGACGGACTACATAATAAAGGTTGCTATCATAAGGGGCAATATAATGTGACGTTCCTTTGCATTAAGAGCTTGAACATCCAAATAAAAAGCGCATGGCAACCTTTGCTTCCCTCAGCGAAGGGCCTATCTTTTACTTTTCAGTATTAACTTTTATGCAAAGAGTAAATAGTATGAATTATCATTTCAACCTCAATAACTCTCTAGTTGGCAAGGATCATGTGGTGGGGAAAGATCTAGGCACATATGACCAGTCAAATATATTTGATCATGATTTATTATTGTTGACAATTATCTCTATGATAAATGAGTTTGGAGGCAAAATATTAAGACCCTATCTTTCTCTGTGTTCGATGGATGCCATTTGTTATAAAAATATGCTTTGAGTAGTAGCAATCATGGAAGACTATATGATGATTGAGTATGTGGAGCTATTACTTAGACTTTGTTGAATAAGTTAATTGCAATTGTTTGGTGACCAGGAATATAGGTTGTTGAGTTTCAAGAGAATTCATTGTTTGAACCTGAACATGTGAATTGGTTGCTACTTTAACATGAGAAGTTTTTTGAGAAAGAATTGCTATTATGATGCTAGAAAAAGTGATTGAAATTATCATTGATGAAACGTGTGCACTTTGCTAGCAATCACACTTCATAAATTATTTCTTTTATCATTTAACTACTCGAGGACGAGTAGGAATTAAGCTTGCACTGGTACAACGATGTGCTAAACAAACAATTTTTAACTCCTTTCCGCGACGGCATTTGGAACTGTCGCCAAGTGAGTGTGTGCGATAGGGTGTCCTTCCCACACGACCCAGAAATCATCATGGATAGGCCCTCCTAGGACCCAGGCTGGGGCCGTGTGCGATCGGGAGAGGCATCGAAACGCAATCATTTCCATACATATGTACATCCCACACGGTAATCCGAGAAAATCATTTCCATAGGTATGTACATCCCACATGATGAATCCCAGAAAAACATTTCCGTAGGTATGTATATCACACACAGTCAATCCAAGGAATTCGTTTATGTTCTTATGTACATCCCACACGGTCAATCCAGGGAAAACGTTTTCGTTCATATGTATATCACACACAGTTCTTTGTGTGGAAACATTTGTGCAAGGTGGCCTAACGCAAACAGTTCGCTGCCTGAAGCCGTGTGTGGTTGTTAGTTGATCGAACACACCTACTTTCTAGAAACCGTGCGGGTTGTTTGAGTTCATCGCCCATGGTGCTATCTGAGTAACCGTCTGCAGTAGAAAACCCCAATAAGTAGGGTAATTAGCCTATTATTGATAATTCATGTACTAATCTGTCGGGACCCCGTTTCTAAGTCACACCGATCTAGCCTGTAACACCTCATATCACTTTGTGGCCTCACGCACGGTATTCCCACGGGTGTCGCCTTACCATGGCCCGGGACCGTTTGCACCTTTTGGCTCACGTATATGATAGTGTGTCGCTAGCATCCATATGACAGAGAACCCGGGCCGACATGACTAGTCATGAACCCAAAGTGGCACTAACTTACGGGGACAGACATACATGAATCAACATCGAGCATGTCGGTCAGTAGCGTGTGAATCCGGGCTATAGCAACTGGGCTAACAGGAATCCGGGAACCCGGGCTGTAGCAGGCTAGCAGGACTCCGGATGTCACCGCGTGACATTTCCCTGAAGGGACAGACATAGGAACGAAGTGAATCACATGCCGGCCAGTCAAGTGTTCCAGAGCAGTAGTGCTGGGCTAGCAGGACTCCGATGAACCGGGCTGTAGCGGACTACTATGGCTCATGGAAGCACAAGACTACATTTCCCCATAAGAGAGGCTACCAAGGATAAACAACTAGGTTGTCGGATCCCACA
Source organism: Triticum aestivum (assembly GCF_018294505.1). Taxonomy (NCBI): domain Eukaryota; kingdom Viridiplantae; phylum Streptophyta; class Magnoliopsida; order Poales; family Poaceae; genus Triticum; species Triticum aestivum. The sequence continues at coordinate 229,476,299 of NC_057794.1, read as the reverse complement.
CATACCAAGCATTTCAATCATACACACAATATGCTCGATATGTGTAAATACAACATGGCATCACAACATAACTCTACGACTCAAGTATTTATTCATTAGGCTCCGAGGAGCGAGATATTACAAACATAGGTCTCATGACCCAACATTCAGAGCATACAAGTCAAAGCACACGCGGAAGCTTAACATGTTTGAGTACAGACATCTACAAATGAAAAAGTCTGAGAAGCCTGACTATCTACAAGATCCTGCCGAGGGCACAAGATCGTAGCCGAGGTATCAAGCTAAACGTCGAGGTCCACGTGGAAATACTAGCGATACTGACATCTCTCTGCAAAACATAAATTAAGCAACGTGAGTACAAATGTACCCAGCAAGACTTACATTAGGACTAACTACATATGCATCAGTATCAATAAGGGGTGGTGGAGTTTGACTGCAACAAGCCAGCTTTGACTCAGTGGCTAACCTGAACTACGACTGCAAGTAACTCTTTTGAGGTGGCGCACACAAGTCCACAAATTCACCATACCAATACACCACTATGGATCCGCTCCCGTCTCCCTGCGAGAACGCCATCCATAGCACTCACACTTATCTTGCGCATTTTAGAGTATCCACTTTCACTTGTCTATGAACTATGCAAGGGGTCCAAGTTTCCATATCCGAGGAATCCGGCTATTCGAATAGATAATGATAACCCTGCATGGGTGTACTTCTTCACACACGCTCTCGCCACTTACCACCATGTACACGTCGTGTATCTCGGCAACCTTCAAGCGGAAGCCTGGTGAGGGAGTCGACCACGACCTGACTAACCACACAAGTCTCTAGTCCAGGTTTATCGCCTATTCGGGTTCCATCCACAAGGAGATTCGGCCGGGGTGTCGCTCACGGCCCCAAACGATGTGTACATGGTTCCCAAGCCCACCATCCGGGTGCCACTTGGTACACCGGGCCACTGTGCCTAGTCTGTCCCAAGCCCACCTGTACCGGTTGCCACTTGGTAGACTACTAACACTACCTACAAACACCAGAAACTAGTTGCTACTCCTGGACAGAGATCGAGTTGATTAATAAGTCGAGAGAGCTTGCAGCACCCAGAGCCCAATGTGTGGTAGTAATTGTTCATGGATCACAAACACAGAACTCAGTTCCTGAGGACGGCTGCAATGAGACAACCCACCATGTACTCCTACATGGCCTCTCACTACTACCTTTATCAAATCATGTTCACACACTTAGCTCACACACAGTAGGACATGTTCACCACATTCCAATTCATCCCTGATGAATCGGACCTGACTCAACTCTAAGTAGTAGCAGGCATGACAAACAAGCATGAATGAGTAGGCACATCAGGGCTCAAGCAACTCCTACTCATGCTAGTGGGTTTCATCTATTTACTGTGGCAATGACAGGTCATGCAGAGGAAAGGGGTTCAGCTACCGCAACATGTAACAGTTGAAACGTTGTTGTCCTAATGCAGTAAAAGAGAGCAAGAGCAAGAGAGTGGGATTGTATCAGAATGAACAAGGGGGTTTTGCTTGCCTCGCACTTCTGAAGATATCATTGGGTCTTCATCAGTGTCAATGATCACAGCATCGGTACAACGTCTATCGAGAGGGGACAACCACCAGCAACAGAGAAGGAACACAATCAATGCAATGCACAACATGATGCATGATAATGACATGGCAATATGTTGTTGATTAAGCTAATGCAACTAGCAACACAATTAAATGAAGTTGGTTTGAACCCAAAGTTCAAATTCAAACTCCACATGTGGTTATTTAAATACCATTCATTTGATTTGTCATAAACAGTGGCCTTAAGTTGTTCTAACATGCATGAAAATGGTACAGATGGATTCCTTGAATTTTTCTAATAATTTTTCATATATAATTTATTTCATTTGGAGTTACGGTTGAATTTCTATTATTTTTAGAAGTTTTGCTAATTTTCTGGAATTTTCTGAATTATTTTAAATCCAGAAAGCCATTATTGCGTCAGCATGACAACAACATTGCGTCAGCAGGTCAACTGGGTTAACCCGGGTCAAACCTGACGCATGGGACCCAATAGTCAGTGTCTTAGGGCTGGTTAGGGTCACAGACATGTGGGCCCAGTCAACAGCCATGTCAGCTTGGTCAAAGCTGACATGTGGGCCCACAGTGGTTAGCTTAAAAGTAAACAGGGGTTACCCCGCGGTTAATTAGAGTGGTGGGGCCTGCCTGTCAGTGACACAAGGGGGGGGGGGTTAATCAGTAGGGTCATTAGTAGCTAATGACAGGCCACGTCATCTCATCGGAGTTCAACGCCGGCGAGCACACCGACGCGGCGGCAACGATCGGGATGGCTGCTCTGGCGACCTAATCGATGGCCGAGCCCACCTACGAGGAGCTGGGGCTCGTGCGCATCCAACTGTGGCAGGGGGAGGGCGCTAGGTGACCGGAGTTGGGCACAACGTCAACCTTGGTGGGCGCTATGGGCTGCGAAGCACGATAGGAGGAGTTGGTGGGTGCTATGGGCTCCTGGAGCCGCGCTGAGCACAGTGGTGTGCCCGGCTTCGAGCTACGTTCGCTCTAGCCACGGTGGCGACGAAGCGCAACAGCGGCGAGCTTCGGTGACGGTGGGGAATGGCGCTATGGCATGCAAACGAGACAGAGAAGAGGGGGGTTCAGGGAAGGAGATCACGACGGTTGCAGTACGCGTCTCAGTGGGCTCGGGGAAGGGTTGGTGATGGCGTGCGGTCGTCGGCGATCTCGGCGGTCGAGAGGTTGAAGATGATGCCATGGTCGTGGTGCGATGCGTCCGGCGTCTTGCGGGTCGTCCAGGAGACGTGGGTGACGGTGGCGGAGCTTCCACGCAACACGGGAAGGCGAGAGGGGGTCGGGGAGTGCGGTGATTCACGACGGCGCTTCCATGGCCGCGTCGGCTGTCGCGGAAGAGAGCGAGGGAGCGGAGGAGATGGCCGCGAGAGAGAGGGAGGGGGCCTGGGGGGAGTGCGTGGCGCTCACAGGCGCGTCGGGGAGCGGCGGGAAGCAGGAGGTGGCGCGGCGCGTGGCCAGCGTGCGGCGAGCACGCGCCCTCGTGCCTTCTGGCACGAGGTTGAAGACGACTAGCACTGAGGAGGTGGATGGGGCCGGCTCGATTGGGCGAGCTACAGTAGCAGGTAAGGCCCAGGTACTTCTCTCCTTCTCTCTTATTTCTGTTTTCTAATTTCTGCAGATGTTTTGAATTTGGTTTGCTAACCAAATTATTTTTGTAGCTTCTGGAAATAATTGTGGATGCAAAATGTTTTAACCCTGAGCTCCACAAGAGGTTTCTGAATTATTGGAGCAATAAAAATATTTATAGGATTTATTTGCTCCAACTCAAATACATTAGTGGATTAAATCAAAGCCCAAATAATTCCCTAAAAATGTTCACTATTTTTGGCTTGGATCAAAACCCTTGCCAAAATTATCAAACATTAACTAAGGCATTTTTGGGTTCATTGAAAAATATTCTTTTGGTTGATCCTAGTTTTCAAAGGAGTGCTAGGGTTTGTTAATCCCCATTTCAGGTTTAAGGAAAGATTGCCATGATGCATGGATGAAAATGCAACTATTGCACACAATTAATCTAGGGTTGTGACATAATCAAACTGATATTTCTTATAAAACATGCCAGATATTTCATATTCATATAAAAGCAACCAGGATTTCATAATCGAATTACATCAAATAGCTTCGACACTCAGTTACGCCATTACACAACAGCACCAAGTTTCACATGTAGCATCAAAAATCCTTGGAAAGTAGCATCATACACGGTAAATAGACAGATGAATCTCATCTGGGAAACTGCAGGAGCGGAAGGCAAATATTGAGCCTTCAGTGATATTGAATGTCCTTGCAACTTTAGGCCAGTGGCTATGGATAATTGCCTGCCCAATGTTCGTCCTCTTCAGCAAGACTTCAATATTGTACCGTGGGTGTTGAATGAATACCTTCCTCGCCTCTTGACCATGCAGGTGGTTTGAGAGGTAATCATCGGTGAACTTATTTGAAAAGTACTGGAAACAAAGCTATGCATAAATCGCTGTTGTAAATTTTGAAATGGCGCAAGGGGTAAAAACAAGGTAAAAGAGTCGGTACCATCCTATAGTTGACTGATGTCTTCTTCATTGTGCAAACAAAGATCTTGCTGTTATTCGTCACAAGTTTCTTCATCCTAACAATCTTTCTGAGTTTCTTGACTTGACTGATATTCATGGACTTCTCATTTCCCCATATGCAAAATGGGTCGAACAATGGGTCTAAGCCTCTGACAGCAGGACCTACATGTGCAATACCAAATTGTAAGAAACCTAAATGTTAGAATGATTCCTGCAACTGCACAATATTGTGCTATTAGCCAAAGGACCCTTCTTGAACAAACCTCGATGGTAAACCGCAGTGTCTCCCATTGATTCCCTGCAACACACATAAGGAAGATCTTGATCAGGTTAACTGAGAGTTGCCATACTATCAGTAGAATATGTATTGAGTACAGCCAAATTCGATTGGTGTCACATGCATAACAATACAAAATTGTACCCACAGCAAATGAAAATCAAATTGCAGAACTGAACAAAACAATTAAATGGACAGTAGACGAAATGAACCAAAATGGTTAATTGAGCACGACATTGCGAAATAGAAACATGTACTAGAAGATAAGACAGTTAACAAAACAAAGAGTGCTTGAGAACAATACTACAAAATGTAGCAATTGTTGGACCAAAGTGTTAATTGAACATTACATTTCAGAGGACCAAACTATTAACTGAACATCAGATTGCATATTAACCTTACAGAGGACAAATCACTAGAAGGCACTTGCGATGGCCTTGAGAGAACATCACGAACAATATTTTAAAGTAGACAACCGCAGGGCGGTGTCGACGATGGCCTCAAAGACGAGGTGCTCCTCCAAGATCTGGCGGTCGACACGCATGTCAGCCATAGCGACCTCGTTCGCGCGTGCGGCCGCATGTAACTCAGCTCCACGTTATACTACGTGTAAAATGGCTGTGGGCGGCACTTAATTGGAGGAGGGGGGCAGTGATTTTGGTGGAAGGTGTCGCTCCGTCAGTCAGGGCATGTGGGACGGGAAAGGAGGAGGATGGTGTGGGTGGGGTGTGGATTACCTGACCATATTGACAAGGCCGTGCAGCAAGAAGAAGGGTCGGCGGTGAGGAGGCCGCGCAGCAAGAAGAAGGGTCGCCGGCGAGCAGGTGGTGCTGCAAGAAGAAGGGTCGCCGGTGAGGAGGCGGCGCTACAAGAAGAAGGGTAGCCGGCGAGGAGGCGGTGCTGCAAGAAGAAGGGTCGCCAACGAGGAGGCTGAGCTGCCAGTAAGCAGCAGTGAAGGTTTGAACTTGGAAAGCAAGGAGGAATAGTGGAAATGTGGATTTTGGTAGGAGGGAGGGGCGGGGAGATAGATATTTCCGCTGTGGCCAAATTTTTTTGCTCGGTGCCGCGAGAAACTGGCGCGCAAGTGTGGTTCAAGTGGGGGCGGTGGACTGTAGACAATGAAGGTTCCCACGTAAGCTAGACAAGACGGTGCACCAAGATATTTTATATCGCACCCCACACGATTCTTTCTAGTAAACTGTTTGTGGTATACCTAATTTTTTTCATTATGTTTTGAAAGACAAAATGGTGTTACGGAGGGAAAGGATGGTGTTTCAATTGCTAGAACATTTATGTACAGTGAACATGCAACTAGTACATGAGTGTCGTGTATAAATTTGGAATTATTCCGGGTTCGTTCGGTATTTTTATGCATTAATTGAGATTCTAGGCATTTAATGTGCATAAATCAAATTTGAACTACAAGCACATCCTCCAATTCACCAAAGTTTGCTGAAAAATCACATGTGTGTCTTTGGGTGAATTTATAGGTCCCATGCAAGAAATGGGAATAAAATTCAAACATCTGGGTGTCGTGGCTCGGCCGGAATGATTGAGAAACTTGGTTTTTTAATTCCTGTAAATCCAAAACATGGCTAAAAATTATGAAACTTGGCATGGTATCATGACATGGCACCGACATGCTGTAGTAAATTTTTTGGCCAAATTGGGACAAGCTTTGGTGTAAGCTTCTTGCACACGAGAGCTTCCCTCACGAAGGCTCATGGTTCCGAGAGGGAACGTGTTACCTCCGTGTGCGAAATGACATACGTACACTGCCTTCTCTCGCCTTAATTTTTGTACACTGGTAGATTAGACCAAATAGAAGTATCATGCCAAATTTTGGAATTATTCCGTGTTCGTTTGGCCTTTGTTATACATTAATTGAGTTTCTGGGCATTTAATTTGCATAATTCAAATTTGAGCTACAAGCACATGCTCCAGTGCACCAAAGTTGTTTGAAAAATCACATGTGTGTCCTTGGGTGAATTTCTAGGTCCCATGCAAGAGATGGGATTGAAATTCAAACATCTGGGTGTCGTGGCTCGATCGGAAAGATTGAGAAACTTGGTTTTTTAATTCCTGTAAATCCAAAACACGCCTGAAAATCATGAAATTTGGCATGGTGTCATGACATGGCACCAACATCCTGCGGTAATTCTTTTAGCCGAATTGGGACAAGCTTTGGTGTAAGCTTCTTGCAAACCGGAGCATCGCTCAAGAAGGCTCGTGGTTCCGAGAGAGAACGTGTCACCTCTGTGTGCGAAACGACATACGTACACTGCCTTCTCCCACCTAAATTTTTTTACACTGGAAGATTAGACCAAATACAGGTATCGTGCTAAATTTTGGAATTATTCCAGGTTCCTTTGGCCTTTTTTATACATTAATTGAGTTTTTGCACATTTAATGTGCATAATTCAGATTTGAACTACAAGCATAGGCTCCAGTGCACCAAAGTTGTTTGAAAAATCACATGTGTGTCCTTGAGTGCAAGAGATGGTAGGGAAATTCAAACATCTGGGCATCGTGGCTCAGCCGGAAAGATTGAGAAACTTTATTTTTTAATTCCTATAAATCCAAAACATGCATGAAAATCATGAAACTTGGCATGGTGTCATGACATGGCACCAACATGCTGCGGTAATTTTTTTGGCCGAATTGGGACAAGCTTTGGTGTAAGCATCTTGCAAACCGGAGCTACCCTCAAGAAGGCTCGTGGTTCTGAGAGGGAACGTGTCACCTCCGTGTGCTAAACGACATATGTACACTGCCTTCTCCCGCCTTAATTTTTTACACTCGCAGATTAGAGCAAATAGAAGTACCATGCTAAATTCTGGAATTATTCCGGGTTCCTTTGGCCTTTGTTATACATTAGTTGAGTTTCTGCGCATTTAATGTGCATCATTCAAATTTGAGCTATAAGCACAGGCTCCAGTGCACCAAAGTTGTTTGAAAAATCACATGTGTGTCCTTGGGCGATTTTCTAGGTCCCATGCAAGAGATGGGAGTGAAATTCAAAATCTGGGCGTCATGGCTCGACCGGGAAGATTGAGAAACTTGGTTTTTTAATTCCTGTAAATCCAAAACATGCCTGAAAATCATGAAACTTGGCATGGTGTCATGACATGGCACCAACATGATGCGGTAATTTTTTTGGCCAAATTGGAACAAGCTTTCGTGTAAGCTTCTTGCAAACTGGAGCTTCCCTCAAGAAGGCTCGTGGTTCCGAGAGGGAACATGTCACCTCCGTGTGCGAAACGACATACGTACATTGCCTTCTCCCACCTTAATTTTTTGACACAGTCAGATTAGACCAAATAGAAGTACCTTGCTAAATTTTGGAAATATTCTGGGTTCGTTTGGCCTTTTTTATACATTAATTGAGTTTCTGCGCATTTAATGTGCATAATTCAAATTTGAACTACAAGCACATGCTCCAGTGCACCAAAGTTGTTTGAAAAATCACATGTGTGTCCTTGGGTGAATTTCTAGGTCGCGTGCAAGAGATAGGAGTGAAATTCAAACATCTGGGCGTCATGGCTCGGTCGGAAAGATTGAGAAACCTAGCTTTTTAATTCCTGTAAATCGAAAACACGCCTCAAAATCATGAAACTTGGCATGGTGTCATGACATGGCACAAACATGCTATGGTAATTTTTTTGTCCGATTTGTGAAGGCGCACACATTAACAATCAACAAAGTCATTGGAACAAGTGATGTCATGTTACAAATCGGAAACACAAGTATTATTGAAACCACAGGTGTTCTACTTACCAATTACGTGCGGCCACGTGTCCCCTTTTTTATTGGCTAGGAGGTGTCGTGCGGGGTAGCTATTTGAGTAAGGGAGGTGTGCGATCAGACCCCTGCGCGTGCTCATCGGGAGGAGAGCCCTTTGACCGCTACCAGCCACGCACCTCACTCCCAACATCTCCATTAATGGCACCCGAGCACATGTTCTATGGTGTGGCTATATGTCTCACTGGACTGAGATTTAAGAGAGAAAAACGAAAATCTGAAAAGAAAGTTTTGCACGAATCTTGATGTAAGATCCAACGAACCTATATAGCATCGATTGTGACTTATAGCAAGCATGATGAATATAAGGACGATGACAGTGGATAATAATTGTCTTACATATTTAGAAACATAATTAAGAAAAGCCACATGCGGCAACACCCGAAATACACAAGGGCAAAAGAAGAAGGAAGACAACAATCTGGCTCGCTGATCTCTACTTTCTTAATGCGTTGTTGCAGGCCGCAAGAACTAGTGTCCGCGGCGAGCGGCGACTAGCTCTTTCTTGTCCTCTAGAAGCTGCTTGACAGCATCCACAGATTCCTCCACTAGCCTTCTGCGCTCGATGCACAGCATGGCATTCTCGTCCATAAGTTTCTTGATGATGATGCCGGTCCTCTTGAACGAGGCAGTGGTCTGCTCCTGCTGCTCCGCACTTCCGACGATCTTCGCCCTCAGCAGGTCGCGATCGGCCCGGAGCTTCGCATTGCTCCCATTTAGTTGCCGGATGATGTCGGTAGACTGTTCAAACGAGGCTTTCAGGTCATCCTACAACCTCGCCCACCTGGAGATCTGATCCATCTGCCTAAGGACGTGGGCACGCATGCGCCTGTAAGGGTCCTCGCCTGCCCGTGAGACATTTTCCCAGGGCGCCGCGATGCGGGAGGACATCTCTGCTGCATTCGCGGCATGGTGGGACATCTGCTCTGCTTCCACGGTGTGGCCGGACTAGTCTCCTGCATCGACGGTGCGGCGGGACCTCTGTGCTCCTTCGGTGGTGCGGCGGGACCTCTGTGCTGCTTCGGCGGTGTGGCGGGACCTCTCTGCTGCTACGGCCATGCGACGGGACAAGTTGGCTGCTTTCATGGCGAGGCGGGACATCTCTCGTGCTTCCGCTTCCAGGCTCACCTCTCCCTGCTGGCAATCTCTCGACCCAGAACTTGCGCTGGCCATGGCGGACGCAAGGGAACGATGATGAATGACTAGTTTGTTTTTGACTTTTTGTGGATGAGGAGTTGTGGAGGAATGTGCAGTCATCTTGGAGTAGTAGTATTTATAACCGCATAGTAATACACTCCTAAGTGGGAAACCGTTTAGGTTATGACCTGTGTGAACAGGTTTGCAATTTGGAATGTGACGAGACATGGCCTCCCTGTTCTTCTAAAATAATGTGACAGCACGCATGCTCAAAATTTACTAACGGTTATAAGGGCGGCACTATCCCGGAAGGCGTAACGTGGGCACGTATGCCTTCTCGGCCGCGTACATGGCGTTTGCACCATAGGGTGCACCGCAATAGGCAATTTCAGCACACGTCTTGTTCCAACAACCGTGTGCGCTCATTATTACCATCGCGCACGCTTCTTTTAATTAGAATGTGTGTGCCCGTCTAGCGCACACACGTTGATCTATCTAACTGTTTCTGTTTGTTGTGGCTAATCACAAACAGTTCATCCATGTGAAGTGTATGCCATCAATTGCAGACACTTTGATCTGGCTGACCCGTTTCTGTTCTATTTCCTAATCACAAACAGTTAATCCTTCTGAAGCATATGCCCTTAATCACACACACCTTGATCTGGCTGACCATTTCTTTTGTGTTGCCTAATCACAAACAGTGCATCCGAGTGAACCGTATGCTCTATATCACACATGCCTTCATCAGGCTGCCCGTTTCTTTTGTTCCACCTCATCGTAAACAGTTCATTGGACTGAACCGTATGCCCTGGATCACACATGCAACAAAAATCTGAACCATGTTTGATGGATCCGCCATAGCAAACATTTTTCACCTTTTTTGACGGTTCTTTTACACCACCGTTTGCGATTATTGGATCGCACACAGTTTTGTCGAAGGGTCTCTGATCATTGTGTCGCGTTAGCAGCATCCTGCAGTAGTTTTGGGGATGTTGATACGTCTCCAACCCATCTATAATTTATGAAGTATTCATGCAGATATATTATCATTCTTGGATGTTTTACAATCATTTTATAGCAACTTTATATCATTTTTTGGGACTAACATATTGACATAGTGCCCAGTGCCAGTTGTTGTTTTTTGCTAGTTTTTTACATCGCGGAAAATCAATACCAAATGGACTCCAAACACCGCGAAACTTTTTGGAGAATTTTGATGGACCAGAACACCCAAGATGGGCCAGAGAAGTATGAGAGGAGTGCCCCGAGGGGGGCACAACCCACCTGGGCGTGCCTGGGGTTGTGCCCACCTCGGTGGCCTTCCGCACCGCCTCTTCACCCTATAAATTGTCAAATATTCTAGAAACCCTCGGGGTAACCCTAGAAGAGAAGTGTCGCCGCCACAAGCCTCTGTAGCCACGAGAAACCAATCTAGACCCCGTTCCGGCACCCTGCCGAAGGGGGAAATCATCACCGATGGCCATCTTCATCATCCTGGCAGCCACCATGATGCGGGAGTAGTCCAGCCTCGGGGCTGAGGGTTTGTACCAGTAGCTATGTGTTTAATCTCTCTCTCTCTCTCATATGGTGTTTTCCCCTCTCTATCTTGTTGTGAATTGAGTTTTCCCTTTTAGATTTCATTTTATCGGATTGAATACTTTTATGGATTTGAGAGCACTTGATGTATGTCTTGTTATGAATAACCATGGTGACAATGGGGTATCATATTTATTCACTTGATATGTGTTTTGGCACTTAACTCGCGGTTTCCCGAGGTGACATTGCGGTAATCTATGCATAGGGGTTGATGCATGTTCTCGTCTTTGTTTCTCCGGTAGAAATCTTGGGGCACTCTTTGAGGTTCTTGGTGTTGGATTGAGTATTATGAATCTGAATTTGTTTGATGCATATCGTATAATCAACTCATGGATACTCGCGGTGACATTGGAGTATCTAGGTGACATTACAGTTGGTTGATGTGTATCATATGGTGTTATTTTAGTACGAACTGTTGGTTAGATCGATCGGAAAGAATAGCTTGGTGTTATTTTAGTACGAACTCTCGGATGGATTGATCAGAAAGAATAGCTTTGAGGTGGTTTCATACCCTACAAACAGTTTCTTATGTTCTCCGATAGATAAGAACTTTGGAGTAATTCTTCATCACAAGTGAGGGGTAGTTATATGATCTAATTAGATTAGCATTGTTGAGAGATTGCACTAGCGAAAGTACGGACCCTAGGCCTCATTTTCAAGCATTGCAATACGTTTGTGCTCCATTTTATCAATTGCTACCTTTATTTTTTGTATTGTTCCTATTACAAAAATCAACATCTACTATCATTAGTACGATTTTATTACCATCTCTTTGCCAAACTAGTGCACCTATAAAAATTACCATTGTATTTGGTGAGTTGGGGACACAAGAGACTTTTTATTATTTGTTTCCAGGGTTGTTTGAGAGAGACTATCTTCATCCTACGCCTCCCACGGATTGATAAACCTTAGGCCATCCACTTGAGGAAAAATTGCTACTGTCCTACAAAACTCTACGCTTGCAGGCCCAACACGTGTCTACAAGAATAAAGTTGCGTAGTAGACATCACCCGCCTGGCCTTGGTCGTCATGGCTGGCGTCACCTCAACCTCATGAGATGAGAGCCTGCATAGAAATCTCCGCTCCTCAAGAGCCAGCCTGGGAGGCTGCTCCCTCCTGAGGTCTTGATGTCGTCCGCCTCGCGAGGGTCTTGTCTTGGAGGCGCTAAAGATGGGACATATCAGGACATTGATGGAGTCATGCCCTGGGCCGTAGGTAGGCAAGTCTGGGTAACCTGGTTCCCGGGATGTCGACAGTAGCCCCCGGGCCCAAGGCACTCTTGGACTTGGCTTCGGGGTGAAGCGCCGTAGGCCCCAATCTCGTGTGGACCGAGTCGACGTGTGGCGCTTGATGGATATGGACGTCTCCACTTCACCATGATGCCTCGGCAACTGCCCAGGCTGACAAAAGGACTGGCGCCTGCCGCCGAGCCTTCATTGCCATCTCTTCGCCTTGCTCCAGATCCCCTTTCCTCCTACCGAGAGCGCGTGCACATGTCACAGCCCTAGCTAGTCATTGCTTGACTTTACATAATCATCCATGCAACATGTTTAAATTCAAATAAACTTGAAATGGGGATTGATCAAACCCTAGCACCAGAAAGAATTCAAATAGGTTCAAACAAAATCTTTTTCAATGAACCCAAAATGCCCTTCACAAAATGTTCATCATTTCTATAATTGGGCTAAAACCTATGGCAAAAATGGTGCACATTTTTCTAGGACACTCTCGATTATTGAATTAATCCATAAGGTATTTGCATTTGGACATTTAAATACTATAAATATTTTTACATGTCCAAATAATTCTGTAAGTACTTGAGGGCCGTTGGAAATAATTCTAACAATGCCCAAATTTATTTCCTGGATTTTATTAAATGATTTAGTATTTTTACTAAATTAAAAACTACAGCAGAAAACTAGAAAACAGAAACAAAAGTAGAAAAGACAGAGAGAGAAACCTACCTGGGCCACTTACCTGGCCTAGCACTGTGCCGTCCCAGCTAACTAGCCCTGCTAGTCATCTTCTCCACGGCACCATGAGGACAGCGCGTGCGTGGCCGACGTGCGCGAGCACGCTCTGTGCCACCTCCTACTTGCCGATGAGCCCCTGGACATGTGGCCGACTTCCTCGGTGTCATCCCAATCCCTCGGGCTCGCTCACTCTTCCCCCTTCTCTCTCCCTCGTCGTTCCCCACCTCACCGAATGCGCCCGCCGCCATCGATGAGCACCACCGCTGCCATTTCCTCTCCCTCATCTCCTCGAGCAACCCAGAAGCTCTGCCAATTCTTCCTTGACCCCCTCACCGAGCCATGCCCTGCTGGAAGCCCCCAAACATCCTCACCGAGCTCATCTTCAACATCCCGACGATGAGATCGACTTTGCTGCCCCACCTGCTCCAACCCTTCCCCGAGCCTGTTTCGATGCCCTCTGCACTCGCCATGAGCCCCTCTTCCTTTCCCCTCTTCTCTTGTGCTCGCGGTCGTCCCATAGCTCTGTTTCCCACCGCGACCGAGAGCTTCTCGTCGCCGGCTATGGCGTAGCCATGGCCACAGCCGCGCAAGCTCACAACGGAGCGCGTCACCGTGCTCCGGAAGACCCCAGGAGCCTAACGCGCACACTCAATCGCCCTCCCGTGCACTGTAGCACCACCCCCGCAATCACCAGAACTTTGGCGCCGCCGTGAGCCCCGTTCTGGCAAGCTCCGACCACCCCACATCATCCCGTCGCCTCCCCTGGATGCAGCCGAGCCCGGGCTTCGTCCTAGTGGTGTCTGCACATCCATCTTCCGCCTGCAGCGTAGGTCCGACGAGTTGCCGCCGCGGATTTGGTCGCCGGCGGCCCAACTCCGGCGACAGCCGCCGTGGCACGGTCATTAGGACTAAACCCCCCACCTAATTAGCCACCTCGCAGCCACTAACAATGGGCCCAAACGCAGGGTCAAACCCCAGTCATCGCTAGGTTCGACCGGGATTAGTCCCTGTGTCACTGACGTGTGGACTACACACGTCAGGTTTGACTTGGGTCAACCTAGTTGACCTGCTGACACAGTGCTGTCATCATGCTGATGAAGTAAATGTTTTCTGGCATTTTTATTAATCCAGAAAATTCTAGAAATTAGTCAAAACTTCTAAAATTCGTAGAAAATAAACCGTAACACCAAATAAAATAATTTATTTATGAAAAATTATCAGAAAAATCTAATCTATCAATTGGTACCATTTCCAGGCATGACAAAGCAACTTAACCTTGTTGTATAGATCAAAGCATGTTAATGCACCTTGGAAATTCATAGTTTGAAGTTAAATTTGAACCCTTGGTTCAAATAGACTCAAACCCCCTAGTTTTAGTTGCATTAGCTTAATACACTCATTTTGCCATGACATGACCATGCATCATATTGTTGCATTGCATTGATTGTGTTTCCTCTCTGTTGTCAGTAATTGTTCCCCCTTAGTAAACGTTGTTCTGACGATGAGATCGTTGAAACTGATGAAGAGCTATTACTATCTTCAGAAGTTCCAGGCAAGCAACCCCCTTGATCATTCCGATAAAATCCCACTCTCTCACTCTTGCTCTCTTTTACTGCATTAGGACAACAATGATTCAACTGTTACATGTTGCGGTAGTTGAACCCCTTTGTCTACATAACCTATCTTTTCCATAATAAATAGTTCAAACCCACTAGCATGAGTAGGAGTTGTTTGAGCCATGATGTGCCTACTCATTCATGCTTGCTTGTTATGCCTGCTATGTTTAGAGCTGTGTCGGGTCTAATTCATCTGGGATGGATTAGAATGGAGGTGAACATGTACTATTATTGAGAGCTAAGTGTGTGAACATGATTTGGTAAAGGTAGTGATGAGAGGCCATGTAGGAGTACATGGTGGGTTGTCTCATTGCAGCCGTCCTCAGGAACGGAGTTTCGTGTTTGTGATCCAAGAACAGCTACTACCTGTCAGGTCCCCGACTCGATGTCACATCGATCTAGCTGGTAACACCTCATATCACTTTGCGGCCTCACGCACGGTATCCCCACGGGTGTCGTCTTACCTTTTTCCCGGGACCGTTTGCGCCTTTTGGCTCACGTATATGATAGTGTCGCTAGCATCCATATGATAAAGAGCCCGGGCTGACATGACTAGTCGTAAACCCAAAGTGGCACAGACTTACAGGGACAGGCATCCATGACCCAGCTTCGAACGTGTCGGTCATCAGCAAGTGGATCCGGGCTGTAGCACTGGGCTAGCAGGACTCCGGTAAACCGGGCTGTAGCGGGCTAACAGGACTCCGGTACTCAAAGCGTGACATTTCCCCGAAGGGACAGACACAGGAACGAAGAAGGACACATGCCGGCCAGCCTAAGTGTTCCAGAGCAGTAGCAAGCTACCATGGCTCAGCGGTAACACTAGGAGACATTTCCCGGTAAGAGAGGCTACTAAAGATAAACAACTAGATAGTCAGATCCCACACATACCAAGCATTTCAATCATACACACAATATGCTCGATATGTGCAAATACAACGAAGCATCACAACATGACTCTACGACACAAGTACTTTATTTAGGGCTCAGAGAGCCATACATAACATACACACAAAGGTACGGGTCTCACGACCCAACATACAAGTCATACAATCATACAAGCCAACAGCGGAAGTAACTTGTCTGGGTACAGACAACTAGTAAATAAAAGAGGCTTGGAAAGCCTGGCTATACTATGTGGTCCTTCACAAGCTCAGGGTCACCACCTGGGTCTTTAGCCTACTCGTTGATGTCAACGTCTACATAGAACCCATCAGAAGGGGTTGCAGCGTCTTCTGTAAAAATGTAGATTATAGCAACATGAGTACAAAGGTACTCAGCAAGACTTACATCAGATCCTACATACATGCATAGTATCAAGAAGGGTTGGTGGAGTTATTGCAGCAAGCCAGCTTTGACTCTTGGCTAGACTATCCTACGATACTCCAACTTGAAATAGTTTTGCGCACACGAGTCCACTATTCACCACTTCAATACACTACCGAGGATCCACCTCCGTCTTCCTACGGAAGAGCCATCCTCGGCACTCACACTTATCTTGAGGCTTTTAGTAGTTTCCATTTACTTGTCTATGAACTGTATAGGCAACCAAGTAGTCCTTTACCGCGGACGCGGCTATTCGAATAGATCATGTTAACCCTGCAGGGGTGTACTTCTTCATACACGCTCTCACCACTTACCGTCGCTTACACGACATGTACTCGGCAACCTTCAAGCGGAAGCCCAACGTGGGTGTCGGCCACGACCTACCTAATCACCTAAGCCTCCAGTCCAGGTTTATCGCCTATTCAGGTTCCATCCGCAGGGGGTCCGGCCGAGGTTTCCCATACGGCCCCGAACGATGTGAACAGGGTTCCCGAGATACCTAACGGGTATTCGGTACACCGTGCCACGTACCTACCGCATCACAGCCCACCCCTACGGTCAGCGCTGTCCACGGCCTCCAGTAGGCTACAAACACCAGAAACTACTTGCAACTCCTGGACGGAGAACTAGGGTGAATAAGAAGCCGAGAGGGTCCATTGGTTTCGGGCCCAATGCATGGTAGTAGCTGATTCTTAAATCACACATACAGATCTCAGTGCTTAAGGTCGGCTTCAATGAAACAACCCACCATGTACTCCTACATGGCCTCTCATCGATACCTTTACCAAATCGTGTTCACCACACCACTCTCATTACCGACATAATCATTTCACTCTAGCCCATCACCCAGATGAACCAGACCTGACACAACTCTAAGCATAGCAGGCATAGCAAGGTAGGAACAACACATACATATGGCTCAATCAACTCCTACACATGCTAGTGGGTTTCATCTAGTTACTGTGGAAATGACAGGTCATGCAGAGGAAATGGGTTCAACTACCGTAGCACACAGCAGTTTGAATCGCGTTGTCTTAATGCAGTAAAAGAGAGCAGGAGCGAGAACATGGGATTGTATCGATATGATCAAATGGTTGGTTGCTTGCCTGATGGTTCGATGCACGGATACGGTTCTTCGTTAGGGTAATCACGGTACTCCTCGGGGACAGAACCTGTCGCAAAGGGCATCGATACACAAGCATCACCAAACAATGTGCAACAATATGATGCATGCATGAAACATGGCAATATGAGTGTGTTGGGCTAATGCAACTAAAGCTAGAAGTGTTTGAACAAATTTGAATCAAAGATTCAAATTCCAAATTCAAATATGGCCTTTTAAAGTGCCTTTTCCTGTTCTGCTTAAAACATCAAGTTAACTTGTTTGATCATGCATGGAAATAGTACAGATGGATAGATTGGATTTTTCTGATCATTTTTCATATATAATTTGTCCAATTTGGAGTTACAGAATAAAAGTTATGAATTTTTGAAGTTTAATTAATATTCTGGAATTTCCTGATTTAATTTAAATCCAGAAATTCAATTACTGCGTCAGCCTGACGTCAGTGTGACGTCAGCAGGTCAACTGCGGCTGGCTGAAGTCAAACCTGACGTGTGGGGGCCACACGTCAGTGACAGGGGGGGTTAAACAGATTTAAATTAATTCTAATTACTAATTAGTGGCGCTGGGGCCCACTGTCAGTGTCAGGGGGGTTGACTAACAGTAGTTAGCGCTAACCTAACCATCTGGCCGACAGGGCCCACGCGTCAGTGACCCTGGGGGGGTCAAACCCCAGGTCGGTCAAGTCAAACCCCACCGGCGACATGACGCCGGCGAGATCCGAGACGGCGGCGAGAGTGCTTTTTGCCATTCCGGCGACCAAATGGACGGCAGAAGGCATCTACGTGTTGCTGAGGTTGAGCCGCGTCTATTGGTGGTGGTGGTTGGGCTCGGGGTGGCCGGAGTTGACGGCGGCGAGCTCGGCTGCGGCGGCCGGAGTTCGGGTGCGGTCGGGATCAGTGTTGCAGGGGGTTTGGGGAGGCGTTGGTGCGTTCTACGTGCTCCTGGTGATGTGTGGAGCACGATGGTGTGCTCGGTTGGGTGCTACGGCGACCGTGGCCACGACGGCGACATCGCCGGCGGCGTGGAGCTCTCGGTCGAGGTGGAGCTAGGGCCTAGAGGTCGGGAGAGACCAGGGAAGAAGGGGGAAACGCTCCGGGGGCTCACCGCGGTTGCAGTGGGCGTCGAAGCGGGCTCGGGGACGCGCCGGAGACGACGAATTTGACGGCGACGGTGGTCGGAGTCCGAAGAGGGGAACGGCGACGTGGCGGCGATGCAGGGCTTCCGGAGACCCGTGGAGCGGTGGGGAGGAAGAGGGAGTCGAGGCGGAGCTCCTGAGCTGGTCGGGGGAGCGAGGGGTGGCCGGAGATGGTGGCTATGGCGATCGGCGGCGACGGTGGTGTTCGGCCGAGCGAGAGAGAGAGCGAGGGAGAGGAAGGAGAGAGCCGGGGAGAGTGAGAGAGAGCAGGGGGGATCGGGACGGGCTGCGGGCGTCGTCCACGCGGCCAGGAGGGCGTCGGCAAGCAGGAGGTGGCCGCGCGGCCGTGCGCGCGCGAGCACGCAGCAGCTTCGGGGCGAGGGGAGGAAGACGACGGGGAGCTACAGTGCTGGGCTGGGTCGGTTGCTGGCTGGGCCGGCCAGCTGGCTGGGCCGCACAGGTAAGTCTTCCCCTTTCTTTTCTATTTTCTGTTTTTATTTAATATATCTGCAACTTTGTTGAATTAAATAAAATACCTAGGCCACTTCAAAAATCACCAAACTATTCCTGGCCCATAGTTGGATTATTTCCAACATGAAACATTTTAGTTTGGAGATATTTGAGCATTTAAATATTTTATATTATTTTAAATGCTCAAATTCAAATAGTTATGATTTAATTCAAAAACCCTAGGAGGGCCTAGGAAAATGTGCACCATTTTTGGCAGAGGTTCTGAACCAAGACAAAAATGATGGGCATTTTAGAAGGGCATTTCAGGTTCATTGAAAATTTATTTTAGTAACCCTAGTTGGTTTCAGAGGGGACTGGGGGTTCTGTCATCCCCATTTCAAGTTTCTGATGAAAGAGTAAACATGATGCAACACTCTAATGCATGACTAGCTAGGGTGTGACAACTCACCCCCACTCAAAAGAATCTCGTCCCGAGATTTGGGTTCTTCCGAGAAGAAGGCGGGATACTCGAGTCGAAGACGATCCTCCCTTTCCCAAGTTGCTTCATCTTCAGAATGGTGCGACCATTGAACTTTGAGGAACTTGATATTATGACGTCGCGTGGTACGCTCGGCCTGATCGAGGATACAGATGGGGTACTCTCGATATGTAAGATTATCTTGGAGATCAAGCGTTTCGTGGTCCACTTCACGGATAGGATCCGAGAAACAACGCCTGAGTTGAGAAACGTGGAAGACATCGTGAACTCTGGAGAGGTGCGGAGGTAGTTCCAATTGGTAGGCAACTTCCCCTCGTTTGGCAAGAATGCGAAAAGGTCCAATGTAACGAGGAGCCAATTTGCCTTTGATACCGAAACGATGGGTTCCCTTCAGAGGGGTGACCCGAAGATAAGCCTTCTCGTCAACCTCGAAAGTCATAGCCTTATGTTTTCGGTCATATTGACTCTTTTGACGAGATTGGGCTGTTTTCAACTTTTCACAAACGATACGAACTTGTTCTTCTGCTTCCTGAATCATATCCGGGCCAAAGAATTGTCTTTCCCCGGTCTCTGACCAGTTAAGGGGTGTTCGACATCGTCGTCCATAAAGAACTTCAAAAGGGGCTTTACCCAAGCTAGATTGATAGCTGTTGTTGTAAGCGAATTCGGCAAATGGAAGGCACTTCTCCCAGTCCATTCCGAAAGAGATAACAGAGGCTCGAAGCATGTCTTCTAGAATTTGGTTGACGCGTTCCACTTGACCACTTGACTGAGGGTGGAAAGCGGTGCTAAAGGAGAGACGGGTTCCCATAGCATTTTGGAAACTTTCCCAAAATCGAGAGGTGAAAAGACTTCCTCGATCCGAATTGATTTCCAAAGGAACACCATGGAGGGACACTATTCGGGAGACGTATAAATCTGCCAGTTGACTAGCGGTTATACTCTCAGGAACAGGTAAGAAATGAGCTACTTTGGAAAGACGATCGACCACGACGAAAATAGCATTATTCCCTCTCTTGGTCCTGGGAAAACCGGTAATGAAATCCATACCAATTTTATCCCATTTCCATTCAGGAATAGCTAAGGGTTGAAGGGTGCCAGCAGGCCGTTGATGCTCTGCTTTTACACGACGACAGACGTCGCAATTAGCAATATACTGAGCGATTTCTCTCTTCATCCTAGTCCACCAGAACCTCTGGCGTAGGTCCTGATACATCTTAGTACTACCGGGATGAATGGTGAGAGGAGACTCATGAGCTTCCTTAAGGATTAATCGCCTTAGGTTGCGCACCTTGGGAACCACTAGTCGATCCCCGAAGTATACGACTCCTTGATCATTAACGGAGAAACAATTCGCAACTCCTTTCTGAATGTTCCTCTTGATGCGGGAGATTCCCGGATCTACCTTCTGTGCTTTGATAATTTGATCCGTAAGGGTAGGTTTTGCCACCAAGGTGGAGAGAAAACCTTGAGGAACAATGTGAAGGTTAAGCTTTCGAAATTCCTCATGGAGAAGCGGTTGACTTTGTTGTAACATCAGGTTGTTACAATAAGATTTACGACTTAGCGCATCAGCCATGACGTTGGCTTTCCCTGGGGTATAGGTTATTCCTAGGTCGAAGTCAGTGATCAATTCAACCCAACATCTTTGTCTGAGATTCAAATCCGGTTGGGTGAAAATGTACTTCAGACTTTGGTGATCAGTGAATATTTCGCAACGATTACCGAGGAGGTAATGTCGCCAGGTCTTAAGTGCATAGACTACGGCTGCAAGTTCTAGATCATGAGTAGGATAATTCTCCTCATGTGGGTGCAATTGCCGTGAAGCGTAAGCAATTACGTGTCGATCTTGCATGAGAATGCAACCTAGTCCTTGTCGCGAGGCGTCGCAGTAGATAACAAAGTCCTTGGAGAAGTCTGGCGGTACCAGCACAGGAGCAGAAGTCAGGCGTCTTTTCAGTTCCTGAAAGCTGTGCTCACATTGTGGAGTCCATTCGAACTTTTTATCTTTCTTGAGGAGTTCGGTTAGAGGTTTAGCAACTTTGGAGAAGTTCTCGACAAAGCGACGGCAATAGCTCGCTAAGCCTAGAAAACTCCGAACTTGCTTGACCGATTCAGGTGGAGTCCAATCAAGGACGGCTTGAACTCGCTCAGGGTTAACCGCAATACCTTTACCAGATATTACATGACCCAGATAGGTCACTTCTGGCAACCAGAATTCACATTTAGAAAATTTGGCATAAAGGCGATGCTCTCGAAGTTTCTGCAACACTAGTCTTAGATGTTCGGCATGTTCTTCCTCGTTCTTGGAGTATATGAGTATATCATCGAGATAAACTACGACGAATTTATCCAAATACTCCATGAAGATTGAGTTCATTAACCGAGAAAAGGTGGCTGGAGCGTTGGTTAAACCGAAGGACATGACGGTGTACTCGTATTGGCCATAACGAGTAACAAAGGCCGTTTTAGGGATGTCCCCGTTTCTGATTTTGATTTGGTGGTAGCCCAACCTCAAATCCATCTTGGAGAAGACCGAGGATCCAGCGAGCTGATCATACAGATCGTTGATCCTGGGAAGCGGGTATTTGTTCTTGATTGTGACCAAATTGACAGGTCGGTAATCTACAACCATCCGGTCTGTACCATCCTTCTTCTTAACGAATAGGACGGGGCAAGCCCACGGAGATGAACTGGGGCGGATGAAACCCTTTTTCAAGGATTCATCGAGTTGTTTCTTAAGCTCGGCTAGTTCTAGGGGTGCCATCTTATAAGGCCTTCTAGCAATTGGAACGGTTCCGGGGATGAGGTCTATTACGAACTCAACATCCCTGTCAGGTGGAACACCTGGCAATTCCTCTGGAAAGACATCCGGAAAGTCACGGACTACCGGAACGTCCTCAAGGTCTGGTAAAGGGCTGGCGTTAAGAGAATATAATTGTCGCTTGGCTATTCGAGTCAAAACATTGACTATCTTCCCCGAAGGATGGGTGAGTTGAACGGTCCTAGAGAAGCAATCAATTTTGGCTTGATGAGCTGACATCCAGTCCATACCCAAAATGATATTAATATCTGAAGATTTAAGGGCTATCAAAGATGCGAGAAAAACAAGTCTGTCGACTTGGATTTCATTCCCATGGCTTACTCTAGAAGTTTGCCATTTGGATCCCGGAGTTTGAATTACCATAGAGGATGGCAAGTCACAGAATGCAACGTTATGCAAACGAGCATAATTTTCAGATATAAAAGAATGAGAGGCTCCTGTATCGAAAAGAACAGATGCCGGGTGGCAATTAACAAGAAGCGTATCGAGAACGACGTTGGGATCTTCTTGAGCTTCTTCGGCAGAGATACAGTTGACATGGCCACGTGAAGCGGTGACCGGTTTAGCATGAAACACTTTTCCTGTCGGCTTGCCACGGCCAACAGCTTTAGCAGATTGATTGGGGTTGGTCTGGGGACACTCACGCATATAATGACCAGATTCCCCACACTTGAAACAAGTCACGGAACTGGTACGTGGAGGAGCATTATTGGTTGGACCCCCATAGGGCTTAGCTGGAGCAGACTGTTGAGCGGGGCGAGGCGCCTGGAAAGATGGCCTCGGTGTGAACCTGGGTGGCAAGGCGGTGTTGGGTACCCACACGCGGCGCTTCTGAGGACCAGCACCGGATGAGGAACCCATGTCACGTCCATGCTTGCGTGTTGCGTCGTAGTCAGTCTGACCAGTTTCAGCACTGATGGCTTTGTTGACAAGTTTCGGAAAAGATGTGCACTCATGCAGACGAAGGTCGCGGCGAAGCTCAGGACTAAGGCCCTTGCGGAACCTTGCTTGCTTCTTGGCGTCAGTAGACACTTCCTCAGTTGCATATCGGGCGAGCTTACCAAACTCTCTGCTATAGGCATCCACAGAAAGTCGGCCTTGGGTGAAATTGCAAAATTCTTCACGCTTACGGTCCATGAGACCCTCCGGAATATGATGTTCACGGAAAGACTCGCTGAATTCAGCCCAAGTTGTGACATGGCCCGCTGGGCGCATAGCTCCATAATTCTCCCACCAAAGACTGGCGGGGCCTTCAAGATGATATGCGGCAAAGGTGACCTTATCAGCCTCAGCTACCAGCGCGGAACGCAGCTTGTGAGAAATACTGCGAAGCCAGTCATCAGCGTCGAGAGGTTCGACGGAGTGGTGGAACGTGGGTGGATGCAATTTGATAAAATCGCTGAGTGACACCACGTTAGCCCTCTGATGGTGTGCTGTATTCTGTTCAATACGCTCCAACAAACGGTTTGTCTCCCGCTTGTTTCTCTCAGCTTCCATCATCACCTCGGCTAGTGAAGGAGGATGAGGCAGATTTTCATTCCTGGCTTCACTGCCTTTGGCCTGCTCTTGAGAAGCAGGGTTGGCGCGCGTGTTGACCATCCTAGGTAACAAGACAATGATTTAGTCAGAATGATAAAATTCCGACATAGGATACATAATGCAAGGAATAACTCGGAATGCAAGATGATCATCCGTATGACATGGTAGATACAGAAACTGCTTCTTTTATTCCATCGTCATACACACCATACAAGGTTTAGTACAAGACCAAACAAAGTACTATTACGGTGAAAAGGGATTACATCTCATCGGAGGCATTCCAAACTCCTATACATTATTTTTCTACAACTCCGGAAAGAGTACAAACTAGGTCATATCCCACGAGTCACGCGGGACGACAGACGACACAGCTAGTGCGAACTAGGGATACTATCACTAACTCAGACCGATCCGTAGTAGTCCTCATAGAAGTCACCTCCATAGCCTGGAAGCTCAACATGTTCATCCGGAAACAGACGATCTCGCGGAGCTTGTGGACCATAGGGGCTAGGATGAGGCCTT
Organism: Triticum aestivum; assembly: GCF_018294505.1. NCBI lineage: Eukaryota > Viridiplantae > Streptophyta > Magnoliopsida > Poales > Poaceae > Triticum > Triticum aestivum. The sequence continues at coordinate 229,452,322 of NC_057794.1, read as the reverse complement.
GGACCAACAAACGGTGGCCTGCGTGGACCGCGAGGTGGGGTGATGCCTCCTACATCACGCCAAACCATCACGTCTGGCAGAGCAGATCTCACAGGATAGAGATCACGCATATCTAAATATCCAGCTTGCACCGCCGGTGCGAACCGAGTCAAAGTGGCCCAATGGTCAGCACGGGTATTGAAGAGCTCTAACCTTAAGGCCCGATTTTCACGGTCCTTATCCTCGAGCATCTCAGCAGTGGTGCGAGTTCGTGAATCCTCCTGAGTGGAATCAGCATAAATAGCTTGGAGATATCCTTGTGCTCCCGGAAGTGATCCTGGCATATACCGGAAGTCAGAGTCCCGAAATAGACCAGATCTGACTCGCATAATGGTCATCATAGAGTAGGCGGCATCCTGCACAGCCATCTCGATAGTAACCCCGAGTCCATAGGAGCAGTGAAGAGGCTCAGTGGATCCAGGATAAGATGGAAATATCCTGACAGTGCAGAGATACTGGCTTTGATTAAAATCTCGGAATTGCTCTTCGACCGTGTACTCAGGATACCAGCGGTATCCAGCCTCAGTCATTACCCTGACCAACTTAGCAGTATGGCCGGGTACATCTAGGCATCGAGTTAGACGAACCACTTGATTGAGGTCGCGAGTGGCCATCTGAAAGCACAGTTATAATGCAAAGGCATTAGAATTTCTAGCAAAATTTCGGCAGCATAACAGCTGTAAATGCTCAAAAAGGATATTGAGACATTTGACAAAGGATTTCGTACACACCCAACATCATCATATCAAGTTCTGAATCCATTCTAACAACATAATGTGGTAGTAGAACTGAACTAGGCTTGTATCCATCAAACTTATAAGGTACTACTGATTAGTAACACGTGATCCTGATAGAGAGAACAGATCCTAATTCCTTAACCCCCGTGGAAGAATGGACTGACTCAGATCAGAATGTCATAAGGTATAAGGAGTAAAAAGAGCCTTACGTTCCATCCCACAAGCAATTACCCTACATATAACTAAGAATTTCTAGACTCAACATCGACCAGTTTGGCTTGGAGAACCTACAGGCAGTCCGGCTCTGATGCCAACGCTGTCAGGTCCCCGACTCGATGTCACATCGATCTAGCTGGTAACACCTCATATCACTTTGCGGCCTCACGCACGGTATCCCCACGGGTGTCGTCTTACCTTTTTCCCGGGACCGTTTGCGCCTTTTGGCTCACGTATATGATAGTGTCGCTAGCATCCATATGATAAAGAGCCCGGGCTGACATGACTAGTCGTAAACCCAAAGTGGCACAGACTTACAGGGACAGGCATCCATGACCCAGCTTCGAACGTGTCGGTCATCAGCAAGTGGGTCCGGGCTGTAGCACTGGGCTAGCAGGACTCCGGTAAACCGGGCTGTAGCGGGCTAACAGGACTCCGGTACTCAAAGCGTGACATTTCCCCGAAGGGACAGACATAGGAACGAAGAAGGACACATGCCGGCCAGCCTAAGTGTTCCAGAGCAGTAGCAAGCTACCATGGCTCAGCGGTAACACTAGGAGACATTTCCCGGTAAGAGAGGCTACTAAAGATAAACAACTAGATAGTCAGATCCCACACATACCAAGCATTTCAATCATACACACAATATGCTCGATATGTGCAAATACAACGAAGCATCACAACATGACTCTACGACACAAGTACTTTATTTAAGGCTCAGTGAGCCATACATAACATACACACAAAGGTACGGGTCTCACGACCCAACATACAATTCATACAGTCATACAAGCCAACAGCGGAAGTAACTTGTCTGAGTACAGACAACTAGTAAAATAAAAAGGGGCTTGGAAAGCCTGGCTATACTATGTGGTCCTTCACAAGCTCAGGGTTACCACCTGGGTCTTTAGCCTACTCGTTGATGTCAACGTCTACATAGAACCCATCAGAAGGGGTTGCAGCGTCTTCTGTAAAATGTAGATTATAGCAACATGAGTACAAAGGTACTCAGCAAGACTTACATCAGATCCTACATACATGCATAGTATCAAGAAGGGTCGGTGGAGTTATTGCAGCAAGCCAGCTTTGACTCTTGGCTAGACTATCCTACGATACTCCATTTGAAATAGTTTTGCGCACACGAGTCCACTATTCACCACTTCAATACACTACCGAGGATCCACCTCCGTCTTCCTACGGAAGAGCCATCCTCGGCACTCACACTTATTTTGAGGCTTTTAACAGTTTCCATTTACTTGTCTATGAACTGTATAGGCAACCAAGTAGTCCTTTACCGCGGACGCGGCTATTCGAATAGATCATGTTAACCCTGCAGGGGTGTACCTCTTCATACACGCTCTCACCACTTACGATCGTCTACACGACATGTACTCGGCAACCTTCAAGCGGAAGCCCAACGTGGGTGTCGGCCACGACCTACCTAATCACCTAAGCTTCCAGTCCAGGTTTATCGCCTATTCAGGTTCCATCCGCAGGGAGTCCGGCCGAGGTTTCCCATACGGCCCCGAACGATGTGAACAGGGTTCCCGAGATACCTAACGGGTATTCGGTACACCGTGCCACGTACCTACCGCATCACAGCCCACCCCTACGGTCAGCGCTGTCCACGGCCTCCAGTAGGCTACAAACACCAGAAACTACTTGCAACTCCTGGACGGAGAACTAGGGTGAATAAGAAGTCGAGAGGGTCCATTGGTTTCGGGCCCAATGCATGGTAGTAGCTGATTCTTAAATCACACATACAGATCTCAGTGCTTAAGGTCGGCCTCAATGAAACAACCCACCATGTACTCCTACATGGCCTCTCATCGATACCTTTACCAAATCGTGTTCACCACACCACTCTCATTACCGACATAATCATTTCACTCTAGCCCATCACCCAGATGAACCAGACCTGACACGACTCTAAGCATAGCAGGCATAGCAAGGTAGGAACAACACATACATATGGCTCAATCAACTCCTACACATGCTAGTGGGTTTCATCTAGTTACTGTGGCAATGACAGGTCATGCAGAGGAAATGGGTTCAACTACCGTAGCACACAGCAATTTGAATCGCGTTGTCTTAATGCAGTAAAAGAGAGCAGGAGCGAGAACATGGGATTGTATCGATATGATCAAATGGTTGGTTGCTTGCCTGATGGTTCGTTGCACGGATACGATTCTTCGTTAGGGTAATCACGGTACTCCTCGGGAACAGATCCTGTCGCAAAGGATACCGATACACAACATTACCAAACAATATGCAACAATATGATGCATGCATGGAACATGGCAATATGAGTGTGTTGGGCTAATGCAACTAAAACCAGAAGTGTTTGAGCAAATTTGAATCAAAGATTCAAATTTCAAATTCAAATATGGCCTTTTAAAGTGCCTTTTCTTGTTCTGTTTAAAACATCAATTTAACTTGTTTGGTCATGCATGAAAATAGTACAGATGGATAGATTGGATTTTTCTGATCATTTTTCATATATAACTTGTCCAATTTGGAGTTACAGATTAAAAGTTATGAATTTTTGAAGTTTAAATAATATTCTGGAATTTCCTGATTTAATTTAAATCCAGAAATATCATTTACTGCGTCAGCCTGACATCACAGTGACATCAGCAGGTCAACAGAGCTGGCTCAGGTCAAACCTGACGTGTGGGGTCCACACGTCAGTGTCACAGGGGCTAATCCCGCGTTGACCCCGGGCTGGTTAGCTTTGACTAAGCCCTGGGCCCACTTGTCAGCGTCAGTAGGTGGTGGATTAGTGGTTAATCAACTAGGCCACGTCAGCTCGCCGGAGTTCTGGCCGGCGGCGACCATCAGTGCGGCGGCGATAGTGGTTTTGGTCGTTTCGGCCACCAAATGGACCGCGGAGATCACCGGAGTGAAGCTGAGGACGACCCGCGGCTCTTGGCGGAGTCCGTTGGGGTCGGGGTGGCCGGAGTCGACGCCGGCGACGACTTTGGCGGCCACCGAGGTTCGGTCGGAGGTGAACTTGGTGCTAGAGGGTTCGGTGAGGCTCGTGGAGTGGCTAGCTAGGTGCTGTGGAACGCGGTGAGCAAGATGGACACCATCTTGTGGCCGGAGGATGACCGGGAGCACGTCGGCGACGAGGTCCACGGCGGTGGGTGCGGTTAAGCTCCGGGAGGTTGCTACACGGCTCGGGAGCAAGAACGGAAGGAAGGGGAAGATGGCTAAGCTCACAGTGAGTGCGACGGAGTCCCTGGTGCGGTCGGAGATGGACCGGAGCGACGTCGGCGTTGAAGGGGATCTCCGGCGACGGTGAGCTCGGGCGAGGTCGGTGCGGTGGTCTCGGGCGTTGCAAGCGCTCGGGGCTCGGCTGCTCGATGAAGTGGACAGCGGCGAAGCTCCTGGACACGGTGAGACGGCGTGGAGACGACGGGGAGCACGGCTACGACGGTGGTGCGGCGATGGTGGCGTCGGTCATGGCTGGGGCGTGCGAGGGGGAGGAGCTGGAGAGGAGAGGGGGTGTCTGGGGGGTTCGGGGGAGAGAGGGAGGACGATCCACGTCGTCACCTGGCGAGGGGAGCGGCGAGGCGGCGAGCAGGTGCGTGGCGCACGCCGCGGTCGCCGTCGGGCACCTGCCTGCCTGCCTGGCCGAAGCAGCTCGTTGGAGCGGTGCTGGGCTGGGCCGGCAGGTGGGCTGGCTAGTGGGCTGCGGTGGCGCCAGGTAGGGTTTTCCCCTTTTTTTTTCTATTTCTGTTTTTATTTAATATATCTGCAACTTTGTTGATTTAAATAAAATACCTGGACAATTCCAAAAATCACCAAACTACTCCTGGCTCATAGTTGGATTATTTCCAACATGAAACATTTTAGTTTGGAGATATTTGAGCATTTAAATATTTTATATTATTTTAAATGCCCAAATTCAAATAGTTATGATTTAACTCAAGAACCCTAGGATGGCCTAGAAAAGTGTGCACCATTTTTGGCAGAGGTTCTGAACCAAGGCAAAAATGATGGGCATTTTAGAAGGGCATTTCAGGTTCATTGAAAATTTATTTTAGTAACCCTAGTTGGTTTCAGAGGGGACTGGGGGTTCTGTCATCCCCATTTCAAGTTTCTGATGAAAGAGTAAACATGATGCAACACTCTAATGCATGACTAGCTAGGGTGTGACACTACCACACATTGGGATCCGGGCACTCCAAGCTCTCTCTACTTATTAACCGTCTTGATCTCTGTCCAGGAGTTGCAACTAGTTTCTGGTGTTAGTAGTATACTGGAGGCCATGCACAGCGCTGACCCTAGGGGTGGGCTGTGATGCGGCAGGTACGTGGCACGATGTACCGAGATGCCCGTTTGGTGCCTCGGGAACCTTGCACACATCATTTGGGGCCATAGTGGAAATCCCGGACAGATATCCTTGCGGATGGAACCCGAATAGGCGATAAACCTGGACTAGAGACTTGTGTGGTTAGTCAAGTCGTGGCCGACACCCTCGCCGGGCTTCCACTTGAATGTTGTCGAGTAGATGTCGTGTAAACGTCGATAAGTGGTGGAAGTGTGTGTGAATAAGTACACCCCTACAGGGTTATCAAACTATTCGGATAGCCGCGTTCGTGGTAATGGAATACTGGGTTGCTTATGCAGTTCATAGACAAGTGGAAGTGGATACACTAAAACACGCAAGATAAGCGTGAGTGCTATGGATGGCCTTCTCGTAGGGAGACGAGAGCGAATCCATAGGGGTGTATTGATATGGTGAATACGTGGACTCGTGTGCGCCACCTCAAAGGAGTTACCAGTAGTCGTAGTACAGGATAGCCACTGAGTCAAAGCTGGCTTGCGACAGTTAAACTCCACCACCCCCTTTGTTGATACTGATGCATATGTAGCTAGTTCTGATGTAAGTCTTGTTGGGTACATTTGTACTCATGTTTGCTTAATTTATGTTTGTGCAGAGGAGACTTCAGTCTCACTAGTAGTTCCGCGTTGACTTCGACGATTAGCTTGTTACCTCAGCTACGATCTTGTACCCTTGGGAGGGTCTTGTAGATAGCCAGGCTTCTCTGCCCTTCTTAATTTGTAGTTATCTGTACTCAGACATGTTATGCTTCCGTTGTTTGTGTGCTCGGTATGTTGGGTCATGTGAACCCTGTTTGTAATAACTGTTACATGGCTCTTCTGGGCCTTTATTATATGAGTTGTTGAGTTATGTTGTGATGCCATGTTGTACAGCACATACTGTTATGCGTACGTGTAATGTGTATTGCTATGTGTTGGATCTGACACCTAGTTGTTTATTCTTAGTAGCCTCTCTTGTGGGGAAATGTCTCCTGGTGCTTCCACTGAGCATGGTAGCTTGCTATTGCTCCGGAACACATGGGATGATCAGCATGTGTCCTTATTTGCTCTGTTGTCTGTCCCTACAGGGAAATGACACGTTGTGCTTACCGTAGTCCTACTAGCTTGCTACAGCCAATTTCACTCGCTGATGACCGACATTGCTAGGTCATGTATGCATGTCCCTGCAAGTTAGTGCCATCTTGGGTTTACGACTAGTCATGTCGACCCAGGTTCTCTGTCATATGGATGCTAGCGACACTATCATATACGTGAGCCAAAAGTCACAAATGGTCTCAGGCTAGGTAAGGTGGCACCTGTGGGGATACCGTGCATGAGGCTGCAAAGTGATATGATGTGTTACATGTTAGATCGGTGTGACTTAGGATGGGGGTCCTGACAGCTTGGTATCAAAGCCTGACTGCCTGTAGGATTACCAAGCCAAATTGGTCGAAGTCATGTCTAGAAATGCTTTAGTTATATAAGGGAATTGATTGTGGAAGGGAACGTAAGGCTCTTTTTACTCCTCTACCGTATGTCCTTCTGATCCAAGTCAACCTCTTCTTTTCTACAGGGATTAAGAACTAGGTTTCTCATCTTTCTATCAGGATCACGTGTTACTAATCCATAGACTTATAGGATTGATGGTTTCAAGCCTCAGTGCAGTTCCTACAACTTCCGTATGTTGATAGTTGATCTCGGAAACTTGATATTGCGATGTTGAGTGGTTATACCACCATTTTGCAGGATGTCTCAAATCTTTTTGAGCCTTTACAAGTGTTATGTTGTCCGAGTCATCCCAGGTTTCTAAATAATCGGATGCATTTGCAGATCCTTTCTTCTCATTGCTGATGTTCCTTTGGGCCAGATTAACCACACCAATCAGTGTGTTGAGGTACTTCATTGCCTCAACATATATGTTGAAGCTATTATTATGACACTAGGGTATCCTAGAGAACCACCCAGTAATATGGCCATGTTTTGTGTTCCCACTGTGATCATTCTGGCCATCGTTCTTGAAAGCATCTCCTGATGCTATTTAGTCAGTAGGTATTCCATTTCTGGGTTCTTGAACCCAAGATTCACCCTATGTACTTCGTGTTGATAGTATTTGCTCATTCCTCTAGGATATTAGTAACCTTTGTGATAGTCCTCGAGGTCCTTGGTATCTCATTCTTCCAATACCATGAACCAACCATGGCAGATGTTCTCCTTGAACAAAAAGATCACAATAAAAGTACTCTCGATGAGTTCTCCATTCTACGTTGTGAAACTGCCAATCCATCCTTAATGCATGGGTTATCCGGAGGAAATATGTTGATCTTTGTTCGACATACTAATCTATGCATCCACAACTCAGAAAGATATATGTCCCTTTGAGTTGTCCCTCTTTAGTTGTTATTTGACCTTCGTCTGTCAATTGATAGTCAAGAGTAGTGTGCATTCGTGTTCATCAATGCCATTTACTCTTGTGGTCCGTCAAGCCATTCTATTTCAGAATGACTAGGAGAAACAAACTCCAGTACCTCATCCATTTCTAGGATTGAGTCAAAGTAGTTGTATTCCGCAGATCAAAATGCTAACCAGCTTTTGTTCTATTCTACCTTGGAGTATTACCCCCTTTATGTTAGGATTGTCATCAGAATTGCACCACCTCTTATAAATTCTTGACACAGTGATACTTCTTGCCATCATTTTTCATTCCTTGGTTCCCGTGTTATTGTAACTGGAATGCCAACAAGTGAATTGTGATGTGTGAAATCAATACTGCTAGCAACTCTGTTGCTTGGTAGTTAATGGACAATATTCTCATTCTTAGTGTGTTGGTTATTGAATCATCATCTTGAGATTGATCGTGCTACCTAGTCCTTATTTCCGGTGCACTCTCTGATCAATGAGGTAGGATTGTATCAACCCCTCGCTCTTTTGGTCATACCGTCTTGCCTTGAAAAGCAAGATTGTTCCCGAGCTTAGTAACATATCGGTGTTTCGTGGTTTTCCGAAAATCTTCTTGGAAGTATTACCAGGTTGTTCCCTGACCGCTATGTTGAGTTTGTGATCATGTTGGTTTTCCTCCAAACCACCACTTCAATAAGAATCTTTGCCGGATACCCTGAACTAGTTGGTTAAGCTAAACAACAACTTGGAGAGTTGGAAGATGGAAGCTTGTCCGACTTAGTTCATCACAAGGATATCTCTTTGTGTGTGTGTTGAAGAAAGATGATATCTCCATCGATTGATCATCATGGCCAATTATCGGAGCTATTGTCTTATCCAATCTTTGATTTGAGTATGGGATATCATCAAATCAAATCAGAACCAACGATATTCGTAATGTTGTCTTACTCGTGGGTGTTTCCTCGAGCATACACCATTATATTCTTTTGGGTCTGACCAACGCTATCACTTTTTGTTCCATCTTCATGGAAATCTCGATGATTTGTTGTTGAGCCCATCAGTAGTATTTTATATTCTCCATGATTCGTGTTGAACATGCGTCTAGTGTTGGATACTTGGTAAATGTTTCCTTCATGTCCCGTTCATGAAGCATATGTTGGATGAAAGAAGTGACTTCCTCTAATTCACGTGCATATGATGCAAGTTGTTGTCGCGAATTTGAGAAAGTTTTTTTTGCCATCTCTGGAATCATCCCAAGTCAGTCATGCATATGTGCGAAGTATTATGTGGCTTGGAGACTGGCAACCTTGATTCCATATGTAGTCCTAGCACACCAAGCCACTCATTTTTGTTCAAGGAAAGGAAGTTCCTTCTTAAGAGTATGCCTTATGCAAGGACTTCGATATCCTCGATGATGGTTTCCCACCTGAACTCAGTAGTGTTTTGTTGTAAGACTACTATGCGGTCATGCTTGTCTGCTGCAGCGTGTTCACATGTGTGTAGCAGAACTAGCTCATGTTTTGGAGCTTGTCGACGTAGTTCATTTCCCGAGAATCTTGCAACATCATCTTGGCGATTTGTGTTGCAACCTTTCTTTGTCAGACATGCTGAGTCTCAATCTTGCCCAGATCTGAATCTCAGGCAGATATGATGGTTGGGACATTTCAAAGATTTTGGTCCTAGTTTTTCTGTAATCCCGATAAGTCAATGTAGTGGACAATTTGCTGAGTCAAGATATCATCCATTCGCCATGAGGATTTGACTTATTTTGGAAGTTGATCCTGATGGATCCTTGTGTTTCCGAAGTCCGACCTTTACTTGATGTTCTCGATAGCAAGCAGTATATATACTCGGGTTACGTTAGTATGTTGAGGAGAGCATTAGAAGTGGAGTGCAAAATGTCTCTTGGTCGATCATCCAGGTTTTGTTCCTTAGCATTGCTAAGGACAAATCTGAGAAAGTGATGTCCTCCTTTGCATCAGCATTCTTCATGGTAGTATGATGTGTTACCATGATCCTCGACACGGATGTTGGTAAAACCTTGATGAATACGGAAATGCTCAAGTGCTTGACAGCATGCTCGGACACTAGGTTATATCCTTGGTATCAATTGGAATGTGCCTTCCATTTGCCGAGTTGTCTTAGAACTCTAGTTTCATTTCCAAACTGAGTATGCCATTTCTTCGAACTCATCCAGACGGTCGATTGTGAATTACCTTAGGATGGTATAGAGAGTTTCAATGAACTATGTATCAAAAGTAATTCTTTTTTCCACTTAAGGGAGTAATTCTATGAGTCACCTCCCCCAAGGTGGCCATTATGGAATCATGGCAATCCAGTCCTCGCTGTGTTGAAATGCATCCACCATCTTCTTAAGCGTTGAATTGTTGCCTACCAAATCGAACATTGGTCATCTGTTATTATCCATCCCTCTTGAGGTATGTTTTCTGTCCCAGCTCAAGAGATGTTTCCATGTCTCATTCCATGAGTTGATCTTGAGTGCTTGATCTTCGAGGAGATTGTTTCCTATAGAGTTTCTTTCTGTCGTCATCGTGTTACATGAAGATCTCGAAAGCAAAGACGTCAAGATCAATATGAGGCAATGAATCAATATCTTTGAGAAGGGCAGTTGGATCGAGAAGACTATGACACACTACTGCAGGATGCTGCTAACGCGACACTATGATCAGAGACCCTTCGAGAAACTGTGTATGATGCCATAATCGCAAATGGTGTTGTATGAAAACCGTCAAAAGGGTGAAAACGTTTGTGATGGAGGATGCATCAAACACGGTTCAGATTTTAGTTGCGTGTGTGATCCAGGGCATACGGTTCAGTCCAATGAACTGTTTGCGATGAGGCGGAACAAAAGAAACATGCAGCCTGATGAAGGCGTGTGCGATATAGAGCATACAGTTCACTCAGATGAACTGTTTGTGATTAGGCAACACAAAAGAAACGGGCAGCCAGATGAAGGTGTGTGCGATATACAACATACGGTTCACTCGGATGAACTGTTTGTAATTACGCAACACAAAAGAAACGGTCAGCAAGATCAAGGTGTGTGTGATTGAGGGCATACGCTTCAGAAGGATTAACTGTTTGTGATTAGGCAATAGAACAAAAACGGGTAAGCCAAATCAAAGTGTCTGCGATTGATGGCATACACTTCACGTGGATGAACTGTTTGCGATTAGCCACAACAAACTAAAACAATTAGATAGATCAACGTGTGTGCGCTAGACGGGCACACCCATTCTAATTAAAAGACGTGTGCTGACATTGCCTATTGCGGTGCACCCTATGGTGCAAACGCCACGTACGCGGCCGAGAAGGCGTACGTGCCCATGTTACGCCTTTCGGTAATAGTGCCGCACTTCTAACCGTCAATAAATTTTGAGCATGCGTCCCGTCACATTCCAAATTGCAAACCTATTCACACCGATCAAAACCTAAACGGTTTCCCACTTAGGAGCGTATTACTACGCGGTTATAAATACTACTACTCCAAGATGACTGCACATTCCTCCTCAACTCCTCGTCCACAAGAAGTCAAAAACAAACAAGTCATTCATCATCGTTCCCTTGCGTCCGCCATGGCCAGCGTGAGTTCTAGGTCGAGAGATTGCCACCAGGGAGTGGCGAGCCTGGAAGCGGGAGCACGAGAGGTGTCCCACCTCACCGCGATAGCAGCCAACATGTCCCGCCGCACGGTCGTAGCAGCAGAGAGGTCCCGCCGCGCCGTCGAAGCAGTACGGAGGACCCGCCACGCCGTTGATGCAGCAGACTGGTCCGACCGCTCCACGGAAGCACAAGAGATGTCCCATAGCGCCGCGAATGCAGCAGAGATGTCCTCCCTTGCCGCGGCAGCCTGGGAAAATGCCTCACGGGAAGGCGAGGACTCTTACAGGCGCATGCGTTCCCTCATCCATAGGCAGATGGATTAAATCCCCAGGCGGGTGAGGTTGCAGGATGACCCGCAAGCCTCGTTTGAACAGTCTACCAACGTCATCCGGCAACTAAATGAGAGCAATGTGAAGCTCCGGGCCGAGCACGACTTGCTGAGGGCGAAGATCACCAGAAGTGTGGAGAAGCAGGAGCAGACCACTACCTTGTTGAAGACGACTGGCGTCATCATCGAGAAACTTATGGACAAGAATAACAAGCTGTGCATCGAGCGCAGAAGGCTGGTGGAGTAATCCGTGGATTCTCTCAAACAACATCTTGAGGACAAGAAAGAGCTCATCGCCGCTCGCCGAGACTAGTTCCCGCGACCTACTGCAGTGCATCAAGAAAGTGGAGATCAACGAGCCAAATCATTGTCTTGCTTCTTCTTTTGCCCTTGTGTATTTTGGGCGTTGCCGCATGTGGCTTTTTTTATTATGTTTCTAAATATGTGAGACAATTATTATCCACTGTCATCGTCCTTATATTCATCATGCTTGTTATAAGTCGCAGTCGATGCTATATAGGTCCGTCGGATCATACATCAAGATCCATGCAAAACTTTCTTTTCAGATTTTCATTTTTCTCTCTTAAATCTCAGTCCAGTGAGACATATAGCTACGCCGTAGAACAGGTGCTCGGGCGCCATTAATGGAGACGTTGGGAGGGAGGTGCGTGCGGGTAGCGGTCAAAGGGCTCTCCTCCCGATAAGCACGCGCAGGGGTCTGATCGCACACCTCCTGTACTCAAATAGCTACCCCACACATTAAATGTGCTTGTAGTTAAAATTTGAATTATGCACATTAAATGCCCAGAAACTCAATTAATATATAAAAAGGCAAAACGAGCCCGGAATAATTCCAAAATTTAGCATGGTACTTATATTTGGTCTAATCTGGCTGTGTAAAAAAATTAAGGTGGGAGAAGGCAGTGCATGTATGTCGTTTCACACACGGAGGTGACACATTCCCTCTTGGAACCACGAGCCTTCTTGAGGGAAGCTCCGATTTGCAAGAAGCTTACACCAAAGCTTGTCCCAATTCGGCCAAAAAAATTGTCGTTGCATGTTCGTGCCATGTCATGAAACCATGCCAAGTTTCATGATTTTCAGGCGTGTTTTGGAATTACAGAAATTAAAAAACCAAGTTTCTCAATCTTTCCGGGCGAGCCACGACGCCCACATGTTTGAATTTCACTCACATCTCTTGCATGGGACCTACAAATTCAGCCAAGGACACACATGTGATTTTTCAAACAACTATGGTGTACTGGAGCACATGCTTGTAGTTCAAATTTGAATTATGCACATTTAATGCCGAGAAACTCAATTAATGTATAAAAAGGCCAAACGAACACAGAATAATTCCAAAATTTAGCACGATACTTCTATTTGGTCTAATCTGCCTGTGTAAAAAATTAAGGTGGGAGAAGGCAGTGTACGTATGTCGTTTCGCACATGGAGGTGACATGTTCCCTCTCGGAACCAGGAGCCTTCTTGAGGGATGCTTCGGTTTGCATGAAGCTTACACCAAAGCTTGTCCCAATTCGGCCAAAAAAATTACTGAAGCATGTTGGTGCCATGTCATGACACCATGCCAAGTTTCATGATTTTCAGCCGTGTTTTGGATTTACAGGAATTAAAAAAATCAAGTTTCTCAATCATTCCGGCTGAGCCACGACACCCAGATGTTTGAATTTTATTCCCATTTCTTGCATGGGACCTATAAATTCACCCAAAGACACACATGTGATTTTTTAGCAAACTTTGGTGCATTGGAGCATGTGCTTGTAGTTCAAATTTGAATTATGCACATTAAATGCCCAAAAACTCAATTAATGCATAAATATGCCAAACGAACCCGAAATAATTCCCAATTTAAACACGACACTCATGTACTAGTTTCATGTTCACTGTACGTAAATGTTCTTGCAATTCAAACATCATCCTTTCCCTCCGTAACACCATTTTGTCTTTCAAAACGTAATGAAAAAATCAGGTATACCACAAACAGTTTACTAGAAAGAATCGTGTGGGATGCGATATAAAATATCTTAGTGGACCGTCTTGTCTGGCTTACGCAGGAAGATTCATCGTCTACAGTCCACCGCCCCCGCTTGAACCACACTTGCGCGCCAGTTTCTCGCGGCACCCAGCGAATTTTTTTTGCCACCGCAGAAATATCTATCTCCCCACCCCTCCCTCCTACCAAAAGCCACATTTCCACTGTTCCTCCTTGCTTTCCAAGTTCAAACCTTCACTGCTGCTTACTGGCAGCTCAGCCTCCTCGCCAGCTCCCCTTCTTGCAGCGCCGCCTCCTCGCTGGTAACCCTTCTTCTTGCAGCGCCGCCTCCTCGTCGGCGACCCTTCTTCTTGTTGCGCAGCCTCCTCGCCGCCGACCCTTCTTGTTGCGCGGCCTTGTCGATATGGCCAGGTAATCCACACCCCACCCACACAATCATCCTCCTTTCCCGTCCCACATGCCCCGACTGACGGAGTGACACCTTACACCAAAATCACTGTCCCTCCTCCAATTAAGCGCCACCAACAGCCATTTTACATGCAGTATAACGTGGAGCTGAGTAGCATGTGGCCACACGCACGAACGAGGTCACTATGTGATGTAGGGTAGGAACCCTAATCGGCCGATCTTTCACTAAAGGAGCGGATCTCGCGACTAACACAAAGAACACGAGGAGGGAAACGAGGGGAAATCACAAGGGGAACACAAGAGAACACTCAAACCAACAAGTATGTTCACACATGCGCTAGATCCACGAACACAAAGGGAGATACAAGATCCAAAGTCAACAACGGATGATACACGAGGTAATTGGTCTTCTCCGTGAGGAGGTCTTGAATCCAACGAGGGGATCTTCTCCGCAAGGAGGTCTTGAATCCAAAGGGATCTTCTCCGAAGAGGGGCCACGGTCTCTCTCGTGGAGTAGATCCAATGTGGATGAGAAATTCTCTATCTCTAAATATGAGCTAAACCAATGATAACCCTAGCTAGGATGAATAGGGTGTCTACTTATAGTCTTAGTGCAAATGGGGGGGCGAAAGGAGGGGGTACATGGGCTTCGGGCCCAAAACTAGACACAGCCAAGTACCGGACATCCGCTGGGGGCCGGTCGTCCGGTGGCTCATGGGCGGCCCGACGTTTGGTAGTGGCCGGTCGTCCGCTGGTTCTGGCTCGGATGTGGACGTTGCGGATTTCTGGAAGGGGCCGGTCGTCCGGTCGCCGGATGTCTGGTGGCATCGGTTTTCCGCTTGTTTGGCTTGGGTGCAGTGTCGCCGGTCGTCCGGTCTGGGCCGGACGTCCTCTCGCTGTAGCTCGGCTGGGGCTTCAGGCTCCGGACGTCCGGTCCCGACCGGTCGTCCGGTGGCTGGGACTTCTTCTCCAGCTCTCCTTGTTCTCCATTTTCACGTCCATCTTCCTTTTCTTCTTCCCCTAGCTCCTTAGCTTCTCCATGGCCAACTCCTAGATACCTAAGTATGCACAATGTCTCCGTTTGAGGTAGTAGCCATGTCTCATGTGTATCGAAGTGGAAGTGTGAGAGGAGAGATGTCACCTCGGTTTCGAAAGCTCTTGCACGTGCTCGTGCCATGGGTCCACTAGGGAGTTGGTGAGGCGAAGGTAGGTCCATGGGGATGACCATGGGATGCTCTGCATCATCTCCCCTCCCTTGGGGAAGATCCGACCTCAGATCAAATTCTTCATCACCATGGAAGGGCGAGAGGTCCTTAACATTGAAGATATCGCTCACGGAGTACTTGTCGCGTGGAATGTCGATCTTGTATGTGTTGTCGCTGTAGCGTGCAAGCACCTTGAAGGGTCCGTTCGTGCATGGTCGAAGTTTGGACTTGCATTATTGGGGAAATCGGTCCTTGTCAAGGTCTAGCCACATGAGATCACCAATGTTGAAGACCATGGGGCGCTTGTTGATGTTGAGCTTGGTTGCAAGTCGTTGTACTTGGTGCTCGATAGTATGTCTTGTATCTTCATGCACCTTCTTGCGATGAGTCACACGTGCACTTGCGTCCTAACTGATGCGCTCTTGGAGTGGTAGGGGAAGAATGTCCAATGGTGACAATGGGTTGAATCTGTAGACGACCTCGAAGGGGGACTTGCCGGTTGTTGAGTGTCTTGCTCGGTTGTAGGCGAACTCGGCGATAGGTAGGCACTCCTCCCACTCCTTGATGTTCTTCTTGATGAGTACTCGAAGTAGAGCAGAGAGTGTTCGGTTGGGCACCTCCGTTTGGCCGTCCGTTTGTGGGTGATACGCCATGGAGAAGAGTAGCTTGATTCCGAGCTTGGCGCATAGGGTCTTCCAAAAGTAGCTAAGGAACTTGACGTCGCGGTCCGAGACGATCGTCTTTGGCACTCCATGTAGACGCAATATGTCCCTACAAAAGAGATTAGCAACATGTGAAGCATCATCTATCTTGTTGCAAGGAATGAAATGTGCCATCTTGGAGAAACGGTCCACAACGACAAATACCGAATCCTTTCCATTTATAGTCCTAGGCAATCCAAGTACAAAGTCCATGCTAATGTCTTCCCATGGTTGATAAGGAATTGGGAGAGGCATGTAAAGGCCATGGGATTGAGCTTTGGACTTAACTTTGCAACATGTAGAGCATCGGTGGGTGAAGCGGTTGACGTCGTGAAACATCTTGGGCCAAAAATGTCCCATTAAACATCATCCATGAGATTCCTTCAAAAGCAACAAATGAAGAGAAGACTCGGGGATGCAAAGCTTGTTAGCTCTCATAAGATATCCATCTTTGATGTAATAGTGTTCCCAAGAGGTGTGCATCAAACACTTGGCATAAGGAGTAGCAAAAGTAGGAACATGCTCATACAAGTCTTTTATATGCTCAAAGCCAATGACATTCAATTCAAGTTAAGTAACAAGCGTGCATATGCGGGAAAGGGCATCTGCCACAATGTTTTCCTTACCTTTAGTGTACTTGATGACATGGAAAAGACTCGATAAATTCACTCCATTTAGCATGACGCATGTTCAACTTGGTTTGGACCTTAAGATACTTGAGCGTTTCATGATCGGTATGAATGATAAATTCATGAGGGCGAAGATAGTGTTCCCATTCATGCAAAACACGGACTAAAGCATATAGCTCTTTGTCATAGATGGGGTAATTGAGTTGTGCTCCGGAAAGTTTCTCACTAAAGTAAGCTATGGGGCGCTTCTCTTGTGTTAACACACCTCCTATGCCATGACAACTAGCATCGCAATGAATCTCAAAGGGTTTGTCAAAGTTGGGTAAAGCAAGAACGGGAGCGTGAGTAAGTAAATTCTTAATCTCATTGAAAGCGGTATCATGGGATGGTCCCTCAAAAAAGGTGCATTCTTATTGCTCAAAGCATGCAAAGGCAAAGCAATGGTGCTAAAATCTTTCACAAAGCAACGATAGAAACCCGCAAGGCCAAGAAAGCTACGCACTTGTTGCAAGTTGGTTGATTGGGGCCAAGTCTTAATAGCATTGATCTTGGACTCATCTACATGAACACCCTTAGAGGAAACATCAAAACCCAAGAAAACGAGCTTGTCAACGCCAAAAACACATTTCTCCATATTAGCATAGAGATGCTCTTTTCAAAGAGTTTGTAAAACGGTTCGGACATGGGTGACATGCTCTTTGAGAGACTTGCTAAAAACAAGGATATCATCGAATTAGACCACAACAAACACACCAATGTAAGGGCGAAAGACATGATTCATAAGACGCATAAAAGTACCCAGTGCTTCTGATAGACCTATAGGCATGACTAACCACTCATATAACCCAAACTTGGTTTTGAAAGCGGTTTTCCATTCATCACCCTCTTGTATGTGGATTTGATAGTAACCACTCTTAAGATCATTTTTTGAAAAGATAGTGGCACCAATAAGTTCATCAAGCATATCGTCAAGGCGTGGAATGGGATACCTATAACGAACAGTGATAGAATTGATAGGTCTACAATCGGATCACATGCGAAAGCTACCGTCTTGTTTTGGCACAAGAATGACCGGGACGGCACAAGGGCTCAAACTTTCACGCACATGTCCATGGTCTATGAGATGCTTTACTTGCCTTTGTATTTCTTTGGTTTCTTCCGGATTGATGCGGTATGGAGCTTTGTTTGGAAGAGGTGCTCCGGGTATGAGGTCGATGCGGTGCTCGATGCCTCGTAGTGGAGGTAGTCCCGGAGGTAGCTCGTTGGAGAAAACATCATGAAATTCCTGCAAAAGAGAAGACAACACTAGAGGAAGAGTGTGAGAGGTGTTACTTTGTGGTTCATTGTCCTTGCACAAAAGGACGTAGTGTAGGACACTAGATGGGTTCTCACACACTCCTCTTATCTCACTTTTGGTGGCAAATGGATCAAGTTTTTCTTGTCGCTCATCCTGGAGGCGCTCGATTTTGGCTTGTGGCGCTCACTCTCTTTTTGGTGGCTCGCTCTCTCACTATGCTCTCATGATGGGTGGCTTGCTTGTCGGCGACCACTTAGCTTGGAGACATGGGACGAAGTACGTACTCCTTTCCTTTCATCTTGAAGATGTAGTGATTCGTTCGGCCATTGCGAATGACACCTCTATCAAATTGCCATGGGCATCCAAGGAGGAGGTGGCAAACGGTCATTGGAACGACGTCGCACTCCAAAGTGTCTTCGTAGGCGCCAATTTTGAAGGAGACTTGTACTCGATGCTCAACTTGGATAGTGCCGGAGTCGCTAAGCCATTGCACTTTGTATGGATGTGGGTGCTTCGTCTTGGGCAATTGGAGCTTGGAGCAAAGTTCTTCACTTGCGAGATTATGACAACTCCCTCCATCGATGATGACCTTGACGGATCTTCCATTGATGCCGGCCTTGGTGTGAAAGATATGGCATCTTTGGTCTTCTTCTTGGTGATGTTGGAGAGTCAAGACCTTGGAGACAACAAGAGCGGGACTTAAATCTTCATCACAAAAGACTTGTTCCTCTTCATCTTTCACTTGCCGGTGCATGGCGACTTGCTCAAGAGCGTCCATTTCGCCTTCACTCATTTGAGTCGTAGGTGCCATTGTCATTGAGGATCATTGTCCGCTTGTTGGTACACTTGTAGGACTTGTGGCCTTGGCCTTCGCATGTGAAGCATTCGAAGGAACTCGTCTTGACGGTCTCATCGGTTGGAGTGGATGATGATGAAGCTCTTGGCTTGAAGTTGCTTGTAGTAGGAGGAGGACTTGGAGTTGACGAAGCTTTCTTGGAACTCGACTTGTCGATGTTGCTTGTAGATGACTTGGTAGATGGTGTTGGAGTCGTTGAAGCTTGGGTGTTGGAGAAGCCGTATGACTTGGATGAGAACTTGGCATACTTGAAATCGTCTTGCACTTGATGTTCCGCTTTTGTAGCTTGATGCACTAGCTCAATGAGGTTCGGGTATGGTTGGAAGTCGGCGATCTTCTTGATAGGATGGTTGAGTCCTTTCAAGAAACGTGCCATTGTTTGCTCATCATCTTCCGTGACATTGGCTCTTATCATGGCTATCTCCATCTCTTTGTAGTGCTCTTCAACACTCTTGGTTCCTTGCTTGAGTAGTTGGAGTTTCTTGAAGAGGTCACGGTTGTAGTAGGTAGGCACGAAGCGTGCTCTCATGACATCCTTCATTTGTGCCCAAGTAGTGATGGGTGGTTCACCTCTTGCCTCTCGGCGCTTGATAACTTGTTCCCACCAAATGAGGGCATAGTCTTGAAATTCAAGGGATGCCATCGCGATCTTTTTATCTTCGTCATAGTTGTGCAATCGGAAGATTTTGTCAACCTTCAATGCCCATGATAGGTACTCTTCGGGATCATTGCTTCCATTGAACTTGGGCATTGTGAACTTTAGCTTGCCGTAGCGTTGCTCTTCATTGTGTTGGGGTCGAGGATGATGATCCCCGTGTTGTTGATGTAACACCCCGGATTTGACTTTCCCAATATGTACTCCGACTCTTGCCGTTTCTAGCGTTAAGTTATTTTATTCTCTCGGGTTCGGTTCTTTGTCTCCGTGTGTTGTTATCGTTGTCATGCATCTCATATCATGTCATCATGTGCATTGCATTTGCATACGTGCTCATCTCATGCATCCGAGCATTTTCCCCGTTGTCCGTTTTGCATTCCGGCGCTTCGTTCTCCTCCGGTGGTCATTCTACCTTTCTTTCGTGTGTGGGGATTAAACATTTCCGGATTGGTCTGAGACTTGCCAAGCGGCCTTGGTTTACTACCGGTAAACCACCTGTCAAGTTTCGTACCATTTGTACTTCGTTTGATGCTCTAACGGTTAACCGAGGGACCGAAAAGGACTCGTGTGTGTTGCAGCCCAACACCCCTCCAAGTTGGACCAAAACCCACCATAACCCTCTCCATCGTCTAGAGCATTCGATCACGATCGCGTGGCCGAAAACCACACCTCATTTGGACTCTCCTAGCTCCTCCTATGCCTATTTAAAGAACCCCCTCCGAAATTCCATTTCTCCTCCCCCGAAACCCTAGATCCATTTCATCCGCCGCCGCCGGACAAAAACGGCCACCGACGGACATGTCCGGCTAGCCCCGCGGCCGCCATGTGTCGCCCGCTGGTTGGCCGCGTCGCCGCCCCACTTCCCCGTCGCCGCCGGCCCGGGAGACCCAGGAGGGGGCCCCGAGGCCCATTGCCGCTCGCCGCCACCCGGGATCTTCTCCCCCGGGTCCGGCCACGTCAACGACCGCCGCCGGCCACCTCAGACACCGCATCTCCATCGCCGGGACGCTCCGCGCCTCCGCCGCCCAAGGCCACCTCCGCCGCACGCCCGCCCCTTCACTGCTCCGCCCCGCCACCGCTTCCCTCCGGCGACCGGAGCCCAGCTGGATCCGGCCGCTCCCTCACCGATCCGGTGACGCCCCGGTTCCCTCCGGCGTGAACAGCTCCTCTCCGGCGAACCTCGGGCCACGTGCCACCGAACCCTTGGTCCGGAGGTCCAAATTTTCTTCTAAGTCCCCGTTTCTCCAGATTCAAATGTCCTTGTTCATCGTGTCATAACTTTGCATCCATAGCTCCATCTTGGGCATATAGCATATCAAAATGTTCGCCTCAGAGAGTACATCATTTCATTCCATTGCATCATTTTCATTTGAGTTCATATTGATGCCCGAAATGCTATTAGAAGAGTGCTACTTGAGATAATTGTCAGATCTGCTGCTCCATTTAGATATTTGTCATTTTTGCCATGATTATTGTGTGCATGATATGCCCCTGAGTTCTACATATGTTTTGTTAAGGGTTTTGCCATCTTTCCAGAGGTGCAACCCATGTATTTTTGTGATGTGTGTGGTGACTAGCACAAGCTTGCAAAGTGAGGCACTTGGTAATGCTGATTTCAGGGACTTAGCATTTCCACTAAGTCCTTGAGCTGTTTATCTCATATGACCATATGTTCATGTTGTTTCCTAGTGATCCGTGCCTCTTTTGAGGATGATCAGTAATGATGATTTGTTAATATTGTAGTGCTCTATCCATCCATGTCCTTGTTTGCAATTATGGAGCACCCTAGCTTGAGTCAATCGAGCTCTACTTTTGTCATTTCGTGAATCTGGGCAGATTGTCTACTTGTTAGCGATTTTGCCGATGATGTTGTAGTTGATCCGTGCATGCTATGCTATTGTTCTTGCCATGTCTAGCTTGTATTTTGTGTATTCTTGACGGGTGTATGCTTAGATTGTCATGACTTGCTCTGTAGTGAGTGCATCGAGCTCGTAAACATGCCTACTTGATATCTATTTTTAGCATGTTCCAGTTTTCACTAAGTCTGACAACTGATTATGTTTTTTCCATGTTCACATGCTTGCAAATGTATTTTCTGATCCCTTTTGGCTCAAGGTCACTAAGGGACTTTTGTTAAGCTCTTTGAGTAGCTCCATGCCATGCTTTTACTTTGCCATGTTCAGGTCCTGTAGCATATAGTTTTCATGCTCCGAAGAGTGCTATCTGATCTGAGATTCCAGACAAGTGTTAATTTCACCAAGTCTGAAATATGTTTACCATATGCATTTTTTCCATGCTTGTTTGAACCTGTTAATGGATGAATTGGCCGTATCTTAGTGCTAGACTTTTGTTAAGCATCATGAATGCATCCCTTCCATGTATTTTGATGCCATGTTTGAGTGCTGTAGCATGTTCATCTTGTTGCATTTAGATGGCTACTTGCTGTAAATCGCAGAACGTGGTCATTTTTCAATTGCTTGCCATTTCCAAACCGTAACTCCGATTCCGGCGTTCTTTATATTGTTTTCAAGCGATTTCATCTCATCTTTCCAGTGGCACACTTGGATTTCTAAGTTGAGGCCATGTTCATTCATTCCCTATCAAATCTTGCATATGCATCCCGCATAGCATACCATCTTTACATCATATTGTTTGATCCTTGCACGTGGTTGATTGTGTCCTTGTTGATTGTTTGTCTTGTTTGGGTAGAGCCGGGAGACGAGTTTGCTAACGAGGAGCCCGTTGAGTTTGCTTTCGTGGATCCAGTCAACTCTGACAACTTTGCAGGCAAGATGATCATACCCTCGAAATCACTACTCTCTTTGCTATGCTAGATGCTCGCTCTTTTGCTATGCCATGCTACGATGCCTAACACTTGCTTTGAAGCCTCCCAAATTGCCATGTCAAAGCTCTAACCCACCATGTCCTAGCAAACTATTGATAGGCTATGTTACCGCTTTGCTCAGCCCCTCTTATAGCGTTGCTAGTTGCAGGTGAAGATTGGAGACCGTTCCTTGTTGGAACATTATTTACTTGTTGGGATATCATTATATTATATTGTTATCCTAATGCATCTATATACTTGGTAAAGGGTGGAAGGCTCAGCCTCTCGCCTAGTGTTTTGTTCCACTCTTGCCGCCCTAGTTTTTGTCATACCGGTGTTATGTTCCCGGATTTTGCGTTCCTTACGCGGTTGGGTTATAATGGGAACCCCTTGATAGTTCGCCTTGATTAAAGCTTTTCCAGCAATGCCCAACCTTGGTTTTACCTTTTGCCACCTAGCCTCTTTTTCCCTTGGGTTTCCGGAGCCTAAGGGTCATCTTATTTTAGCCCCCCGGGGCTAGTGTTCCTCTGAGTGTTGGTCCAACCGAGCTATGTCCGGGGCTACCAGGGGCAACTCTAGGCTGGCCAACCCGACGTCTTGCTCATCCTGTGTGCCCTGAGAACGAGATATGTGCAGCTCCTATCGGGATTTGTCGGCACATCTGGGTCGTGTTGCTGCATTTGTTTTAACCCGTCGAAATGTCTTGAAGAACCGAGGTACCGAGTCTGATCGGAACGTCTCGGGAGGAGGTCTATTCCTTCGTTGACCGTGAGAGTTTGTCATGGGCTAAGTTGGGACTCCCCTGCAGGGATTTGAACTTTCGAAAGCCGTGCCCGCGGTTATGGGCAGATGGGAATTTGTTAATGTCCGGTTGTATATAACTTGAACCTTAACTTAATTAAAATGAATCAACTGAGTGTGTTTCCATGATGGTCTCTTCTCGGCGGAGTCCGGGAAGTGAACACGGTGTTGGAGTAATGCTTGCGCAGGTTGCTCTCTAGTTTCTTGCTCGCGCTTTGCCTCCTCTTCTCGCTCTCTTTTGCGAACAGTTTAGCCACCACATATGCTAGTCGCTTGCTATAGATCCACATATATTTACCTTGCCTTACCTATTAAGCTTAAATAGTCTTGATCGCAAGGGTGGGAGATTGCTGAGTCCCTGTGGCTCACAGATTACTTCCAAACTAGATGCAGGGCCTGATGATTCCGCTCCAGGTGACGCGCTTGAGCTCAAGTGGGATTTCGACGAGGACTCTCAACGATACTATGTTTCCTTTCCTGATGATCAGTAGTGGTGCCCAGTTGGGGTGATCGGGACCGTGTCGCTTGTTGGGTTATCTTTTATTTTGGCGCCGTAGTCGGGCCATGAGTATTTGGATGATGTAATATTATTTATGTACTTGATTGACGTGGCGAGTGTAAGCCAACTATGTTATCTCCCCCTTTTATTATCTATATTACATGGGATGTTGTGAAGATTGCCTAACTTGCGACATATGCCTTCAATGCGATTATGCCTCTAAGTCGTGCCTCGACACGTGGGAGATATAGTCGCATCGAGGGTGTTATAAGTTGGTAATCAGAGCCTTCCCCGACCTTAGGAGCACCATTGCTTGATCGTTTTTAGCGGACGAGTTGTGTCTAGAAAAATGTTTTGAGTCATTTAGGAATTATATATCGGAGAGTTAGGAATTCTTTTTTACTTCCCAGTCTCCTCATCGCTCTGGTAAGGCATCCTGACGTAGAGTTTTGACTCTTCTCTTCTCAAATTTCACTAAAAAAAATTTAGGATCACGCGGGTATTTTGGAATCGTTCCGATGGTTTTGTGACGAGAACATTGTCTTGGTGCCTCCTGTCAGGGGTTTTGTGGAAGTGTCCCGGGGAGTTGAGCTCTGAGGTGTTGTCGTCATAATTTTATCGTTGCAGTTCTGGAATACCTGAGTTTAGTATGCCGACATCGAAAATCTCTTTTATGCAGTTCGTTGGTGAGATAACCTCGACGCCACCCAGTACTGGGGCGGGAGTTCGGGAGTATCGCCATAACTTGTATAACGGATGCTTTTCGAAGGTTGAGGTAGATGGTTTCCGAAGTTTGTTCTTGGTTATGTGTTGAAGGATGGATACAGCTGGATGTAGGATTTGCTAGTTTGGGTGAGATATTATGCTTCCCCTGTATCCCCAACACCTGATTGCATAACCGGAAAGGTTCGGGAGTTTCAGGTGGGAATTCTTGTAGCTTTATCTCTTCTTCCACGGATATTTGGTTTCAGATTGGGATTTCTTACCGAGTATTCATTCTTGATCCGTACCTTGTTGATTTATTTCTCGACCTAAATTCTAAGTGGCTTCTCAATTTATGGATATGTGACCATTTCAAGAGGAATGCATTCGTTCATTTTGTTCGGATGTGAAGACTTTATGTTGCAATTTTCATTTCGTTGGATTCAGCTTCATTTTATCTTTCTATGTGCTAACGGTGGTCAACCTCTTCAGGATGGCTCCCGCTAAGAGCACCAATCAGAATCAGAATCAAGATCCGCAACCACCTCCACCTCCTCCGGAGGCATGGCAAGCTGTGATGGCCGCAACCAATGCAAACACACAGTTGATCATGCAAATTCTTCAAGAGCGCAATCAAGGCAACCAAGGGAACCAAGGCAACAATCAGAATCACTTTGATACACTCAACCAGTTCCTTGCTAACGGGCCAAAGACTTTCAGCAATTGTTTTGAGGCAACCGATGTTGAAGATTGGCTCGTGGATCTGTGCAAGCATTTCGAGTGCAGTAACGTCAGGCCTGAGGACTTTGTCAAGTTCGCTTCCTTCCAACTCAAAGACCAAGCTGCAGAATGGTTCCAGCAGTACAAGGATTCCAGAGGTGGACGTGTGATCACTTGGGATGAATTCCGTCAAGATTTCAGAGCTCATCATATCCCTTAGAGCGTGGTCGAAAGCAAGCGTGAGGAATTCCGCAACCTGAAGCAAGGCTCTTTGTCTGTCTATGACTACAACAAGTTGTTTCAGAAGCTCGCCCGCTTTGCTAAGCAGGACGTCCCTGATGAGAAGAGCATGATATACCAGTTCAGGGGCGGTCTCAGAGAAGAAATCCAGCTAGCTCTTGTTCTCTTTGAGCCCTTGTGGTACGATGAGTTCTACAACATGGCACTGAAGCAAGAGGCCGCTCAACTGAGGTGTGATGCTTCCAAGAAGCGAGTCAGAGATGTTACTCTGTCTTCCTCTACTCAAGTGGCCAAGCAGCAGAAGTATTGGCCTCCTCCTCCTCCGTTCTGTCAGCCGTATCAGCAGAAGAGCAAAGGTGGAAGTGGATCTTCCCACCCACCCAACCCTGGCTTTCAGAACAAGACTTCGCCTCAAGCTCCAAGATCGAGTGCTCTGTATCACCATCCGCTTTCAAAGGTCATGTGCAACAAGTGCCAACAGAAGGGTCACTATGCCAACAAGTGTCTCAACCAGAGGCGTCTTCCTCCTCCTCCTCCTGTCAGATCGGCAAGTACAGCTATGGTCAAGCATAACACCAAGTCCGCCAAGGTTAACTTGCTGAATGCAGCCCAGGCAGAGGACTCGCCAGATGTGATTATGGGTAACCTTCCTGTTAATGACATTCCCGCAAGAGTTCTTTTTGACACTAGTGCATCTTTATCATTTTTATCGAAGCCTTTTGCATCCATGCATGATGTGCATACTATTGATTTGCCTAAGCTGATAGCGGTTTCTTCTTCGGGTTTGTTCATGAACACCACAATGATGGCTCCGGATGTTACTATCACCTTGGGTGATTACAAGTTTCTTTCTTCCCCAATGGTTCTTGGTAACTCGGATATTGATCTTATTATCGGGATGGATTGGCTTACCAAGCACAAGGCGCATCTTGATTGTGCAGCCAGGCAGATTCAATTGACTCATTCGTTTGAGGATGTAATTGTCTTTGCCGCTCGTGATGATACCATCCGTCTGTTTTCTCTCAATAAGAAGGGTGAACTGGATGCTATCTCGCAGATTCCAGTCGTTTGCGAATATCAAGATGTCTTTCCAGAAGAGCTTCCAGGAATGCCTCCGCACCGGCCAGTTGAATTCGTCATCGATCTTGAGCCTGGCACGGAACCTGTGTGTAAGCGTCCTTACAAGCTCGGACCTGAAGAGTTGAAGGAGTTGAAGAAGCAACTTGATATTCAAGAGAGAATGGGCCTCATCCGACCTAGTTCTTCTCCGTGGGGTTGTGGTGTTCTTTTTGTGAAGAAGAAGGATGGAACGGACCGACTTTGTGTCGATTACCGTCCATTGAACAAGAAGACCATCCAGAACAAATGCCCACTTCCCAACATCAATGAGCTGTTCGAACAACTCAAAGGTGCTCAAGTATTCTCCAAGCTTGATCTCCGTATGGGTTATCATCAGATTCGAATCCGCAAGCAAGATATTCCCAAGACGGCTTTCAGGACAAGCTATGGTTCATATGAATACACTGTCATGTCTTTTGGACTCGTCAATGCTCCTCCGACTTTCTCTCGCATGATGAATTTCATCTTCAACGCCTACACCAATGACTTCGTTTTGGTCTATCTTGACGACATTTTGGTTTTCTCGAAGAACAAGGAAGATCATGCCAAGCACTTGCGTTTGGTACTCGATAAGCTCAGAGAACACCAGTTCTATGCCAAGTTCTCCAAGTGTGAATTTTGGCTCGATGAGGTTCTTTATCTTGGTCATATCATCTCCGCCAAGGGCATTGCGGTGAATCCTGAGAAGGTGTCTGCAATTGTGAATTGGGAACCTCCTCAGAACGTGAAGCAACTCCATAGCTTCCTCGGTCTCGCAAGCTATTGCCGAAGATTCGTCGAAAACTTTTCTAAGATCGCGAAGCCTCTCTCAAATCTTCTCCAGAAGCACGTCAAGTATGTTTGGTCTCCAGAGTGTGACATTGCTTTCAACACTTTGAAAGAGAAATTGATCACTGCTCCAGTTCTAACTCCGCCTGATGAATCCAAGCCGTACAAAGTCTTTTGTGATGCCTCTCTCCAAGGTCTTGGCGCAGTGTTGATGCAAGAGAAGAAAGTTGTTGCTTATACCTCTCGCCAGTTGAAGCCCAACGAGAAGAACTACCCCACTCATGATCTCGAGTTGGCGGCAGTTGTGCATGCTCTTTTGACTTGGAGACATCTCTTATTGGGAAGAAAAGTGGACATCTTCACTGACCACAAGAGTCTCAAGTACATCTTCACTCAGCCTAATCTCAACCTCAGGCAGACTCGATGGGTCGAAATGATTCAAGAGTATAATCTGAGTATCCAGTATACTCCAGGCAAGGCCAATGTGATTGCTGACGCATTGAGCAGGAAGGCTTATTGCAACAGTCTGATTCTCAAGCCTTATCAACCTGAGCTTTGTGAAGCTTTCCGCAAACTTAATCTGCAAGTTGTTCCTCAAGGTTTCCTCGCCAACCTTCAAGTCTCTCCTACCTTGGAAGACCAGATTCGCCAAGCTCAGCTTCTTGATGCTATGGTGAAAAAGGTGAAGATTGGGATTGCCAAGAGTCAACCCAAGTACAAGTGCTACCGCCTTGATGACAAGGATACTCTCTTCTTCGAGGATCGTATTGTTGTACCCAAAGGTGACCTTCGTAATGTGATCTTGAACGAGGCTCACAATTCTCTCCTCTCCATCCACCCTGGGAGCACGAAGATGTATCAGGACCTCAAGCAGGCTTATTGGTGGACTCGAATGAAGCGCGAGATTGCTCAATTCGTGAATGAGTGTGATGTCTGCAGAAGAGTGAAGGCAGAACACCAAAGGCCAGCTGGTCTCCCCCAACCTCTTGCCATTCCAGAATGGAAGTTTGACCACATTGAAATGGACTTCATGACTGGGTTTCCAAAGTCCAAATGTGGCAATGATGCTATATTTGTTGTCATCGACAAACTCACTAAAGTGGCTCACTTTCTGCCTATCAAAGAGTCAATCACTGCAGCTCAATTGGCGGAACTCTATACCTCTCGAATTGTCTCTCTGCACGGTATCCCACAAGTGATCTCTTCAGACCATGGCAGCATCTTTACCTCCAAGTTTTGGGATTCTTTTCAGAAGGCCATGGGCACCAACATCTGCTTCAGCACAGCTTTCCATCCTCAAACTAGCGGTCAAGTCGCGCGTGTCAACTAGATTCTTGAAGATATGCTCTGGGCTTGTGTGATCTCCTTCGGCATGAAGTGGGAGGATTGTCTTCCTTATGCTGAATTCTCCTACAACAACAGTTTTCAAGCAAGTTCGGGCAAGGCCCCATTCGAAATTCTGTATGGCAGGAAGTGCCGTACCCCTCTCAACTGGTCCAAAACCGGTGAATGTGAGCTTTTTGGTAATGACTTAATCACAGAGGCAGAGGAAATGTGCAAAGTCATTCGAGATAACCTCAAAGCAGCCCAATCCCGCCAGAAGAGCTACTATGATAGTAAGCACCATGATTTGGCTTTCGAGATCGGAGATCATGTTTACCTCCGCGTCTCTCCTATGAAAGGTACTCGTCGCTTCGGTATCAAAGGGAAGCTTCCCCCTAGATACGTGGGACCTTTCAAGATTGTCAGCAAGAGAGGCGATCTCGCCTATCAACTCGAGCTTCCTTCAAACTTTGCAAATGTTCATGACGTGTTCCATGTCTCTCAGCTCCGAAAGTGCTTCAAGACTCCTGACCGCACCGTCAACTTAGAGGACATTGAGCTCCAAGAAGATCTCTCCTATCATGAGCACCCCGTGGCTATTCTTGAAGAGACTGAACGCAAGACTCGCAACAAGTCAATCAAATTCCTCAAAGTCAAGTGGTCACACCATTCCGACCGTGAAGCTACCTGGGAACGCGAGGATCACCTCCGTTCTGAGTACCCAGCGTTCTTTCCGTCCTAGATCTCGGGACGATATCCTTTCGTAGTGGTGGAGTGTTGTAACACCCCGGATTTGACTTTCCCAATATGTACCCCGACTCTTGCCGTTTCCGACGTTAAGTTATTTTATTCTCTCGGGTTCGGGTCTTTGTCTCCGTGTGTTGTTATCGTTGTCATGCATCTCATATCATGTTATCATGTGCATTGCATTTGCATACGTGTTCATCTCATGCATCCGAGCATTTTCCCCGTTGTCTGTTTTGCATTCCGGCGCTTCGTTCTCCTCCGGTGATCATTTCTACCTTTCTTTCGTGTGTGGGGATTAAACATTTCCGGATTGGGCCGAGACTTGCCAAGCGGCCTTGGTTTACTACGGGTAGACCGCATGTCAAGTTTCGTACCATTTGAACTTCGTTTGATGCTCCAATGGTTAACCGAGGGACCGAAAAGGCCTCGTGTGTGTTGCAGCCCAACACCCCTCCAAGTTGTCCCAAAACCCACCATAACCCTCTCCATCATCTAGAGCGTTCGATCACGATCGCGTGGCCGAAAACCGCACATCATTTGGACTCTCCTGGCTCCTCCTATGCCTATTTAAAGAACCCCCTCCGAAATTCCTTTTCTCCTCCCCCGAAACCCTAGATCCATTTCATCCGCCGCCGCCGGACAAAAATGGCCACCGACGGACATGTCTGGCTAGCCCCACCGCCGCCATGTGTCGCCCGCCGGTTGGCCGCGCCGCCGCCCCACTTCCCCGTCGCCGCCGGCCCGGGAGGCCCAGGAGGGGGCCCCGAGGCCCATTGCCGCTCGCCGCCACCCGGGATCTTCTCCCCCGGGTCTGGCCACGTCAACGACCGCCGCCGGCCACCTCAGCCACCGCGTCGCCATCGCCGGGCCGCTCCGCGCCTTCGCCGCCCAAGGCCACCTCCGCCGCACGCCGGCCCCTTCACTGCTCTGCCCCGCCACCGCTTCCCTCCGGCGACCGGAGCCCAGCCGAATCCGGCCGCTCCCTAACCGATCCGACGACGCCCCGCTTCCCTCCGGCGTGAACAGCTCCTCTCCGGCGAACCTCGGGCCACGTGCCACCGAACCCTTGATCCGGAGGTCCAAATTTTCTTCTAAGTCTCCGTTTCTCCAGATTCAAATGTCCTTGTTCATCGTGTCGTAACTTTGCATCCGTAGCTCCGTTTTGGGCATATAGCATATCAAAATGTTCGTCTCAGAGAGTGCATCATTTCATTCCATTGCATCATTTTCATTTGAGTTCATATTGATGCCCGAAATGCTGTTAGAAGAGTGCTACTTGAGATAATTGTCAGATCTGCTGCTCCATTTAGATATTTGTCATTTTTGCCATGATTATTGTGTGCATGATATGCCCCTGAGTTCTACATATGTTTTTGTTAAGGGTTTTACCATCTTTCCAAAGGTGCAACCCATGTATTTTTGTGATGTGTGTGGTGACTAGCACAAGCTTGCAAAGTGAGGCACTTGGTAATGCTGATTTCAGGGACTTAGCATTTCCACTAAGTCCTTGAGCTGTTTATCTCATATGACCATATGTTCATGTTGTTTCCTAGTGATCTGTGCCTCTTTTGAGGATGATCAGTAATGATGATTTGTTAATATTGTAGTGCTCTATCCATCCATGTCCTTGTTTGCAATTATGGAGCACCCTAGCTTGAGTCAATCGAGCTCTACTTTTGTCATTTCGTGAATCTGGGCAGATTGTCTACTTGTTAGCGATTTTGCCGATGATGTTGTAGTTGATCCGTGCATGCTATGCTATTGTTCTTGCCATGTATAGCTTGTATTTTGTGTATTCTTGACGGGTGTATGCTTAGATTGTCATGACTTGCTCTGTAGTGAGTGCATCGAGCTCGTAAACATGCCTACTTGATATTTGTTTTCAGCATGTTCCAGTTTTCACTAAGTCTGACAACTGATTATGTTTTTTCCATGTTCACATGCTTGCAAATGTATTTTCTGATCCCTTTTGGCTCAAGGTCACTAAGGGACTTTTGTTAAGCTCTTTGAGTAGCACCATGCCATGCTTTTACTTTGCCATGTTCAGGTCCTGTAGCATATAGTTTTCATGCTCCGAAGAGTGCTATCTGATCTGAGATTCCAGACAAGTGTTAATTTCACCAAGTCTGAAATCTGTTTACCATATGCATTTTTTCCATGCTTGTTTGAACCTGTTAATGGATGAATTGGCCGTATCTCAGTGCTAGACTTTTGTTAAGCATCATGAATGCATCCCTGCCATGTATTTTGATGCCATGTTTGAGTGTTGTAGCATGTTCATCTTGTTGCATTTAGATGGCTACTTGCTGTAAATCGCAGAACGTGGTCATTTTTCAATTGTTTGCCATTTCCAAACCGTAACTCTGATTCCGGCGTTCTTTATATTGTTTTCAAGCGATTTCATCTCATCTTTCCAGTGGCACACTTGGATTTCTAAGTTGAGGCCATGTTCATTCATTCCTTATCAAATCTTGCATATGCATCCCGCATAGCATACCATCTTTACATCATATTGTTTGATCCTTGCACGTGGTTGATTGTGTCCTTGTTGATTGTTTGTCTTGTTTGGGTAGAGCCGGGAGACGAGTTTGCTAACGAGGAGCCCGTTGAGTTTGCTTTCGTGGATCCATTCAACTCCGACAACTTTGCAGGCAAGATGATCATACCCTCGAAATCACTACTATCTTTGCTATGCTAGATGCTCGCTCTTTTGCTATGCCATGCTACGATGCCTAACACTTGATTTGAAGCCTCCCAAATTGCCATGTCAAAGCTCTAACCAACCATGTCCTAGCAAACTATTGATAGGCTATGTTACCGCTTTGCTCAGCCCCTCTTATAGCGTTGCTAGTTGCAGGTGAAGATTGGAGACCGTTCCTTGTTGGAACATTATTTACTTGTTGGGATATCATTATATTATATTGTTATCCTAATGCATCTATATACTTGGTAAAGGGTGGAAGGCTCGGCCTCTCGCCTAGTGTTTTGTTCCACTCTTGCCGCCCTAGTTTTCGTCATACCGGTGTTATGTTCCCGGATTTTGCGTTCCTTACGCGGTTGGGTTATAATGGGAACCCCTTGATAGTTCGCCTTGATTAAAGCTTTTCCAGCAATACCCAACCTTGGTTTTACCTTTTGCCATATAGCTCTTTGTCATAGATGGGGTAATTGAGTTGTGCTCCGGAAAGTTTCTCACTAAAGTAAGCTATGGGGCGCTTCTCTTGTGTTAACACACCTCCTATGCCATGACAACTAGCATCGCAATGAATCTCAAAGGGTTTGTCAAAGTTGGGTAAAGCAAGCACGGGAGCGTGAGTAAGTAAATTCTTAATCTCATTGAAAGCAGTATCATGGGCTGGTCCCTCAAAAAAGGTACATTCTTATTGCTCAAAGCATGCAAAGGCAAAGCAATGGTGCTAAAATCTTTCACAAAGCGACGATAGAAACCCGCAAGGCCAAGAAAGCTATGCACTTGTTGCAAGTTGGTTGATTGGGGCCAAGTCTTAATAGCATTGATCTTGGACTCATCTACATGAACACCCTTAGAGGAAACATCAAAACCCAAGAAAACGAGCTTGTCAACGCCAAAAACACATTTCTCCATATTAGCATAGAGATGCTCTTTTCAAAGAGTTTGTAAAACGGTTCGGACATGGGTGACATGCTCTTTGAGAGACTTGCTAAAAACAAAGATATCATCGAATTAGACCACAACAAACACACCAATGTAAGGGCGAAAGACATGATTCATAAGACGCATAAAAGTACCCAGTGCTTCTGATAGACCTATAGGCATGACTAACCACTCATATAACCCAAACTTGGTTTTGAAAGCGGTTTTCCATTCATCACCCTCTTGTATGTGGATTTGATAGTAACCACTCTTAAGATCATTTTTTGAAAAGATAGTGGCACCAATAAGTTCATCAAGCATATCGTCAAGGCGTGGAATGGGATACCTATAACGAACAGTGATAGCATTGATAGGTCTACAATCGGATCACATGTGAAAGCTACCGTCTCGTTTTGGCACAAGAATGACCGGGACGGCACAAGGGCTCAAACTTTCATGCACATGTCCATGGTCTATGAGATGCTTTACTTGCCTTTGTATTTCTTTGGTTTCTTCCGGATTGATGCGGTATGGAGCTTTGTTTGGAAGAGGTGCTCCGGGTATGAGGTCGATGCGGTGCTCGATGCCTCGTAGTGGAGGTAGTCCCGGAGGTAGCTCGTTGGAGAAAACATCGTGAAATTCCTGCAAAAGAGAAGACAACACTAGAGGAAGAGTGTGAGAGGTGTTACTTTGTGGTTCATTGTCCTTGCACAAAAGGACGTAGTGTAGGACACTAGATGGGTTCTCACACACTCCTCTTATCTCACTTTTGGTGGCAAATGGATCAAGTTTTTCTTGTCGCTCATCCTGGAGGCGCTCGATTTTGGCTTGTGGTGCTCACTCTCTTTTTGGTGGCTCGCTCTCTCACTATGCTCTCCATGATGGGTGGCTTACTTGTCGGCGACCACTTAGCTTGGAGACATGGGACGAAGTACGTACTCCTTTCCTTTCATCTTGAAGATGTAGTGATTCGTTCGGCCATTGCGAATGACACCTCTATCAAATTGCCATGGGCGTCCAAGGAGGAGGTGGCAAACGGTCATTGGAACGATGTCGCACTCCAAAGTGTCTTCGTAGGCGCCAATTTTGAAGGAGACTTGTACTCGATGCTCAACTTGGATAGTGCCGGAGTCGCTAAGCCATTGCACTTTGTATGGATGTGGGTGCTTCGTCTTGGGCAATTGGAGCTTGGAGCAAAGTTCTTCACTTGCGAGATTATGACAACTCCCTCCATCGATGATGACCTTGACGGATCTTCCATTGATGCCGGCCTTGGTGTGAAAGATATGGCATCTTTGGTCTTCTTCTTGGTGATGTTGGAGAGTCAAGACCTTGGAGACAACAAGAGCGGGACTTGAATCTTCATTGCAAAAGACTTGTTCCTCTTCATCTTTCACTTGCCGGTGCATGGCAACTTGCTCAAGAGCGTCCATTTCGCCTTCACTCATTTGAGTCGTAGGTGCCATTGTCATTGAGGATCATTGTCCGCTTGTTGGTACACTTGTAGGACTTGTGGCCTCGGCCTTCGCATGTGAAGCATTTGAAGGAACTCGTCTTGACGGTCTCATCGGTTGGAGTGGATGATGATGAAGCTCTTGGCTTCAAGTTGCTTGTAGTAGGAGGAGGACTTGGAGTTGACGAAGCTTTCTTGGAACTCGACTTGTCGACGTTGCTTGTAGATGACTTGGTAGATGGTGTTGGAGTCGTTGAAGCTTGAGTGTTGGAGAAGCCGTATGACTTGGATGAGAACTTGGCATACTTGAAATCGTCTTGCACTTGATGTTCCTCTTTTGTAGCTTGATGCACTAGCTCAATGAGGTTCGGGTATGGTTGGAAGTCGGCGATCTTCTTGATAGGATGGTTGAGTCCTTTCAAGAAACATGCCATTGTTTGCTCATCATCTTCCGTGACATTGGCTCTTATCATGGCTATCTCCATCTCTTTGTAGTGCTCTTCAACACTCTTGGTTCCTTGCTTGAGTAGTTGGAGTTTCTTGAAGAGGTCACGGTTGTAGTAGGTAGGCACGAAGCGTGCTCTCATGACATCCTTCATTTGTGCCCAAGTAGTGATGGGTGGTTCACCTCTTGCCTCTCGGCGCTTGATAACTTGTTCCCACCAAATGAGGGCATAGTCTTGAAATTCAAGGGATGCCATCGCGATCTTTTTATCTTCGTCATAGTTGTGCAATCGGAAGATTTTGTCAACCTTCAATGCCCATGATAGGTACTCTTCGGGATCATTGCTTCCATTGAACTTGGGCATTGTGAACTTTAGCTTGCCGTAGCGTTGCTCTTCATTGTGTTGAGGTCGAGGATGATGATCCCCGTGTTGTTGATGTAACACCCCGGATTTGACTTTCCCAATATGTACTCCGACTCTTGCCGTTTCTAGCGTTAAGTTATTTTATTCTCTCGGGTTCGGGTCTTTGTCTCCGTGTGTTGTTATCGTTGTCATGCATCTCATATCATGTCATCATGTGCATTGCATTTGCATACGTGCTCATCTCATGCATCCGAGCATTTTCCCTGTTGTCCGTTTTGCATTCCGGCGCTTCGTTCTCCTCCGGTGGTCATTCTACCTTTCTTTCGTGTGTGGGGATTAAACATTTCCGGATTGGGCTGAGACTTGCCAAGCGGCCTTGGTTTACTACCGGTAAACCGCCTGTCAAGTTTCATACCATTTGTACTTTGTTTGATGCTCTAACGGTTAACCGAGGGACCGAAAAGGACTCGTGTGTGTTGCAGCCCAACAACCCTCCAAGTTGGCCCAAAACCCACCATAACCCTCTCCATCATCTAGAGCATTCGATCACGATCGCGTGGCCGAAAACCGCACCTCATTTGGACTCTCCTAGCTCCTCCTATGCCTATTTAAAGAACCCCCTCCGAAATTCCTTTTCTCCTCCCCCGAAACCCTAGATCCATTTCATCCGCCGCTGCCGGACAAAAACGGCCACCGACGGACATGTCCGGCTAGCCCCGCGGCCGCCACGTGTCGCCCGCCGGTTGGCCGCGCCGCCGCCCCACTTCCCCGTCGCCGCCGGCCCGGGAGGCCCAGGAGGGGGCCCCGAGGCCCATTGCCGCTCGCCGCCACCCGGGATCTTCTCCCCCGGGTCCGGCCACGTCAACGACCGCCGCCAGCCACCTCAGACACCGCGTCGCCATCGCCGGGACGCTCCGCGCCTCCGCCGCCCAAGGCCACCTCCGCCGCACGCCCGCCCCTTCACTGCTCCGCCCCGCCACCGCTTCCCTCCGGCGACCGGAGCCCGGCCGGATCCGGCCGCTCCCTCACCGATCCGGCGACGCCCCGGTTCCCACCGGCGTGAACAGCTCCTCTCCGGTGAACCTCGGGCCACGTGCCACCGAACCCTTGATCCGGAGGTCCAAATTTTCTTCTAAGTCCCCGTTTCTCCAGATTCAAATGTCCTTGTTCATCGTGTCGTAACTTTGCATCCATAGCTCCGTTTTGGGCATATAGCATATCAAAATGTTCGCCTCAGAGAGTACATCATTTCATTCCATTGCATCATTTTCATTTGAGTTCATATTGATGCCCGAAATGCTATTAGAAGAGTGCTACTTGAGATAATTGTCAGATCTGCTGCTCCATTTAGATATTTGTCATTTTTGCCATGATTATTGTGTGCATGATATGCCCCTGAGTTCTACATATGTTTTGTTAAGGGTTTTGCCATCTTTCCAGAGGTGCAACCCATGTATTTTTGTGATGTGTGTGGTGACTAGCATAAGCTTGCAAAGTGAGGCACTTGGTAATGCTGATTTCAGGGACTTAGCATTTCCACTAAGTCCTTGAGCTGTTTATCTCATATGACCATATGTTCATGTTGTTTCCTAGTGATCTGTGCCTCTTTTGAGGATGATCAGTAACGATGATTTGTTAATATTGTAGTGCTCTATCCATCCATGTCCTTGTTTGCAATTATGGAGCACCCTAGCTTGAGTCAATCGAGCTCTACTTTTGTCATTTCATGAATCTGGGCAGATTGTCTACTTGTTAGCGATTTTGCCGATGATGTTGTAGTTGATCCGTGCATGCTATGCTATTGTTCTTTCCATGTCTAGCTTTTATTTTGTGTATTCTTGATGGGTGTATGCTTAGATTGTCATGACTTGCTCTGTAGTGAGTGCATCGAGCTCGTAAACATGCCTACTTGATATCTGTTTTTAGCATGTTCCAGTTTTCACTAAGTCTGACAACTGATTATGTTTTTTCCATGTTCACATGCTTGCAAATGTATTTTCTGATCCCTTTTGGCTCAAGGTCACTAAGGGACTTTTGTTAAGCTCTTTGAGTAGCTCCATGCCATGCTTTTACTTTGCCATGTTCAGGTCCTGTAGCATATAGTTTTCATGCTCCGAAGAGTGCTATCTGATCTGAGATTCCAGACAAGTGTTAATTTCACCAAGTCTGAAATCTGTTTACCATATGCATTTTTTCTTTCAAGATGATCATACCCTCAAAATCACTACTATCTTTGCTATGCTAGATGCTCGCTCTTTTGCTATACCATGCTACGATGCCTACCACTTGCTTTCAAGCCTCCCAAATTTCCATGTCAAACCTCTAACCCACCATGTCCTAGCAAACCGTTGATTGGCTATGTTACCGCTTTGCTCAGCCCCTCTTATAGCGTTGCTAGTTGCAGGTGAAGATTGGAGACCGTTCCTTGTTGGAACATTATTTACTTGTTGGGATATCATTATATTATCTTGTTATCCTAATGCATCTATATAATTGGTAAACGGTGGAAGGCTCGGCCTATCGCCTAGTGTTTTGTTCCACTCTTGCCGCCCTAGTTTCCGTCATACCGGTGTTATGTTCCCGGATTTTGCGTTCCTTACGCGGTTGGGTTATAATGGGAACCCCTTGATAGTTTGCCTTGATTAAAGCTTTTCCAGCAATGCCCAACCTTGGTTTTACCTTTTGCCACCTAGCCTCTTTTTCCCTTGGGTTTCCGGAGCCCGAGGGTCATCTTATTTTAGCCGCCCCCCCCGGGCCAGTGCTCCTCTGAGTGTTGGTCCAACCGAGCGATGTCCGGGGTACCAGGGGCAACTCTGGGCTGGCCAACCCGACGTCTTGCTCATCCGGTGTGCCCTGAGAACGAGATACATGCAGCTCCTATCGGGATTTGTCGGCACATCTGGGTGGTGTTGCTGGATTTGTTTTAACCTGTCGAACTGTCTTGAAGAACCGAGGTACCAAGTCTGATCGGAACGTCTCGGGAGGAGGTCTATTCCTTCGTTGACCGTGAGAGCTTGTCATGGGCTAAGTTGGGACTCCCCTGCAGGGATTTGAACTTTCGAAAGCCGTTCCCGCGGTTATGGGGAGATGGGAATTAGTTAATGTCCGGTTGTAGATAACTTGAACCTTAACTTAATTAAAATGAATCAACTGAGTGTGTTACCGTGATGGTCTCTTCTCGGCAGAGTCCGGGAAGTGAACACGGTGTTGGAGTAATGCTTGCGTAGGTTGCTCTCTAGTTTCTCGCTCGCGCTTTGCCTCCTCTTCTCGCTCTCTTTTGCGAACAGTTTAGCCACCACATATGCTAGTCGCTTGCTGCAGCTCCACATATATTTACCTTGCCTTACCTATTAAGCTTAAATAGTCTTGATCGTGAGGGTGCGAGATTGCTGAGTCCCTGTGGCTCACAGATTACTTCCAAACCAGATGCAGGGCCTGATGATTCCGCTCCAGGTGACGCGCTTGAGCTCAAGTGGGAGTTCGACGAGGACTCTCAACGATACTATGTTTCCTTTCCTGATGATCAGTAGTGGTGCCCAGTTGGGGTGATCGGGACCGTGTCGCTTGTTGGGTTACCTTTTATTTTGGTGCCGTAGTCGGGCCATGAGTGTTTGGATGATGTAATGTTATTTATGTACTTGATTGACATGGCGAGTGTAAGCCAACTATGTTATCTCCCCCTTTTATTATCTATATTACATGGGATGTTGTGAAGATTGCCTAACTTGCGACATATGCCTTCAATGCGATTATGCCTCTAAGTTGTGCCTCGACACGTGGGAGATATAGTCGCATCGAGCGTGTTATAGTTGATGATTGTCAAGCTCGTGTTGCTCTTGGAGAAAAGGTTTGTCAACCTCATGTTGCTCTTGTCATGGAGGATTCTCATTGTCTTCATGCTCTTGATGAACTTGATGTTCGTGGCGAGCTTGTGGAGGAGCTTGTCGAGATCGAGGAGGAACTTGACGATGCACGCGAGCTTGAAATCTTCATTCTTGAGCTTCTTCGCGAAGTGCTTCTTCATGTTCATGAGCTTGTCGGCCTCGGTTGGATATGGCGCGACCTGCATCTTGGAGGTCTTGTTGCGCCTCAAGTGCTTGAGCATCTTGCAATTGTTGCTCTTGACGTTGTGCCTCGGCATCTTGTGCTTCTTGGTGTAGACGTGCTCGCTCTTCCGCTTCATGTTGGCGTTGTCGTTGCCGTTCTCATGCTAGAACAAAAGCCTCTTGGGTTTGGCGTTGTCGGTGCTCTTGAGAGTTGTTGTCCCATAGCGGATTGAGGCTTGCATGACGATCATTGCGCACGGCACGTCGAAGAGTGTTCGATGTCGATGTACTTGAGCCGGAGAGGGTGAAGTGGGAGTGTCGACTTGAGCGAGTCCTTCTTGATGAACATGAAGTGGAAGAAGAGCGGTTGAGAAACAAAGCGTGAATCTCGTCCATTCTTGTGTCGTTCTCTTGCTTGTGATCATCAAGCTTGTGGTCGAAGTAGTCCCTTGTACGTTGCTCGGAGAGTCGCAAGTCGGTGGCAGGGTTGTCGATGCGGTCACTCGTTTCTTGTTGCTCTTGATGTAAAGCATGTTGTGAACCAAAGAGGTGGCTCTTGGTGACATAGGAGTTCATGTTGTTGTCGTGCTCAATGAAGAGTGGGTAGGTAGAAGTACTTGGCCTATCCACCATTCCAAGATACAAAATGTGAGTGATAGAAAGAGAAGAACGAATACCAAATGTGTTGTAGGGTGGAACCCTAAGTGAAGATCTTTCACGAATTGGAGGGGGAATCCCCAAGAACAAGATGTACACAAGAGAGAAAACAAGAGGAACACTCAAGAACAAGTCCAATCACACAACCACTAGACCAACAAACACACAAGATCCACAAGGTACATGAACAATCAAAGGGAAACAAGATACATGGTAGAGTTCATCCCAAATCCTATGAACGAGATGAGGGCTTGATGATTCACTTGGGGAATCCTTCTCCCTTAGGAGGGCTTGATGATCCTATGGATCCTTCTCCCTTAGGAGGGCTTGATGATCCTAGGGATCCTTCTCCCTTAGGAGGAAACCCACAAGGGGGATACATGAGCTAAGCTCTATGATTTGTGTCTATTCTTAGCTAAGTCTAAATGGAGGAGGAAGGGGAGTACATATAGGTCCAAGGGATGAATGGGTAAGTAGGGACGAGATGGGGATACAAGGGCCAAGCCCAACAGCCACGCACAGGGGGCCCCATGTGCATGGGGTAAGTGGAGCCCGTGCGCCCGTGCACACGGGGTCCCGTGGGCATGGTACACGCCCGTGCGCACGGGGTCTTCAGGACCGCCAGCCTGGGAGGCCCGTGGACACGGGGTCGGAGGGGCCCGTGCGCACGGGGTCGCCTGGGAGTTGTTGCCTTCTTCTTGGCGCTTCCTTCTCCGCTTCCAGGCTTCCCTCTTGGAAGGTGTAGATGTTCTCTTCTTCTTGGACTCCTCGTCGATGAATGTGTAGCTCCGCTCACACCTATGTATGCACACGAGAGAGGGGTCAAGTAGTATACCATCCTCGAAAGGTACAAGTGGACACGTGTAAAGGAGATGATTCACCTTTGTATGTATGAAGTAGATGTGGCATGTGTCACTTGCAAAATGGACTCTTGACATGGTGATGTCCATAGGATGCTCCGCATCATCCCCTCCCTCTTGGGAAAGATCCGACCTCAGAACGAAATCCAAATCACCATGGGAAAGAGATGATGTTGCCATGTAGAAGTTGACGATCACCAAGCATTCATCATCTTGTAGTTTCAAATGGGCACTCTCCAATGTCGCACCGTCTTGTAATTCCTTGAAAAGTAGCAAAGATAACAAGCACTTGGAAAAACAAATGTGGTTGGTGTAAGAGCAAACCCAAGCATTCAAGAGGTGATTCACCCAACAAGTGTTGTCATCAAGCATAGCATATGGTTTGACAAAGAAGTGTGGCATGGAATTTAAGCATATAAGTTGAGCACAATCAAGGACATGATGGAAACAAGCATGCAAATGGGAGGTGAAGATGCTAATATGTGTGACACGTGAACAAGCATCTACCTCACGGTCGTAGCAAGCATGCATAAAGCACTCAACAAATGCTCTATGGTATGCATAGGAATCATTCACAACACCACATATAATGAGATGTCAAAACACATGGGGCAATTGCAACACAATCCAAGCATAATGTTCATATGGTGTAGTGAAGATAGCATGGCACTCAACACAAAGGAAGGAGCAATTGTTCAATATGTGTGAGGCAATCAAGTCAATCATGTGCAAAGAATGGAAATGGATGCCATCAACCGCCAGAAACGAGCAAGTATGAGTCATTGGTGATGCAACATAAGCAACCATATCAATCATGTCGTGCAAGCTAGTGGAGCAATGATGCAACACACTAGAGGATCAATGGCATGGCTCTTTTTGTGGGGATTTTTGAAATTGGACAAGAACAAGCAAAATTAGGCTAGAAAACTAAGAAGGGGGGCTCCAATTTCGTGAGAAACCATGGCTCTGATACCAAGATGTTGTAGGGTGAAACCCTATAGGGGATCTTTTCACACTTGGAGGGGGAAAAGGAGGAAGAACAATCAAGAACACAAGGCACAAATCACTCAAACAAACCCAATATCACATCCACTAGAGTAGCATACATGAGATCCACAAGATTACATGAACAATTCAAGGAAAATAGCACTAGGATAAAGGTTCTTCCCAATAGGTGAGGTATTGCATCCAAGAGGATCTTCTCCAAGAGGAGGGCTTGATCTCCAAGAGGAGCTTCTCCAAGAGGAGGTCTAGATCTCCTAGAGGAGGAAGATGAGCAAAGCCCTCTTTTGTGTTCTAAATACATTGCTGCCCCTAACAAAGGGTCTAGGTACGGAATATATAGGTAGGTGGATGGAGGGGACGAAGAGGAGGCCCAACAGCAGCTCATAGCCGTCCATCTGATGGGCCTGTGCGCATGGGGTAAGTTGGGCCCGTGAGCACGGGGGTCCCGTGGGCACGGTACATGCCTGTGTACACGTGGTGCTCCAGCGTCAGCTCCATGTGTAGCCCGTGGACACTGGGCCTTGGGGGCCCGTGCTCATGGGGTCGCCTGGGACTTCTTGTCCAGATCCTGTTGTGCTTCTCCTTTTTCCTCGTGGCCTTGTGGTGCTTCTCCTACTCCTTTGGGGTGTTCCTCACCAGCTTGTGGTCGTCGGTCTTCGTATCTAAGGACACATAGAGCACTTTGGTGAGCTAGCAAGCAAGTCCAATGGATATTCATGATATTCTTGAAGAAGAATGGGTTCACCTTAATTCCGGTAGGTCTACTTGGGGCTCGAGCTGCTACGACGGTGTACATGGAGATGACCGTGGGATGCTCCGCATCATCCCCTCCCCCTTGGGAGAGATCCGACCTCGGATCGTAAACTGTATCGCCATGTACATGGTAGGAATTGATGCCTTGTCGCTCGGTGAGGTGCTCTAAGATGTTGGTGGCGTGTAACGTGTATGCCTTCCCATGACGATTATAACTCATGATGGTACCACCTTGCAAGACCTTCAAAACGAAAGAACATGACAAACATTTGGAAAACCCATGAGGTTAGCATGAACGCAAAGCCTATCATTTGGGAAGGGAAATGCCCAACAAGTGTATGCATCATGCTCATCATAAGAAGGGACAAGGTGTGGTATGGTATGAAAGCATATGATGCAACTACAACCAAAAAGATTAAGCTCAATCAAACAAGCATGCATCACAAGTAATATGCCCAAGTCTCCAAGATCGATAAGCATCGCATGGGTGCACTCACTACAAGTTGATATCAATGGTGGAACTAACAAAGACAAGAGACAATGATTAAGACAAATCAAGTGAGAGGCATGAATATATATGCCATCCACCCAAGAAAGCGAGCAAGAATGGAACATGAGTGATGCAACCAAGCAAGTAATCATATGCATCAAGTTATGCAAGCTAGTAGTGCAAAGATGCAACATACTAGAGGTAATCATGGCAATCATGTCATGGGTGCAAATAGTGGGCATATAAAATGTGCATGACATAGCACAAGCATGAAAGCAAGATATGATGAAGGTATCATCATTGTATTGGCGAGATGCCATATGTAAATAACAAAGGGACATCATGACTCTCCCAACACAACAAGCATGAATAGCATGAGGCACATGATAAACATGGCAATAGCAACAAGGATCTCACCAAGCATGCAAATACACATAGAAGTAGTATAATGGTGAATCACATGTAAGTGCAAGCAAGGGTCACAATTGCATGGCAAAGGCATGGAAAGAGGCATAGCATGCAAAGTGAACACAAGAGAATGGGCATAACATAACAAGTGATATATAACCCAAAGTCGTGTGAGAGCCAAGTAGAAGAGATGCGCGTATTCGTCGCGCGAAGAGAATGGGAGGAAGGACAATCCACGAGATCCCAAATCGTCGTTGCTCTCAAGAGCTCATTTCGTCAACTCTTGGGATTGAGAGGTTGACGAGTATACATGAGTACCTACACACAACAAAAACAAAGGGAAAATTGTGTGTGCATGGTAGATGTACACATCATCCATCATGATGCGCATGGTAGATGTACACATCATCCATCATGATGCGCACGTGCTTGTGTTGGTTA
This sequence comes from Triticum aestivum, assembly GCF_018294505.1. Lineage (NCBI taxonomy): Eukaryota > Viridiplantae > Streptophyta > Magnoliopsida > Poales > Poaceae > Triticum > Triticum aestivum. The sequence goes on along the minus strand of NC_057794.1, from coordinate 229,408,609 downwards.
GCAAAAAATATCCAATGCTCAAATAAATGAGATGCATGATAGAGAAACATGTCATCCATCATGATGGGTTTGTTGTTGTGTATAGCATAATGGAGACTCAAGTTGTGTAATGAATCATGGGAAATATCTAGAGCATTGTTATGCGTGGAATGCATATGGTGCAAGCAATAATGAGAATCATGCAAAGTATGGAATGCATCAAAATCTCCTAATATGTATGAGAAAACTATGGGGGTCTCCTCATCTTTACCTAATATTAAAAGAAGGATTGTTTCTCCACTTTTTTTCGTTTGTAGTGAGACCCACATTTATTTTCGTCCGTCATGGAACCCACGATTTTCGTTTGTCCCAAATCTCTCGCTCTCGCGCTGAGTTTTCAACGCGGTAAAAAATCATGTAAAAAAAGCAACCCACAAAGGATTCGAACTTGGAACACGCAGCAACTACACCCGCGCTGCTAACCAGTGCAGCCGTATATCTGCTGTGTTCAACTGCGAGCACGAATTTCAATTAAAAGAAACCACCGGTAGTGCGAAAACAGAAAAACAACTAGCGGAAGTCTATGCCTGAGGGGAATCGAACAGAACACCTAGCACGACTTAACCACGCCCCTATCCAGCGTAGTTCTAAAATTTGTTGTCCAAAAATTACAGCTCAGCTTATATAAACTATATGCAGGGAAAGATGTAAACTTTTTTCTCAAATGTGGTTTTTTCTTTCAAAAAAATGTAAAAAATTTTGGAAAAGCAAACATTTTCAAAATATGCTAACAAATTTTTAGAGACTTGAACATTTCTCAAAACTACGAACAACTATTTGAAAATGCAAACATTTATTGAAAAACAAGAACATAATGAAAAAATAGGAACGTTTTCTGAAATTAAACGCGAAAATTTTGTGAAATTCCCCTAAGAATTTACAAACAAATTACGAAAACATGATTTTAAAAAAATATGAACAAAATTTGAAAACAGAATTTGAAAACGGAATTTTGTTTTCTCAAAAAGCAAACAATTTTTGAAATTGTGAACAATTTTTCAAAACCAAACATTCTATGTAATCCCCTTAACATTTTTCGAACTTGCGAACAAATTTGGAAAACATGAACATTTTTTTAATGATTGAACAAACTTTGAAACAGAAACATTTTCTGAAATTGCAAACATTTTAAAAATCTATGAAAATATATAAAAATGTGTATAATTTTAGAAATTTTAATTTTTTGGAGTTTCCGTAAACATTTTTAATATTTCTGAATATTTTTTGAAAATAAATTAACCTTGAGTGAGTAAATTGATCTAGCTCGTACTTGTGTCCATTACCTCCATCCAGCAAATTTATTATTAAGCCAGGTGCGATGAGTAGGTTCGTTGTTTTTGGGTCGTTCGTGAAAAATGTCTGATTTAATCCCTCCAGCAAATCATTACAGAGCACCAGCCAGTGTATGCGATGGGTTTTCTTTCCTCCAATTGGAAGCTGCTTCTTTGTGCTGCCACCGGCTATAATTAGATGCATTTAATCTTCATGCGAGGTTATCACTTGATCGTAGAGTTTTGGCCGCCAAGCCCTTTAAATTGAGACGAGAGGGTTTGTTTACTTATCAAATTAAATTATAACCTTCTCATTTTTTTACACTAACTTTCATCAATTTATATACATTTGCAAGTTATACGAAAATCAACAAACCACTCCAGCAATCGATAGAGAGTGAAAAGTGGGTCCCAACTATCCCTAGAGAAACAAACATGCCATTGTGTTGTTATAGATGAGAAGGAAGTATTTAACTCCGCATTTCTCAAAAACAAGAAATTAACTCCCAATACTTTGGAAGCTTTGTACATGAGATTGTGGGTGAACATGAGATGAGCGGTATATAATGGGACAGGGGGAGTATGATATAGCTTAACATATAATTGCAATCGGATTGTCTTTAACTTGGTTGGATGGTCAACTTTTCTCTGGTGCAATGCACGGGCATATGTGCTAGTGAGCATTAATGGAAACATCTCTTGGAGAACATTGACAACATCCAAAACAAAGCATATTTGGAACAACATGATCATGGCATGGTATAGTAGATGAATTGTGCAAATCATGTAAAGGAAGCATGGCAATATCATCACATGAAAAACAAAAGCCAATGACCATCATCTCATCATCTATGCCATAAGTGCAAATGGGATTTATTTTAATGGGGCAAGCATAGTTACTATGTTGAGATTGAAAAGATGCAATATGGGATATCTCACGCATAGCATATGACAAGTTCAATGGATTGTCAAACATGATATGACCAAAAGAAATTTCACATGATATCCTATGGAGCATAGCATCACAACTAGGAAACTCAACATGCTCATCATCATATTCATCATAAATAGGTAAGTCATGACATGATGAAGTCGCACTAGCATGAAGTATGGTAATAGGTGTGTCAACATCATGCAAGCAATCATTGTTAATATAGTCCACTAGTGGGACAAGAGAAACACCATCACCTATGTTACCTTTGGAGCTCCACTCATGTGGTGTCGGTGACGTGTCGAAGACCGAGTCGTGGTCATCTTCATCATGATGGAACCATGTGGGGGTGCATCATCGTATTCCACCATGGCCATCGTCGTCATCGTTGGAGGTATGGAATCGTCGAGGGTAGGCATGTCGTCATGTGGGAGACCTAGCACCAAAGAAGAAAGCACATTCGGAGTAGAGGTTAATTCGTTAGAAATCCTAGTGGCCTCACATGTCATGTCAACTACCTCACTCACTAAGTGTTGTGGCTCACTCACTCCCGGTAAGATGCTCTCACTCATTTGGTTGGTGGATTCACTCAAATGGCTCTCAACCTCACATAGGATGTGTGCCATAAACTCATGTGTGGGACTAGTGGTGGTCACACTCATCTCTCATAGGAAATGCTCTCAATGTCACATATGGTGGAGTCACTCATATCACTCATGGTAGGGTGGCTCTCCTCACATGGGAAATGGGGCATCTCGTCATATGTGGGTGTCGGAGAGATGTAGGTGCAAATGTCTCCATGCTCAATCATGTCGTGGTCGTAGCCGTGGATGAAGGCCGAAGATGGCACATCATCACTCTCCTCCAAGACCAAACATAAGGTCTCATGTGCGGTGTCATAACGAGACTCGGAGTATGAGTCCCAATGGGGCGGCGTCTTCGTGTTGTTGAAGAGGTTCGCGCTTGTCGCCGTTCTCGAAGGGGATGGCCCATGCTCGACTGGCTTGTCATCGTCTTGTATGAAGTCCATATAATGTGGGACCTCATAGCTCATCTCCATGACCAAAGGGAAGTTCCCATGCTCGGCCGCCTTCCATGAGGGGCTTCTGAAGATGGAAGTGTTGCCCTCGCTCGTGGGTGATCGCCTTGGACTTGAAGATGTTGAAGTAGGTGTCCTTGTGGGAAGTAGGCAAAGATGCCGTACGTCCAAAGGTGAAGCTGCCACAATTGTTGAAGAGGCCATGACTTTGTTGTCGATGTTGTGGTTCTGTAAGGCCCGTGCACACGAGGTCATTGGAGGCCGTGTGCATGGGGTCCCGTGTGCATGGGGGTCCAAGGCCCGTGTGCATGGGGGTGGTAGATAAGCCATCTCTCGTCCCGAAGGTCGCTCTTCATGGTCTTGTTTGTAGTCTTGGCGGTCACCTCGAAGATGATGACGGTGCCGCGTGGTACTTGCATCGCGTGTCCGTAACGAAGACTTGTGACTTGAGTGTCTCTGCCTTGAAGATGACGAAGAGGAAGAAGACTTTTAGTTGGCCCACACGTGTCGGATGTCATCCACTTGTGCGTCCAACTTGGTGTCGATGTACTCCCTTGTCCGTGCTTCGCGTTGGTGAATATCGACGGTGAGTTGCTCAATGCCTCGCATTGCTCGTTGTGGTCCGAAGATGGGCGTGTTGGGGATGTAGTCGTGATCACCTTCTTGCTCCTCGAAAAGCGGGTTCACCGACGAAGTTGGCCTATCCATCATAACCAAGTGGAGTGAGTAGGAAAATGAGAGAACAATACCGAAGTTACCTTTTGCGAGGATTGAGGATGTAACAAGTGTCACTCAATGTAATGCCACAATAGTAGAATTGGAACCGGGTTTGTTTCTCACACCTACAAGTAGAAGCTTATGGTGGAGCTCGATGAGGATAGTGGCACAAAAATTTGATGCAAATTGTTAGCAAGAGTCAATAATGTTGGAAAAGATTCACAAATTCGCAAGTGAAACAAGTAGACCAATAGCAATATGTGGCACACGGAAACCCACACACGGATAGATAAATGGGATCATGCAACCAAGGAATGAGCGCAAAATGTGGAATCCACGGAAAACGCTCGTGTTGCGCAACTAAAGAGAGACGCTAGCACAATTGCTCAATAGGCGGATAAGACACTTGTGCACAACCTATAAGATGCAAAATGTATGAGCTTTCTATCCCAAGTATGCTATGTGTATGATGTTCCGGTGTTTCGCATACGATCATCCAAGATGATCAATATGGTAGTATAGTATGCAATGTGGCGATGCTATGACTCTTGCTTACAAGCTTCTTTGCTCTCTTTTTGCTTAAAAGCTTATTCTTTTTTTTGATATGGCCACTATGCGAAATGCATGAACCAAGATAGCGATTTTGTATATGCAGGAACAATCTTGTGACACAAGAGATGTTATGATGCCAAGATGATACCAATATGATATGGTATGTATGCAATGGAAGATACGGATCACTAATGTGCACAAGTAACGTTGCCGGCAATACTCAAATGGCTAGTCTCGATAGGCAAGTGACGCAAAATGGGCTATGGGGTTAACAATGTAATGGCAAGAATGTACAATGATGGGATACCACGATACCAAGATGATATAGAGGTTACCGTTCTTGCTTACGATTAGGTTGTCAAAATGGTGAAATGGTCAATGTCGATGATGACCTCGTGGCGATGATGAGTGGCGGTGGTCTTGATGTAGATACCAAGACGATGTAGACTCGTCCCTAAGTAGCCGCAACACCTTAGGAAACGGTAAAAACCGCAAACTCAAAATCTCATATGGAAAAGGTCAAATGGTGGAAGCGAAGATGGCAATGCGGAAGTGGTGGTGGTGGTTGATGAAGAAGCGGCCGTCCCTAAGTAGCCGAAACACCTTAGGAGACTCAAGTCACCGCTTAAAAAAATCACAAATGCTATATGGAGCAAAAAAGGTTATGTTGCGGAAGGCTATGGTGGTTTTGCGGATGATATGGTGGAGGGCCTAGGCAAAGATTCAAAAATGGACAAAATTTGATGGAGTCAACGGGTGGTGAAACCAATATGAGCAGCTCGGTCACGTCCCTAGCTTTTCAACGAGCCAAAGAAAACCCAAATCGGAGTTCGGGAGTGGAAGTTATGACCGAAAACGTAAAGTGGACACAGCTGATTCTGGGAGGGCCGTGCACACAGGGTCAAAGGCCCATGGACATGGGGTCCCGTGCGCACGGTACACGTACTGAGGGCACAGGGTCACCTGGGACTACGTGGGGGCCCGTGGGCATGGGGCTGGGAGCCCGTGGGCACGGGGTAGGCAGAAATTTCGCGATTTTCTTGTCAAAATCGATGGGGGTAAGAAAAATTTGGGTATGGGGACGCAAGAGGGGGGTATATCTACTTGCTATACATCAGATCCATGGATCAAAATCAACAAAAACTCAAAAAAAAACTTCAAATCACAAAAAATTTCGCATGGCTCTTTTTGTGGGGATTTTTGAAATTGGGCAAGAACAAGCAAAATTAGGCTAGAAAACTAAGAAGGGGGGCTCCAATTTCATGAGAAACCATGGCTCTGCTACCAAGATGTGAATCAATTAACCTTGCTCATGATACCAACATGTTGTAGGGTGGAACCCTAAGTGAAGATCTTTCACGAATTGGAGGGGGAATCCCCAAGAACAAGATGAACACAAGAGAGAAAACAAGAGGAACACTCAAGAACAAGTCCAATCACACAACCACTAGACCAACAAACACACAAGATCCACAAGGTACATGAACAATCAAAGGGAAACAAGATACATGGTAGAGTTCATCCCAAATCCTATGAAAGGAGATGAGGGCTTGATGATTCACTTGGGGAATCCTTCTCCCTTAGGAGGGCTTGATGATGCTAGGGATCCTTCTCCCTTAGGAGGAAACCCACAAGGGGAGATACATGAGCTAAGCTCTATGATTTGTGTCTATTCTTAGCTAAGTCTAAATGGAGGAGGAAGGGGAGTATATATAGGTCCAAGTGATGAAGGGGTAAGTAGGGACGAGATGGGGATACAAGGGCCAAGCCCAACAGCCACACATAGGGGGCCCCGTGTGCACGGGGTAAGTGGAGCTCGTGCGCACGGGGTATCCAGAGACCTGGCGCATGAGCCCGTGCGCATGGGGTCCGGGAAGCCCGTGGTGATGTGACAACTGGTTCCAAAGATATTGTTTCTCTTCCAAAAATATTTCAGGTTATTTCATGCTCTAAACAGAAGGACAAGAACTTGGATTATTGGAATTCGATGCCACAATTATCAGAAAAATGTATCGCGGAGAAGAGAAATATGGCCGAGGTACAAGACGTCCAATAGCAGCCAGTCAGTAAACATGTGTTTTATATTGGATCTGTTCTCGTAAAGTTTCCATCAACAGCTGAACCAAAGGAAGAGGCGATCAAGCCTAATTTTAGAACGCCCCCGTGTAGTTGGTTTTTCGTTGGAAAGAATTCCAATTCAGGCTCTACATGGCAACATGAGGGTCAAGTTTATATTTTATCCAGTAGTCCTACTTACGTAGACTTTCTTTTGAGTCCTAGGTCCTTACGTGATCAATCTTGCCGGTTTATTAATTAGGTAAGCTTCGTTTAGTTTAACTAGAAAAGAGAGATAGATCATTCGTATCTTGCATGTTGGGTCGGTTCCATCAGGTGTGTGGCACTTATAAAAAGGGCAGGCTACGGCCAATGTACGGAGGCTATTTTTTTGAGTTTAGACAGAATATTGTATCCATTATGAAGTGGCCCTCTTTGGGTGTCGCTGCTATTTATCTCGCGTGATTTTTCTGTGTGGAAGTTGCGCTTGGCTCGAGGTCCATCGTCATCGACGGGTTGCGCGTTGGTAATGTCTACTACGACGGAAGTTCCTTGTGTGTCCAGGGATTGTCCGTTGGTCGTCGTCACCCCTGCTTCAGGTTACGCGTACTGCTCGTGTAATTGGGAGTATTTTTTATCGGTGGATCTTGGAGGTTATTGCATCGTAAAAGATCGGGACAAATCATCGGCACGTCTGAAGTCGTGCTCTCATCAGTTGGTATCATATTACTGGGTTTATTACGGTGAAAATTTTCTCTTTAATTTGTTCATACAGATTCTAAAACTGCGATGAGGATGGAGTATTATTTTGATGGTGAGATGTCCCAATGTGAGAAGGATCGGTCACGAGCCCTTTCATGGTTTCAAATCTACACAAGAGTGAAGGTTGGGCCAACTACTTGTGCTGCAATGTTTGATCGTTCTTTAGAAATAAATTTGGTGAGTCAAACCTTGGTTGATGGATTGAAGCTAGTAGTAATAGAGCATCCAGACCCATATAAGCTCAGATGGCAGGGAAAATTTGTCACAATAAAACATCAAGTAGAGGTGACCATTGGATTTTGTGGATTTACCAATTCAGTTTTCTTTGATGTTCTTCCATATCATATGTATATGTGTAGCTTGATACTTGGTAAATCTTGGACAAAAAAGAGGGAGCTACAGATTGATAAATCTGACTATTTTTCTTGGAGGAAATTTCAGATTTTTCGTAATGGTCGACGGATTTATTTTGAAGCATACTCTTCGGAACAATATTTGGAAGATCGTAAGAGAAGAGATCGAGCACATGCTGCAATTAATGCAAAGAAAGAAGTAGAACAGATCTTGCTAGAAAAGAAAAAGGAGGAGGATACTCTTGTTGGAACTAAAAATATTTCTTCACATGAGAAGAACAAATAGAAACCAGCAGTACCAACGAGTGGGCTGAATATGCAACTTAAGAGGGTACATGATGAAGATGACTTGACAGTGGACAAAGGTCAGTGCATGAGTTTATTTCAAACTCAGTGTGACATTAAAGGTGTGGCGTGCAAGTTAATTATTGATGGAGGCAGTTGCACTAATGACATTAGCAAGATGTTGATGGAGAAGCTTGGTTTGTCCGCATGGCGATATGACGAACCATATCATTTAGAGTGGTTGAACAATTGTGGGAAGCTCAAAATTACACATAAAGTGTGTGTACCATTTTCAGTTGGACAGTATGTTGATGATGTGGAATGCGACGTTTTACCACTGGAAGTTTGTGGTTTACTACTTGGACGACCATGGCAGCACGATCGTAATGCCATGCATGCTGGCAGGTCCAATACTTATACATTTGTTCATTCCAGGAAGCAAATGACACTTAAGCCGATGGCTGAGAAATTAATTTGCTTAGATGTGATATTAACAGTGCAAAAGGAGAGGGCTGACAAGAAAAATACGAAACCAACTATGGTGTCTCTTCAAGTGGAGGGGGTGATATTCTTTCAGTAAATAAGAAGGTCCATAAAGCCACCACGAAGCCGAGCACGACTTCGTTTCAAGCGGGGGAGGATGATGTGACAACTGGTTCCAAAGATATTGTTTCACGTCCAAAAATATTTCAGGTTATTTCATGCTCTAAACAGAAGGACAAGAACTTGGATCATTGGAATTCGATGCCACAAGTATCAGAAAAATGTATCGCGGAGAAGAGAAATATGGCCGAGGTACAAGACGTCCAAATGCAGCCAGTCAGTGAACATGTGCTTTATATTGGATCTGTTTTCGTAAAGTTTCCATCAACAGCTCAACCAAAGGAAGAGGCGATCAAGCCTAATTTTAGAACACCCCTGTGTAGTTGGTTTTTCATTGGAAAGAATTCCAATTCAGGCTCTACATGGCAACGTGAGGGTCAAGTTTATATTTTATCCAGTAGTCCTACTTACGTAGACTTTCTTTTGAGTCCTAGGTCCTTACGTGATCAATCTTGCCGGTTTATTAATTAGGTAAGCTTCGTTTAGTTTAACTAGAAAAGAGAGATAGATCGTTCGTATCTTGCATGTTGGGTCGGTTCCATCAGGTGTGTGGCGCCTATAAAAAGGGCAGGCTACGGCCAATGTACGGAGGCTATTTTTTTGAGAGATTAGACAGAATATTGTATCCATTATAAAGAGGCCCTCTTTGGGTGTCGCTGCTATTTATCTCGCGTGATTTTTCTGTGTGGAAGTTGCGCTTGGCTCGAGGTCCTTCGTCATCGATGGGTTGCGCGCTGGTAACGTCTACTACGGCGGAAGTTCCTTGTGTGTCGAGGGATTGTTCGTTGGTTGTCGTCACCCCTGCTTCAGGTTACGCGTACTGCTCGTGTAATTGGGAGTATTTTTTATCGGTGGATCTTGGATGTTATTGCATCATAAAAGATCGGGACAAATCATCGGCACGTCTGAGGTCGTGCTCTCATCACGTGGGCACGGGGGTCCCATGGGCATGGTACACGCCCGTGCGCACGGGGTCTTTAGGACCGCCAGCCTGGGAGGCCCGTGGACACGGGGTCGGAGGGGCCCGTGCGCACGGGGTCGCCTGGGAGTTGCTGCCTTCTTCTTGGCGCTTCCTTCTCCGCTTCTAGGCTTCCCTCTTGGACGGTGTAGATGTTCACTTCTTCTTGGACTCCTCCTCGATGAATGTGTAGCTCCGCTCACACCTATGTATGGACACGGGGGAGGGGTCAAGTAGTATACCATCCTCGAAAGGTACAAGTGGACACGTGTAAAGGAGATGATTCACCTTTGTATGTATGGAGTAGATGTGGCATGTGTCACTTGCCAAATGGACTCTTGACATGGTGATGTCCATAGGATGCTCCTCATCAAAATGTACCTTGACCAAAGTTGAAAGTGGATCAATGATCACTCCAATGTGGACAAGGAAATAACATAATTGGTACCAATTCTTGTCGGTTTCTCACACCTACACAAGTAAAAGCTTATGGTTGAGCTTGGTTAGGATGGTGGCACAAAATTTAATGCAATTGTAAGTGAGCTTCAATAATTTTGGAAAAGATTCGCAAGATTGCAATGCAACAAGTAGACCAAGTAATGTAATGTACACGGAAACACACACGGAAAGAGATAATTGGGGTTGGGCAACCAAGGTTGAGCGAAAATGTGGAATCCACAAAAATGCTCTTGTTGCACAACACTAGAGAGATGCTAGCACGATTGTACAATAGGTGGATACAAAGACTTGTGCACAACCTACTAAGCAAAAATGCAACGACTTCTATCCCAAGTATGCTCTATGCAAGGTGTTTCTATGATATGATCCAAGATGATCTAATATGACAATCTTAATGTTGTATGATGCTATGGTGCTTGCTTAAAAGCTCTTTGCTTATCTTTTCCTTTTGCTTAAAAGCTTGTTTGGCTCTTTGTTGTTTGAGCTCTTTTCTCATGAAATGCTTGACAAACCAAGATAGCAAGTGTGTATGCGATGACAACCTTGTGACACAAGAGATGATACCAAGATATGCAACAATGATGTATGTATGCTATGGGAAGTATGATCACTAATGTGCACAAGTCTCATTGCTAGCAATACTCAATGGCTAGTCTCGATGGGTAAGCAAGGCAAAGGAGTAAGGCTATGATGCCTATCAATGTAATGGCAAGAGTGATAAGTCCAATACCAAGGTGAGGTTACCGTTCTTTGGTTCCTCATCCGTAAGCAAGAACGGATGACGGTGATCAAATGGGTGGCACGAATACCAAGATGTAGTCGAGGTGGTCGTTGTTGATGACGTGTCCGTGGAGAAGATGAGTGGCGGTGATGTTGATGTCGAACCGTACCTAGATAGCCGAAACACAAAAGGATATGGAACCACAACTCAAATTCTCAAAGCTCGAAGTGGAAACACGTGTCGGAGTGTGAAACGGGTAAGCAAAGGTGGTGGTATGCAGAAGTGGTGATGGTGTACAGGTGGTAGGAGTGCGTAGGCAGAAATGTGGGGCGGTGGTGGTGACTAAACTGAAAAGAATTCAGTTTCGTAAGGGTACTCCGGACGTCCAGTAAGGGCCGGTCATCCGGTCATCGTACGTCCGCTGGCTGTCGGACGTCCGATGCCTGGGCGAATCTCAGGCACGGGATGAACTGGCGGTGTTCGTGATGGAGCGGTCGAAATTCTTCGAATCCGGGCGGATTTGTGGATGGAAACGGTGGGGAAAGGGGGAAAGCTAGATCCACTCAAGGCAAAGCAAATCCATGGATCAAATCCAACAAAATTTCAACACACCGACATATCACAAAAAAAATTAGGGGCTATTTTTGTGGGGAAATTTCGAATTTAGGAAAGAACACAACAAAATCAAGCTAGAAAACGAAGAGGGGAGGCTCCGAAATCGTGATCAATGTGGCTCTGATACCAAGATGATGTATGGTAGGAACCCTAATCGGTCGATCTTTCACGAAAGGAGCAGATCCTGCGAAGAACACGGAGAACACGAGGAGGGAAACGAGGGGAAAATCACAAGGGGGACACAAGAGAACACTCAAACAAACAAGTGTGGTCACACATGCGCTAGATCCACGAACACAAAGGGAGATACAAGATCCAAAGTCAACAACGAACGATACACGAGGTAACCGGTCTTCTCCATGAGAAGGTCTTGAATCCAACGAGGGGATCTTCTCCGCAAGGAGGTCTTGAATCCAAAGTGATCTTCTCCGAAGAGGGGTCGCGGTCTCTCTCATGGAGTAGATCAGATGTGGATGAGCAATGCTCTATCTCTAAATATGAGCTAAACCAATGCTAACCCTAGCTAGGACGAATAGGGTGTCTATTTATAGTCTTAGTGCAAATGGGGGCGAAAGGAGGGGGTACATGGGCTTCGGGCCCGAAACTGGACACAGCGAGGTACCGGACGTCCGCTGGGGGCTGGTCGTTCGGTGGCTCATGGGCGGCCGGACGTCCGGTAGTGGTCGGTCGTCCGCTGGTTCTGGCTCAGATGTGGATGTTGCGGATTTCCAGAAGGGGCCAGTCGTCCGGTAGCCGGACATCCGGTGGCGTCGGACTTCCGCTCGTTTGGCTCGGGTACGGTGTCGCCGGTCGTCCGGTCAGGGCCGGACGTCCGATCGCTGTAGCTCGGCTGGGAATTCTAGCTCCGCACGTCCGATCTCGATCGGTCGTCCGGTGGCTGGGACCTCTTCTCCAGCTCTCCTTCTTCTCCATCTTCACGTCCATCTTCCTCTTCTTCTTCTTCTTCTCCTTGCTCCTTAGCTTCTCCATGGCCAACTCCTAGATACCTGAGTATGCACAATGTCTCCGTTTGAGGTAGTAGCCATGTCTCATGTGTATCAAAGTGGAAGTGTGAGAGGAGATATGTCACCTCGGTTTCGAGAGCTCTTGCATGTGCTCATGTCATGGGTCCACTAGGCACTTGGTGAGGCTAAGGTAGGTCCATGGGGATGACCATGGGATGCTCCGCATCACTATGGTTGACATGCGTATGGACCGCCAAATCTTGGAGGAGCACCTTGTCTTCGAGGCCACCGTCGACACCGCCGCGCGGTTGTCTACTTTAAAATACAGTTCGTGATGTTTTCTCGAGGCCACTGCCAGTGCCTTCCAGTGATTTGTCCTCTGTAATGTTAATATGCAATCTGATGTTCAGTTAATAGTTTGGTCCAACGATTGCTACATTTCGTAGTACTGCTCCCAAGCATTCTTTGTTTTGTTAACCGTCTTATCTTCTTGTACATGTTTCTATTCTGCAATATCGTGCTCAGTGAACTATTTGGTTCATTTGGTCTGCTGTCCATTTAACTTTTGGTTCAATTCTGCAATTTGATTCTCATTTGCTATGGGTACAATTTTGTATTGTTATGCATGTGACACCAATCTAATTTGGCTGTACTCAATACATATTCTACTGATAGTATGGCAACTCTCAGTTAACCTGATCAAGATCGTCCTTATGTGTGTTGTAGGGAAACAATGGGAGACACTGCGGTTTACCATTGAGGTTTGTTCAAGCAGGGTCCTTTGGCTAATAGCACATTATTGTGCAGTTGCAGGAATCATTCTAATATTTAGGTTTACAATTTGGTCTTGCACATGTAGGTCCTACTATCACAGGCTTAGACCCACTATTCGACCCATTTTGCATATGGGGAAATGAGATGTCCATGAATACCAGTCAAGTCAACAAACTCGGAAAGATTGTTAGGATGAAGAAACTTGCGACGAATAACAGCAAGATCTTTGTTTGCACAATGAAGAAGACATCAGTCAACTATAGGATGGTGCCAACTCTTTTACCTTGTTTTTACCCCTTGCGCCATTTCAAAATTTACAACAGCAATTTATGCATAGCTTTGTTTTCAGTACTTTTCAAAGCAGTTCACCGATGATTACCTCTCAAACCACCTGCATGGTCAAGAGGCAAGGAAGGTATTCATTCAACACCCACGGTACAATATTGAATTCTTGCTGAAGAGGACGAAGGTTGGGCGGGTAATTATCCATAGCCATTGGCCTAAAGTTGCAAGGACATTCAACATCACTGAAGGCTCAATATTTGCCTTCCTCTTCTGCAGTTTCCCAGATGAGATTCATCTGTCTATTTACCGTGTATGATGCTACTTTCCAAAGGTTTTTGATGCTGCATGTGAAACTTGGTGTTGTTGTGTAATGGCGTAACTGAGTGCGGAAGCTATCTGATGTAATTTGATTATGAAATCCTGGTTGCTTTTATGCAGATATGAAATATCTAGCGTGTTTTATAAGAAATATCAGTTTGATTAGTACATGGATTATCAATAATAGGCTAATCAGCCTGCTTATTGGGGTTTTCTATTGCAAACGGTTACTCAGACAGCACCATGGGTGATGAACTCAAACAACCCGCACAGTTTCTAGAAAGTTGGCGTGTTCGGTCAACTAACAGTCACACACGGCTTCCGGCAGCAAACTGTTTGCGTTAGGCCACCTTGCACACACGTTTCCACACAAAGAACTGTGTGGGATGTACATACCTACAAAAATGATTTTCTGGGATTCACCATGCGGGATGTACATACCTACGGAAATGATTTCTGGGATTCACCGTGTGGGATGTACATACCTACAAAAATGATTTTTGGGATTCACCATGTGGGATGTACATACCTACGGAAATGATTTCTGGGATTCACCGTGTGGGATGTACATACCTACGGAAATGATTTCTGAGATTCACCGTGTGGGATGTACATACCTACGGAAATGATTGGGTTTCCATGCCTCGCCCGATCGCACACGGCCCCAGCCTGGGTCCCATAAGGGCCTATCCTCGACAATTTCTGGGTCGTGTGGGAAGGACCCCCCTATCACCCACACTCACTTGGCGACGGTTCCAAATGCCATCGCGGAAAGGGGTTTTTAACTGTTTGTTTAGGACGTCGCTATACCAGTGATAGGATAGCCGCTGAGTCAAAGTTGGCTTGCTGCAGTTAAACTCCACCACCCCCTTTGTTGATACTGATGCATATGTAGCTAGTTCCGATGTAAGTCTTGCTGGGTACAATTGTACGCATGTTCGCTTAATTTATGTTTTTGCAGAGGATACTTCAGTCTCACTAGTAGTTCCGCGTGGACTTCAATATTTAGCTTGTTACCTCAACTACGATCTTGTACCCTTGGGAGGGTCTCGTAGATAGCCAGGCTTCTCTGCCCTTTTTCATTTGTAGTTGTCTGTACTCAGACATGTTATGCTTCCGTTGTTGGTATGCTTTGTATGTTGGGTCATGTGACCCCTGTTTGTAATAAATGCTATGTGGCTCTTCTGGGCCTTTATCTATATGAGTTGTTCAGTTAAGTTGTGATGCCATGTTGTACAGCACATACTTACATGTTATGCGTATGTGTAATGTGTACTGCTATGTGTGGGATCTGACACCTAGTTGTTTATTCATGGTAGCCTCTCTTATGGGAAAATGTCTCCTAGTGCTTCCACTGAGCCATGGTAGCTTGCTACTGCTCCGGAATACATGGGATGATCTGCATGTGTCCTTCTTTGATCCGCTGTCTGTCCCTATGGGGAAATGTCACACGGTTCTTACCAGAGTCCTGCTAGCTTTCTATAGCCTGGTTTCACTCGCTGCTCACTGACACATGCATTGTGGGGTCATGTATGCATGTCCCTGTAAGTTAGTGCCACCTTGGGTTTACGACTAGTCATGTCGGCCCGGGTTCTCTATCATATGGATGCTAGCGACATTATCATATATGTGAGCCAAAAGGCGCAAACAGTCCCAGGATAGGTAAGGTGGCACCCATGGGGATACCGTATGTGAGGCCGCAAAGTGATATGATGTGTTACATGCTAGGTCGGTGTGATTCGGATCGGGGTCCTGACAGCAGATCTGGTGGAATTTCACCCCCTTTCCACGTCCTTCCTTCCAAGATTGCGCAGATGGAATCCAGAAAGGCGAAGACGACCACGCAGGCCGTAGGGTCCTCCTCTTCTTTGGCGCAGACCCTCAGCACGTCCTCCGTCACCGAGGAGAGACACCTCGCCGCCGCGCTCCCGCTGACGGTGAGCAACCACAATGAGTAGAATGAGATGGTGCTCATGGTCTGCTCCACCGACCCTAGGACCTTGGCAGAAATGTTATATCCCTTCTTCCTCCACAGCGTCTTTGTGGGGCTCGTCCCGCCTTTCTCCGGGTTCTTCACCGCCATCCTCGACCACTGCCAGGTTCAGGCTCTACGCCTCTAGCCCAACTCCATCCTTCTCTTGTCCATCTTCGTCTTCTACTGCGAAGCATTCGTGGGCATGATGCCCTCCGTCGCGCTCCTCCGCCACTTCTTCTACCTTTGGTTGCATGACCTGAACCAGCGCTCCGACTGTGTCTCCGTCGCCATGGTCCACAGCGGCAACGTGCTCATGTGGGCAAGGAAGAAGGTGGAGAACTTCCCGCGCAAGTGGGTCTTCATGGACGCCAGGGGCCTCCACGCGCAGCTGGAATTGCCAATTGGGCTGCCAGATAAGCTAGATCAGTGGGGTCATGAGATGCTCACCGACCCCCGGGCGGCACTAGCCCTGAGGAAGATGAGGGTAGACATGGAGACCGGGGCGCTGCCGGGGGGCATGCTCGTCAAGGAGTTACTGACGCAGCGACTGGACCCGCTCCAGGCGCACACACGTCCCATGTGTGAGCTCAAAGGCGCTGAGGATGACATTCGGGTGCGCTCAGGGAGCTTGGCGTGTGAGGAACTGGTCAAGGCCATGCACACCCTACTTGAGAAGGACCCGGGCAGCCTCCCGACGGCCTACATCCTGTTGTACTATCGTGCCGATGGGGCGGCGCAGGTCGCCGCCATGCCCACCTTCAGCAAGCTAGGGCTCATGCCACCCGAGCTCCCCAACCCTCTGGTGTCGGTGTCTTCCGACGATGACTCCAGGGAAGAGGACGAGGATGACTCGGAGGCGACCTTGGACAATGTGGTGGAGATCTCCCCCCGTCTCAGGGCGAGTTTCTTCGTGTCCTCTCCAACGATGACGACGCCATTGAGCCCCCGGTCGTGGATCCCCCATGCTCCGCGGGCGTGGTGACGAGGTCGGGAGCCACTCCTCCGGCCCAGTGGAGGCCAGGCCGGATGACCCCGAAGAAAAGCGGTGCGAAGTTCCCTCTCCGAGGCGACGCCTCAGCCGTGCCAATGGTTAACGCTGCGCCAAGGCTAGTCGTCGTGCGCCCCGCCAATCCTCAAGATGTGGCGAAGCCCGTGCTCAGGAAGATTAGGGGTGCCCTGGCCCGGCCAGGAAGAGGGCATACATCCTTGCTGGCGAGTATGCATCTCACTTTAACTTTGTTTGCCATCCTTGATTTCGTGCCCACCATACTCCCCTCCTGGTGACCAGGATGGAGACCCCAGTGAAGAAGAGGAAGGAGGAAACCTGGAAGCCATAGGTACCACCGCTCGCCATGGCCGTGGTGACTGTGGCGCAGACAGAGGAGGTCGGCTCACGCTCCCCCGTGACGGAGCGGTCCCTCAAAGCATGGTGGTGGAGCCTCAGGAGGCAGCTTCCTCCATGGGCCAGCAGGCTCCGGAGCCACCCGTCCCCATTGCACCCTGTGGCACCCCGGCTTAGAGAAACCGGAACGCCCTGTATTCCAGCCCAGAGATCGAGGAGAAGTCTTCCAGAATATGTCACTGCCTAGCATAGAACAAATCAACTCTTTATTACAAGCTATGTGGGTACAAGGGGGATTACATCGGCACGGCGATAGTACGCCTGCCATGGTTGCTCCATGCAAGCAGCAGAACAACACGATGCAGCGGAATAACTCTAGCAGCAGAACAGTGACGACGGTGATGAACTCCACTCTGCAGAGACTCTGGCTGGAATGCTTATCCTAGCTCGCAAATAAGGGATCCACGGCAAACAAGCAATCAAATCCAGCATGACCTGCAAACTGGCATGACACGCCAGGTCAGTACATTGAATGTACTTGCAAGCTCACAGCAACCAAAGCAATTAAGACATACAATAGCATGGCAATTACAAGTTAACCAGGATTATCATGATACTATCAGAACAACATGATACAGGTAGAACAATACAAGCATGGCATGAACATATAAACATGATGACTCTATCACGCAACATGATGATGTTATCATGCACCAACTTACTCTGTTCGGGTTACCTCGTAACCGTCACGAACATCACACGATCATCTTAGGATCCAATCAAGCTTGGTATTAACAATACCGTAGTAATCATTACATGACCACAAGGAGCTTGATCTTCTCCCTTGACTCTCGTATAACACCACAAATATCCATCAACTCCTTATCCTCGATACCACGGAGATCATCTCACGATCACAACCATAAATATCCATCAACTTGGTATCCTCGATACCACGGTGATCATCTCATGATCACACCCACAATTATCCATCAACTCGGTATCCTCGATACCACTGTGATAATCTCACGATCACAATCAATCTCTTTCTCATTATTGAACCAAGGTTGTTTTTCAGCAAGTTGTTATTATTACTATTGACCCACAGTGTGAGCAACTACGAACTAGGCATTTATCCAGGGGCGCGGCTATCGATGGATTTAATAAACACTCTGCAGAGGTAGCGCACTTTACCCACACACGAGAACACATGGCCTCGCACTCCCATTCGGGTGGACCAACGGCATTCCAACAAAACTGTCCTACTGCCATGACACTCTCCCGACCACTCTGACCCACACCCCCTTGGGGCTCAGTCCTGGGTGGCCCTGTGCCTACCAAAGGAATCACGGCCACCGTCGTGGCAAAACGACCACTGTTGGGGATATAACTATTAGGTATGACCCGTCTAGGAGGGGCCGGGTCATCCCTATGATGATCCGTTCTGATGAAGCCCTAGATCGTATGGCGGTTCATAGATAGGGTTGGTAGAGGGCCCAGATCCGAAGGCGGCTTAAGTCCCATGATTATAAACCGCCATGTATGTAAAACTTGTATTGTAAGGCATAATAGATAGGTCACCGAGCCGGGTACGTTGTATAAACCGGTCAGGACTCTGAGGGCCGCACGGCATCAACCTGTGTATATAAGGGGACGACCTAGCGGCGACTTAGGGCAAGAGAGAACAGACCGAGAGCCGGGTCAAGCGTATTCGCCCCCAGCTCATCGAAACCCTAGCAATACCAACTAAAAACTGGACTAGGCTTTTACCTTCATCATAAGGGGCCGAACTAGTATAAACTCCTCGCGTCCTTTGTCCTGATTAACCCCTTTAAGCTAACCTCAACGCGATGGATCCATGACTAAGTCCTCACACTAGGACATCTGTCGTGACAATTCCACGATAGTTGGCGCCCACCGTGGGGCTATCGCACGATGGTTTCGAGTTCTTAAAGGGCAGCTTCGAAGGGATCAAGGGATACACTATGGGTCGGATGACCAAGAGTCGCCGCGGCAAGCTCTACATCCACGACGCAAGCTGGGGCCCCGAGGTCGTCTCAATTGAGTACGTGTACCGGGTCCCCTTCGGTGGAATACATGTCTTCATCGGCAAGATCGGTGAACCGGGCCCTAAGCCGGACATCTGCACCGACATCGTCGAGACGGCTCAGCGTGCGAGACCCGCCCGTGTTCGGCCTGCCATGAATTGTGCCTTCGTGGGATTTATCCATGGAGTGGAATCTGAGGACAAACCAACATCTGGTGATGAGTCCGTAGTCTACTCTGATGACGATTCATCCACTGGTGAGACCGAGGCACTGTATCAACTGCTTGAGGGCTGACTTGGGGGCTGTTCCGACGGCAACAGTACTCTGGACCCCTATGAACCACCGAATCGAGTTGCAATTTTCATGGCCAGTACACAGGCCGTGCAACACTCATCAACTACGGCGGAGCTGGTTTCCGGGTCAGGGGTAGCAGCGGCTGTCGAGACAAGAGGCCCTGAGCGCCCGCCGGCTCAGGCTTTAACTGATTTGCTGGATAAATTGACGACGTTGTTGACATCGGTGGTTAACCCGGTGGATCAAGATCAACATAACGCGGTGATCACAAGATTGCACGATGAGATAGCACAGGCCAAGGAGGAGCTAAATGCAAAAAGAACTAAGATGGCCGAAAAACGGGCTGCTTTGGACGCCCAGTCACAACGGATTCAGACGGAGTCTTGCCGGCTCATGTTGGATCAAAAAGCTCCAAACGATGTCATGAGGAGGAGGCATCAGAACCATCTCCCGTCGGTCTATGAAGCAAGAAATATTTTTAACACGCCAGGAGCAGGAACCAGTAACCCAGTAGGGGTAAACCGAGTCGAAGCACCTGGGACGGATACATCGATTCAACCGCGCGTGATGGATCCACCTCGTTAGAACAACAACCTGCCACAGCATGTGCCGACGCCACCGGGTCATTACTCCAACCCTTTGGATAACATGATCGCTATGGCATCTCGATTGGCAGCTATCCCGGTTGAAGGTGAATCACCAGCGGTAGTTGAGACACGAAGGGCTAGAGATCTTCTTCAGACAGCTTTGCTTCAACAGTAGGCTTATTCTTACAGCCGTGATCGAGTTCATTCTACCCCTCGTCCGAGCCGGAGTTACATCAAGCATCTCGATGAGCCGGCTGTATCAAGTAGTGGGTAGAACCGTAACCCGCCCCGTGGGCATGACCCGGCGGGCGGTGGTGCAAACGCTCAGGACGTGGTGGATCAAGGTAGAGCCCATCGAGAGGCCGAGCTGGCGGCTTAGTATGTGGCTCGTCAACCAACTCTAGTTCGTCCGACCACCTCTGCGGAGCCAAGTGTAACCTTTAGAAACTTGGGCGTACCATGCTTGGTACCGGATCTACATAATGAGCATATGCCCAAAGATTCCAAAGGACCTCGCAAGGTGCCAAACTATATAGTTGATTTAAGTCCTGAGGCATGGATTGAGAGTTATGAGATGGCCATGGAGTTGCTGGATGTCAGCGAGGCTGCGTGTCCTAAGTATTTTCCCCTGATGCTAGAAGGAACGGCCCGCACCTGGTTGAAGGGGCTCCCTGCCAATTCCATTGGGTCATGGGCCGAGTTAAAAGCCCGGTTTATCCAGAACTTCAAAGATACATGTAAGCAGCCCATGTTGATTGTGGATCTGGCTGTCTATGTTCAAGAAGAAGGTGAATAAACAACCCATTGGGTGCGCCAAGTCTCAACGATCTTGCACTCGTCGGATCGCATCAATGCCGACTCGGCTGTGTTGATGTTAGAGAACAATTGCCGCTTCACACCCTTGAAGCAGAAACTAGGGCGGCTCAAACGCCACTTCAATGACATGGGGACACTCATGGCGGCTCTAGTTAAATATGCTGACTCTGATAGTACCAAAACCTCGATTCTGATGATGATAAAGCGGGGAAGGGAAAGAGGAGCAACAACACTAAAGGGCGGCAGTATAACCCGGGAGGCAACGGTAAGTGCAAAGCTGATAAGAGTTTCGATTTTGTGGCTAACACCAATGCACAGTATAATGGTCAGCATCGTAAGGGTACACCGCCCCCACAAGCCGGCGGATCCGGTATCAATCTTGAGCGTATGTTGAATCAGCCCTGCCCACGACATGGTACAAAAGAAAGACCATCCGGGCATCTATGGAAGGATTGTCACATCATGAAGGAGTGCAAAAATTCAAATCTTTTCCATGACATCCATGGGCCAGGTGGCGGTTCTGGGACCGGCTCTCACGGTCCGGGTTATGGCGGTGGCAGTTCTAACTCTGTTTTTCAAGGAAATCAAGGTAATCACAACGACCAGGGTTGTTACAACTAGCAGAGTAATCAAGGGGGTCAGCAACAGCAACAGTATGGTTACCAGAGCAACCCGAAGCAGTTGAATAGTGGGCAATATCATGTGTTTACCACTAGCTTGTGTAAGCGTGACCAGAAGCTTCATAAGAGATTAGTAAATGATGTTGAGCCGGCAGTTCCTCGTTATCTACGTTGGTCTGAGCAGCCCATCGTATGGAGTCGGGAGGGTCACCCGCCCCGGGTTGATAATCCGGGTCATTTGGCTTTGGTGGTGGCACCGCAAGTCGGAGGGTATAAGTTTACCAAAGTACTCATGGACGGAGGGAGCAGCATCAATATTTTGTATTATGAAACTTTCCGTCGCATGGGGTTGACTGATAAAATTCTTAAGCCATCAAACACTATTTTTCATGGCATGGTGCCTGGTAAATCAGCATATCCAGTTGGTAAGATAGCTCTGGAAATTGTTTTTGGAGATGATCATGACTCTAGGTCGGAGACGTTGACCTTTGAAGTGGTCAAGATCCACAGCCCATATCACGCTCTGTTTGGATAGCCGGCTTATGCCAAGTTCATGGCGCGACCGTGTTACGTGTATCTGCAGCTCAAGATGCCAAGTCACAAAGGAACCATTACAGTGCATGGGAGCCGTAAGATAGCTCTGGAGTGTGAAGAGGGGGATGCGGCTTATGCTGAGTCAGTTTGTGTAACGGAGGAGTTGATTTTACAAGGACAATGTTGACCCGACAGATATGACGTCTTTGAAAAAGCCAACCACAGAGCATGATCCAGTTTTAAAGTTTAAGTCGGAAGATGATACCAAGATGGTTGATTTTGTTCATGGTGACTCATCCAAGAAGTTCAGCATCAGTGCTAATCTAGATCAGAAATAGGAAAGCGTGCTCATCGAGTTCATCCATGAGAACCGGGAAATCTTTGCATGGAAGCCTTCAGACATGTCGGGTGTACCGAGAGAACTCGTTGAGCACACTCTTAATATTGATCCAAAGTTTAAGCCGGTCAAACAGTTTCTTCACCATTTTAATGAGGAGAGATGAAAGGCCATAGGAGAAGAAGTGGCCCGGCTTTTGGCAGCTGGGTTTATCATTGAAGTTTTCCATCCTGAGTGGTTGGCTAACTCGGTGCTCGTGCTTAAGAAAAACGGCACTTGGCGTATGTGTGTGGACTACTCGGATTGAAACAAGGCTTGTCCGACTGATCCTTTTGCTCTCCCTCATATTGATCGGAATATTGATACTACGGCGGGTAGTAAGCGTTTGAGTTTTTTAGATGCTTATTCTGGTTATCATCAGATCAAGATGGAAGTTAAGGACCAGGAGAAGACAACTTTCATAACTCCCTTTGGAGCCTTCTACTACGTGTCTATGCCCTTTGGGCTCAAGAGTGCCCATGCAACTTATCAGAGATGTGTGCAAAATTGCCTCCATAACCAAATTGGGCGCAATGTCCATGCTTATGTGGATGATATTGTGGTGAAATCCAGAGAGAAGGAAACATTGATAGATGATTTGAGGGAAACCTTTGATAATCTCCGGGTTTACAAGATGATGCTTAACCAGGCCAAGTGTGTCTTCAGTGTGCCGGCAGGCAAACTCTTGGGGTTTTTGTTGTCTACCAGAGGTATTGAAGCTAACCCAGAGAAGATTAAATCCATCACTTCGCTGGCTAAGCCGGTGTGTATCAATGATGTGCAATGCCTGGCGGGTCGTATAGCGGCGTTGAGCCGGTTCATAAGCCAGTTGGGAGAGAAGGCTATCCCTCTATATCAGATGATCAAAAAGACAAATAACTTCGTCTGGAGTGATGCTGCTAATACAGTGTTTGAGGATTTGAGGAAGCAGCTGGCTGAGCCGCCCGTGCTTGCAGCCCCTGTTAATAAGGAGCCTTTGTTGCTATATGTGGTTGCCAATAGCCGGGCTGTCAGTGTTGCTATTGTGGTAGAAAGAAAGGAAGCAGGCAAGGAATATCTGGTTCAAAGGCCAGTTTACTATATCAGTGAGGTACTTGTTGAGTCCAAGCTGAGGTATCCACACTGGCAGAAGCTTGTATATGGGGCGTTCTTGGCCAGCCGGAAGCTTAAACACTATTTTCTGGGTCATCCCATCACTATGGCTAGCTCTGCTCCTTTGGGAGATATCATCCAAAATAGGGAGGCAACTACCCGGGTTGCTAAGTGGGCTATTGAGCTTGGACCTCATGGGTTAAAATATGTGCCTCGCACGGCCATCAGGTCTCATGCGCTGGCGGATTTCATTGATGATTGGATAGAGCTGCAGATGCCTAAGGAAAAGCCGGATAACACGTATTGGACTATTCACTTTGATGGGTCTAGGCAATTGGAGGGCTCGGGGCTAGAGTTATCTTAGCTTCCCCTCGAGGTGATAAATTTTTTTATGTTCTCTATTTAATGTTTCCTTGCACTAATAATGCAGCTGAGTACGAGGCCTTGCTCCATGGTCTTCGGATGGCTAAGGAGATGGACTTAAGCCGGGTTAGGTGCTTCGGCGACTTAGACTTGGTAGCTCAGCAAGTTTCTGGTACTTGGGATTCTAAGGATCCAATCATGGCGGCTTATCGGCGAGAGGTGGATGTAATTGCTGGTCACTTCAAGGGTTATCAAGTTGAGCATGTTGATCAGAGGAAAAATGAAGCGGAACATGCTTTAAGCCGGTTGGGTTCTCAATGCAAGCTGGTACCGCTCAATGTTTTTCTTAACGTTTTGCATAACCCGTCGGTTAAGATTCCTAGAGAGGAGGATTTGGCTATTCCTGACCCAGAGGCTCAGTTGGTGGCGGCTCTTCATCTAATTCCAGATTGGACAGTCCCTTACTTGCCCTATATGACCCGGGGCGAGTTACCTGAGTATGAAACCTTAGCTAGGCAGATAACCCGGTGGTCTAAGTCAATGACGATTGTTAATGGAGAATTACATCATCACAGTGTCACAGGGGTGTTTCAATGTTGTGTTTCTCCAGAAGAGGGCTGTAAGATCTTACGAGAAATTCATGAAGGAGATTTTGGTCATCATGTCAGTTCAAAGTCCCTTGTGGCTAAAGCTTTCCGTCATGGGTTTTACCGGCTATCAGCTCATGCTGATGCAGAGGACCTCGTCAGCAGGTGTGATGGATGTCAGAAATTTGCACGCTGAGCCCATGTGCCGGCTCAAGAATTGAGGATGATCCCAATTACTTGGCCGTTCGCAGTTTGGGGGCTCAATATGGTTGGGCCTTTCAAAAGATCCAATGATAAGAACACCGACCTTTTGGTGGCGGTTGATAAGTTCACTAAGTGGGTAGAGGCAGAGCCGGTCAATAAGTGTGATGCAACAACAGCGGTTCAATTCATGAAGAAGGTGATCTTCCGTTTTGGCTTTCCACACAGCATTATAACAGACAATGGCACTAATCTCTCTAAATGTGCTATGGAAGAATTTTGTCAACGTGAGCATATCCGGCTCGATGTATCATCAGTGGCTCACCCCCAATCCAATGGTCAAGTTGAAAGAGCGAACCAAGAGATTTTGAAGGGCATCAAACCCCGGCTTATGGTTCCCATGCAGAGGACGTCGGGTTGTTGGGTGGAAGAGTTACCTTCCGTGTTATGGTGCATCAACACCACCCCTGATAGATCTACGGGATACACGCCTTTTTTCATGGTTTACAGAGCAGAGGCAGTTCTCCCTAGCGACATTCGTCATGACTCGCCTCGTGTGGCGGCTTATGTTGAAGCGGACAATGAAAGAGCACGTCAAGAAGCACTTGATCTGTTGGATGAGGAGTGTGAGATAGCAGCAGCTCGTTCGGCGATTTACCAGCATATCTGCACCGTTATCACAGCCGCCGGGTTAAACCCATAACTTTTCAAGAAGGCGACCTGGTGCTCCGGCTTATCCAGGATCAGACGAATATGCACAAGTTATCCCCACCTTGGGAAGGACCCTTTGTGGTCAGCAAGAATCTAAACAACTGGTCATATTACCTTATTGATGTTTGAGACCACAAGGACTCACACACGTCGGAGGAGGAGACCCGCCGGCCCTGGAATATTGCTCAGCTTAGGCCCTGGAATATTGCTCAGCTTAGGCCATACTACACCTGAGACCCGCTTTATTATGATCAATATAATAAAGCCGGCATCCCTGTTAAAGTAGGGTCTCTGTCGTCTCTTTAAATAATGAGTTGTTTGGTCACATGGGGGCTTCTACTTTATACAGGAAAGGTTATTATTACACTTTGATCCGGCTTATAGGCCACACATAAAAACTTGGGGGCTTCCTATTCAAACATAGGTGTATTCACCAAAGAGAAACATAGCATTACTACCTAGTTTAAAGGGACTAAAGAGAGTCTGTTGCAAAATCACAACTCAAACATAGGTACCCATTGAGCACAGCTCAAAATATCACTTGGGGGCTCTTTTGTTCTAAAGAACAAAGAGTTCATAACCTTGTTATAGGCTACAAAAGCCAGGCTTGGAAGCCAGGTGTATTCACCTAAAACCTCGGGTTATCCTCCTGTATGCCAGATGCTTCTCCATCAGGTAATCCTGATTGACCCACTGAACTCTTAACAGTCAATCTTTTAAACAGGACCCTTAACTCGTTAAGGTTAAAATGTCGGTTTGTCATGAGAGGGCACGGTTTACGGATAGCAAGGAGAAGCTCAGGCTGTAAAGCCACCTTCCTTGAAACTTGGATAAATCGGCATGTGATGCACGATGCTGCTCTAACCCCGCGTACTCCTGATAACTCTATCTTTAAATAAGAACTGAACTTATCCAGGTTAAAATGTCGATTGGGTCAATGAGGGCTGGCTCACGGAAATCGCGTACCTTCCAGTGGCTAATGCTAGTTTCATTGAAGAAGATATTTTGGCTTGGCGGCCTACGAAAGCCTCGGATTTTTTCTGTTGTTTTCATTTGAATGTCTTTTTGAGATTTTTTCTTTTGTGACATCGTAATACATGGTTGAAAAACAATAAGGTTTATAATGCCTTCTGAGTCATATATGACATTAACTAGTGTTTATTAAACCCGGCCTGGTCTTCGACTATAAGTCGCCAGTATAAAATAAAGGTAAATATCCGGTGTTTATTAACCCGGTCTGATTTTGTTCATAAGCCGGCAATCTCTGATAACTACCATCATCCAAAGTCTTGGGTTATCACCCTTACTACACTAGCTTGGTAAAATCAACAAGTGTGATCAAATATCACAGCGGTAAATCGCCAGGACATTTTTTATCTGTTGTATGCAGGAACAGATTCAAAATTGTTAATATCATCAGGGATATATAGCATATCTTCACATAACGGATAAATAAGTGTTATAAGAAGCACAATATGCATGATGGCATAGCAGAACAAGAAGTTTAAAGCTAGCCTATTACAAGGCGCTTGGAGCCCAAAATGATACTGTTTTTTCAGTCTCCCATATAGCAGATGATAAACTGGCCCCGGTTCATGAACCTTAACCCGGCTGAGTTGAAGATTGCGGCTCATCCCTTGCCGGATCGTCCTCCTCCTCCACCGTCTGGAAGTTGGGTTTGGACCAGTCAAAGCCATGAAGGGCGACAAATTCAGCCTTGTCATCAATTACACCAGACAGATTGATATCGGGGGCGAAAGTGTGCTTATGGATTGGTGGGATTAAGTCCATCACTTTATATGACGGAGTTGACATCTTCTAATTTTCTGTGTCATAACCCGGCTGGTACTTGGTAAGGTTGGTCTCTTCGTCAACGATGGTAGCATGAGGGTGAATTTCCTTGACACAAGCAGCAAAATCTTCTTGGTCGAAAGGAGTTCCATCTTCTTTGAGGCTGGGATATCCACTGGCTACATCTGCCGGGTCTAACTCCGGCACCCAGGCCTTGGCACGGCTTAAAGCTGTTACAGCTCCGGCTCAAGCACAAGATCGCTTGATTTCCTGGAACCGAGCGGGCAAGATGGACAGCTTCTTCAAGACGTCACTTAATAGAGTCGGCCCTTGATTCACGGGGGAGATAGTGGCAAGAGTCCGCTAAGCCCCAGTGTATAATTGCTCAATGAGCGTGTAAACCGCCTTGAGCTTAACCAACGTGTCTCAGCTTAGGTTGCTACTCCTGGGACCTGCAAGGTTTCCACAATTGCATAAATATTGGCTCATATTATGATGACAAATATTTAATCTGAGTAAACAACAAGGTGACTTACCGAAGATTGCAGAAACCATCTAAGACACACGGTTCTTTAAACCGGTGAGTTCAGTGGTAACCTTTTCTAGAGCCGCTTCGGCCCTCTCAGCATGCTGTGTCAAGGCGGTCTTCTCATTGGCCCAAGACTCTTTCTCCGCAGTGAAGCTGGTCTTTAGTTTTTCTGCCTCAGACACACTCAACTAGAATTTGGATTCAGCTTTCTTGGTCTCAATCTCTTGAGTCGCCAGCCGGGTCTTGGCCTTAGACAATTGGGATTCCAGTTCCGTGGTCGCAGCCTGCATACAGCATAAGGTTGTTTCAGTTTCATGGAAGATTATAAAAAACAAGTCCCAAGTGCTTTGCAAGCAATAACACTTGGCACTTGGGGGCTAATGTCTGTCAGCGCAAATTTTTCAAAGGAAACAGTTCTTTCTAAAAGTCCCAAGTGTTTTGCAGGCAAGAACACTTGGCGCTTGGGGGCTAATGCATATTGCTTGAATTTTTCTACAAATGAGCCGGATAAGTTCTCAACAGTCTTAGCCGGCTTATGAGGGCTATAAGGTTTAGTTCTATGCAATGACTAGTAGGACCGGCTCATTCATACTGATTAAACCGGTCCTTGGAGGTTGACAGGGTATATAACTTATATAAGCCGGAGAACGTACCTCATATTTTTGGTGCATCTGTTTGACCATCTCAATTTCTGAATCACGGCTGGAGTGCACTTGACTGAGATAACCAGATAGCACTTCACTAATACTCAGGTGAGCATAGTGGGAGACGTCAAACCTCACCTTCCGCCTTTCCATAACTTCTTGTTTGGCACAGTGTCTGGCTAAGACAGTTGGGTTCCCCGGTTCAACGAAGCTGGTGCCAGTGATTAAAACATCATCACCATGCCTCTCCGGTGGGTTAGCTGATCTTGACGACTCAATACTTGATGGGTCAATAGCAGTTTCATCTGCAGACGGCTCAGGGATATCCGGTTGAACGTTGAAAGCAGGGTCTTCTGGCTGTTCAGTGTGTTCTAGCACAAAGTTGACTACTCCGGTTCTTCAGGATGTTTCGGTACGAGGGTTGGCTGCTCCAGTTCAGTGGTTTTTGGATCCTCAGCCGGCTTTGTCACCCTTGCTTTCTTGGGCTTTGCTTGACCTCTAAAAAGGATTTAGACAAGTCAGTATAATGATGCGTATATAAAGGTACCTAAGAAGGGTAGTTATCTTTACCCGGGGGCGGTCTTGAAGGCCGACAATTGAGTTTGTGATGAATCGCCAGAGGAGGAACGAGAAATCTCCTACAAGGATGAAATCAAATTTGAGTGATGAAGGTAATTCGCTGAATAATTACAAGGATTAAAGGTTAAGAAGAACCTCATTCTGGCGTTTCCGAGGAGTGTTCGGTAAGCCAGATGGTAAGTCGTCATCTCCACCGGTTCGGATCTGGCGACGGCTCTCATGTTGTTGTCGTTATAAAAGAAAATGAGGATCTAAATAAGCCAAGGGGTGCGAAAACCTTACTTTCTGGGTTACCCGCCGAGTTTTCTGCCTTGGTAAAGGTTCTGAGTCGGAGGAAATAATATTTACCTCTTCTTCAACTGCCTAGCTGGCCCCCGTGTCATCCTGGCAATAGTCAGTGTCAATAAGGTGGTTAAAAAATAGGCCAAGAGAGTCAAGGGCTACCCCTGACTTAGAGGTGTCATCTAGCTTGAGTAAATCAGAGGCAGTTGGCTTCTTCTTAGATTTTCTGACGGTTTTCTTGGCGGCTCTCGTAGTAGCTCTAGCTTTTTTAGTTGCCTCATGGTCATACTCGGCTTTCTAGAAGTCAGATTTGGCCTGTGGAAGGATAATATATTGAAGTTTATGCGATGTCTAAATTGCTGAAGGAAAAAAGAGTCAAAAGATTTACCTCTGGAGCCGGGTTAAGCATGCAGAAAGGGTTCAAACCCACGAGGCAGCAGTCTTCATATTTGCTATTGCCAAGTGTGGTTGCCATCTCAACAATGGCCTCTTCAGTCAAACGCATAGAGTTATAACGTAAAGGATCATCAGTTCCTCCGGTGTATGAACACATCAAGCCGGATCGGCGGCTTAAAGGTATGATCCGCCATGCGACCCAGCAGTGAATCAAGTCAACTCCGGTTAGGCCATTTCCTAACAAGGCTTGAACTTTTATGATTTTGGGGACGAGCTTCTTGCGTTCAGCAGGGGTGAGTTTATCAGGAAGTGGGTGCTTTGCATCAAGACAATCAACGCGATAACCCGACATCTGGTTTTCATCATACAACGACGTATCTTTGAAGTAGAACCATGTTTGATTCCAGTCCTTGGGATGGCTTGGCAGTACTACTAGAGGAAAGATGGCATCTCTGCTGCGTTGAATTCAAATCCCGCCAAGTTCTAAGCTGGGACCATTGGTGTACTCGTTCTGGCGGTTCAGGTAGAAGTATTCCCTGAAGAGTTCAACAGTAGGTTCTTCTTGAAGGTACACTTCACAGAAAACTTGGAAGTTACAGATGTTTGATATAGAATTGGGTCCGATATCTTGTGGATGGAGTTTGAAAAATGCAAAACATCTCTAAAGAATTTTGATCCGGGCGGCGAGAAGCCCCGGTTCATATGATCAGTGAAGACGATAATTTCACCGTCCTTCAGCTGAGGTCTCTCTTCAGCCGGGTCAGGAGCATGATAATGCATGACACTTTTTTCTGGTAAGAATCCCACCGTGACAAAATCCTTTAGAGTACTCTCGGGGACTGTGGAAGGAACCCAGTTGCAAGTTGTCATCGTCTTTGGCGGCATGGTGAAAGGGCAATCTAAAAGGAAATAATTGGCCAGTTCAAATCAGTTGATGGGATTGCAAGTTAATGATTACAATACATGTTTATAATGGCGGCTTAAGCGAGGGCTAATGGTATATTAAGTAAACATAAGCCGACAGAGTAAGCCGCCACGACTAAAATATTCAAGAGTTATTGAAAACAGAATTTGCTAAGTGTTGGGACAAACAGGTTCCGCAGACCGAGGTTATAAATTTGGATCTATCGCTGTTCCGAAAAGGGGGATAAATTCATCTACAAAAAGTGATAGAAGGAGAGCACAGGAGCCCTAGAGAAGATCTGTCGCGGTGAGGATATGTTCTAGTATTAAAACAAGTACTGAAACTTCTACTGTACAAGATTCCTATAGCTTTTGGATCTAACCTATGGATCTAAAACAAAGAAAAACGAAGGATAGTGA
Organism: Triticum aestivum; assembly: GCF_018294505.1. NCBI lineage: Eukaryota > Viridiplantae > Streptophyta > Magnoliopsida > Poales > Poaceae > Triticum > Triticum aestivum. The sequence continues at coordinate 229,377,817 of NC_057794.1, read as the reverse complement.
TGAACACCAACGAACATCGGAGAAAACAAACAAACCCTAATGAAGGATCCATTATGAGGAATGGAAAGCTTACCGATGCTGTTCAGACAGCGGAGTGGCGCTGCGTTTCTCTGGTCCACTCAGGGCGATGCAGCGGCCGGAGTTGAGGTCGAAGACGGAGGTCGACGGCGGCAAGGTTTGTATAGGATGTCGCGTTGTGAGGAGGAAGAAAGAAGAAGGAGAAGAATGGAAGATGGCTTTCGGGTCCTATTTATAAGGAGACAGGAAACAGGCAGGCGCGAAAGACGAGGAGGTCAAATGATGGTTATCCAGCTAATTGGACGCCTTGATTTTCGGGAAGACATTAAGATAACGATCCGTTAAAGATGACATCATGGCGGGTTTCCGAGATTCTTGGAGATGACGTTATGGCGGGTTACAAAGTTGTTAAAGTGAATATGGAAGGATTTTTCTAAGTCTTGGAGATTAACATGAAAAAGTTCAAATCAACCTGGGGCCTAATGTTGGGGATATAACTATTAGGTATGACCCGCGCAGGAGGGGCCGGGTCATCCCTATGATGATTCGTTCTGATGAAGCCCAAGATCGTATGGCGGTTCATAGATAGGCTTGGTAGAGGCCCCAGACCCGAAGGCGGATTAAGGCCCATGATTATAAACCGCCATGTATGTAAAACTTGTATTGTAAGGCATAAGAGATAGGTCACCGAGCCGGGTACGTTGTATAAACCGTCCGGGACTCTGAGGGCCACAGGGCGTCAACCCATTTATATAAGGGGATGACCTAGTGGCGGCTTAGGGCAAGAGAGAACAGATCGAGAGCCGGGTCAAGCGTATTCGCCCCCAGCTCATCAAAACCCTAGCAATACCAACTACAAAATGGACTAGGCTTTTACCTTCATTGTAAGGGGTCGAACCAGTATAAACTCCTCGTGTCCTTTGTCCTGATTAACCCCTTTAAGGTAACCTCAATGCAATGGCTCCACAACTAAGTGCTCACACTAGGACATCTGCTGTGACAATTCCACGACGGCCACCATCGTGGCAAAACGGCCACCGTTGTGGCAAAACAAAAATGGTCCCAAACATGGACATGTGCACATAACCTAACTCGGGCTCACAGGGCTTATGTCGTCCTACCAGGCCAGGGTAGCGCCCGCGCATAACCTTCCCTCGTTGGAGGCACTAGCGAGAGGCATAATAATAGACCCAGTTAGGATCCTCCCATAAAGGCAAGTGTGGTTGCACTGATCAGCTTGATATGGTGGCACCATGACTCAGCCAACAGTTGTTCAAGTTCAAATTAATCCGGTTAAACTTGAATGCAATATGCTGAGCCATGATAAAATAACATGATACAATTACAATGCATGAGCATGCTATCAACATGAGCATGAGGGTACAACATAACTATCAACCATATCAACAATGAATCATATCCAACTAAGCATGGCACAATGAAGAGCATGAATATCACAATTACAACACTACTCATAGTATAACATGTCCACTGACATCAACAATAAATACCATGCCATAACACATCAATAATATTACCGAGTAAACACTTAACCAACTAACAGCAAAGGAACAATGCATATCAACGGTACTCGATAACCGATGTTAGTCATGCACCGAAGAACATGACCACCCCAACATGTACTACTATGAAGCATGGCAATATAAAGTAATACTAGCAAGTAGAACATGATAACTGAGTGCAAGAAAACATAGCATGATGGTAATCACCGATCCATAAGCATAACCGAAATAATGACAGCGGTAGCAAAACAAACATACGGTTATTAAAGATTCAAGTTGAAAACCAATGCTACTGTATGGCTATCATGCAAATGGTGGTTGTGGCTTGCCTAGGGATGAAGAAGGCTCCAGGGAGAAGTGCGGTGAAGCCATGAAAAGATTCGCCAGAAACGATTCTCTCTCGGAGGGGGCTGATTAGGGGCAAGGTAAAAAAAGGTCATTTTCACAGTGTAAAACCATAGTTAAAATGATGTGAACAGAACATGCTCGACGAGACAAAGACGTGGGCGTTGGATTCATCTCAATCGGAGTCTCGAGAAAAAATTGATAACCCGACGAAGTCCAGGGACCAATCTATAAAAAAAATTCTACAAACAGGCCCCTGAATGAGAAAACAGAAAACGCCTAAGGAGAGAATACGTTTTCAAACTAGGAAAGTGCACTTACGGCTAGAGAAGAAGAGGAATACACTTTCTGAAGATGAAAACGTACTTTTGGAAAGTACGTTTCCACTTATCCAGCGTGGCAGTGGGGGCCTGTGGCGCTGTGAGGTTGACGAGTGGGGCCCGCCTTATCCATCTCTTTCTCTCTCTCTTCTCGCCTCGCTTCTTCCTCGCGCCCGACAGAGAACAAAGGAGAGGCGAGCTGGCTCGGCTGGCGTCTGGCCTAAACCGGCTCCAGCCGTCTCTGGCCGTGGGGATGGCGCCGACGAGCGAGGTTTGGCCCACCGCATCCATCCAGAGGGGAATCAGGTACCGGGGAGGGACAGAACAGCGGCACCGCGTGGTAACAGCAACCAAGGGAGGCGGCGGCCGATCTTGAGGACGACGGCCACAGCTACTCCGGCGACTAGTTGAGTGGAGGGGGAGGCTTGGTGGGTAGTGGGGAGGCCTCTGGTGGTGGTGGACGGAAGAGAGGGGCTCGGCATTGGGCTAGCTTAGCTGGGCTCCGGCGAGAGGCATTGCGGCCATGGGGGTTGAGGAGAGGCTCTGGAGCTCGGGCTAAAGGTGGGGAGGGCCTATAGGAGCGCGGTGAGGAGGCTGATGAGCTCGGAGTGTCTCGGGGTGGCCTTTATATAGGCATGGCTAAGGAGGGAGGCCGCGGATGCGTGGCTGCGGCTTGGGCACGTCCGCGTATGCGTGTGCACGCCAGCAAGCTCGGCGGGCGGCGACGAGGAGCAATATAGGAGGGATCACGGGGTAGAGAGGGCCAACGGGCATGGGGAGGGAGCGGTCAGGGCGCCATTAATACCATGTCGGCACTGTGCACCCGTGGGTGCGCGACAACGAGCGCCGACGAGGAAGCGAACGGAGTGGGAGTGAGGTCAAGGCGACGCGGTCGACCACGAGGAGGCTACTGGACATGGCTTTGAGTGGAGACAAGGAGATAACGGACGAGCACAACACTGCGGTTTCCAAAGCGCGTCAGTTTGGCACGTCTGCCCCGTGGTCACCGCGTGAGCTGGCATGAAAAGAGCCAAATGGCTGGAAATTGTTGTCTAGGGGTAAGTTCTTCCAGGGGAGGTTTCAACTGCGGTGGTAGCTTAGTTAAAGGCTTTGTGGTTAAATGGTAATTGACCTCTGAAGTTTGCTGTTGCAAAGTTGATCATTATGAAGTGATCATCAGAGTGATTCTAAGAGGCAAGTGAGTTGTCTGGGTTGTTTAGGTTAGGAAGGACTATAGTCCTATTAATTATGAGATGATTAGGACAATCATTTAATATAGTTGCTTAACAACCACATAAATTGGTCCAGAAACAATAACATGAAGAAGCACTCACATAGAGTGATGAATTGAGCTGAAAATGAACATGGCAGGGTTATATGGTCATATGAGAGGGCCATAAAAATTGGATGCCATTTGGCCAAGCCAGAATGGTACTTCCTTCATACATCACCTCTCTGGACAGAAACTTAGGAAAAATCCTGAGGGAAAATGGCCAGATGAAATGAGACAAAATCTTGTGGAGATAAGTTATAGAGGTAGGAGGAGGCCTAGGAAAATTCAACTCAATTGGATTAACCTAGCTAGTACTTCCTTCACAACCAATTCCCATAGACAGGAACTTTGAAATATGGCTCAGGAATATTTTCTAGGCAAATTAAGTTGTATTTTGGCATGAGGTAATTATTTGGACATGAAAAGGTTTCCAAAAAGTTTGCGGTCAATTGGGCAAAGGTAAATGGCAGTTGCTTCACAATCTGCCATTCAGGACAAAGTAGGAAAAGAATTAATTAAGCATGATGGGGAACACGGCCAATGAAATATTTTGCCATATTTGAGGAAGATAGGACCCAAACAATTTATGAGAATTATTTGGGAATTTTAGGAGTGATAGAAATATAGGTTGCTTCACAACCTAGGGCAAATTGGGTTATTCCTTTAATAGAAAAGGAATATTCCCAAGGAAAAGAATATTGGGGTTTGGCTAGGATAAAAATGGCAAGGTCTTGGGAAGGGTTTGACGATGACAAGCCACTCTGGAAAGAAAGAAGAGGTCATCTTCTTCAGTTTCCAGACCACAAAGCCATGGAAAAAGAAAACTCAAGCAAAAATCTCATAGAAATAGAAGAAAAAGAAAGGGGCAAAAAATGAGGCTGTGACAACTCTTCCCCCCTTAAAGAAATCTCTTCCTAGAGATTTGGTTGCTTGGGGAACAAGTATGCATATACTGACTTAAGGAGACAGTTTCCAACTCGGGTATCCTTTTTCCTTTATTGATTATTCCCATTAAGTTCTTCATCTGACTTACCTGACTGGCTCTGGGGTGGTTTGCTTGTATCCATATCCTGACAGATCTTACCTCACATTTGCATGCTTATACTGGCTCCAATTCTTTTCATATCTGCTGACTTAGCTGAGTGTGATTTGTTATCATGACTGAAATATATGCTCGTTGCACAAAACTGAGAGTGATTTCTGATTGTTGTGGCTGTACTGACAAACTTCCATGAATTGGTGATCAGATTTTTCCCGATGAACACCCAAGCTCGTACTCCTTGCATTGGGTTCCTATACTAAGTATGGGTTTTCTGGGTTCAAAGCAGTGAGATGAGTCATAACCGTTTTCCTGGGGGATTCTGACTTCTCACAGGAGCTTCTGAATCATCTTGACTAATTCCACTGTCTTGAGTATCAGATTCGTACCAAATATTTGATTGTCACCTGACGCCAGCATAAGGGGTATGACCTTATATGATAATATCTGCAGTCTTGACTGACGGTGGTTCTGGTAGAAGAATTTTGTTCATGACATGATATCCTTTGATGATTCTCGTAAGTGAGGGCACATGCTTCAAGACTATTATTCATCCTCTGCTTATTCATTCTGTCGGCATATCCATGGGGATAGTAGGCTGTGTGATGCTTTACCATAGTCGTTGGAATCAAGCTGTTGGATTGACCTTTGGTCTGGAGCTATATTTTTATTCGCCACATGATATGTGTTTTGCTTGGAGCATCTTGTATGATTTGAGTCTTTACTTTTTAGTTTACCACAATCATCCTTGTTGTACACACCTTTTGAGAGAGTCATAGATGATTTGGAATTTGTTAGAATACTCTATGTGCTTCACTTATATCATTTGAGTTATATAGTTTTGCTCTAGTACTTCACTTATATCTTTTAGAGCACGGTGGTGGATTTGTTTTATAGAAACTATTGGTATCTCATGCTTCACTTAGATTATTTTGAGAGTCTTAAATAGCATGGTAATTTTCTTAAATAATCCTAATATGCTTGGAATTCAAGAATAGTAAAAGAACTTCCTTATGAGTGTGTTGAATGCTATGAGAAGTTTGATGCTTGATAATTGTTTTGAGATATGAAGATGGTGATATTAGAGTTATGCTAGTTGAGTAGTTATGAATTTGAGAAATACTTGTGTTAAAGTTTGCGATTCCCGTAGCATGCACGTATGATGAACTGTTATGTGATGAAGTCGGAGCATGATTTATTTTTTGATTGTCTTCCTTATGAGTGGCGGTCGGGGACGAGCGACGCTCTTTTCCTACCAATCTATCCCCCTAGGAGCATGCGTGTAATACTTTGCTTTGATAACTTGTAGATTTTTGCAATAAGTATATGAGTTCTTTATGACTAATGTAGAGTCCATGGATTATACGCACTTTTCTCACTCTTCCACCTTTGCTAGCCTCTCTAATACCGTGCACCTTCGCCGGTATCATACACCCACCATATACCTTCCCCAAAACAGCCACCATACCTACCTATTATCGCATTTCCATAGCCATTCCGAGATATATTGGCATGCAAATTTCCACCGTTCCGTTTATTATGACACACTCCATCATTGTCATATTGCTTAGCATGATCATGTAGTTGACATCGTATTTGTGGCAAAGCCACCATTCATAATTCTTTCATACGTGTCACTCTTGATTCATTGCACATCCCGGTACACCGCCGGAGGCATTCATATAGAGTCATATTTTGTTCTAAGTATCGAGTTGTAATTGTTGAGTTGTAAGAAAAATAAAAGTGTGACGATCATCATTATTAGAGCGTTGTCCCGGTGAGGAAAGGATGATGGAGACTATGATTCCCCCACAAGTCGGGATTAGACTCCAGACGAAAAAGAAAGAAAGAAAAGAGGCCATAAAAAAAGAGAAAAGGCCCAAATAAAAAAATGAGAGAAAAAGAGAGAAGGGACAATGTTACTATCCTTTTACCACACTTGTGCTTCAAAGTAGCACCATGATATTCATGATAGAGTCTTCTATGTTATCACTTTCATATACCAGTGGGAATTTTTCATTATAGAACTTGGCTTGTATATTCCAATGATGGGCTTCCTCAAACTGCCCTAGGTCTTCATAAGCAAGCAACTTGGATGCACACCCACTTAGTTTCTTTTGTTGAGCTTTCATATACTTATAGCTCTAGTGCATCCGTTGCATGGCAATCCCTACTCCACATTGATATCTATTGATGGGCATCTCCATAGCCCATTGATACGCCTAGTTGATGTGAGACTATCTTCTCCCTTTTTGTCTTCTCCACAACCACCATTCTATTCCACTTACAGTGCTATATCCATGGCTCACGCTCATGTACTGCGTGAAGATTGAAAAAGTTTGAGAACACCAAAAGTATGAAACAATTGTTTGGCTTGTCATTGGGGTTGTGCATGATTTAAATATTTTGTGTGGTGAAGATGGAGCATAGCCAGACTATATGATTTTGTAGGGATAACTTTCTTTGGCCATGCTATTTTGAGAAGACGTGACTGCTTTGTTAGTATGCTTAAAGTATTATTATTTTTATGTCAATATTAAACTTTTATCTTGAATCTTTTGGATCTGAATATTCATACCACAATTAAGAAGAATTACATTAAAATTATGCCAAGTAGAACTCCGCATCAAAAATTCTGTTTTTATCATTTACCTACTCGAGGACGAGCAGGAATTAATCTTGGGGATGCTTGATACGTCTCCAACGTATCTATAATTTTTGATTGCTCCATGCTATATTATCTACTGTTTTGGACATGGTTGGGCTTTATTATCCACTTTTATATTATTTTTGGGACTAACCTACTAACCGGAGGCCCAGCCCAGAATTGCTGTTTTTTTTCCTATTTTAGGGTTTCGAAGAAAAAGAATATCAAACGGAGTCCAAACGGAATGAAACCTTCGGGAATGTGATTTTCTCAACGAACAAGACCCATGAGACTTGGACCCTACGTCTAGACACAAAAGGGGAGGCCACGAGGTAGGGGGCGCGCCTACCCCCCAGGCGCGCTCTCCACCCTCGTGGCCCCCCTGTTGCTCCACGGACGTACTCCTTCCTCCTATATATACCTACGTACCCCCTAACGATTAGATATGGAGCCAAAACCCTAATTCCACCGCCGTAACTTTCTGTATCCACGAGATCCCATCTTGGGGCCTGTTCCGGAGCTCCGCCGAAGGGGGAATCGATCACGGAGGGCTTCTACATCAACACCATAGCCCCTTCGATGAAGTGTGAGTAGTTCACCTCAGACCTACGGGTCCATAGTTAGTAGCTAGATGGCTTCTTCTCTCTTTTTGGCTCTCAATACAATGTTCCCCCCCTCTCTTGTGGAGAACTATTCGATGTAATCTTCTTTTTGCGGTGTGTTTGTTGAGACCGATGAATTGTGGGTTTATGATCAAGTCTATCTATGAACAATATTTGAATCTTCTCTGCATTCTTTTATGTATGATTGGTTATCTTTGCAAGTCTATTCAAATTATCAGTTTGGTTTGGCCTACTAGATTGATCTTTCTTGCAATGGGAGAAGTGCTTAGCTTTGGGTTCAATCTTGCGGTGTCCTTTCCCAGTGACAGTAGGGGCAGCAAGGCACATATTGTATTGTTGCCATCGAGGATAACAAGATGGGGTTTTCATCATATTGCATGAGTTTATCCCTGTACATCATGTCATCTTGCTTAAGGCGTTACTCTGTTTTTATTAACTTAATACTCTAGATGCATGCTGGATAGCGGTTGATGAGTGGAGTAATAGTAGTAGATGCAGGCAGGAGTCGGTCTACTTGTCTCGGACATGATGCCTATATACATGATCATACCTAGATATTCTCATAACTATGCTCAATTCTGTCAATTGCTCAACAGTCATTTGTTCACCCACCATAGAATACTTATGCTCTCGAGAGAAGCCACTAGTGAAACCTATGGCCGCCGGGTCTATCTTCATCATAATAATCTCCCAATACTTAGTTATTTCCTTTGCTTTTACTTTGCTTTTATTTTACTTCACATCTTTATCACAAAAATACCAAAAATATTATCTTATCGTATCTATCAGATCTCACTCTCGTAAGTGGCCGTGTAGGGATTGCAACTCCTTATCGCGTTGGTTGCGAGGATTTATGGTGTCCTTTCGATAAGTAAGAGTGTCGAACCCAACGAGGAGCAGAAGGAAAAGATAAGTGGTTTGCAGCAAGGTATTCTCTGCAAGTACTGAAATAAGTGGTAATAGATAGTTTTGTGATCGGACAATTTGTAACGAGCAACAAGTAACAAAAGTAAATAAAGTGCAGCAAGGTGGCCCAATCCTTTTGTAGCAAAGGACAAGCCTGGACAAACTCTTATATAGAGAAAAGCGCTCCCGAGGACACATGGGAATATCGTCAAGCTAGTTTTCATCACGCTCATATGATTCGCGTTCGGTACTTTGATAATTTGGTATGTGGGTGGACCGGTGCTTGGGTGTTGTACTTACTTGGACAAGCATCCCACTTATGATTAACCTCTATTGCAAGCATCCGCAACTACAACAAAAGTATTAAGGTAAATCTAACCATAGCATGAAACATATGGATCCAAATCAGCCCCTTATGAAGCAACGCATAAACTAGGGTTTAAGTTTCTGTCACTCTAGCAACCCATCATCTACTTATTACTCCCCAATGCCTTCCTCTAGGCCCAAACAATGGTGAAGTGTCATGTAGTCGACATTCACATAACACCACTGGAGGAGAGACAACATACATCTCATCAAAATATCGAACGAATACCAAATTCACATGACAACTAATAGCAAGACTTCTCCCGTGTCCTCAAGAACAAATGTAACTACTCACAAAGAAAAAACATGTTCATAATCAGAGGGGTATTAATATGCATATAGCATCTGAACATATGATCGTCCACCAAATAAACCAACTAGCATCAACTACAAGGAGTAATTAACACTACTAGCAACCTACTAGCACCAATCCCGGACTTGGAGACAAGAATTGGATACAAGAGATGAACTAGGGTTTTGAGAGGAGATGGTGCTGATGAAGATGTTGATGGAGATTGCCCTCTCCCGATGAGAGGAGCGTTGGTGATGACGATGGCGATGATTTCCCCCTCCGGGAGGGAAGTTTCCCCGGCAAAACAGCTCTACCAGAGCCCTAGATTGGTTCCGCCAAGGTTCCGCCTCGTGGCGGCGGAGTTTCGTTCGAGAAGATGGCTTCTTATTTTTTTTCCCATCGAAAGACTTCATATAGCAGAAGATGGCCACCGGAGGGCCACTAGTGGGCCCACGGGGTTGGGGGGCATGCCCAGGGGGTAGGGCGCGCCCCCACCCTCGTGGGCAAGGTTTGGCCTCCCTGGTGAATCTCTCCCGCTGAGTATTTTTTATATATTCTGAAAACGTCTTCCGTGAAGTTTGAGGACTTTTGGAGCTGTGCAGAATAGGTCTCTAATATTTGCTCCTTTTCCAGCCCAGAATCCCAGCTGCCGGCATTCTCCCTCTTGATGTAAACCTTGTAAAATAAGAGAATAGGCATAAGTATTGTTACATAATGTGTAATAACAGCCCATAATGCAATAAATATCGATATAAAAGCATGATGCAAAATGGACGTATCAACTCCCCCAAGCTTAGACCTCGCTTGTCCTCAAGCGAAAGCCGAAATCGAAAAATATGTCCACATGTTTAGAGATAGAGGTGTCGATAAAAATAAAATACGGACATGAGGGCATCATGATCATTCTTAGAACAACAACTTATATAATTCTTGTCATATGGTTTCTTATGCTAGAGTAATAATTCAATCACAATTTCAAGTATGAATCATAAACTTCATTGAAAACTAACAAACTATAATCTCTGTCATTGGAGCAATTGCAATTTATCATAACATAGGAAAGAGTCAATGTATAAGAGCTTTTCAGCAAGTCCACATACTCAACTATCATATAGTCTTTCATAATTGCTGATACTCACGCAATACTTATGGGTATGGAGTTTTAATCGGACACAGAGAAAGATAGGGGCTTATAGTTTTGCCTCCCAAAATTTTACCTCAAGGGTAATGTCAACAATAATAGTTCATGAAAACTCACATCCAATTAGCCATATATACCAGGATCTTTCTAACATACTGTGCTTGCCAAAGGATAAAATGTAAAAAGGAAGGGTGAAGATCACCATGACTCTTATGCAATGTAGGGGATAAAAGTAAAAGATAAGCCCTTCGCAAAGGGAAGCAGAGGTTGTCATGCGCTTTTGTAGTTGGATGCACAAAATCTTAATGCGAAAGAACGTCACTTTATATTGCCACTTGTGATATGGACCTTTATTATGCAGTCTGTCGCTTTTATTTCTTCCATATTACATGACCGTATAAAGCTTATTTTCTAATAGATCATACATATTTAGAGAGCAATTTTTATTGCTTGCATCGATGACAACTTACTTGGAGGATCTTACTCAATCCATAGGTAGATACGGTGGACTCTCATGGCAAAACTGGTTTAAGGGTATTTGGAAGAACAAGTAGTATCTCTACTTGGTGCGATGAATTTGGCTAGCATGAGGGAGAAAGGCAAGCTCAACCATGTTGGATGATCCATGACAATATAATTTATCTCAGATGTAAGAAAACATAACCTATTATGTTGTCTTCCTTGTCCAACGTCAACTCTTTAGCATGTCATATTTTAATGAGTGCTCACAATCATAAAAGATGTCCAAGATAGTATATTTATATGTGAAGTCCTCTCTTTTTTATTACTTCCTATTAATTGCAACGATGACCAAAACTATGTTTGTCAACCCTCAACAACTTTTATTCATCATACTTTTTTTCTATGTGAGATCATTACTCTCCATAAGACTCACATGATCTCTTTGTTTCTTTTTTATTTCTTTCTCTTTTATTTTATTCCCTTAGGATCATGGTAAAATAATCAAGCCCTTGACTCAACACTAATCTTTATTATATATATAGCTCACGGACTCGATTACATTGAGGAATCATAAAGCAAAACTCACAACTAGATTATACTAAGAACTTTTATTCTACTAGATCAAGATATTATCAAAAGGATCGAACTAAGAAAAACGGTAAAGGTAAAAGTGATGGTGATACGATACTGGGGCACTCCCCCAAGCTTGGCAGTTGCCAAGGGGAGTGCCCATACCCATGTGATTATGTCTCCTTTGTTGGTGAAGGAGGTGGAGTTGTTGATGATGGATAGTCGCACATCGAGCGTAGGAGGTCTTCTAACTTGTGAATAATACCCTTGAGTGCGATGATATGCTCCTTCAACAAAATATTTTCATGTGTGAGATACTTATTTTGTATACGAGCTAACTCAATCATCTTGAAAGTTCGATCTCTGTTGGGGTAAAAAGATTGTGATCAAGTTAAAGGATGTCTTCTGTTGCCGGAGCTTGATCCTCCATGGCCTTCTTGATCCCTCCATCCTTGTGGGTCTCCATGGGTTCTTCTCTCTTCAGCTCTATCTTCATTAGCCAAGCATCGTTGCCCTCATTGTTGGAGGAGGAGGGAGACGACATGATGCTTAGCTTCGACAACCCTGGCAGAAAACAGCTCGAAACAAGAACAAGGGATTTTTGCGTGATACGGAGGTCAAAACCCCCGGGAGATTATATAATGAATTTTTACCGACCAAAATACGTGTCGTGTACGAAAACGGAGTCCGGAGAGCACACGAGGTGCCCATGAGGTAGGGGGCGCGCCCAGGTGGGTAGGGCGCACCATCCACCCTCGTGGAGCCCTCGTGTCCTTCCTGGACTGCTTCTTATTTTTTCTATTCTTCTAAATATTCCAAAACGGAGAAATATTGCCTTAAAAACTATTTTGGAGTCGGTTTACTTACCGTACCACGTACCTATTTCTTTTCGGAGTCTGAAATGTTCCGGAAAGTGTCCCTTATATATTCCTCCGGGGTTACGGTTTCAATAACATTGGTTTCAACATTTATTGGTTTACCTGAGATATAATGTTTGATTCTTTGACCGTTCACCAACTTTGGATTTGTGCCTTCGAAGTTGTTGATTTTTATGGCACCGGAACGATAGACCTCCTCGATAATGTAAGGACCTTCCCATTTAGAGAGAAGTTTTCCTACAAAAAATCTTAAACGAGAGTTGTATAGCAATACATAGTTACCTACATTGAACTCACGCTTTTGTATCCTTTTATCATGCCATCTATTAACTTTTTCTTTAAACAACTTGGCATTTTCATAAGCTTGGGTTCTCCATTCATCGAGTGTAACGCCCCAAGACCGGAGCTTCAGATGCCTTCCAGGGTTTCCGGGTTTCGTCGTCTGATTTGTTTGGTTCATTGCATTCATCATTGCATCATGTCATTTCTTTTTCTTAACTCAACTAAATAAATGGCATGGGGCTTTGATCCATTTGAATCGAGGGAATTCACATGGTGATTCTCTTTATAACATATCCTTCCCATTATTAGGGAGCTATATTAAATATTCCATTTGTTGAAATTAACCGGAACACACTTGCAAAATAAATCTCAATGCCTTTGTTATCACAACTCTTGGCCTCTAACTTTGCTATTTATTCTTTCATCATATTCCGAGCTTCCTCCAAAAATCCGAACATTTTTGGGCACTGCTAAATCCAAGTTCTAGTTCAAACCCATTTGAATTAAATTCAAATGAGTTCGAATTTACATCCTTCAATCTTGGCCTTTTCTATTTTTCTCGGTACAAACTCATTTTTATGAGTCCAGGAAAATTATCTGCTTGCTCAAAATTTTCCCTAATCCTCTCTTTCTTTTTCTTATTTCTAATTGTTTTTCTGTTAAAGGAAAATAGAGGGAGAGAGAAGAGTGCCAGCCCAACTTCTTCCGGCCCAAACCTCCCTAGGCGCAGCCTTCCCTCTCCCTGGGCCAGCCTCCCTAAGGCCCAGTCACACTCCCCCCGTAACCCTAGGCCTCCCGCTCGATCACCTACGCCCGTCCTCCTCGTTCCCTCGCGCCGCCAGGGAACCGCTGCCTGATCACATCTTCCTCTCGATCCATCTCCCCTGCCTCCTTCCTCCTAGCGCTGTCACCAGGGAGCGCACGCACGCGCATCCATCTCTCCCGATCCCGTCGCACTAACCCTGCCCCCTCCATCCTCGCGAGATCAACGCCTCCCTGCCGCCAGCGCCTGTTCCTGGCCGGATCCGCCAGCCTCGTCCCTTCCCCGCTCGTCCTTCAGGCAGCAAACTCCGGCGACCCCATCGCCCGTTCCTCCCTCCACGCTCGCCTCCTCTTGTTTGGATCGAGCAGGATCCCTTCCCGAGTGGAGCGCTCGTTTCAGCCGTCGGCTGCGAGCTGCAGGTCACCGGAGCAGCTCCAGGCAGCTACCTCGCACGCTGGGGACCCTCCTCTACCGCGCCATGCTCCTTCCCCGAGCTCCACCTCGCCGTCCTTCTACACATCGTCGCCGAAGACCCCTGCCCCGTGTACCATCCTGTTGCTGCCGCTGGACATGGAGTATGCATCGTCACGTCCGTTTCGTCGATGTCAAGCCCAAGAGGGCGCCAAGATACCAAGTACCACGACGTCGACGACCATCAAGTTCAACTACATCGACTATGATCGGCGACGACCCGGAACATCTACGGAGTGTGTACGAGTACTGTCGCCGAAGACCCGGGTAGCAAAAATGTCAAGTACCTATGACCGAAGAACGCCAAGTACCTCTCCGAAAAATGAACATGTACCACTACGTACGGAGGCATCGGATCCGTCAAGTTCCACTATGAGATGTACAACTATCGTCGACCCCGAAGACCTCGGATTCACCAAGTTCCCACGACGACCCGTGTAACCCGTCGGATCGCCAAGTTCGATTACCGTCGCAACCATGTACAACTACTTCCACTACCGCCGATGAAGGTCGTTGAGTGAACAAACTATCGACGACGTGTACGACTACTCCGTGAACGTGTACCACTACCGCTGCTCGAACGTCTACAGAACATGTACCGTCGACCCGTGGACGTCAAGTTCCTTGTTTTGACCCCGAACACCTACAGAGTGTGGACATCTGCGAAGCAAGAACGACTACTTCCACTACCGCCGTCGCGAGAACGCCTACTTCCCTCTACGAACTTGATCTGTTCCGATAATGCACGCTTCGAAGGTATAACCTCGAGACAACGCCCGTGAATGAATGAATGCATGTTGTATGAGATGCACCCTAGTTTTGCCTCGAGTCTGAACTATCGGTGCACGTTGCCCCTCTTTTGCCTTGACACCGATATGTGGAAACCCGGTAATCGGGAGCACCCCACCTTCCTTGCATGACATGCTCTCGTCACTTTCTTTTGCACCGATGTCTCAATGAGTTGTCGGAACCGGAACGTTGCCGTGGCACCGTTTCGTTATCGTTGCTGTGGCACCCCTTTTCGTTTCCGCCATGATGACAAATGCTTCATATAATGCTCTTATCAACATTTTCATAAAACTTGCAACGTCATCCGCATCATGATAACAACATCAAGAATGTTTAATTGCTGTTTGCATTAATTTGCTAAATGCATATGGGGATTTACCAAAATTGTTGTTGTTGTTGTTTCCGGCCTCATTTAAAATGTCTAACTATGTTTTCTACTCATGTTTCACCTCTTGCCATGTTTAACAACATTTAATATTGTTAGGTACATAACTGAGAGATAACTAAATAAGTCATGTGGTGTTTCGTCAATATGCAACTCGTTGCATATTGAGCTCCACTTAACTTGTAATTTTGTTTGTGCCCTTTACCATGCCATGCCTCTTTAAACCGGACATGCATCATACTTGGTTGTGCATCATGCCATGTTTATGTGATGGTTGTTTACCATGTTGTTTGCTTCTTTCTGGTATTGCTTCTTCGGGTTAGTTCCGATAACGTCGTGTTTGTGAGGATCCGTTCGTCTACGCCCGTTTGTCTTCTTCATGGACTCGTTCTTCTTCCTTGCGGGATCTCAGGAAAGATGACCATACCCTCGGAATCACTTCTATCTTTGCTTGCTAGTTGCTCGCTCTATTGCTACGCCTATGCTGTGATACCAACCACATGCTTTATCATGCCTCCCATATTGCCATGTCAAGCCTCTAACCCACCTTGTCCTAGCAAACCGTTGTTTGGCTATGTTACCGCTTTGATCAACCCCTCTTATAGCGTTGTTAGTTGCAGGTGAAGATTGGAGTTTGTTCCATGTTGGAACATGGATATTTGTTGGGATATCACAATATCTCTTATTTAATTAATGCATCTATATACTTGGTAAAGGATGGAAGGCTCGGCCTTATGCCTGGTGTTTTGTTCCACTCTTGCCGCCCTAGTTTCCGTCATACCGGTGTTATGTTCCTTGATTTTGCGTTCCTTACACGGTTGGGTATAATGAGAACCCCTTGACAGTTCGCCTTGAATAAAACTCCTCCAGAAAGGCCCAACCTTGGTTTTACCATTTGCACTAACAACCTATTACCCTTCCCTTAGGTCGGCCAAC
Organism: Triticum aestivum; assembly: GCF_018294505.1. Taxonomy (NCBI): domain Eukaryota; kingdom Viridiplantae; phylum Streptophyta; class Magnoliopsida; order Poales; family Poaceae; genus Triticum; species Triticum aestivum. The sequence goes on along the minus strand of NC_057794.1, from coordinate 229,361,788 downwards.
CCAAGGGTCATCTTTATTTTAACCCCCCCCCCCCCGGGCCAGTGCTTCTCTAAGTGTTGGTCCAAAACGGGCAGCCTGCGGGGCCACCTCGGGGAAACTTGAGGGTTGGTTTTACTCGTAGCTTGACCTATCCGGTGTTGCCCTGAGAACGAGATATGTGCAGCTCCTATCAGGATGTCGGCGCATCGGGCGGCTTTGCTGGTTTAGTTTTACCATTGTCGAGATGTCTTGTAACCGGGATTCTGAGCCTGATCGGGTCTTCCTGGGAGAAGGAATATCCTTCGTTGACCGTGAGAGCTTGTGATGGGCTAAGTTGGGACACCCCTGCAGGGTTTTGAACTTTCGAAAGTCGTGCCCATGGTTATGGGCAGATGGGAATTTGTTAATGTCCGGTTGTAGAGAACCTGAAACTTAACTTAATTAAAATGCATCAACCGCGTGTGTAGCCGTGATGGTCTCTTCTCGTCGGGGTCCGGGAAGTGAACACGGTGTTGGAGTTATGCTTGAACGTAAGTAGTCTTGATCACTTCTAGTTCACGACCATGCTTTGCCTTCTCTCCTCGCTCTCTTTTGCGTATGTTGGCCACCATATATGCTAGTGCTTGCTGCAGCTCCACCTCATACATTTTCCCTACCCATAAGCTTAAATAGTCTTGATCGCGAGGGTGTGAGATTGCTGAGTCCCCGTGACTCACAGTTTACTTCCAAAACCAGTTGCAGGTGCCGACGATACCGTGCAGGTGACGCAACCGAGCTCAAGGAGGAGCTCGACGAAGACCGTGTTAGTTGTGTTGTTTCGTTTCTAGTTGATCAGTAGTGGAGCCCAGTTGGGGTGATTGGGGACATTGTTGCATTTGGGGTTGTCTTTATTTTGGTTCCATAGTCGGACCTTGTTTGTATCTAGATGGATGTTATGTTATTTATTCTATTGTGTGACATGGCGAGTGTAAGCCAACTATGTATCTCTTTCTTTATTCAGTACATGGGTTGTGTGAAGATTACCCCACTTGCGACATTGCCTTCAATGCGGTTATGCCTCTAAGTCGTGCTCCGATACATGGGAGATATAGCTGCATCGAGGGTGTTACAAGTTGGTATCAGAGCCATCCCCGACTTAGGAGCCCCCGCTTGATCAAATCGCTGGCGTTGTTGAGTCTAGAAAAATGTTTTGAGTCATTTAGGATTATATATATCGGAGAGTAGGATTCTTTTTACTCCTCAGTACCTTCATCGCTCTGGTGAGGCATCCTGACGTAGAGTTTTGACTATTCTCTTCTCAAATTTCACTAAATTGTTTTTAGGATCACGCGGGTATCTTGGAATCGTTCTGATGGTTTTGTGACGAGAACATTGTTCTTGGTGCCTCCTGACATTTAGGGGTTGTGGCAGTGTCCCGGGGAGTTGAGCTCCGAGGTGTTGTCGTCACAATTTTATCGTTGCAGTTCTGGAATACCTGAGTTTCGCTGACATCGAAAATCTCCTTTATGCAGTTGTTGGTGAGATAACCTCGATGCCACCAAGTACTGGGATGGGAGTTCGGGAGTATCGCCATAACTCGTATAACGGATGCTTTTCGACGGTTGAGGTAAATGATTTCCGAAGGTTTCTTGGTTATGTGTTAAAGGATGGATATAGCTGGATGTAGGATTTGCTAGCTTTGGGTGAGATATTATGCTTCCCCTGTATCCCCAACACCTGATTGCATAACCGGGAGGCTTCGGGAGTTTATAAGTGGGAATTCAAGTAGCTCTTAGGATATCTTTTCGACAAATGTATGATATGAAATGGGGGTTCGACGTCTAGTGGTCCGCCTATCCACGGTTGGTTTTACAGTGGTCTCGTTGTGTCTTAAAGAGTCCTTGGCTATGCTGATTTGGGGACGCTTCGTATGTCATGTGCACTGCCCTGTACATGATGGTGCTGTACGATCGAGCCCGTGTGGGCCCTACCATGAAAACTTTGGACGAAATCCCTATCATATGTTTGTTCCGACTTATTTTGCACGCCAATCCTTTGTTTCGTTTTGAGTTGTGGTATTCGAGTTTTTAAGTGCATCTAGTGCCACCCCTAGTTGGTTTTGGAGTATTGACGACAAACCTAGTTGAGGGACTAATGTGTTTGTGAGAATTGTAGGATAACATAGGTAGAAGTCCCTCATTGATTCGGTTTTCCTACCAGAGATGACCCCTAAAAATGTATGAAGACATTGAAGTCAAAGGTGGTATGTGAAGACATTCACCTTGAAGACTATGACAAGAGAATACATCGCATGAAGACTATGGAGCGCGAAGACTTAGATCTTTCGTAGTTCTTTTTCTTCTTTGTTGAGTCATAGGAACCACCGTACTATTAAGTGGGGTCCAAGAAAACCAGTCAGAATGACTGATTTGATGCTTAACCAAAATCCTATGTCTTCGAGTGAAGACTATGAGAGCGAATCTTGTTCAGAGTTGGACAAGTCAGCTTTGCTTGTAGCCCAAGTAAAGTTATCGTGTGTGTTTGAAATCTGACCCTTGGAACACGTGTCAGTTCCTTAGTGACCCAGGGTCATTTCGGACAAATCAGGTCGGGTTGCCTAGTGGCTATAAATAGCCCACCCCCTACAACCATAAACGGTTGGCTGCTCAGAGTTAAAGTACGGCTTTTGTCGTTTGAGAGCAACTCACCTCGAAGACTTTGAGAGAGAATTCCTTGAGAGGATAAAGCCCTAACCACCCAGAGCCAAAGAGTGTTAGGCATCACTTAAGTCTTCTTGTCTGTGTGATCTGAAGACTTATTACACTTGAGGACTGTGAATCCTCCAGCCGGTTAGGCGTCGCATTTTGAGCATCCAAGAGTCATTGTGGATCGCCGGTGAACAAAGTCTGTGAAGGTTTGGAAGTCTACCTTGAAGACTTACCAGAGTAATTGGGCGAGGACTGGGTGTCCTTAGCTCAAGGGGAATAAGGTGAAGACGAGGTCTTCTGAGTTGAATCTTAGCCTCCCTAACCAGACGTACAATTGTCACAGCAACTGGAACTGGTTCAACAAATCATTGTCTTCAACGAGTCACTGGTTTCATCCTTCCCTTCCCTTTACTTACTGTTGGTTCTTGTGAAGTCATTGTACGATAGCGTCACCATTCGACTTCACTAAGTGATTACGTGTACTGATTGGCTTCTCAACATCTTCCTACCTGATCCTTACTGCCTAGCTGCTATTTGTCATTGTGCTTTCACTTCATTGAATACATGACTATGGTTTGCCTAGTGTAGTCTACCTTCTGCTGCATGATAATAGGTTTATTTCTATCGCTTGTCTTCGAAACTTACATGTTTTGAAGACTTTCATAAAAATCACCTATTCACCCCCCCTCTAGTCGATCAATAGCACTTTCAATTGGTATCAGAGCAAGGTACTCCCTTGTTCTGTGTGATTCGGTTTAACCACCTGGAGTTTTAGCTATGTCGACTGCAGGGATAATTAAAGTCTCCGCTGCATGCCCCGTCTTCGATGGAACTGAATATCCCTACTGGAAGAATAAGATGCGCATGCATCTTGAAGCCATTGATGTCGACCTATGGTATGTCGTCAACAACGGCGTTCCCAAGGCTGGAGAAGGTGTCACTGCCGCTGATGTCAGGAAGTTCGTTCAACTAGACTCTACTGCCAAGAGTGTCATCTGTGGTCATCTGACCAAAGGACAGTATAGTCTGGGACTGGCTATCCAAGGTCAATGAAGGCGTCTCAACCCAGAGAGATCAGAGAATCAGTGTCCTTCACAACCTCTTCAACCGCTTCAAGAGAAATGACAATGAGAATGTCCAACTCACGTTTGATCGACTCACTAACATCACAAATGAACTTCAAGCCCTCGGCGCTACTGAGATCACCAAGCATGAAGTCGTCAAGACACTCCTGAAATCACTTGACAGTTCATTTGACACACTAGCCCTGATGATTCAAGAACGTCCTGATTTCAAGACACTCGATCCGTCTGACATACTTGAGAGGCTCAACACACACGAGTTTCAGCTTTCTGAGAAAAGAGACATCTACGGTCCCAACTATGGGCGAACTCGTGCCTTGAAGGCAAAGGCTGTCTCCTCATCTGAAGAAGAGTCTGACAGCAGTTATGATGATCCTGAAGACATTGGAAGGGAGCTTGCTATGCTTGTGAAGAAGTTCCAAATATTCACCAAGAAGAAAGGCTTCAGAAAGTCTTCACGATCAAGCTCAAGGAATGATGAAGCTTCTGCTCATGACTACAAGAAGAGAACATGTCACAAGTGCAAGAAACCTGGCCACTACATCTCTGAGTGTCCATAGTGGGACAATGAGAACAAGAAGAAGAAGAAGAGCAAGGAGTATGACTCTGACGACAAGAAGAAGAAGAAATACTCAAAATCTTCTTCGAAGTCTTCCTCCAAGTCTTCATCACACAAGAAGAGCTCATCTGGCAAGGCACGTGCGTTTGTTGGCAAGGAAATGGACTCTGAGGATGAGTCCGCTTCTGAGGAGGCGGAGGTGGAGTCTGAGGAGGAGTCCGATTCTGGCGTTGCAAGTCTGGCTACAGCATACGTTGCCAAGTCCATCTTCAACACGGAAGAAAATGACTTCATCACCGACACCGATGCAAATGACAAGGACTACTCCGCTCCTTCCTACTGCTTCATGGCATGCGGTGCCAAGGTAAACACACGCACTACTCACTATCAAACATCTAGTGACGATGACTTTGATTGTGGTTCCAAACCCACCTACAAAACACTTGCTAAAATTGCAACTGAACAACAGAAAACCATGGAACACATTCAAAAACTGTTAGACAAAAGCGATGATCTGTTAGACGCTGAAATGACTCGATCTCAGTCCTTAATTGAAGACATAAAAAATCTTCACGTTAAGTATGAGGAACTTGAAAGTCGTCATGAAACGCTCTCAACAGCTCATGAAAGGCTTTCCTATGATTATCTTCAAAGGAAGCAAGATCTTGAGAAATTGAGAGCGGCCCATGAAGATTTTCAAAAAGAAAACGAGTCACTTCGCGCCGAACAGATCAGTTCAGCTCAGGAAGGATTTGAACCACCATGTCTTAAATGCATTGAGCATGATAACACTACTTCTGTTGCTGAATGTTCTACTGCTGCTACTGTTGCAATATCTTCAACTGTTGATGTGGAAACTAACCCCTCTGCTGAGGACACCACTGCTATTGCTGATGAGAATGCTAGGTTGAAGACACTGCTTGAAACAGGGATGTACAAAAGTCTCAAAGGGCATCAGACACTATGTGATGTCCTCAAAAGGCAGATCCTGAACCGAAACCCTAGGAAAGAGGATGTTGGGTTCGTAAGGAAAATGAATGCTGATGGCTCCTAGTGGAAACCTGAGCAGTACTGTCCGATTTCGGGTTCCGGCAGACCCTTGAGGTTCGAACACTGGGGTGCGTGCGGAGATTTCGCCTCCTACCTACCTGCACCCCTCCGCCTTGCTAGGATCTAAGCTAAGGAAAGAACAACACAAGAGACACAGGGTTTATACTGGTTCCGGCCACCGTTGTGGTGTAATACCCTACTCCAGTGTGTGGTGGATTGCCTCTTGGGCTGAAGATGATGAACAATACAAGGAAGAACAGCCTCGAGAGGGTCAGTTCTTGGCTGGGGCGATGAACTGCTGGGAGGAGTTCAGTCACCTTTCTCTCTCTCTCTCTTTTTGATCGAAACCTTTCTCTAAAGAGCCTCCTTCCTTCTTCCACCCCCCTTTGCCCTGTGGGTGGCTGGTCCTATTTATAGAGGCCCTGGTCCTCTTCCCAAATATCGAGCGGGAAGGGAGCCAACAATGGCGGGCTAAATTGAAGGGGGACAGCTAGTATCAGCTATCCTGACAAAAGTAGTCTTTGCCTGCGCAAAGCTCTGGTGATGATGCCGTCTTGGGCTCCACGGTGACCTCCGTCTCGTAGTCCTCCTTGTCTTGGTCTCGTTGCACTGAAATGGCAACCTTTGCCTGATGCCTCGGTACTCCGCGGCTGCGCTTGCCCCCTTTGCACCAAAGAGGAAAGGAGGACACTGCGCGGGCTGGCACCCGCCTGGCGCCCTTGGTCGTCACGGCTTGCGTCACGGGCACCTCGTGAGGTATCCTGCCTTGGTCTCTCCGCCTCCTCGTGAGCCAGCCTGACGAGGCCGTGCCTGAGGAAGCTCTGCGTCATCCGCCCCGCGAGGCTTGGCCCCTCGTGAGGGTCTTGGGTTTGTGTTGGTGAAGATGGGCCGTGCTGGGCCCCCTTTTGAGCCACGCCGCAGGCCGCAGGCAGGCAAGTCTGGGGACCCCCGTTCCCAGAACGCCGACAGTAGCCCCCGGGCCCGAGGTGCGTCCGGACTTGGCCATGCAGGGAGGCGGAAGGGCAAGAGCGAAGCGCCGCGGGCCCTAACAGCCTGCGGCCTTGTGCGCCACGTGGCGGTTGATTGGACGTGGGCGTCTCCACTTCCCCATGGCGCCTCGGCAACTGCACGGATTGGACAAGTCCCTGCATGCAAAGCGGGTCATAATTACATGCGATCATGGGGGCCGTTGGTTGGCCCTCGCCAGCTATAAGTACGGATCGGCGCGCGCCCTTCCAGTTCATCCCCCCTTGCTTCTCCTTCTTCTTCATGGCCCCGTCGAGGAGGTTCTCGGCCGCAGAGAAGGGGAAGGCTCACCAGGTTGAGCCTGCCTCTCCCCCGCCCAGGCGCAGCCGAGGGCGCCCTCGCAAACATCCTGTGGCCACCACAGTAGCTCCCCGGGGCCGTGGAGGCGATTTTCAGCACAACGACGGGCGGATTGCTGCGGCCGGGGGCGCGCTCCGGCTGCGCGTCCCCCTAGGCCGCGCTTTCGCACTGCTGAAGTGCTGCCGGAGTTCATCGTATGGTCGACGGAGCCGACTAGCACCCGGCTTCCACTTCCTTGCTTCCTCCTTGGCGAGCTCCCGGCCGGCGCCTCGGACGGCCTCTAGCTTCAGGCCGACGGCTGCTGCAGCCAGGCCTCATGGGTCTCACTGGAGGTCTCCGCGGCCGGGAGCCTGTCCCTGGCCCGCGATTGGCAGACGTTTGACCGCGCACGTGGCCTGAGCCGTCGGTGCACCCTACACTTCAAGTTCGACGGCGATGCCACCCTCTACGTGAGGGTGTTTGGGGAAGATGGTCGCCGCACAGGGTGTTGCCCCGAGGGTGACGACCGCGTCTGGGAACCCAGCTCCGGCGATGATGGAGAGGGCAGCGCTCGCACGGCTGGTGGCGCTCAGGGTTCCTCAAGCTTCTCCGGTTCTTCTTCAGGCAGCGACTCTTCTAGCGGCGGCCGCGGTCAGCCTCCATGCCGCCGTATTTGCTTGGGAGGTGGTAACGTGTCCGCCCGCCGTCGTGCCCTGGTGAAGCGCGAGAGGGAGTCCGCCTGAGCTCAGGAGGCAGCTTGGGCCTTCCCTGCGGGCCGGTGTGAGGCGAGCCGCACCAGAGTTGTTCTTTCTTTTCCTTTTTCCTGCATAACAAAGACAATAATGTGGAGCCCCGCGGGGGCGTGTTTGGGTTATTGTTGTTAATCATCGTTTTGCTTTCGTTATCGTACCTTCCGGCTACGTGCCCGCGCATGGATAGTTCCCGGCCCCGGCTGTGGGGGGCGCCCGACCCAGGCCATTTGTTTGTGTCGCGGTGCCCGTGGGGCACGGACTGGAGGGGTGCTCCTGTAATGGGCCCAGGTCGCGAAACCTTTGAATGACTAGGATAGGAACACTCGCGAGGGCGCTCGGCAGCCCCCCTCGCGAGGCCTTGCACAAGAGAAATCGAGGCAGGAGAGTGAAAAGTCGAAGAACCACAAGCCAAAGACGACAACAACTTCAATAAAACTTCGAATGAGAAGGAACAAGCCAACTGCGGAAAGCAAATGAAAAGCCGCATCCGGCACCTAATCTAGTCTTCGACGTCTTCTCACCAGCGCAGAGCTAAGTGCTGCCACTGGACGTGGGAGGGAGCCCCAGGGCCTGAGGCCGGCGCTCCTGAGACTCCGGGGCGTGTACAACCCCAACTCATTATTACGTGAGAGTGTCATGGGCGGCGAGCTTCACAGGCGTTGGCCTTCTTCACAGGCTCCAGGCCTTTTCCAAAACGTGATAGCTTCACAGGCATTCGACTTCTTCACAGGCTCCGGGCCTTTTCCAAAACGCGATAGCTTCACAGGCATTCGCCTTCTTCACAGGCTCCGGGCCTTTTCCAAAACGCGATAGCTTCACAGGCATTCACCTTCTTCACAGGCTCCGGGCCTTTTCCAAAATGCGATAGCTTCACAGGCATTCGCCTTCTTCACAGGCTCCGGGCCTTTTCCAAAACGTGATAGCTTCACAGGCATTCGCCTTCCTCACAGGCTCTGGGCCTTTTTAGGGGTAGAACCTCCGGAGGTGCTGGATGTTCCATGCGTTCTGGACTGGCACCCCCTCCTGAGTCTCCAAGTGCGCGGAGCCAGGCCTGGAAACATGAACAACTTTGAACGGGCCCTCCCACATGGGAGAGAGCTTGTGCAGCCCCTCCCTGGAGAGGACCCGCCTGAGCACGAGGTCTCCTACCTCGAGAGTTCTGGGGCGGATGTTGCGGCAGTGATATCGCCGCAGTGCTTGTTGGTACCTCGCCGCTCGTAGCGCGGCTTCTCGGCGACGTTCCTCCCCCAGCACGAGGTCCATCCCACGTGTGGCGTCCTGCTGCGCCTCGTCGAACGCCAGGACCCGCGCGGAGCGACGTCTGACCTCGTGAGGGAGGACCGCTTCGGCTCCGTAGACCAGGAAGAACGGGGTCTCTCCAGTCGGCTTGGTCGCGGTTGTGCGGATGGACCACAACACGGATGGAAGCTCGTCGTACAACCTCTGCCGCAGGCCTCCAGCTTCTTCTTGAACGTCCTGGTCTTGAGGCCCCTCAGGACCTCCGCGTTGGCTCGCTCGGCCTGGCCGTTGCTTCGGGGGTGCACCACCGAAGCGTAGCATATCTATGTTCCAAGGTTAGCATAGTATGTTTTGAAGAGGTTACTGGTGAACTGCGAACCGTTGTCCGTGATGACGCGATTCGGCACCCCGAACCGGCTCACGATGCCCTTGATGAACTTGACCCCGGAACCCGCGGGAATGGTGTACTTCAGCCCACTTGGTGAACTTGTCCACGACGACGTAGAGGTAGCAGTAGCCCTCGGGCGCCCGAGGAAACGGGCCCAAGATGTCCAGCCCCCAGACTGCGAATGGCCATGAAAGGGGTATAGTCTGCAAGCCTCCTGCTGGCTGATGGATCTGCTTGGCGTGGAACTGGAAGGCCTCACAAGCTTTCACTAGTTCGACGGCGTCATTGAGCGCGGTGGGCCAATAAAACCCACTGCGGAACGCCTTGCCGACGAGGGTCCGTGATGATGAATGATGTCCACAGTCTCCGTCGTGTATATCTTCCAGCAGTTCCTTCCCTTGCTCCCTGGAGATGCAGCGCAGGGACACATCGTTTGGTCGCTTCCGATAGAGCTCTCCATCCTTGATGCAGCATGCCGTGGCCTGGCATGCTACTCGCTCTGCTTCCTCCTCCTTCTCCGGCAGGGTCCCTTGCATTAGGTAACTCCGGAGCTCCGCAATCCAACATCCCTCCTGAGGTTCCATCGTCAGGAGCAGGCGTGCTCCTGAGGCTGGGCCACAAGCCGGAGCCCCTGAGGCAGGTGGCTGGGGGAGCTCCTCTCGGGGCTGAGCCGTGTTCGATAATGACGGCAGGGCTGAGGGCTTGAAGAGCCGCTCCTCGAAAACGCCAGGCTCCTGAGGTAACCGCCTGGACGCCCGTTTGGCGATGTCGTCGGCCTCCTGATTGGTGCCACGGGGCACATGCTGCAACTCCAACCCCCAGAACTGCTTCTCCATCCTGCGGACCTCCGCTAGGTAGGCTTCCATGTGCTCATCCTTCGGCTCGTACACCTTGTTGGAGAAATTGACAAGGAGCTGCGAATCACCCTTGATGGTGAGGCATTTCACCCCCAGGGCAGCCGCGGCCTTCAAGCTCGCTATTAAACCTTCATACTCCGCTATGTTGTTGGAGACCTTTTCACCTTGCTGGAAACAGAGCTGCATGGCGTAATAGAGCTTGTCCTGAGTGGGCGATATAAGCACCGCCCCGGCCCAAGCGCCATGCCTGGAGAACGCCCCATCGAAGTACATGACCCAGCCTTCTGGCGCCTCGCTTCCCGGGGACAGGGACCGATCCTTGTTGGCCTTAAGGCCTGGCGCCTCCGTCCATTCTACCACAAAATCCGCCAACACTGCTCCCTTGATGACTCTGGTCGTGCTGAATTTGAGCTGAAACGCTTGCAGTTCTATGTTCCACTCAGCAACCCTTCCAGCTGAATTAGGGCTCCTGAGCACTCTCTCCAGGGGGTATGACGAGACGACCTTGATGGGGTGACCCTGAAAATAGTGTCGCAGCTTGCGCGAGGCCACCAGTAGCGCGAGGAGGAGTTTCTGAGGCATGGGGTACCGTGCCCTTGCATCCCGCAACACCGTGCTGACGAAGTACACTGGGTGCTCAACGAGGTGGAGTGCGTCAGTGCTGGTGGCTCCCTTCGGAGACCATGGCGCCTCTTGAGGCAATGAGGCCTCCTGAGACTAGCCATTTGGGAGAGGGGCCTCTTCCGCCTCCGGTGCGCCCCTCTACGGTGGCTGATCCTCCTCAGCCGCGGTGGCAGTTTCTGTGGGCCTTTCTTGTCCCTGTTCTGCCTTGTCCTGGGCTGCTGCCGCGGTTTTGATTCAGCGCTCCCCTCTGACTGCCACCAAGGCTGCGCTGGCGGAGTAGGGAGTGGCGGCGAGGTAAAGCACCAGGGGCTCTTGAGGGCGCGGAACCACTATGACCGGTGGGCTGGTCAGGTATCTCTTGAGATCCTGGAACGCCTTGTCAGCCTCTTTTGTCCACTCGAAGGGCCCCTTTTTCTTCATTAGCTGGAAGAAGGGCAACGCTCGTTCCCCCAACTTGGAGATGAAGCGCCCTAGCGCGGTCACATGCCCCATGAGCTTCTGCATTTCTCTGAGGGTCTTTGGCGGGCTCATGTATTCCACCGCCTTGACCTTCTCCGGGTTAGCCTCGATGCCTCCGTGGGACACAAGGAAACCCAAGAGCTTGCCCGAGGGGACTCCGAACACACACTTCTCTGGGTTGAGCCGTAGGTTCACTATGTTGAGGCTCGCGAAGGTTTCCTCCAGGTCTTGTATCAAGGTCCCGGCCTCCCGAGACTTTACCACAATGTCATCGACGTAAGCTTCAACATTCTTCTCGAGCTGCGGGCCCAAGGTGATGTGCATCAGCCGCTGAAAGGTCGCCCCTGCATTACGCAGCCCGAATGGCATGCATGTGTAGCAGTACACCCCACACGGGGTTAGGAAGGCTGTCTTCTCGACGTCTTCTACCGCCATCTTGATCTGGTGATACCCAGAGAAGGCATCCAAGAAGCATAACAGGTCGCATTCCGCAGTGGAATCGACGATCTGGTCGATGCGGGGGAGCGGGAACGGATCTTGCGGGCATGCTTTGTTGAGGTTGGTGAAGTCGACACACATGCGCTCCTTCCCTCCCTTCTTTGGCACAACAACAGGGTTGGCCAACCAATCCGGGTATCGGACCTCGCGAATGACCCCAGCGGCTTCTAATTGGCGGGTCTCTTGGAAGATGAAGGCCTGCTTTTCTATGGACTGCCGCCTGGCCTTCTGCTTCACAGGGCGCACGTTGGGGCACACGTTGAGGTGATGCTCGATTACACTCCTAGGGATCCCTGCCAACTGGTCAGGCTCCCAAGCGAATACCTTCTTGTTTGCGCGCAGGAACCCGACGAGGGCCTCCTCCTGCTCAGGTTTGAGGTGGGCGCCTATGGTGAAAGTGGCGTTGGTGGACCTGTCCTCATCGACGGGTATCTGCTTGGTTTCTGCCTTGTCTTGGGTGAACAACTATTTCTTATTGGCGGGTGGAGCCCCCTTGGGCTCGGGGGTCTCCAAGTCGGCGGGCTATGCCGACACCGCCGTCTTGAAGGCGAGCTTGAGCACCCGCAGCGCGTCCCCGATGTCCCCGTGCACAGTGAGGACACCGCTGCTCCCGGGTATCTTCATGAGGTTGTACGCCGGGTGCGTCGCGGCCATGAACTGGGCCAGCGCTGGGTAGCCAAGGATGGCGTTGTAGGGGAGGCCGATGGGGGCAATGTCGAAGTCGACCAGCTCCGTGCGGAAGTTGTCGTAGGTGCCGAAGGTTACTGGGAGTCGGATCTGTCCCAAGGAGCTGGACGACTCGCCCCCAACGCCTGAGAAGGGCCGGCTGGGTTGCAGCCGTTCCAGGGGTATGTAGAGGAGGTTGAAGGCCTCGACCGAGAGCATGCTGAGGCCCGCGCCGCCATCAATTAGGGTTCTGGTGACGGCCACCTGGCAGATGGTGGGGGTGCACAGCATGGGGAGCGCACCCGAGCAGGCCGAGTTGGAGGGGTGGTCCTCCGAGCTGAAGGTCAAGCCGGTCTCGGGCGCCGCCCGGTCCAGGGGAGCCCCCTGCCGCGTGGAAGCGGCGCTGACCCGACGGATGAACGGCTTGACGTGGTGACTTGTAGGCGGCGCCTGCGAGCCGCTCAAGAGGGCCGCGACGACCGGGGGTGTTGGTGCAGCGAGATGGGCGGGGAAGAGGTTGCGGGGCTCTTCCCGAGAAGCCACGGAGGCTGCCGGCGAGTGGAGCAGCCATGTGCGCGGGGCGCCGGTGAGGGCCATGGGGAGCCAGTCGGCCACGACCCTATCGTCACCTCCGGCTTCGAGGAGGGACTCCTCGCTCGCCAGCAAGAATTCCAGCGGATCTGTCGTGCCGCCGTCGCGCGACGGCGTCGTTGGCTTGAGCTTGTCCGGCCACCGTACCCGTTGCAGGGCTGGGGCCAGGGCTCGGAGCCCCCTGGCCCCCGCGCTGGTGCCGGCGGCCAGAGCGGGCGACGCGCTACCCATCGCGAGGCGGGCCGTGGCGGTGGCGGAAGAGAAAACTCCGGTGCACCCCTACATGGCACGCCAAATGCCGGATTTCGGGTTCCGGCAGACCCTTGAGGTTCGAACACTGGGGTGCGCGCGGAGATTTCGCCTCCTACCTACCTGCACCCCTCCGCCTTGCTAGGATCTAAGCTAAGGAAAGAACAACACAAGAGACACAGGGTTTATACTGGTTCGGGCCACCGTTGTGGTGTAATACCCTACTCCAGTGCGTGGTGGATTGCCTCTTGGGCTGATGATGATCAACAATACAAGGAAGAACAGCCTCGCGAGGGTCAGTTCTTGGCTAGGGCGATGAACTGCTGGGAGGAGTTCAGTCACTTCTCTCTCTCTCTCTCTCTCTCTCTCTCTCTTTTTGATCGAAACCTTTCTCTAAAGAGCCTCCTTCCTTCTTCCACCCCCTTTGCCCTGTGGGTGGCTGGTCCTATTTATAGAGGCCCTGGTCCTCTTCCCAAATATCGAGCGGGAAGGGAGCCAACAATGGCGGGCTAATTTGAAGGGGGACAGCTAGTATCAGCTATCCTGACAAAAGTAGTCTTCGCCTGCGCAAAGCTCTGGTGATGACGCCGTCTTGGGCTCCACGGTGACCTCCGCCTCGTAGTCCTCCTGGTCTTGGTCTCGTTGCACCGAAATGGCAACCTTTGCCTGATGCCTCGGTACTCCACGGCTGCGCTTGCCCCCTTTGCACCAAAGAGGAAAGGAGGACACTGCGCGGGCTGGCACCCGCCTGGCGCCCTTGGTCGTCACGGCTTGCGTCACGGGCACCTCGTGAGGTATCCTGCCTTGGTCTCTCCGCCTACTCGTGAGCCAGCCTAACAAGGCCATGCCTGAGGAAGCTCCGCGTTGTCCGCCCCGCGAGGCTTGGCCCCTCGCGAGGGTCTTGGGTTTGTGTTGGTGAAGATGGGTCGCGCTGGGCCCCCTTTTGAGCCATGCCGCAGGCCGTAGGCAGGCAAGTCTGGGGACCCCCATTCCCAGAACGCCGACAAGTACCCCAAAACCACATGGGTTGCTGCAAGGGAACCTTCAGCAGATCCATCCACTCTATCTGGCTTCACTTGTGCTAACCCCATTGTTATTGATGAATCCTTTGATACAAACTATAAACTGTTTAAGAATCAGAATGGTGAAGTGTTTGCCAGGTATATTGGTACTAACTGCAGGAATGGACCGCCTATGAAGAAGATCTGGGTGCCGAAAAGGAGTTTGGAGAATCTTCCTGTGAATGTCATCAGGACACCACAGGTGAAGAAGACAAACCCCAGACCACAGGCTTCATACGGTCCAAAGGCTTCATAGAGATAGAGGACTCACCTGAGTCATACTAACGCAAATATTTTGCAAGGAAGCCATACTCAGGCCTATGAATATGAGCTCGGTTCATCAAACTGCCATGTTCATAAGACCAAGAACTATTCTGCTTATTCTTATGAATACCATTGTCCACCTGCAAGACTTTTTGCTAGGGCTCCAAAGCCAAAGTTCTCAGATACTGCACTTAGACTTATTGCTTCGAAGCCACCCCTGAAGATGTGGGTGGCTAAGAAAGCTTAACTCTCTTTTGCAGGGAAAGGTCTCCAGCCGAAAACCAAAATCGTCTGACGCTATTGTCGGGGACCTTATACCTCTTGTAGGGCGCAAGATCAAATGCCCAAAATGGTCTTACTATGTACTTTTTTCTGAATCGCTTGCAACTTGCTCTACCAGTCCTAATCTCGATCCAAGCTTTAATAATCCACTGGTTCGTCAAATGTTTTTGCTTCACAATTCTCTTCGTGAAGCCTATCCCCCTAACTGCACTGTAGGGTACGATGCCAACTGCTTCAGAATGGATTATTGATAGTGGGTGTACAAATCACATGACTGGCAAGCGAAGCCTTCTCATGGACTCAACTTTACATCCATCTGACAAAAGTCACATCACATTTGCTGACACTGGTAAAAGCAAAGTATTGGGTCTAGGTAGAGTTGCAATCTCAAAGGATCAACACATGGATAAAGTCATGCTTGTTGAATCCCTTGGTTTCAACTTAATGTCTGTCTCAATGCTTTGCGATTTAAACATGATTGTGATGTTTGGAAAATATCGTTGCCTTGTACTAATGGAATCTGACAAGTCTCTAGTGTTTGAAGGGTATCGAAAAGATTATTTGTATGTTGTAGATTTCTCAGCAGGACCACAACTTGCAGTATGTCTTCTAGCAAAAGCTTCTCAATGCTGGCTCTAGCATCGAAGGCTAGGGCATGCTGGCATGAGGAACCTCCACACCCTTGCAAGGAAGAAGCATGTCATAGGCATCGAGGGCGTCAAGTTCAAGAAGTATCACTTATGCGGTGCCTGTGAAGCAGGAAAGATGACGAGGGCCAAGCATCCCTCGAAGACAATCATGACAACGACTCAACCCTTCGAACTGCTACACATGGATCTTTTCGGTCCCACTCATTACTCAACTCTTACTACTACTGCTTGTCTCTATGGCTTTGTCATTGTTGATGATTATTCAAGATATACTTGGGTGCATATAATCCTTTACAATACTGAAGTGCAGGATGTCTTCAGACGCTTCGCCAATCGAGCAATGAACAACTATGGCGCCAAGATAAAGCACATCAGAAGTGACAATGGCACTGAATTCAAGAACATTGGCCTAGATACATATCTTGATACTTTGGGCATCACACATGAATTCTCAGCTCCGTACATGCCACAGCAGAATGGCGTCCTCGAACGCAAGAATAGAACACTTATTGAGATGGCTCGGACGATGCTTGATGAATACAAGACTCCAAGAAAATTCTGGCCTGAAGCCATTGACACTACATGCCATATCATCAACCGTGTTTATCTTCACAAGCTTCTGAACAAGACATCCTATGAGCTCCTTACTGGCAAGAAGCCAAATGTCAGTTACTTCAGAGTATTTGGCGCCAGGTGCTGGATCAAGGATCCACATCACACTTCAAAATTTGCACCAAAAGCACATGAGGGTTTTATGCTTGGATATGGAAAGGATTCGCTCTCCTACAGAGTCTTCAATCTTTTTCATTACAAAGTGGTTGAAACAGTGGATGTGCGGTTCGATGAGACTAACGGCTCACAAAGAGAGCACCTGCCAAATGTGCTAGATGAAGTTCCATCCAGTGAATCAATCAAACTTATGGGAACTGAAGAAATCATACCTTCTGAAGCTCAACCTGAAGAAGAACTTATCATCTCCGCACCTGATCAACCTGAAGACAATGCTCAGCCTGAAGATAATCCCTCTAACAATGACAATGATCAGCAAGAGCAAAATCTTTGTCCTGTCCTCGTGTTGCAAATGAAGTGCAGATTGAGAGAATAATCGATAGCATCAATGCACCAGGTCCAATCACTCGTTCAAGGGCAACACAGCTAGCAAATTTTTGTGGGCACTTCGCATTCATCTCAATAACAGAACCCAAGAAAGTTGAAGAAGCCTTCATGGAACCTGAATGGATTCAAGCTATGCAAGAAGAGCTTCAACAGTTTGAGCTGAATAATGTATGGGAACTGGTTAAGCGTCCTGATCCTCGGAGCACAATATAATAGGCACCAAATGGATATATCGCAACAAGCAAGATGAGCATGGTCAAGTTGTCAGAAACAAAGCTCATTTCGTTGCTCAAGGATACACTCAAGTTGAAGGGATTGACTTCGATGAAACATTTGCTCCTGTGGCTAGACTTCAAGCCATACGCATACTGCTGGCCTATGCAAATCATCATAACATACTTCTATATCAAATGGATGTGAAGAGCGCTTTTCTCAATGGCAAGATTGAAGAAGAAGTGTATGTTGCACAACCACCTGGCTTTGAAGATCCAAAACATCCTGACATGGTATACAAGCTCAACAAGGCACTGTATGGCCTCAAACAAGCCCCTCGGGCTTGGTATGACACACTCAAAGACTTCCTGAAGAGCAAAGGCTTCAAATCTGGTTCCCTCGACCCCACTCTCTTCACGGAGGCATATGATGGTGAACTGTTTGTGTGCCAAATATATGTGGATGACATTATCTTCGGCTGCACCAATCAGAAATACAGTGAGGAGTTTTTATATATGATGCAAGAGCAATATCAGATGTCCATGATGGGTGAGCTGAAGTTCTTCCTTGGTCTTCAAATACGTCAGCAACGCAACGGCATCTTTATATCTCAAGAGAAGTATCTCAAAGATTGCCTGAAGAAGTTTGGTATGCAAGACTGCAAAGGCTTCACGACGCCAATGCCAGCCAAACATCATCTGGGTCCCGACGACAATGGTAAAGAGTTCGATCAAAAGGTATACCTCTCCATGATTGGTTCTTTACTTTATCTATGTGCATCTAGGCTAGATATTATTCTTAGTGTTTGCATGTGTGCTCGATTCCAAGCGGCACCAAAGGAATCGCATCACTTAGCTGTGAAGCGAATTCTTCGATATTTGGCTTACACCCCAACTCTAGGATTATGGTATCCAAAGGGCTCAGAGTTTGATCTGGTTGGATTCTCCGATGCTGATTATGCTGGTGACAAGGTGGATCGCAAGTCTACATCAGGCACATGTCATTTTCTGGGACGATCACTTGTATGTTGGTCTTCAAAGAAGCAGAACTGTGTATCTCTCTCCACTGCTGAATCTGAATACATTGCTGCTGGATCTTGCTGCACTCAGCTTCTGTGGATGAAGCAAACACTCAAAGACTATGGCATTCATCTGAAGCAAGTGCCACTCTACTGCGACAACGAAAGCGCCATCAAGATTGCCAACAACCGAGTTCAGCACTCGAAGACAAAGCACATTGAAATTCGTCATCACTTTCTCAGAGATCATGTTGTGAAGGAAGATATTGATATCATACACGTCAACACTGAAGAGCAATTGGCAGATATCTTCACCAAGCCCTTGGATGAGAAGAGATTTTGCAAGTTACGGTGTGAGCTAAATATCTTGGAATCCTCAAATGTCCTGTGATCAGGCACACATCCTAATACTTATGCATATTGCTGACTTATATGTGCAACACACGAAGTAAAGTATATCTTCAATCAATGAAGACATACATTCTAAGTGTGAATACATTAATGTGGAATTTGACTTCGGAGCGCCACGATAATTGTGCGCCGTGTCTGGGTCTAATACTTCCTATACGGTGGGTAACGCCACTACAAAATTCGTCTGTTTGAAGTGTTTTACCCATGGTGTTACATTTGATGTGCCTTCACATTTGGTTTGGCTTCAATCTCAACATGTCTTCATGATTATCTCCATTATGTCGATCATATATATATACTAGTGTTCTGTCCTCTACAACATTCACTTGTAGCTATGTCTTCTTGTTGAATCTTTTGAACGAAGTGAATGTGATCGGACCCTAACCTCTCTATGCTTTCTATCTCAAACTCTATCTCTCCAAATCATATGCATTCTATTGAAAATGTCGAATATCTTCTCAGCGTCCTTGTCAGCAGAAGATACAGAGACAAACATTAAGTCCGTTTTCAATGCTAATTCCTTCACCTGAAACCCGGAGAAGTGGGAACGACCACCCGACAATCCAGGCGTGCGTGGGAACGTGGAACAACCTCCGATATGTTGCATGATGGCCACGTGTTCTTCAGATGTGAATCACTAGGGGCACCTGTGTAATAACGTTGTGCCGTCCCTGTCCCCATAAATACACGCCTCACCATAGTCATTATCCTTTCTTCCACTCTCGCACGAACCCTAGTGCCACCGCTAGCCCTCGACGACGCCGACGATGAAGCGCTTAGCTTCCGCGACCTCTCTGACGCCGTCTTCACGCCGGCCGCGGACATCGTCTTCTCCGCCGTCGTCGTAGGTGTCCTCCATCGCCAAGTTAGGGCACATACAATCGAACTGCTCGGCCTCCTCTTCCACTCCGTCCAGCAGTTCCTTGTGTGGTAAATAAAACTTCCTTTTTACGGCCCCTTTGATCCTATAGATTCGTCACTTTCTACCACAAGCAGTTTCTATTCACACAAGTTGGATCTATCTCATACTGCATCTCATAATATGCATAGTATGTTCACTTATGCTTCACAAAGTAGTTAGATTCCTCACTTGTACTGATCCGTGGATTCGTACAAATCTGGAACCAACTCCTTATCAATGAGTGAATGTCTTCGCACGATGAGGTCAATGTCTTCTAAACTGATTTATCTTCAAAATCTTCTGAGAATGCATATGACCTCTTCCCCTTCCCTCGCACCTTAATGCTGTCACAGGTACATGTCCGTGGGAGAATCCCTTGGTTCTCATAGTCTGCATTCATTTGCAGAATTCTTATAGCATCATATAAATTCTCCCGAAGCTAGTTCCTATTTGTCCAGCAAGCGAAAGCCCTTGAAGCCTTTGAACGTATTGAAGCCATTCAGTTTAAAGTTCATGGCTGCAGTGAAATCAGCAAGGAAGGGTGGCAGAAAGTGTCGAGGTGAAACATCAAGAGATCTGCCCGATGACCTCTCAGAACTGTACAAGACAGATCCAGAAGAGGATTACAATCAGCGCAAGACACGAATCCAATGGATTCGACGATATTGGGCAGAACAGTGGTTCAAGTACAGGTTTTTGACAAAGGAATATGCTGAGAAGAATGCCATCAAGCGACCATGGGGAGACATCCTATACAGAAATCTTCAACCCAGGTCCAGAGATGAAGCCATTGAATAAGGCTTCTATCCCTGCATGGTCCGTGGGCCATAGCCTGCGGATGTTGACCCATCGTCATCGCTATGGTGTCGTGACGACAATCTGTTCAAGCACAACTTCCAGTTTGCCCAGAATTCGGCGAAGCAGAACAAGAAGTCATTGGGACTAGACTTCAACCCTGGTCCCTCTGCTCCCCGTGCTGATGGCACACGTGATGCAGAACCCAATGTCATCAGTCTGTTCTACAACCTGGATGCCTCATCACTCACATCTCAGTTCAAGGTGCCAAAGTGGATCATTCTGATGATGATGCTGACACTGATGAAGCCCCAGCTCCTACTCCAAAGCCGCAGAAGCCAAAGCAGCCTAAAGCTTCAAAGCCTGCCTCAGCACCAAAAATCTCACGGGCGAAGCCACTGGCTACTGCACCTCCTGAAGACAGTGTGCAGTCTAAAGATCTGTCATGCATCTCCAAGCCCCCGATAGTCAAGATGCCTCTGCCACACACCAGCCAAGAACTGACTGCTGCTGCTATTCTGCGCAACGATGCCATTGATATGTCCAGTGATGAAGATCTTGCAGATGACGCTCTTGAGCAACTGATCAAGAGCAAAGAAGAAGCAGAAATCTTCAATGATCTGCCTCTCTTTGACGTGGCAATCATCCACAACTTCATTGATGAGTGGTTTGACACGCCCAACCTCAGCTTTGAAGATCTGCAACTTCCCATTGGCCTCAGTGTCGCCTTCCATGGCGCCATTGCTTCAGAGCTAGCTCTAGCTCAGCGCATCGTCGAACTGAAGCAAAAGATTGACTTTGAGAAAGCTCAGTTCAAGAAGCATATGACCAAGCTCAGCGTGCAAGAGGTGAAAAACTTCAAGACTATGCTGCACGAGCTCAAAGAAGCCTTTCTCAAGAAACATGCAGAAGCTCAAGGTTCTCGTGAGCGCATGAAGATCCTGGCTGACAAGAGTGTGCAAGCCTACATTGAGGCTGAGAAGCGCAAGGCCCTTGGTCGTCCTGGCATCAACCCCAGGATGGCTGCAAGGAAGAAGAAGAAGCCCGCTATGGCCGAACCCGACGCACCAAGGCAGGAAGCACATCCCATTGTCTTCCCAACCAGCATGACTGGCTCGAAGCCAAAAGCTAGGTCTACCACTTCAGAACTGAAGAAGATGAGGACTGCTGAGGCTGAAGCCAGAAAGAGGAAACATCCTGAAGCCTCTGCTGCTGCTCCCTCCAAGAAGAAGCGCAAGACCAAGAAGGATCGGGCTGCTCCCATAGAGCCCCTGGTTGTTGAACCTATCTCAATGGTTCGCCCTGCATCTACACACCAAGAGCGCCAACTGATTGTCCATGAGCCTGCTTCCACAGAGGCTCATACAGCTGAAGACATTCCAGCAGTTGATCCCACCACTGCTGAAGACATTGGTCACCATGACAATGTTGAAGATGATGTAGTTCTTCCTCAGATCGAGCACCAACAGGTATCATCGCCTGTGCTCACGCACAGCGAACTCATCAGCATTGGTTGTCCTCTGACGCCAATTGCTCAGGATGCATCATGGGTTGATCACCCACAACAACAAGTCACACCACCCCGGCAAGAAGAAGATGATGACTTTGAGGCCCAGCCAACTCCATCTCCAAAGGCGTCGCCAGCGTTACGCAGGCTTCGCAAAGGACCAAGGTCTCAAGTCTCTGAGTCTAAGGCTAAAACTGTTGAAGACATTCCGGCTGCATCAGCCGATGACACCCAAGAAGAAGAACGTGTCCCTACTCCCCCAACTACTGAAGAAGCTGTTCTCGAGGAGAACGTGTCTATGCCCGACCCTCCAGCTCATCAAGTGGAGGTAGAAAATCTTGAGGCTGCCACCACCAACACCAATGAAGCCACTGACGTTGTCATGGCTAAAGCAAATGCGGAGCCTACACCAACCCATGAACCAGAAGTTAGCGAAGCCAATGATGCTACTGCTTCTGTTCCTGCGCCTACTGCTGATCCTCAGTTTGACTATCATATTGAGCATAGGCCTCAGGTATAGAAGCCAATGCCAAGGTTGCCCAGGTTTCCAGGTCCTGCATCAGCACCTGGATCCTTTAATGTCAACGGCTTCAAAGCAGACAACACCTTCTTCAATAGCTTCAAGAACCCCTACTCAAGGGAAAGAATATCTTCTGATCGGTTCTGGAGCTATCCGCAACGAAGTTATTACTCATGCATTCTGTACAATCAAGGTCGCATCTTCCCTCATATGCGTCTTGACACCGAAGCAATAACTGGTCTGCCCTGCTTGGAAGAAGCTCTGGATTGCTTCAAAGAGGTTGGATTGTTGCCTTTCATCACTGACCAAGAGCACTGGAACGAAGAGTTGCTGCTCTAATTTTATGCCACACTTCACATACGTGGTTACAATAGAGATCCGAAGACTTGGGTCCTTGAGTGGATGACAGGAAATGTTCATTACGAAGCCAAAGCCTTTGATATCATTGAGCTCACTAGTCTGCCCACTCCTGGAGATCTCTATGAACCTGGATGTCAACTTCACAGTGAAGCTATGGAGAGCATCTTTCAGAAGCCTGAACCGAACATGAGTCAGATGCTCAGTATGATGAAGCCTTTGCCACAAGATGCTGCATATCCTAAGGAGTTCTTTGCTGAAGACCTTGAGTATCTGCCAAGGACTATCTATCACATTATAAGGCGAACTCTCTGGCCCATCAAAGGACATTCTCCACATGCAAAGCTGGAAGGTGCAATGAAGACTTTGGTCTTCTATATTCTTCATGGCAAATGCTTCAATGCACAAGACTTCCTCATCCGCCAACTTGCTGCATTAGGATCTGATCTTTTTGGCTTGAAGTTCTACGCTCCATGGATAATGCGACTGATTAAACTCCACTCAGCTATCTCATATCAGCCATCTGCTCGCAATCATCGGATATTTCTGCCTGATGTGGATATGTCCATCGAAGCCATTTATCCAGAGCCTGCCAAGGAACCTCTTAGTCTTCAGAATGTGGAGCATCAAAGTTTCACTCAGAACATTGAAGGAGTTGAAGCAGTCACTCGTGTTTATCCTCTGGCTGGTACTACACGTGCACCTCATCGTGCCCTTACTGAAGCCACTTACAGCACTATTACCCAACGACCCAAGAAGCGATCTCGTGTTCTCAATGACCAAGAGCTTCTGGTTGCTCTTCATCAGAAACAGGATAGGCATCATGACTGGCTGAAGCGCCAAATGCAAAGCCTCTTGGTGGATGTCAACCGCATTCGCAATCTTGCCACCAAGAATGCCTTTGTTGCCCATGAAACCTGTCGGCGTACATGGAAAGGGCTGACGCTTATGTGTTCTGAGGATGATCCTCAAGAGGATGGCTTCTCTAAATGTTTCAAGTTTGACTCCACACCTCCCCGAAGGACTGTGCTGCGACAAACTCCATCTCTTGAAGACTCTGAGTTCTCTTCCTTTGCGGCAACTGTGCATGCCAGAGTGATCGAGGACGAAGATGATGCCACTTCACCGCCCCCTACTTCTGCACGCATTGACACTGCTCCAAGTTCTTCTGCACCGCCAAACACCACCGACGACCTTGCTGCTTCACCTACTCTTCATGGGAACGAGTAGATGCTCTATGTCTTCAAACCTTTTTGGTCCTCTCTGACAAAAGGGGGAGAAGCATATGAGTTTGATAGTCTTCAAGCGGGTCCATATGGGCGGTTACTTTATGTTTTGCCTAGTGTTTACAACTCTCGTTTTGATACATTTGGTTCTTTGAGTTGTAACACTTAAACTCGATGGTCGTCTGCTACTTATTTGCTATTTTGTGATGCGATGATAAATTCCGCATGTGCGACGATAAATTCCGCACTTAGATCATTTTGCAGACATCCATTTTTCATTATGCATGTCATTATCTTCACATACCTTTCATGCATGATGAATTGTCATCATAAGTTGAAGAGGATCTCCACAAGTACAACCTGCCATGTGCATTTGCATTCCAAAAGCAAATTACTTATATGCACATCTTCAGGGGGAGCCCTTGCAACTTATGAAGACAATTCCTTATCCTTTACAATTTCACATATTATATTCCCCGTTGAAAACTTCAACTAGTTTTTCATCAATCACCAAAAAGGGGGAGATTGTAAGTGCATCTAGTGCCACCCCTAGTTGGTTTTGGAGTATTGATGACAAACCTAGTTGAGGGACTAATGTGTTTGTGAGAATTGCAGGATAACACAGGTAGAAGTCCCTCATTGATTCGGTTTTCCTACCAGATATGACCCCTAAAAATGTATGAAGACATTGAAGTCAAAGGTGGTATGTGAAGACATTCACCTTGAAGACTATGACAAGAGAAGACATCGCATGAAGATTATGGAGCGCGAAGACTTAGATCTTTCGTAGTTCTTTTTCTTCTTTGTTGAGTCATAGGAACCACCGTACTGTTAAGTGGGGTCCAAGAAAACTAGTCAGAATGACTGATTTGATGCTTAACCAAAATCCTATGTCTTCGAGTGAAGACTATGAGAGCGGATCTTGTTCAGAGTTGGACAAGTCAGCTTTGCTTGTAGCCCAAGTAAAGTTGTCGTGTGTGTTTGAAATCTGACCGTTGGAACACGTGTCAGTTCCTTAGTGACCCAGGGTCATTTCGGACAAATCAGGTCGGGTTGCCTAGTGGCTATAAATAGCCCACCCCCTACAACCATAAATGGTTGGCTGCTCAGAGTTAAAGTACGGCTTTTGTCGTTTGAGAGCAACCCACCTCGAAGCCTTTGAGAGAGAATTCCTTGAGAGGATAAAGCCCTAACCACCCAGAGCCAAAGAGTGTTAGGCATCACTTAAGTTTTCTTGTCTGTGTGATCTGAAGACTTATTACACTTGAGGACTGTGAATCCTCCAGCCGGTTAGGCACCGCGTTCTGAGCATCCAAGAGTCATTGTGGATCGCCGGTGAACGAAGTCTTTGAAGGTTTGGAAGTCTACCTTGAAGACTTACGAGAGTAATTGGGCGAGGACTAGGTGTCCTTAGCTCAAGGGGAATAAGGTGAAGACGAGGTCTTCTGAGTTGAATCTTAGCCTCCCTAACCAGACGTACAGTTGTCACAGCAACTGGAACTGGTCCAAAAAATCATTGTCTTCAATGAGTCACTAGTTTCATCCTTCCCTTCCCTTTACTTACTGTTGGTTCTTGTGAAGTCATTGTACGATAGCATCACCATTCGACTTCACTAAGCGATTACGTGTACTGATTGGCTTCTCAACATCTTCCTACCTGATCCTTACTGCCTAGCTGCTATTTGTCATTGTGCTTTCACTTCATTGAATACATGACTATGGTTTGCCTAGTGTAGTCTACCTTCCGCTGCATGATAATAGGTTTATTTCTATCGCTTGTCTTCGAAACTTACATGTTTTGAAGACTTTCATAAAAATCGCCTATTCACCCCCCCTCTAGTCGATCACTAGCACTTTCAGAGTTGCTTCGAAGTCAAGTGTTGATTCCATACCTTTCCGAAGCGGTGTTCTCATACTCCTACGGAAGTACTAATCCTTCATGATAATTGAGATTGTCATGTCAATCCTTTTCAACCGGTGTGCTCCTCTTCGAGTGGACCCGATCATTGTCAACATCCGCAAGACCAACTCTCAGTTTTCGTCAACGGTGTTTGCTTCATCCGTCCTAAATTGCCTTGTTTTCCCTCCCTCCCACACTTTTTCTTCAAGGACTCGGATTTCTTAATTCGTTATCCATTTTATGGATGTGAAGTCTCTCCATTCTTTTCAATCAACGTTCTTACCCGGTGGTTCTCTTGAAGATGCTCTACTCGTTCATCATTCTCCATTCTTTTTCTTCTTTGGTGGTTTCAATTCAAGCTTTCGGTGTTTGATCACATTCTTTTCCTGGTTTCAAATGTTTTCTCGTGCCGGTGCACCTCTTAATCATCCACTTCTCGCTATTCAATTGTTCCGGAGTGCTCAAGATATCTCGGAGATTCGTGTTTCCACTCTGCTTTCGTTCCATCTTTTGCGAGGATGTTACCTCATTCAAGCCATTTATTTCAACCGGCGCAATCTCTCTTTTAAATTGTTCAACGGTGTTTCTTTTGAGTGGGCCCTAACCCACAGGTCTTTCCCAGGATCTTACCTGACTCTTCTAATTTTCCCGGAGCTTCTCAAATTCTTTTCGAAGTTTGACGTAAGAATGAACTATCATCAGTCTTATGTATTTTCTCCAAGACCTGTCAAATTCTTATCACCATTGGCTTAACCTTTCTGTTCTTCATTATCCCGGAGTGTCTCAATAATTCATGGTGGTGTTTCTCATCGTCATTCTATGCATTTGAAGACCGAAGAAGGGTTCCTCTTAAATCTTATGCGTTCTTACAAAGATTCGTGGTTCTAGCTTGTTGCCTTACTCTCATAATTGTTTTCGATTGTGGGAATTCTTTTCATCCTTCCGGAGCAATTCAGGAGTCTTTTCAGTTTGATTCTCTGAAGCCCATCATCTCAGAATTTATTCATTCTCAGCTTTCAGCTCTCGTTCTCCAAATCTTACCGGTGCATCATTCAAATATTCCCAAATCAGCTCGGGATCTCTTCATTTCGCTTGTATCTAAAAAATTCTCTCAAGTATCTTCATTCATTTTCCAATTCTTCCCGGTGAATTGTGCTTTTGCTACTTTTGTTGTTCAATTCTTATGGTGGTTCGTTCAAGAATTCTCTTCTGTTCCTATTATATTTATTCATTCGTTGCTCCCAAATCCTACCGGTGGTTCGTTGAAGACCTTCCGCAAGTTTGCGCTATATCTCTCCTCAATCCTTTTTCAAGAAGAATAAGTAGCATGCCAATCCGTTGCTTGTCTTCAATTTAATTGGTGAAGGGTAAGCATAATATAATTCTTATTCTTGTTTCATCGAGTAAATTCAATTCCTTATTCCGGAGACTCATCAAGATCTCGGTTTTCAATTGTTTCATTTTTTTCTTTCCCGGAGTTCCAAGCTCTCGCAATTATATCACCATGGAGATCCATCTAAATCATTACAAGGCTTCACCTTGTGTTTTCAACTTCTCTTTCTTTTTATCATCATTTTGTTACCGGAGTTTCTTCATGGAGGTTCTACATGGTGGTTCGTCAAGGATTACTTTCATTCTTCATTTTTTCTTCAAGATTTCTCTCGAAGTCATGATCCGCCAAGCTTTACTCTCAAATAAACAGGGTGCTCAATACATGTTTTGTCTTGAGGAGCTCAAGTATTCTTATCATCTGAGGTGGTGTTATGTCATTGTTGATAATTTCCCTCCGTGTTTCATGATTCACAGGTTTTCAAGAGTGACATATCTAAATCCATCATTTTCTCTTCGCTCAAGACATCTTTTCAACCAATCAACCTCTTCGTTGGAGTTATCTTGTGTCATGTTTCACCTAAAGCTTTCCCTAAGGATTGTTCCTATTTATGGTGCTCATAAATGACCCAAGTTCTTCATTTATCCTTCTGGTGAATAAGTTTCTCATCTCCTTGTTCATATCTATCCAATCTATTGTTTTCCGTTAGTGGCAGAATTTCACCTCATAATTTTAAGAAGTTTTTTTCATAAGCCAACTACAAGTTTATTTGTTTCGTTGTTGGTTTTCCAACAATTTCGTTATACCGTTCTTGCAAGGTTGCTTTCCAAGCTCTTTGGAGGCAGAAGTTGCCATTTTCTTCTCCGTTCTTTTGTTCCGACGATCTACCTTTTATTCCTTCATCCGGAGGCATTGTGATGTTTCTCACTTCTCTCTTCATCTCAAGTTGTGAGGATCGTGTTCTTTTCGTGCTTATCCTTTTATCTGGAGTGATGTGTCATCTCTTCAAGTTCTTTTCCTCTTATTAAGTTTCACATCTCGTTTCAACTGGAGTGCTTGCATGTACTTCTCGTCCATTGCAACCCCTTTTCTTGTGCTTTTCAACCTACAAGGTTCTCGTAGTGTTCCTTGTTACTTTTTTCTAACGGAGTGTTTTCAACTTCGTTCATCACCGTTGCCTTCTTTCTTACAATTTACTAAACCTCGCAAGGTTCTTTGGTTTCACTCATTTGTCAAAGAAGCAACTTAGTTTTACCTTTTCTCTTACTCTTCCTTTTTCCCTCCTATGCCATTCTAGATCTCGGGACGAGATCCTCTCATAGTGGTGGAGTGTTGTAACGCCCCAAGACCGGAGCTTCAGATGCCTTCCAGGGTTTCCGGGTTTCGTCGTGTGATTTGTTTGGTTCATTGCATTCATCATTGCATCATGTCATCATGCCATCATGTCATTTCTTTTTCTTAACTCAACTAAATAAATGGCATGGGTCTTTGATCCATTTAAACCGAGGGAATTCACATGGTGATACTCTTTATAACATATCCTTCCCGATATTAGGGAGCTATATTAAATATTCCATTTGTTGAAATTAACCGGAACACACTTGCAAAATAAATCTCAATGCCTTTGTTATCACAACTCTTGGCCTCTAACATTGCTATTTATTCTTTCATCATATTCCGAGGTTCCTCCAAAAATCCGAACATTTTTGGGCACTGCTAAATCCAAGTTCTAGTTCAAACCCATTTGAATTAAATTCAAATGAGTTCGAATTTACATCCTTCAATCTTGGACTTTTCTATTTTTCTCGGTACAAACTCATTTTTATGAGTCCAGGAAAATTATCTGCATGCTCAAAATGTTCCCTAATCCTCTCTTTCTTTTTCTTATTTCTAATTGTTTTTCTATTAAAGGAAAATAGAGGGAGAGAGAAGAGTGCCAGCCCAACTTCTTCCGGCCCAAACCTCCCTAGGCGCAGCATTCCCTCTCCCTAGGCTGGCCTCCCTAAGGCCCAGTCACACACCCCCCGTAACCCTAGGCCTCCCGCTCGATCCCCTGCGCCCGTCCTCCTCGTTCCCTCGCGCCGCCAGGGAACCGCTGCCCGATCCCATCTTCCTCTCGACCCATCTCCCCTGCCTCCTTCCTCCTAGCGCTGTCACCAGGGAGCGCATGCACGCGCATCCATCTGTCCCGATACCCTCGCTCTAACCCTGCCCCCTCCATCCTCGCGATATCGCCGCCTCCCTGCCGCCGGCGCCTGTTCCTGGCCGGATCCGCCAGCCTCGTCCCTTCCCCGCTCGTCCTTCAGGCAGCAAACTCCAGCGGCCCCATCGCCCGTTCCTCCCTCCACGCTCGCCTCCTCTCGTTTGGATCGAGCAGGATCCCTTCCCGAGCGGAGTGCTCGCTTCAGCCGTCGGCTGCGAGCTGCAGGTCACCGAAGCAGCTCCAGGCAGCTACCCCGCATGCTGGGGACCCTCCTCTGCCGCGCCATGCTCCTTCCCCGAGCTCCACCTCACCGTCCTTCTACACATCGTCGCCGAAGACCCCTGCCCCGTGTACCATCCTGTTGCTGCCGCTGGACACGGAGTATGCATCGTCACGTCCGTTTCATCGTTGTCAAGCCCAAGAGGGCGCCAAGATACCAAGTACCATGACGTCGACGACCATCAAGTTCAACTATGTCGACTATGATCGGTGACGACCCGGAACATCTACGGAGTGTGTACGAGTACTGTCGCGGAAGACCCGGGTAGCAAAAATGTCAAGTACCTATGACCGAAGAACGCCAAGTACCTCTCCAAAAAATGAACATGTACCACTACGTCCGGAGGCATCGGATCCGTCAAGTTCCACTATGAGATGTACAGCTACCGTCAACCCCGAAGACCTCGGATTCACCAAGTTCCCACAACGAGCAGTGTAATCCGTCGGATCGCCAAGTTTGGTTACCGTCGCAACCATGTACAACTACTTCCACTACCGCCGATGACGGTCGTTGAGTGAACAAACTACCGACGACGTGTACGACTACTCCGTGAACGTGTACAACTACCATCGCTCGAACGTCTACAGAACATGTACCGTTGACCCTCGAAGACCCGTGGACGTCAAGTTCCTTGTTTTGACCCCGAACACCTACAGAGTGTGAACATCTGCGAAGTGAGAACGACTACTTTCACTACCACCGTCGCGAGAACGCCTACTTCCCTCTACGAACTGGATCCATTTCGATAATGCATGCTTCGAAGGTATAACCTCGAGACGACGCCCGTGAATGAATGAATGCATGTTGTATGAGATGCACCCTAGTTTTGCCTCGAGTCTGAACTATCGGTGCACGTTATCCCTCTTTTGCCTTGTCATCGACATGTGGAAACCCGGTAATCAGGAGCACCCCACCTTCCTTGCATGACACGCTCCCGTCACTTTCTTTTGCACCGGCGTCTCAATGAGTTGTCGGAACCGGAACGTTGCCGTGGCACCGTTTCATTATCGTTGCCTTGGCACCCCTTTTCGTTTCCGCCACGATGACAAATGCTTCATATAATGCGCTTATCAACATTTTCATAAAACTTGCGACGTCATCCGCAACATGATAACAACATCAAGAATGTTTAAATTGTTGTTTGCATTAATTTGCTAAATGCATATGGGGATTTACCGGAATTGTTGTTGTTGTTTCCGGCATCATTTAAAATGCCTAACTATGTTTTCTACTCATGTTTCACCTCTTGCCATGTTTAACAAAATTTAATATTGTTGGGTACATAACCGAGAGATAACTAAATAAGTCATGTGGTGTTCTGTCAATATGCAACTCATTGCATATTGAGCTCCACTTAACTTGTAGTTTTGTTTGTTCCCTTTACCATGCCATGCCGCTTTAAACCGGACATGCATCATACTTGGTTGTGCATCATGCCATGTTTATGTGATGGTTGTTTACCATGTTGTTTGCTTCTTTCCGGTATTGCTTCTTCGTGTTAGTTCCGATAATGTCGTGTTTGTGAGGATCCGTTCGTCTACGTCCGTTTGTCTTCTTCATGGACTCATTCTTCTTCCTTGCGGGATCTTAGGCAAGATGACCATACCCTCGAAATCACTTCTATCTTTGCTTGCTAGTTGCTCGCTCTATTGCTATGCCTATGCTGCGATACCTACCACATGCTTTATCATGCCTCCCATATTGCCATGTCAAGCCTCTAACCCACCTTGTCCTAGCAAACCGTTGTTTGGCTATGTTACCGCTTTGCTCAGCCCCTCTTATAGCGTTGTTAGTTGCAGGTGAAGACTGGAGTTTGTTCCATGTTGGAACATGGATATTTGTTGGGATATCACAATATCTCTTATTTAATTAATGCATCTATATACTTGGTAAAGGGTGGAAGGCTCGGCCTTATTCCTGGTGTTTTGTTCCACTCTTGCCGCCCTAGTTTCCGTCATACCGGTGTTATGTTCCTTGATTTTGTGTTCCTTACACGGCTGGGTTATAATGGGAACCCCTTGACAGTTCACCTTGAATAAAACTCCTTCAGCAAGGCCCAACCTTGGTTTTACCATTTGCACTAACAACCTATTACCCTTCCCTTGGGTCGGCCAACCCAAGGGTCATCTTTATTTTAACCCCCCACCGGGCCAGTGCTTCTCTAAGTGTTGGTCTGAAACGGGCAGCCTGCGGGGCCACCTCGGGGAAACTTGAGGGTTGGTTTTACTCGTAGCTTGACCTATCCGGTGATTCCCTAAGAACGAGATATGTGCAGCTCCTATCAGGACGTCGGCGCATCAGGCGACTTTGCTGGTTTAGTTTTACCATTGTCGAGATGTCTTGTAACCGGGATTCCGAGCCTGATCGGGTCTTCCTAGGACAAGGAATATCCTTCATTGACCGTGAGAGCTTGTGATGGGCTAAGTTGGGACACCCCTGCAGGGTTTTGAACTTTCAAAAGCCATGCCCGCGGTTATGGGTAGGTGTGAATTTGTTAATGTCCGGTTGTAGAGAACCTGAAACTTAACTTAATTAAAATGCATCAACCGCGTGTGTAGCCGTGATGGTCTCTTCTCGGTGGGGTCCGGGAAGTGAACACGGTGTTGGAGTTATGCTTGAACGTAAGTAGTCTAGGATCACTTCTTGATCACTTCTAGTTCACGATCGTGCTTTGCCTTCTCTCCTCGCTCTCTTTTGTGTATGTTAGCCACCATATATGCTAGTGCTTGCTGCAGCTCCACCTCATACCTTTTCCCTACCCATAAGCTTAAATAGTCTTGATTGCGAGGGTGTGAGATTGCTGAGTCCACGTGACTCATAGTTTACTTCCAAAACCAGTTGTAGGTGCCGATGATACCGTGCAGGTGACGCAACCGAGCTCAAGGAGGAGCTCGATGAAGACCGTGTTAGTTGTGTTGTTTCATTTCCAGTTGATCAGTAGTGGAGCCCAGTTGGGGCGATCGGGGACATTGTTGCCTTTGGGGTTGTCTTTATTTTGGTTCCGTAGTCGGACCTTGTTTGTATCTGGATGGATGTTATGTTATTTATTCTATTGTGTGACATGGAGAGTGTAAGCCAACTATGTATCTCTTTCTTTATTCAGTACATGGGTTGTGTGAAGATTACCCCACTTGCGACATTGCCTTCAATGCGGTTATGCCTCTAAGTCGTGCTCCGACGCGTGGGAGATATAGCCGCATCGAGGGTGTTACATCGAGTGAGCTAATATCAAATAACCTCTTCTCACCGGCAAGTTTAAAATCATAATTGATCTCTTCAATTGCCCAATATGCCTTGTGTTCTAGTTCGAGAGGTAAGTGACATGCTTTTCCATAAACCATTTTATACGGAGACATACCCATAGGATTTTTATATGCAGTTCTATAGGCCCATAATGCATCATCAAGTTTCTTGGACCAATTCTTTCTAGATCTATTAACAGTCTTTTGCAAAATTAATTCGAGCTCTCTATTACGCAATTCTACTTGACCACTAGACTGTGGGTGATAAGGATATGCAATTCTATGATTAACATCATATTTAGCAAGCATTTTACAGAAAGCACCATGAATAAAATGTGAACCACCCTTAGTCATTAAATATCTAGGGACTCCAAATCTTGGAAAATAACTTCTTTAAGCATTTTAATAGAAGTATTATGATCAGCACTACTAGTTGGAATAGCTTCTACCCACTTAGTAACGTAATCAACAACAACTAAAATATGTGTATATCCATTAGAGGAAGGAAAAGGTCCCATATAGTCAAAGCCCCAAACATCAAATGGTTCAATAACAAGTGAATAATTCATAGGCATTTCTTGACGTCTACTAATATTACCAATTCTTTGACATTCATCACAAGATAAGACAAACTTACGGACATCCTTGAAGAGAGTAGGCCAATAAAAACCAGATTGCAATACCTTATGTGCAGTCCTATCTCCAGCATGGTGTCCTCCATAAGCTTCGGAGTGACACTTGCGTAGGATCTGTTCCTGTTCATGCTCAGGTACACAATGTCTAATAACACCGTCTACTCCTTTATAAAGATGTGGGTCATCCCAAAAGTAGTGCCTCAAATCATAGAAGAACTTTTTCTTTTGCTGGTATGTGAAACTAGGTGGTATAAACTTAGCAACAATGTAATTAGCATAATCAGCATACCATGGAGTAGTATGAGAAGCATTTATGACATTTAATTGCTCATCAGGAAAGCTATCATCAATAGGTAGTGGGTCATCAAGCACATTTTTTGTCTGGAACGGGGTTCTCAGCTCCCTTTCTATCAACAATATGTAAGTCAAATTCTTGTAGCAAGAGAACCCATCTAATAAGTCTAGGCTTAGCATATTTCTTTTCCATAAGATATTTAATACCATCATGATCAGTGTGAATAGTTACTTTAGAATCAACAATATAAGGTCTGAACTTATCACAAGCAAATACAACTGCTAAGAATTCTTTTTCAGTAGTAGCATAATTTCTTTGAGCATTGTCTAGGGTTTTGCTAGCATATTGAATAACATTTAATTTCTTATCAACTCTTTGCCCTAGAACAACACCTACAGCATAATCACTAGCATCACACATAATTTCAAAGGGTAAATTCCAATCAGGTGGCTGAACAATAGGTGTAGAGATCAATGCTTTCTTAAGTATTTCAAATGCTTCTACACAATCATCATCAAAAACAAATGGTATATCTTTTTGTAATAAATTAGTCAGAGGCCGGGAAATTTTTGATAAGTCCTTAATGACCCTCCTATAAAATCCGGCATGGCCAAGGAAACTTCTTATACCTTTGATGTCCTTGGGACATGGCATCTTCTCAATAGCATCAACTTTGGCTTTATCAACCTCAATACCTTTTTCAGAAACTTTGAGCCCTAAGACAGTACCTTCATTAACCATAAAGTGGCACTTTTCCCAATTCAAGACAAGATTAGTTTCTTCACATCTCTGCAAAACTCAATCAAGGTTGCTCAAGCAATCATCAAAAGAAGATCCATAGACGGAGAAATCGTCCATGAAAACCTCACAAATCTTTTCACAAAAGTCAGAGAATATAGCCATCATGCATCTTTGAAAGGTAGCAGGTGCATTACATAGACCAAAAGGCATACGTCTATAAGCAAAAGTACCAAAAGGGCAAGTAAAAGTAGTCTTTGATTGATCTTTGGCTGACACAGGTATTTGAGAGAAACCAGAATAACCATCTAGAAAGCAAAAATGTGTATGTTTGGATAGTCTTTCTAGAATTTGATCGATAAAAGGTAAGGGGTAATGATCCTTTTTAGTTGCCTTATTTAATTTGCGGAAATCAATTACCATCCTATAACCTGTAATAATTCTTTGAGGAATCAATTCATCTTTATCATTAGGAACGACAGTAATACCTCCCTTCTTAGGGATACAATGAACAGGACTTACCCACTAACTATCAGCAATGGGATAAATTATACCTGCCTCAAGGAGCTTTAGTATTTCTTTTCTTACCACTTCTTTCATTTTAGGATTCAGCCATCATTGATGATCACGAACTGGTTTAGCATCTTCTTCCAAATTAATTTTATGTTGACATAGAGTGGAACTAATGCCCTTAAGATCATCAAGAGTATACCCAATAGCAGCACGGTGCTTCTTCAGAGTTTTCAATAATCTCTCCTCCTCATGCTCTGAAAGGTTAGCACTAATAATAATAGGATATATCTTTTTCTCATCAACATAAGCATATTTAAGAGTATCAGGTAACGGTTTAAGCTCAAACACGAGATCACCCTTGGGTGGAGGAGGATCCCCTAGGATTTCAATAGGAAAATTGTGTCTTAGAATAGGTTCCTGTTTAAAGAATACTTCATCTATTTCCCTTCTTTCATTCATAAACATGTCATTTTCATGGTCTAGCAAATATTATTCTAAAGGATGACTAGGAGGTACGGCAATAGAAGCAAGACCAATAATTTCATCCTTACTAGGTAATTCTTCTTCACAGTGTTGTCTACTAAATTTGGAGAAATTAAATTCATGAGTCATATCATCTAAACCGATAGTAACAACATCCCATTTGCAATCTATGGTAGCATTAACAGTGTTTAAGAAGGGTCTACCAAATATAATGGGACAAAATCCATCTTGTGGGGAAGCAAGAACCAGAAAATCCGTAGGATATTTAGTTTTCCCACACAAGACTTCAACATCTCTAACAATTCCCATTGGTGAAATAGTATCTCTATTGCCAAGTTTAATTGTGACATCAATATCTTCTAACTCAACAAGTGCAATATCGTGCATAATTTCTCTATATAGGCTAATAGGTATTGCACTAGCACTGGCACCCATATCACATAAGCCATGATAACAATGATCTCCTATTTTAACAGAAATAACAGGCATGCCTACCACATGTCTAGGTTTATCTTTAGCACAAGGTTTAGCAATTCTAGCAGTTTCATCGTAGAAATAAATAACATGCCCATCAATATTATTAGACAAGATATCTTTAACAATAGCAATATTTGGTTCAACTTTAATTTTCTCATGAGGTGTATAAGTTTTAATATTGCTTTTACGAACCACAGTTGAAGCTTTAGCATGATCCTTTATCCTAACAGGAAAAGGTGGTTTCTCAACATAAGAAATAGGAACAATAGGATCATTATAAGTGACAATCTTTTCTTCAACTTTAATAGGTGCAGCTACTTTTACTTCTATGGGAGGATGATATTTAAACTACTTCTCCTTGGGGAGATCAACATAAGTAGCAAAATATTCACAGAAAGAAGCTACTATCTCAGAGTCAAGTTCATGTTTAGTGCTAAATTTACGGAAAACATCGATATCCATAAAAGATTTAACACAATCAAAACTAGGTGTCAAACCTGACTCCTTACCTTTGTCGAGGTCCCAATCTTCAGAGTTGTGTTTAATTCTTTCCAATGAATCCCATTTGAATTCAATAGTCTCCATCATAAAGGAGCCAACACAAGAAGTATCAAGCATGGTGCGATTGCTATCATAAAGTCGAGCATAAAATTTTTGAATAATCATTTCTCTTGAGAGGTCATGATTGGGGCATGAATATAACATTGATTTAAGCCTCCCCCAAGCTTGAGCGATGCTTTCTCCTTCGCAAGCCCAAAAATTATATATATAATTGTGATCATGATGAACAAGATGCATAGGATAAAACTTCTGATGAAATTCCAATTTCAATCGTTTGTAATTCCAAGACCCCATATCATCACATAGCCTATACCATGTCGATGCATCTCCCTTCAAAGATAAAGGGAAGACCTTCTTCTTAACAACATATCCGGGTACACCTGCAAGCTTAAATAATCCACAAACTTCATCCACATATATTAGATGCTCATCAGGATGCTTTGTTGCATCTCCTAAAAAAGGATTAGCTAGCAGTTTTTTATCATACCCGAAGGAATTTCAAAGCAGACATTTTCATTTTCAGTAGGTTCAGTAGGTTGAGGAGCAACTCTTTGCTCTACTGGTTGGGGTGAAGATACCCCGAACAAGCCCCTAAGAGGATTACCTTCCATAGTAACAAGTGACAGTAAATTTCAGCACACTATATAAATTTTTCCTTACCAAATTCCACCTACCAAAGGCGCTTCACTCCCCGACAACGGCGCCAAAATCCTTCTTGCTACCTCTTGAGCACTGCGTTGGTTTACCCCAAAGAGGACGGGATGATGCAGCAAAGTAGCGCAAGTATTTCCCTCAGTTTTTTAGAACCAATGTATCAATCCAGTGGGAGGCTACGCGCCAGTCCCTCGTACCTGCACAAAACAAATAAATCCTCGCAACCAACGCGATAAGGGGTTGTCAATCCCTACACAGCCACTTACGAGAGTGAGATCTGATAGATATGATAAGATAATATTTTTGGTATTTTTGTGATAAAGATGCGAAGTAAAATAAAAGCAAAGTAAAAGCAAAGGAAATAACTAAGTATTGGGAGATTAATATGATGAAGATAGACCCGGGGGCCATAGGTTTCACTAGTGGCTTCTCTCGAGTGCATAAGTATTCTACGGTGGGTGAACAAATTACTGTTGAGGAATTGACAGAATTGAGCATAGTTATGAGAATATCTAGGTATGATCATGTCTATAGGCATCACATCCGAGACAAGTAGACCGACTCCTGCCTGCATCTACTACTATTACTCCACTCATCGACCGCTATCCAGCATGCATCTAGAGTATTAAGTTAATGAAAACAGAGTAACGCCTTAAACAATATGACATGATGTAGAGGGATAAACTCATGCAATATGATGAAAACCCCATCTTGTTATCCTCGATGGCAACAATACAATACGTGCCTTGCTGCCCCTACTATCACTGGGAAAGGGCACTGCAAGATTGAACCCAAAGCTAAGCACTTCTCCCATTGCAAGAAAGATCAATCTAGTAGGCCAAACCAAACTGATAATTCGAAGAGACTTGCAAAGGTAACCAATCATACATTAAATAATTCAGAGAAGATTCAAATATTGTTCGTAGATAGACTTGATCATAAACCCACAATTCATCGGTCTCAAAAAACACACCGCAAAAAGAAGATTACATCGAATAGTTCTCCACAAGAGAGGGGGAGAACATTGTATTGAGATCCAAAAACATAGAAGAAGCCATCTAGCTACTAACTATGGACCCGTAGGTCTGAGGTGAACTACTCACACTTCATCGGAGGGGCTACGGTGTTGATGTAGAAGCCCTCCGTGATCGATGCCCCCTCCGGCGGAGCTCCGAAACAGGCCCCAAGATGGGATCTCGTGGATACAGAAATTTACGGTGGTGGAATTAGGGTTTTGGCTCCGTATCTGATCGTTTGGGGGTACATAGGTATATATAGGAGGAAGGAGTACGTCGGTGGAGTCACAGGGGGCCCACGAGGGTGGAGGGCGCGCCTGGGGGGTAGGCGCGCCCCCTACCTTGTGGCCTCCTCTTTTGTGTCTTGGCGTAGGGTCCAAGTCTCCTGGGTCTTGTTCGTTGAGAAAATCACGTTCCCGAAGGTTTCATTCCGTTGGGACTCCGTTTGATATTCCTTTTCTTTGTAACCCTAAAATAGGAAAAAACAACAATTCTGGGCTGGGCCACAGGTTAGTAGGTTAGTCCCGAAAATAATATAAAACTGGATAATAAAGCACAATAATGTCCAAAACAGTAGATAATATAGCATGGAGCAATCAAAAATTATAGATACGTTGGAGACGTATCAAATTACAATGCATGAGCATGATATCAACATGAGCATGAGGGTACAACATAACTATCAACCATATCAACAATGAATCATATCGAACTGAGCATGGCATAATGACGAGCATGAATATCACAAGTACAATACTACTCATAGTATAACATGACCACTAAGATTAACAATAAATAACATGCCATAACACATCAATAATATTACCGAGTAAACACTTAACCAACTAAAGCAAAGGAACAATGCATATCAACGGTACTCGGTAACCGAAGTTAGTCATGCACCGAAGAACATGACCAACCCAACATGTACTACTATCAAGCATGGCAATATGAAAGTAATACTAGCAAGTAGAAGATGATAACTGGGTGCAAGAAAACATAGCATGGCGGTAATCACCGATCCATATGCATAAACAAAATAACGACAGCAGTAGCAAAACAAACATATAGTTATTGAAGGTTCAAGTTGAAAACTAATGCTACCGCATGGCTGTCATGCAAATGGTGGTTGTGGCTTGCCTGGGGATGAAGAAGGCTCTGGGGAGAAGTGCGGTGAAGCCATGGAAAGATTCATCAGAAACGATTCTCTCTCGGAGGGGTCTGATTAGGGGCAAGGGCAAATAGGTCATTTTCACAGTGTCAAACCAAAGTGAAAATTTTGTGAGCGGAATGGGCTCAACAAGATGAAAATGAGGGCATTGGACTCACCTCAATCGAAGTCTCGAGCAAAAAGTTATAACCCGACGAAGTCCAGAGACCAATCTGTAAAAATATTTCTACAAATAGGCCCCTGAATGAGAAAACAGAAAATGCCTAAGGAGAGACTACGTTTTCAAACTAGGACAGCGCACTTACGGCTGGAGTAGAAGAGCAATATGCTTTCTGAAGACGAAAACATACTTTTGGAAAGTATGTTTCCACTTATCCAGTGTGGCAGTGGGGGCCCGTGGCGCTGTGCGGCTGACGAGTGGGGCCCGCCTTATCCATCTCTTTCTCTCTCTCTCTCTCTCTTCTCTCCTGGCTTCTTCCTCACGCCCGACAGAGAACAAAGGAGAGGCGGGGCTGGCTCGGCTGGCGTCCGGCCTGACCGGCTTTGGCCGTCTTCGGCCGTGGGTATGGCACCGACGAGCGAGGCTTGGCCCACCGCGTCCATCCAGAGGGGAATCACGCGCCGGGGAGGGACAGAACGGCGGCAGCGCGCAGTAACATCAAGAAAGGGAGGCGGCGGCCGATCTTGAGGACAACGGCCACAGCTACTCTAGCGACTAGTTCAGGGGAGGGGGAGGCTTGGTGGGTAGTGCGGAGGCCTCTGGTGGTGGTGGACGGAAGAGAGGGGCTCGCCTTCGGGCTAGTTCAGCCGGGCTCCGGCGAGAGGCACTGCGCCATGGGGGTCGAGGAGAGGCTCTAGAGCTCGAGCTAGAGGTGGGGAGGGCCTAGAGGAGCGCGGTGACGAGGCTGATGAGCACGGAGTGGCTCGGGGTGGCCTTTATATAGGCGTGGCCAAGGAGGGGAGGCCACTGACGCGTAGCCACAGCTCGGGCACGTCCATGTACGCGTGTGCACGCCGGCGAGCTCGGTGGACGGTGACGAGGAGCAACAGAGGAGGGCTCACGGGGTAGAGAGGGCCAACGGGCGTGGGAAGGAAGCGGTCGGGGCGCCATTAATGCCATGTCGGCACTGTGCGCCCGTGGGCGCGTGGTGACGAGCGCCGACGAGGAAGCGGACGGAGGGGGAGTGAAGTCAGGGCGACGCGGTCGATCACGAGGAGGCTACTAGACATGGCTTTGAGTCGAGGCGAGGAGGGAACGAACGAGAACAGTGCTGCGGTTTCTAGAGCGCGTCGGTTTGGCACGTCCGCCCCGTGGTCACCGCGTGAGCTAGCATGAAGAAGAGCCAAATGGCTGGAAATTGTTGCTAGGGGTAAGTTCTTCCAGGGGAGGTTTCAACTGCGGTGGTAGCTTTGTTAAAGGCTCTGTGGTTATATGGTAATTGAGCTCTGAAGTTTGTTGTTGCAAACTTGATCATTACATAGTGATCATCAGAGTGATTCTAAGAGGCACGTGAGTTCTCTGGGGTGTGTAGCTTAGGAAGGACTATAGTCCTGTTAATTATGAGATGATTAGGACAAGCATTTAATATAGTTGCTTAACAACCACATAAATAGGTCTAGAAAAGAGAACAGGAAGAAGCAGTCACATAGAGTGATGAATTTAGATGAAAATGAACATGGCAGGGTTATATGGTCATATGAGAGGGCCATAAAAATTTCATGCCATTTGGCCAAGCCAGAATGGTACTTCCTTCATACATCACCTCTCTGTACAGAAACTTAGGAAAAATTTAGAGGGAAAATGGACAGATGAAATGAGACCAAATCTTGTGGAGATAACTTATATAGGTAGAGGAGGCCTAGGAAAATTTTCAGACATAATGGAGCAAGATAAAATATACTTGCTTCACTAACTGAAAATTTGGACAGAAAAAAAGAATTGATGCTCAGCTCACATGGATGCATTGCATGAGCTCAAATCTTGAGGAGGGCTTTGATTTGATAAAATAAAGGACCATGCAAAAATTCAACTCAATTGGATTAACCTAGCTAGTACTTCCTTCACAACCAATTCCCTTATACATGAACTTTGAAAAATTGCCCAGGAATATTTTCTAGGAAAATTAAGTTGAATTTTCGCATGAGGTAATTATTTGGATAAGAAAAGGTGTTTAAAAAGTTTGGGGTCAATTGGGCAAAGATAAATGGCATTTGCTTCACAATCTGTCATTCAGGACAGAGTAGCCAAAGAATTAATTGGGCGTGATGGGAAACATGGCCAATGAAATATTTTGCCTTATTTGAGGAAGATAGGACCCAAACAATTTATGAGAATTACTTGGGAATTTTAGGAGTGATAGAAATATAGGTTGCTTCACAACCTAGGGGAAATTCGGTTATTCCTTTAATAGAAAAGAATATTTCCAAGGAAAAGAATATTGGGGTTTGGCTAGGATGAAAATGGCAAGATCTTGGGAAGGGTTTGAGAATGACAAGCCACTCTGGAAAGAAAGAAGAGGTCATCTTCTTCAGTTTCCAGAGCTCAAAGCCACGGAAAAAGAAAACTCAAGAAAAAATCTCAGAGAAACAAAAGAAAATGATAGGGCCAAAAAATCAGGCTGTGACACACCCACGGGGGGGGGGGGGGGCGGAGGCTCCAGAGCCCCCGGCTGCCCCTACTGCGACGGCAGCACCCGCTCATGCGCCTGCGCTGCCTCCTCCCTAGGCCCTTGTGTCGGCGAACTGTGGCCCCCTCGCTAGGCCCAAGGCTCTGGCGAAAGCCTTCACCGTGTTGGATCAGCTCCGGACCGATCTTCAGGACACCGACAGGGTCATGGTGATGGGACAGATGGGGCTGATCTCGGGGTGGCTCCAGGCCAACGCGTCTGTTAGGACGGCCTGGGGCCGGGCCGAGGCTGCTGCCGTAGAGAGCTGGAAGGAGGCCGGTGAGGCCACCATGGCTCGTGACGCGGTGCTAGCCGACACAGCGTCTTCCAAGGAGCACTGCAGTGGGGTGGAGGCGGAGCCGAAGACTCTCCGTGAGGGACAGGCCGCCCACAGCCAACAGCTCCAGAAGTAAGAGGAGGAGTTCAAGGCCCGCGAGGTGGCGCTTGTCGACCGTGACGCCGAGCTAGCCCAGGCAACCAAGGACCAAGCCATGGAGCGGGACCGCCTAGGCAAGCTGAAGGAGGAGGTGGACAAGGCCCAGGCGTCCCACGCCTAGCTTGTCTCCGAGGCGACAGCCTAGCTGGAGCGTGTGCGAAGGACTCGACCCAAGAAAGGTTCGAAATCTGGGGCGTGTATGAAGGACTCGACCTCTCCAGCCAACCAGTTGAGCAACCTGACAGACTAACTCGATGAACAAGAAAGAAGAGGGACACAATAGTTTAACCAGGTTCGGCCCACCTTGTGGTGTAAGACCCTACTCCTGCTTTGTGATGTATTAGCCTCGCGGGGGGCTGAGTATGAACTAGTACAAGGGAAGAACAACCTCACGAGGTCTGTTCTAGCGTGGGTGTGAGCTAATGTGGTCTCTCCCTCTCTTTGGTGGTGGCTAAGCTATATTTATAGTGCCCTCAGTCCTCTTCCCCCAAATGAAGGAGGGAAGGGATCCCATAGTGCACAATTTTGAAGGGGGGCAACTAGTACATCCTATCATGACGAAAGGATGTCTTCGCCTGCAAAGCTTCTGGTCGTGACGCCGCAGTGGGCTCGGTGATGACATCCGTCCTGACGTCCTGGCGGTCTTGGTCTTGTTGCACGGGAATGGAAACCTTTGGCTGATTCCTCGGGACCCCGCGCATGTGCTTGCCTCCTTTGCACCAAAGAGGAAACATGCTCCTCTACGCCCCTTGGCGCCCGC
This sequence comes from Triticum aestivum, assembly GCF_018294505.1. Lineage (NCBI taxonomy): Eukaryota > Viridiplantae > Streptophyta > Magnoliopsida > Poales > Poaceae > Triticum > Triticum aestivum. The sequence continues at coordinate 229,319,122 of NC_057794.1, read as the reverse complement.
CTGGCCTTGGTAGTCATGGCTGGCGTCACCTCAACCTCATGAGATGGGCGCTTGCATAGAAATTCTGCTCCTCAGGAGCCAGCCTAGGGAGGCCGCTCCCTCTGGAGGTCTTGATGTCGTCTACCTCACGAGGTTTGGTCCCTCGCGAGGGTCTTGTCTTGGAGGCGCTGAAGATGAAGTACTGGGCCGTCGATGGAGCCATGCCGTGGGCCGCAGGCAGGCAAGTCTGGGTACCCTGGTTCCCAGAATGCCGACAGTAGCCCCCGGGCCCAAGGCGCGCTCGGACTTGGCTTTGGGGCGAAGCCAAAGGGCCAGGGCGAAGCGCCGCTAGCCCCAATCGCCTACGGACCGAGTTGACGCATGGAGCTTGATGGGGCGTGAGCGTCTCCACTTCCCCATGCTCCCTCGGCAACTGCCCAACTTGACAACTACCTGATGCAAGCAGAAAAACCATCATTGCTTGGAATCACAAGAGGCCAGCGATTGGCCTCCCTCCCCTATAAATGTGAAAGGGGGCGGAGCCCCTTTCTCTTCTTCATCTTCTCGCCGCTCGCTCCTCCTTCTTCCTCTTCGTCCCGCTATCTTCCCAGAGTGTCTATGACGCCCGTGAGGAGGTTTTCCGCCATGGAGAAGGGAAAACCCCCTCAGGTGGGACCTAAGCTGCTTCCGTCAAAGAAGAGGCATGAACACTCTCACGATGCCGCCGCGGTGCCCATGGTGACACGGCCTTGGCATGAACGCGCTCCGCCGGGCTTTTTGGTACGTGTGTATGCCCGTGCGCAAAGCCCCTCCCATGGGAGCTGCCGCGGCCACTGCAAGGAGCGGGGTCATGGAAAAGAACATGTGGTGGCCGTATGGCCACCTCGCCTGCGGACCCATGCCGAGGGCACGGCACGCGAGTTTGTGGTGTTGGCTGCAATGCCACCGCGCACATGGCTCCGGCTCCTGCGGTCCCTGGCGAGGGAGATACTGTCGAGCGGGCCCGTCGATCTATGGTTGAAGCACGACGGTTGTTGTAGCCAGCTTCAGAAGCGGAAGTCGAGGTCATCGAATCTGGCAATGTCTTCATGACTTGTGGATGGGGCGCGATCACCCGCGCCTGCCGCCCAGAGGGAGGTCACGCCATCCACTTCAAGTATGATGGGGCGTCATTGGTCTTCTTCAAGGTCTTCGGAGAGGATGGCCAACACCTGGAGTGCTGCCCCCGGGGAGGAGGTCAAGGCAGCAGGGCCACCTGCGGTGAAATTGCCCTTGGACTTGTCCGCGACTCTTCTGACAGCAGCAGCGCATCCTCCGGACATGGCTCGAGCGACGACAGCAGCTATGAGTTGTCGCGCCGCAGTGCCCGGGCCTACTGGAGGCAAGGCGCCAGCCCTGACGCCACGGGTGACGTTGTTTGGGCCGTGGTCCTCGGGAGACCCTTTTCATTTTGCTTTGTTCCTACGGAAAACCATGAAGGGCCCCGTGGGGGTATGTAAAAACTGTGATACTTTTTTCTTAATCTTATTATTCCCAATCAATGTCGTGTTTGCGCTTCTTGCTTTGGCATGGTTCCCCCTTTCATTCTTGCGGTAGCTTGGTGCTCTACGCCGGTAGGACCCAGTCCCTAGGCAAGCTTCGGCCGTCGCTAGTATGCCAGGTCGCGATCCCGTGGTCAAGGCCAGGAGGTGAGCGGCCCGAGGTCCGATAAGAGCCCTTGAGGCGCGATGCTCAGGGGGTCCCCTTTGGCACACAAGCGGCTTCGAAAGGACTAAAAGGGAGACATCCTTGCCCGAGCGAGATCGCTAGAGACAAATCGCTGATCATAGGGTTCACGCCTGCGCGTGTAAGGTGACTTATCTTGGCGAGCCTGCGGTGATTCCTTCACCGCGAGGACAGCTTCCTGTGCGACGTCAGACTATGTCCTTCTCCTGGTGGCGCCCCTAGGAAGGACTCATGCCGACCCCATCCTTCCCACTCGTCTGGATGCTCTACGTCCTCGGGTCCCGGCCCTCGAGCGAGGCTTAGTCGCCGCTGGTATGCCAGGTTGCGATGTTGTGGTCAAGGCCAGGGGATGAGGGCTCGAGAGCCAGTAGGAGCCCCTGAGGCACGGTGCTCAGGGGGGGCCCCCTTGAATGTACAAGCAATTTCCACGAAAAAAGAGTGGTTGGCTTTGAGAGGGTGCCTAGGAGGGGTTGTGCCTCGAGGTGCTAGCGGGGCCGCTCATGGTCCCGGCTCCGGAGGTTCCTGCGAGTTAGCCGAAGAAAGAAAACATAGCACACAGTCGTGCTTGCTATCCTGTTGGTGATCTTTTCGCAAGAAGACGAAGGCACTAAGGACCTAGTGAGGTGACGTGCGCGGGGCCAGCCGTGAGCCAGAGCTCGGTCTCTTAGGTTTATCAGCGCTTGTCGGATCACGGGTTCCGGCAAAAACCCTCGAGGTTTGAACACTGGGGTGCGCGCGAAGGTTTTCTCCCTATCGATCCACGCCCTAGCTCGCTAAGATCTCGCGGATGAACTCCATGAACTTGCAACACAAAGACACAAGATTTATACTGGTTTGGGCCACCGTTGTGGTGTAATACCCTACTCCAGTGTGCTGGTGGTGGATTTCCTCTTGGGCTGATGATGAACAGTACAAGGGGAAGAACAACCTCCCGAGGTTGAGGTGTTCTTGTGCTTGGCGAACTTGTGCGGGTGAGATGCCTCTGAATGAGTTCTTCCTTCTCTCGTCCCGTCTCTTTACTGTGGTGGCTAGTTCTACTTATATAGGCCATGGTCCTCTCCCCAAATATTGAGCGGGAAGGGAGCCAACAACGGCCAATTTGAAAGGGGGCAACTAGTACAGCTTATCCTAACAAAAGTAGTCTTTGCCTGCAAAAGGCTCTGGTGGTGACGCCGTCTTGGGCTCCATGGTGACCTCCGTCTTGCCATCCTGCTGGTCTTGGTCTCATTGCACCAATATGGAAACCTTTGCTTGATGCCTCGGTACTCCGCGCCTGCGCTTGGCCCCTTGGCACCAAAGAGGAAGCAAGGACACTGCACGTGCTGGCGCCCACCTGGCGCCCACCTGGTCTCGATCGTCATGGCTCACGTCACGAGGACCTTGCGAGGTTTGCCTTGCCTTGATCTCTCCGCCCCTCATGAGCCTGCCTGGCGAGGCCGCTCCTGAGGAGGTCTTGCGTCGTCCGCCTCGCGAGGGTCTTGAATACCTCGTCGATGAAGATGGGCCGTACAGACCTGCTAGCTCAGCCACGCCGTGGGCTTCAGTCAGGCAAGTCTGGGGAACCCCGTTCCCAGAATGCCGACAGTAGCCCTCGGGCCCAAGGTGCACTCGGGCTTGGCTTCAAGGCGAAGCCAAAGGTCAAGCGCGGAGCGCCGCGGGCCCCAAAAGCATGCGGCCTCGGTTGATGCGTGACAGTTGATTGGACATGGGCGTCTCCACTTCCCCATGCTGCCTCGGCAACTGCCCGTCTTGACAAAAAGGCTGGCACAGACAGTGCTTGCCTTCATTGCTTCTTCCTCGCCTAGCTCCAGATCCCCTTTCTCGCTCCATGCTGCCGAAACCTCCAGATCCGCTCCAACCTCGCTCTGCATCTGCGACCAATGGCGCCACGCAAGGTCAAGTCCTCCTCGGCGCTGGCTTGGTTCGAGCCAGCCCTCGATGCGCCCAGCGTCACAGAGAAGAACCTAGCCTCCACGCACTTGCTGACAGCGGGGAAGAGCAACGACAGGGGGAAGACGGAGCTCCGGCTTGCCTTTGACGCGCCGGAGCCTGAGGGAAGCACCTTCTTCCCTTTCTTCACGAGCAGCATCGCCGCCGGGTTGGTTCCCCCCTTTTTCTGATTTCTTTTTTGAGGTCCTCGACCACTTCGGGCTGCAGGCGCTGCATCTCCATCCCAACTCCATTCTTCTCTTGTCTATATCCGCCTACTATTTCGAGGCGTACCTGGGCGTGATGCCATCTGTGGCACTGCTGCACCACTTCTTCTTCCTCCGCCTCACCGGCGGCCATATCTTCGGGTGCGCCAACTTCATTGCGGCTGGCCAGGCCAACTTGATCTCGAACACCGGGAGAGGGTTGACAACATCAGGGCCAAATGGGTCATGATGAGTGCCAAGTGCGTCCATCCACGCTTGGAACTGCCAATGGAGGCGCCCCAGTCTGACAAGGGGTGGTCTCCTGTAGAGCTCACCGACGAGAGGGCGTCGTCGGTGTTGGAGCAGATGAAGATCGGTTTGAAGCCAAGTGATGCGAAGGCGGCCAAGGTGACAGGGGCCATGCTCCTGAAGGAATTCTTGATGCTGCGTGTTGCTCCACTTCAGGGGCACACGCTTCCTTTGTGGAAGCTTGGAGATGAAGAAGACAATATTCGTCTGAGCTCGGTGGCCTTGTGTGATGACGAGCTGACTGCAGTTCTGCGCCTCTTGGTTGGGGATAACCAAGAGTACCCGCCGAGCGCCTTTCTTCCTTTGTTCCATTGCAAGGACTGGGAGCAATTCGTTGCCTCCAGGCCGACCTTTGACGTGCGTGGGCTGGTGCCGCCGGCGCTTGCTGGGGCCTCTGCAACGCCGAAGCCGGTGGAGGTGTCTTCTGACGAGTCCCGCGGGGAGGAAGAGGGGGAGGAGGACTCGAAGGAGACCCCCGAGGAGATGGGGGAGAACTCCTCCTTGAGCAAGGCTGACATCCTCCGCGCTCTGCCAGACGACACCGAGGTCGACGCCCGCCAGGAGGAGAGGGAGCTGCCCCTTATCCCGACAAGGGGTGGATCGTCGCTAGTCTCTCGAGATGCTGCCTCTAACTTGGCACTGCCTGGAGCCGGCTCCGGCCCTTCTGATGCGCCGTCTTCTGGCCCCGGAGCCCGTGTGCCCACTCCTCAGGCCCTGATGCTTTCGGGTTTTAGGCTCCCCAAGCGGAAGGTAGACTATGTCACAGTGGATTAGTAAGTGCTTCGAGCTTTGTCTTGTTCCTGCTTGTACTTGCTATTTTCTGGCATTCGCCCTTGCTTGATCAGGCCGGTGTCTTCAGCGAAGAAGAGGAAGGACGATGCCACGGTCGTGCCCCCCTCTGCGGAGAAGAGAGGCGACAGCACCCGCACCTCTCCGGCCTGGTCGCCCTTGCGAGGCCAAGAGGAGCATCGGCAGGAGGAATCAGCCCCCATGGCCCCCCGGCTCCGGAAGTGCCGGCACCCGGCTCAGCTGATGAGGTCCCAAGGGCTCTGGAGCCCTCGATCTTATAGGCTCTGGTAACGACGTCGCCTCCTCCTCCTGCTGCGCCTCTGGCCCCAAATTCTTCCGCTCCCTCCGTAGTCTTGCAGCGTGTCTTCTCGGGGATGGCCAAGCTGCGGGAAGACCTCCTAGGCGCGGACCCACACCTAGTGGCCGGGCGCCTGGAACTGGCCTCAGGCTGGCTTCATTTCGACTTGGCAGTTCGAGCGTCGCTGAGCCAGGCCACGGCGGCCTCCGAGAAGGAGAAGCAGGCTGCTGCCAGAGCTGCGGCTGATTGCGAGGCGGCGCTGAAGGACGCCGAGGCCGCCCACAACCACTGCCAAAAGCTGGAGGGTGAGCTGAAGAGCCTGCGCGATGAGCACACAAAAGAAACACGTTACCGCAAAGCGAAGGAGGAGGAGATGAAGGCTTGGGAGGACGCCATCAAGGGCCGCGATACCGAGCTGGGGGAGTTGACGAAGGCACAGGCCGTGGAAGCGCAGCCGACTGGAGGAGCTAGAGCGGAAGGAGAAGGCGAGGGAGGCCGAGCTCGACAGCAAGGCGAAGGTCCTGGCCGAAGACCGTGTGGCCTTCTCGCTTCATGAGAAGAGGTACAGCGTGGTGTTGAAGTCACTGTACAAGAAGGGCCTGGAGAAGCCACTGACCACCGACGAGGATGGCCCTGCTCAGCTGCTTCCCCACTTGGTGAAGGCGCTTGAGGAAGTCGTGGAGGGCATCGGTCCCATGGCTGAGGCAGATGCTCGTGTCCTTTCTTCAGCTGCGCTGACGCGTGTCTTCAGCCATCTGTACCTTCGCGACCCCAATGCTTGTCTCGATGAGCTGCTGGAGCCTATAGCTGATGAACATTATGCGGCCACCGCCGCAGCCGTGAAAGGTTAGGTGGAGGCCCTACTGAAGAAGTTTCGCGGCTTCGTCCTCGCACCCTCGACCGGCGATGCCACCGATCCTGCAGTTGGCGGTGTAGGTGAAGACAACGCTACCAAGGGAGGAGTACCTTCTGCAGGCGATGGCGGTGTCCAGGGGTGACCTGCAGCTGCTTTCCTGTTTCATTCCTGCAATACGCATCAGACCTCATGGAGGCGTTAAAACTTCCATTTCATATTGTGAGGACAATATGTCTTGTAATATTTGCTTTGAGATTTTGCGATTTTCATCCTATTTGCTTTGTGTTTTGCGTTGGCAGAGCCCGGCCCCGTGCATACCTCAACCGCCGTTGGGCCGACCGGAGAACAGGACGGACCAGGGAGTGAGGAGCTACGTGACCAGTTAGGCTCCTGAGTCGCGATGCTCAGGAATCCCCCTTGATGCGCAAACAGCTTACAGGGAGAGTACGTGAGGATAGGTTAATGTTCTACATCGGCAGAGCCCGGCCCCGCGCATACCTCAACCGCCGTTGGGCCGACCGGATACCAAGACGGACCAAGGAGTGAGGGGATACGTGACTAGTTAGGCTCCTGAGTCGCGATGCTCAGGAGTCCCCCTTGACGTGCAAACAATCTCTATACCTTTGCCCTCGCCGAGGCTCGGCTCGGGAGGGGCGTGTGACGACTAGGTCCGGGAGACCTGGTTGGGTGGCGTGCGCTTGGGAGTGACCCGAGCACAGCCCCCAGGTCTGGGAGACCTAGTTGGGTGGCGTATGCTTGGGCATGACCCGAGCGCAGCCCCCGTGCCCAGCCCCCTCGCGCGGCTCTCCCGAGGGGAGGCGTTGCGATGAGGCCGGACGCTGAGCTCTATGGCTCCCTGAGGTTGGTACGAACGTGAAGCCGCCCTCGGTTGTTTACCACCAGCGTAGAGCATAGTGCTTCCGCTTGTGCACGGGCATAGCCGCTCCTCGGCAGTGTCGACGGCCAGTGCGGAGCATGGTGCTTCCACTTGTGCGTGGGAGGGGGGGCCCCCCTGCGGAGAGCCCCCGGGGTGTATACAGCCCCGCCCTGACACGTGGCTTGCACGATAGGGCTAGACGAGGTGTATCTGGGCACTCGTGAGCCAGCGCGGGACTCACGAGGCCCTACCTCAAGGCAGGTTGCGCCTGGTCTTGGTTCTTGTTGCTATGCTGGTCCTGCGAGGTGGTCAGACAACCTCCACCGAACGAATCTCCTGACGTTATCGCGTGGGAAAGCCAAGCACCAACGACCCCAGGAGGTGACGTAAATGGGGCCGGCCCGCGAGACAGAGCTCAGCCGTTGGATTTATCAACGCTGCAGGGACGGGCCCGAGCACAGACGCCGTGCTCAACTTACTCACGCGAAGGGTACTGAAGAAAGACGGCCGGCGCGCGGTCCCCAAGATGGGTGGCGATCGAGCAAGTAGTAATCATAGGTAGATTAAACATGAGAGTAGCAGGCTCAAGTAAGTGCATGGGAGATATGTGCCACTGCGTCTGCTCGAGCGGCTTGGGGATGATGCAGCCCGAGTGGTGCTCCCAACAAGGTAAACTAAAGACATAAAAAGGGATACGTGCCACAGGGATGGACCCACGCGGCATGGGAATGATGTAGCCCGAGGGATGCTCCTAGCTAAATGAACTTGGAAAATGTCACCTGGTTATGTTGACGAAGGAGACTTGGGGCAGCTGAAGGTGCGCAGCGAAGGGGTTGCTCCTCACGAGCCACCGGGGCCCTGAGCCTCAGGAGGCTCTGGGGCTCAGGTGGTTCCTTGAGGACTGTCTCCATCTCCATCAGGACGGCCTGGTGCCTGGCCTCCTGAGCTGCTAGGATGCACCGCAAGTTGCGTTGGTAGGCAGACGACACGCTCGGCAGGCTGAAGGGCATGCGAATGTAGCTGTGCGGTGGGTCCTTGCTGCGTCCCATGCGCGAAGGCCATAAAAGCTCCTGAGAAGCGGCCCTGTTGGGCCCTGGAACGTCAATGCAGACGCGCAGCCCGACATCCTCACCTGGATGGGAACCTGTGCCTCGTGAGCGGCGGTTGCCACGCATGGCCCTTGCATCTTGCAATTCCTGGGTGGTCTTGGTGACGAACTCCTGAACGGTGGGCGATCCTTGCCATGTGCCCTCCTGAGGGAAACGTGCCATGAAGCGCGCCTTCAGGTGGTGCCCAAGCGCCTCCCTTGTGATGTGGGCAAGGTCTGAGGCCTTCCAAAAGAAAACCCCCGAGCCCTGCCCGAGAAGGGCGCTGGGCGCGCCTTCCTATGCTATGGAGAGAGGCACCCCGGGAGCGGGCGCTGATCCTGATGAGGCTCCGGTTGTGACGCCACCCTTCTGAGGTCCTGCACGGCGCAGCTTCTTCTTCTTCTTCTTGGGGATGACCTCAGGAGGGCCCTCGCCCTTGTTGTCGGGGTCATCGATTGCTGTAGCTTGGAAGGCATGCTCGAGGGAGAACACCGCATCTCTTTCTTCACATGGGACCGTGATGATCCCGCCGCTTCCCAGCATCTTGAGGACATTGTAGCCGTGATGGGTCACCGCCATGAACTTGGCCAGGGCTGGATACCCGAGTACGGCAGACGGATGTGTGCAACGTCGAAGTCGATGAGCTCGGTGTGGTAGTTCTTGCGTTCCTCGAAGGTGACAGGGATGCGGACGTGCCCTATCGGTGTGGTGGAACCATCGGTCACTCCTGAGAAAGGCTTGGTAGGCTGAAGCTGGTCATATGGAACTTGGAGGTTGTCGAACGTGTCGACGGACAGGACGTTGAACCCTGCGCCATCGTCGATGAGGGTCTTGGTAACTTGCACGTTGCTGATGACTGGGGAGCAAAGCATCAGGAGGGCGCCAGTGGTAGCTGCGCAATTGAGCTAATCTGCCGAGTTGGACATGATGGGGCACTGGGACCATCTGAGTGGGTGTGTGGCTTCGAGCTTGGGGAGGACTGCATTCACTTCACGAGCAAACTGCTTGAAGATACGCTGCGAGGCTGGGGCCTGGGCTCCGCCCAAGATGCAGGCGATAGCACGCGGTTCCTGGAAGCCCCCAGCCCCCTCGTCTTGATGGTGTTCGTCATTCCTTCTTGGCAGTGGCGGCAACGGAAGGAGTTCGGAGTTGCCTTGAGGACTATCCTCACGAGGCTGATCCCTCCAGGCGCCCTCGCGAGACTGATCCTGCCAGCGGTCCTCACGAGGCCGGTCGCGCCACTCCTGGCGCGGGCCACGGTCATTCCAACGTCCGCCACCACGTCCTCCTCCTCGGCCGTAGCCCCGGTCGCCGCGCTCGGGGCGTTGACCGAAGCGTCCTTCGCGAATGGCTCTGAGCTCTTGACAGTTGTTGGTGTTGTGGGTATTCAGGTTGTGGAAGGCACAGAACAGACGGCTGCCCTTGGATGACTCTGGTTGGTCTCTGCCACGCTTGGTGTCTGGTTCCGCTGCGAGCACAGCTGCTCCCTTGCGCTTCACGTCCTTGGCCTTGACTTTCTTCTCCTCCAAGTCTGCGGCTGGGAGCTCGACGAGGGACAGGCACCCCTCCTCAACTCTTGCACACTTGGTCGCCAGGTTGAACAACTCCAGGGACATGCATAGCTCCTTGTTGATAGCGAGCTCTTCCTTCATCTTGACGTCGCAAACGCCATCAGAGAAAGCAGAGATGATGGCCTCGTCCGTCACCTTGCGGATCTTGAGGCGGACGTTGCTGAAGCGCTGGATGTACTTCTAGAGGGTCTCTCCCGGTTGCTGCTTGACACGGCGCAGGTCACCCACAGCCGGCGGGCGGTCATGAGTGCCTTGGAAGTTGGCGACGAAGCGGTTGCGCATCTCGTCCCAGGAGGAGATCGAGCCCGGTGGCAGGTTCAGGAGCCAGGAGCGGGCGCCATCCTTGAGAGCCATGGGAAACCAGTTCGCCCTGACTTTCTCGTCGCCGTTGGCCGCTTTGATGCTCAGCTTGTAGAGCTGCAAGAACTCCGTGGGGTCGGGCGTGCCGTCGTAGCGAGGAGGCAGATCCAGCTTGAACTTGCCCGGCCAGGCGATGCTACGCAGATCGGGGGTGAAAGCGAGCCAGCTGTTGTCACCAGAGCCCACCTTGGGGGTGGAGCTTGGTCTTGATGGGGTCCGCGCCCTGCCGCTACAGATGGTGCGCGGTCTTGCCGCAACAGCCGGTCCTGGCGCGGTGGCGCGAGGAGCGGCGAAGCATTTTATTGCGGTCGAGGGACTTCTTGACAGCTTCTTTCTTCACCTGCGGGCGCGGGACACGGCGGGTCGCGTCGTGGAGCCGCGCGCCTTGGCGCCAGGGCGCCGTCTTGGGGCAGAGGTGGTGGAGGCGCTCCGTGAGCTACGTCGCCCGTAGCTGGCGGAGGGCGAGGCGGAGAGAGGGACGTCGCAGGGGAGCCCCCTGCGGCGCAGACAAGCTTGGCGATGCGGTCGAGCCAGTCCTCGTAGAGGTCGTCGACCGTTCGGTAGCGCAGGAGCTCATGCGCCATGAGGAGCACGGCCCGTGCGTCCATGGGAGGGCAACATGCATGGGAAGAAGAACCGGTCGGGGTCAGCGATGGACTGGCGGTGCGGCCGTCCGGCCGCACCGAGGGGTGCAGCGAGGATGCTTGCTGCTCGTTCCCCACCGGGCCGGTGGCGGTGTTGGCGGCAGGCGATGGGGAACAATGAGGTGGCCCGCCGATGGGAGCCGTCAGAGCGACGCGGGCGGCGAGGGCAGCCCGCGCTCAGCACGAGCGCGGCGTGCGTCTGCCATGGAGACGACGGAGCAACGGGGCGCGGAGTGATGGAAGGAAGCTTCGGCGCACCCCTACCTGGCGCGCCAAATGTCAGATCACGGGTTCCGGCAAAAACCCTCGAGGTTCGAACACTGGGGTGCACGTGAAGGTTTTGTCCCTATCGATCCACGCCCTAGCTCGCTAAGATCTCGCGGATGAACTCCTAGAACTTGCAACACAAAGACACAAGATTTATACTGGTTCGGGCCACCGTTGTGGCGTAATACCCTACTGCAGTGTGGTGGTGGTGGATTGCCTCTTGGGCTGATGATGAACAGTACAAGGGCAAGAACAGCCTCCTAAGGTTGAGGTGTTCTTGTGCTTGGCGAACTTGTGTGGGTGAGATGCCTCTGAATGAGTTCTTCCTTCTCTAGTCCCGTCTCTTTACTGTGGTGGCTAGTTCTACTTATATAGGCCCTGTTCCTCTACCCAAATATTGAGCGGGAAGGCAGCCAACAACGGCCAATTTGAAAGGGGACAGCTAGTACAGGTTATCCTGACAAAAGTAGTCTTCGCCTGCAAAAGGCTCTAGTGGCGACGGCGTCTTGGGCTCCATGGTGACCTCCGTCTTGCCGTCCTGCTGGTCTTGGTCTCGTTGCACCGATATGGAAACCTTTGCTTGATGCCTCGGTACTCCGCGCCTACGCTTGCCCCCTTGGCACCAAAGAGGAAGCAAGGACACTGCGCGCGCTAGCACCCGCCTGGTCTCGATCGTCATGGCTCATGTCACGAGGACCTCGCGAGGTTTGCCTTGCCTTGATATCTCCGCCCCTCATATGCCTGCCTGGCGAGGCCGCTCCTGAGGAGGTCTTGCGTCATCCCCCTCGCGAGGGTCTTGAATACCTCGTCGATGAAGATGGGCCGTACAGACCTGCTAGCTCAGCCACGCCGTGGGCTGCGGGCAGGCAAGTCTGGGGACCCCCATTCCCAGAACGCCGACAACGCTGCAGGGACAGACCCAAGCACAGGCGTCGTGCCAGCAGCCCCCATTGTGGGATGAGCAAGAGGAGGGTTAGAAACGCGCAGAGGCTACGAGGGGCGACTCCATAGACAATGAGATAGCATGGGTAACGTCAACAACCACGATAACACAAGCATGCATACTGGTCCAGAGTACATGAATCAAAATGGTGCGGCTGTGGGGCTGGCCCTAACAGCTTGAGGATGATGCAGCCCGAGGGGTGCCCTCAACTGAACAAACCAAAAAGGCACCTGGTAAAGTCGTTGTAGGAGTGTTGGAGTAGCTGAAGACGCGCGCTGAAGAGGTCGTTCCTCATGAGTCGCCTGGCTCCTGAGTCTCGAGGGACTCGGAGGTTCAGGAGGCTCGGGAGGGTCCGTCAATCCTCCATCAAGATTACCTGACGCCTAGCCTTGTGAGCCACCAAGACGCCCTGCATGTAGCGCTGGTGCGTGGCAACCATGTTCAGCAAGCCGAACGGAATGCGGACATAGCTGCGGGGGCAGCCCCCACTCCGGCGGACGCAGGACTCCAGAAGAGCTCCTGAGAGGCGACCCTGTTGAGGCCTGGGATGTTGACGCAGACGCACAGCTCGCCACCCATGTCAGGGCTGGCAGCTGCACTAGGTGGTGCGGGGCGGCGCTCGCCATGATGGCTCACGCCTCTCGAAGCTCTTCGATTGCCTTGGTGATGAACTCCTAAGTGCCTGGCGCCCTGCGCCCTGCTCACGGAAGCGTGCGTTGAAGCATGCCTCCACATGGTGCCCGAATGCCTCCCTTGTGACGTTGGTCAGGTCAGAGGCCCTCCAGACGAGAGCCCCCGAGCCCGTCCTAAGAGGGGCGTCGGGCACGCCTTCATATGCAAGGGGGAAAGGCGCCCCAGTAGTGGGCACGGGGCCTGAGGCGCGATCGTTGGACGCCACGGCCTCCTGAGGGCCTCTGAGGAGGAGATGCTTCTTCTTCTTGGGGACAGCCTCGGGAGGACGGATGGCACCCTCGTCATCTAAGTTCTCGACCGCTGCAGCCTGGTAGGCGCGCTCAAGGGAGGACACCGCATCCTTCTTGTCACAGGCGAACGTGATGATGCCACCACTTCCTGTCATCTTGAGGACATTGTAGCCTTGGTGAGTCACTACCATGAACTTGGCGAGGGCCGGTTACCCGAGGATGGCGTTGTATGGGAGGCGAATGTGGGCGACGTCGAAGTCGATGAGCTCGGTGCGGTAGTTATCGCGCTTGCTCAAGGTGACAGGGAGACGAATATGTCCCAGGGGAACGATGGAGCCATCGGTCACCCCTGAGAAGGCCTTAGTGGGGAGGAGCTGGTCGTAGGGCACCTGGAGCCTTTCAAACGTCTCGGCAGGGAGGACGTTGAGTCCCGCTCCACCGTCAATGAGTGTCTTGGTGACGAGGACGTTGCTGATAGTCGGTGAGTAGAGCATTGGGAGCGCATTAGCGGCAGCTGAGCACTTGAGCTGGTCTATAGAGTCGAAGGTGATGGCGTACTTGGACCACCTAAGGGGATGCGACGCCCCGATCCTGGGATGGGCTACGTTCACCTCACGATCAAATTGCTTGAAGATGCGATGAGAGGCGGGGGCCTGAGTGCCAACCAGGATGCAGGCAATGGCGAGAGGCTCTTGGAAGCCCCCGGCCCCATCATCTTGGCGGTGGTCATCGTTCCTCCTCGGCGGCGGTGGTAGCGGAGGGAGGCCGGCGTTGCCCTGAGGACGGTCCTCACGAGGCTGGTCCCTCTAGGGGCCATCTCAAGGCTAGCCTTGCCAATGGTCCTCACGAGGCTGGTCACGCCAGTCCTGGCGAGGGTCGCGGTTGTCCCAGCGACCTCCACTGCGCCCTACTCCGGGGGCGAAGCCACGGTTGTTGCGCTCAGGACGGTGGCCAAGGCGCCCGTCATGGATGGCCCTGAGCTCTTGGCAGTCATTGGTGTTGTGGCTGTGAACATTGTGGAAGATGCAGAACGGGCGGCTGTCCTTGGAGGATTCAGCATGGCCGCAGTCGCGCTTCATCTAAGGTTCAGCCGTGAGCACAGCAGAGCCCTTGCACTTCACGTCCATAGCCTTGGCTTTCTTTTCTTCAGGATCGGCCTTCGGGAGCTCCAGGAGGGCGAGGCGACCTTCCTCTGCCCTCGCGCATCTGGTTGCCATGTTGAACATCTCCAGAGCCGAGCACAGGTCCTCATGTATGGCGAGCCCTTCCTTCATCTTGACATCCTAGACGCCATCAGTGAACGCTGAAATGATGGCCTGATAACCCACAAGTATAGGGGATCGCAACAGTTTTCGAGGGTAGAGTATTCAACCCAAATTTATTGATTCGACACAAGAGGAGCCAAAGAATATTCTCAAGTATTAGCAGTTGAGTTGTAAATTCAACCACACATGGGTAACTTAGTATCTGCAGCAAAGTATTTAGTAGCAAAGTAATATGGAAGTAACGGTAATGATAACAAAAGTAATATTTTTGGGTTTTATAGTAATTGTAATAGTAGCAACGGAAAAGTAAATAAGCGGAGAACAATATGTGAAAGCTCGTAGGCATTGGATCGGTGATGGAGAATTATGCCGGATGCGGTTCATCATGTAACAATCATAACATTTGGTGACACAGAACTAGCTCCAATTCATCAATATAATGTAGGCATGTATTCCGAATATAGTCATACGTGCTTATGGAAAAGAACTTGCATGACATCTTTTGTCCTACCCTCCCGTGGCAGCGGGGTCCTAGCGGAAACTAAGGGATACTAAGGCCTCCTTTTAATAGAGTACCAGACGAAAGCATTAACACATGGTGAATACATGAACTCCTCAAACTATGGTCATCACAGGGAGTGGTCCCGATTATTTTCAATTCGGGGTTGCCGGATCATAACACATAGTAGGTGATTATAGACTTGCAAGATAGGATCAAGAACTCACATATATTCATGAAAACATAATAGGTTCAGATCTGAAATCATGGCACTCGGGCCCTAGTGACAAGCATTAAGCAAAGAAAAGTCATAGCAACATCAATCTCAGAACATAGTGGATACTAGGGATCAAACCCTAACAAAACTAACTCGATTACATGATAAATCTCATCCAACCCATCACCGTCCAGCAATCCTACGATGGAATTACTCACGCACGGTAGTGAGCATCATGAAATTGGTGATGGAGGATGGTTGATGATGACGACGGCGACGGATTCCCCTCTCCGGAGCCCCGAACGGACTCCAGATCAGCCCTCCCAAAAGAGTTTAGAGCTTGGCGGTAGCTCCATATCGTAAAACGTGATGTATCTTTCTCCCTTATTTTTTCTACCAGAACACGAATATATGGAGTTGGAGTTGAGGTCGGTGGAGCACCAGGGGGCCCACGAGGCAGGGGGCGCGCCCAGGGGGCAGGCGGAGCGCCGTGGTGAGTCACTAGCGTGCCTGCTCCTGCCACCATTGACTGCCGGCGGAGCGCCATGGCCGCCGTGGCTACCGTCACGCCACTACCGCACGCGAGCCCCACCCCGTGCTCCGCTGTGCCCCGTCCCGCCGACCGGGGCTACCGGCTCCGCCGCCGTGGCCCTCGCACCCCGCCTCTGCAGCCCCGCACCTCGCCTCGCTCCGGCTCCAGCCTGCCGTGCCTCGCCGGTGCCCCGCCGGGCTCGCCCCGCACCTGGGCGGGTTTGGCCTCTGCCCGGGGCAGCGCCCGCCCCGTTAACCACAGGCCACTGAGCAGTGGGGCCCTTCCCCCTGTTTTTTTTAAGATTTAAAAAATAAATAATAATAAATATAATTAATTAATTAGTTAATTAGGTTTAATTAACCTAATTAAAGTTACTTAGCCTAATAGCCTAATTAGACTAAATTAACTAGTTAGTTAACGAAACAGTCAATGACAGGAGGGCCCCACCCCCTGTTGACCAGTCAAATGTTGACTGGTCAATGGGGACCCCCTGGCCCACTTGTCAGTCTTTGTGCACAATCTATGTACACAGGGCTGGGTACACCTAGCAATTTCCTGTTTATTTTCGAATTAATAGTAATTTCAGAATATTGTTAAATCTTTGAAAAATCATAGAAAATTAACCGTAGCTCGGATCGAAAAAGTTTATATATGAAAGTTGCTCAGAACGACGAGACGAACCCCAATACACTACCCATATGCATGTCAGATGCCTCTAACTATCTGAACATGGAGCTTTCCCCCTCCGGTCATCTGTCTGACACAGGTCCGGAACCGGGAAAACATTCCCGTCTATTTTCCCCCTTCACCTTTATCGTGTAGCCATACGTTAGGTCACACCCGGCACATCTAATTGCCTTGTTATGCTTTGTGGTGCTATGTTGCTTTATATTTGCTATTTCTTCCCCCTCTTCTCTTTGGTAGACCCCGAGACCGATGTTGCCCCTATGATCGACTACGTCGCTGACAACCCCTCCTTGCCAGAGCAACCAGGCAAGCAAACCCCCCTTGAGCATTCCGATATCGCCCATTTCTTCCCTCTCGTGCTTGCATTAGAACTTCTACTGCTTTCTGTATGATCCTACTCTGATGCATAGCTCGTTTTTGTGACCTGCTTTCATACCTTACCTGCTTATTCTAAACTGCTTAGTATAGGTTGGTTAGTGATCCATCAGTGACCCCCCACCTTGTCCCAGTTGCCCCACTTTATGTTTGATGACTCGATCAACGTGATCGACGTCCAGGCCCCGACACTTCACATCACCCCCCCTAGTGTACAACTCTACAGAGTTACCATCGAGTGCCGAGGGTGGAACCTCTTACATCACTCCTGATGAGATCTCTGTACTGTAGCTATTCGGCCGTGGTCATCGAGGGTGATTTCCTCCTTAACCACTTCCGCTACGGCTCTGTCGTGCAACCCCTCAAGTGTGAACCTCGAGGGTGGATCCTCTTACGTTCACCTTGATGACAACATCGGGTGGAATTCACCGGGGGTGATTCCTCGGGTTTTCCCCTTGGTGTTAGACACACAGTTACTATGGTTACTTTGACATTGCACTGAGTCATGTTACTAAATACGGGTCGGCTCTGAGGGGTACCCGCGCGAGCTTAATAGCGAGTGATGTGGAGT
The DNA here is from genome assembly GCF_018294505.1 of Triticum aestivum. Taxonomy (NCBI): domain Eukaryota; kingdom Viridiplantae; phylum Streptophyta; class Magnoliopsida; order Poales; family Poaceae; genus Triticum; species Triticum aestivum. The sequence continues at coordinate 229,302,212 of NC_057794.1, read as the reverse complement.
CGGGTTGACCTGGAAGGTGCCCGCGAGATACTTATGAGGCGTGGCCGGGCATTCTTAGCCCTTGCTGCAAGTACTCGAGACGGGGCGACGGGGTCACGTCGATCGTGAGTCTTTGCTCGTTACCACGTGCTCCTAATAAATTACGATTTGGATATTTGATCCGAGGGGCCTCTGGCCTGATAGCACTAACCATCACATGGGCATAGTATGGGCGTTCTGCGTCGTATACATCAGCCGAAGCTTAATACACGCCAGTGACTGAGCGGCGCACACCGGGTTGGATTGTGTAAGCTCCTGCCTTGTTGAAGGAGGTAGCTAGGTCTGCTCACCGGCCACCCACCCAATGTGCAGGAGTTCCCGGGGCGATGGCCCATGACCCCTGGGGGCATAGGTTTAGTCCGGCGTGCTGGCCTCTCTATTAAGCCTAGGTCGGGTTGCGGCGTATTGTTTGGCCAAGGCCGGGCATGACCCAGGAAAGTGTGTCCGACCGAAGTTAATCGAGCGTGGTGGGTAAGTTGGTGCACCCCTGCAGGGAAGAAAACATCTATCAATAGCATGTCCTACGGTAACGGACACTTGGAGTTGTATCCCGATCGATACAACTAGAACTGGATACTTGTGATGAGAAATGAATGGATATGAGAAATGGATAGTATGGCTCTAGCATTGCTTTCTCGCTGGGAGTCGAGAAAGGATCTCTGGCCGAGGTTGATAACACTACTGGTACTTTACTTTATGCTACTCTACTCCCTGTTGTTGTTGCAAGATGGTGGTTTCCAGAAGATGCTAGTCATCGATAGGACTAAGCCTTTCCTCTATTCTGGCATTCTACAGTTTAGTCCACAGATACAACCCATTTCCTTTGATACATATGCATACTTAGTTTAGATCTGATGTAAGTCTTGGGAGTACTTTGGATGAGTACTCACGGCTGCTTTGCTACCTCTTTCCCACATACCCGATTGTTGTGACCAGATGACGGATCTCAGGAGCCAGACGACACCACTAAAGACTACTGCTACCCCGAGGGTGCCTACTACTACGTGACGGCCGCTGACGACTTGGAGTAGTTAGGCGGCTCCTAGGCAAGAGGCCTTTCCTTTTTGATCGTTGTTGTTTTTGTGCTAGCCTTCTTAAGGCAAACTTGCTTAACTTATATATGTTCTCAGATATTGATGCTTCCGCTGACTCTTGTGTATTCGAGCCCTCGAGGCCCCTGGCTTCTAATATAAAGCTTGTATTATTTTAATTTGTGTCTAGAGTTGTGTTGTGATATGTTCCCGTGAGTCCTTGATCTTGATCATACACATTTGCGTGTATGATTAGTGTACAGTCAAATCGGGGGCGTCACAAAAGCATGGCAACCTGCCGCACTCACAGGGGCCAGCCTCAGAGGAGAAGCCTAGTCTTGTCGCTAGCACGCTTCCACCTCTGGCACAGTCTTGACGTGGCGGTGCTGGAAGCGCGTGCGCTTCTCCTTGGGGCCGCTGCACCACCTGGCAGCTTTCTCCATCACGCGTCGGCGCCCTGTGCGGCGGGTCGTGCTAGGGAGCCTCACGCCTTGGCTCGGGGTCTACGCCATGCAGAGGAGGAGGAGGTGCATCGTGAGCCACGTCGCCCGCGAGGGATGGCGGGGGACGAAGCGAGCGGGATGGTGCAGGTGCCTCGTGATACGTCTCCAACGTATCTATAATTTTTGATTGTTCCATTATATTAACTGTTTTGGATGTTTATGGGCTTTATTATACACTTTTATATTATTTTTGGGACTAACCTATTAACCCAGAGCCCAGTGCCAGTTTCTGTTTTTTCCTTGTTTTAGAGTATCGCAGAAAAGGAAAATCAAACGGAGTCCAATTGACCTGAACTTCACGGAACTTATTTTTGGACCAGAAGAAGCCCACGGAGTATTGGAGTTGGACCAGGAGAGTCCCGGGCTGCCCACGAGGGTGGGGGCGCGCCCACCCCCTGGGCGTGCCCCCCTGCCTCATGGACAGCCCGGAGGTCCACCGACGTACTTCTTCCTCCCATATACCCTAAAAACTTCGGAGAGCACAATAGATCGGGAGTTCCGCTGCCAGAAGCCTTGATGAACCACAAGTATAGGGGATCTATCATAGTCCTTTCGATAAGTAAGAGTGTCGAACCCAACGAGGAGCAGAAGGAAATGATAAGCGGTTTCTAGCAAGGTATTCTCTGCAAGTACTGAAAGAAGTGGTAACAGATAGTTTTGTGATAGGATAATTTGTAATGAGCAACAAGTAACAAAAGTAAATAAGGTGCAGCAAGGTGGCCCAATCCTTTTTGTAGCAAAGGACAAGCCTGGACAAACTCCTATATAGAGAAAAGTGCTCCCGAGGACACATGGGAATATCATCAAGCTAGTTTTCATCACGCTCATATGATTCGCATTAGGTACTTTGATAATTTGGTATGTGGGTGGACCGGTGCTTGGGTGCTACCTTTCTTGGACAAGCATCCCACTAATGATTAACCTCTATTGCAAGCATCCGCAACTACAACAAAAGTATTAAGGTAAACCTAACCATAGCATGAAACATATGGATCCAAATCAGCCCCTTACGAAGCAACGCATAAAGTAGGGTTTGAGCTTCTGTCACTCTAGCAACCCATCATCTACTTATTACTTCACAATGCCTTCCTCTAGGCCCAAATAATGGTGAAGTGTCATGTAGTCTACGTTCACATGACACCACTAGAGGGATGACAACATACATCTCATCAAAATATCGAACGAATACCAAATTCACATGACTACTAATAGCAAGACTTCACCCATGTCCTCAGGAATAAACGTAACTACTCACAAAGCATAAACATGTTCATAGTCAGAGGGGTATTAATATGCATATAGGATCTGAACATATGATCTTCCACCAATTAAACCAACTAGCATCAACTACAAGGAGTAATTAACACTACTAGCAACCTACTAGCACCAATCCCGGACTTGGAGACAAGAATTGGATACAAGAGATGAACTAGGGTTTTGAGAGGAGATGCTACTGATGAAGATGTTGATGGAGATTGCCCTCTCCTGATGAGAGGAGCGTGGGTGATGACGATGGTGATGATTTCCCCCTCCGGGAGGGAAGTTTCCCCGGCAGAACAGCTCCGCCGGAGCCCTAGATTGGTTCCGCCAAGGTTCCGCCTCGTGGCGGCGGAGTTTCGTCCGAGAAGATGGCTTCTTATTTTTTTCCCATCGAAAGACTTCATATAGCAGAAGATGGCCATCGAAGAGCCACCAGGGGGCCCATGAGGTAGGGGGGCGCGCCCAGGGGGGTAGGGCGTGCCCCCCACCCTCGTGGGTAGGGTGTGGCCCCCCTGGTGAATCTCTTCCGCTAAGTATTTTTTATATATTCTGAAAACATCTTCCGTGAAGTTTCGGGACTTTTGGAGCTGTGCAGAATAGGTCTCTAATATTCCATCCCAGAATCCCAGCTGCCGACATTCTCCCTCTTCATGTAAACCTTGTAAAATAAGAGAGAATAGGCATAAGTATTGTGACATAATGTGTAATAACAGCCCATAATGCAATAAATATCGATATAAAAGCATGATGCAAAATGGACGTATCAACTCCCCCAAGCTTAGACCTCGCTTGTCCTCAAGCGAAAAGCCGAAATCGAAAAATATGTCCACATGTTTAGAGATAGAGGTGTCGATAAAAATAAAATACGGACATGAGGGCATCATGATCATTCTTAGAACAGCAACTTACATAATTTTTGTCATATGATTTCTTATGCTAGAGTAATAATTCAATCACAATTTCAAGTATGAATCGTAAACTTCATTGAAAACTAAAAAGCTATAATCTCAGTCCTTGGAGCAATTGCAATTTATCATAACATAGGAAAGAGTCAATATATATGAGCTTTTCAGCAAGTCCGCATACTCAACTATCATATAGTCTTTCACAATTGCTGACACTCACGCAATACTTATGGGTATGGAGTTTTAATCAGACATAGAGAAAGATAGGGGCTTATAGTTTTGCCTACCAATGTTTTACCTCAAGGGTAATGTCAACAATAATAGTTCAGGAAAACTCACATCCAATTAGCCATATATATCAGGATTTTTCCAACATGCTGTGCTTGCCAAAGGATAAAATGTAAAAAGGAAGGGTGAAGATCACCATGACTCTTATGCAAGGTAGGAGATAAAAGTAAAACATAGGCCCTTTTGTAGAGGGAAGCAGAGGTTGTCGTGCGCTTTCATGGTTTGATGCACAAAATCTTAGTGCAAGAGAACGTCACTTTATATTTTCACTTGTGATATGGACCTTTATTATGCAGTTTGTCGCTTTTATTTCTTCCATATAACACGATCGTATAAAGCTTAATTTCTCCCACACTAATAAGTCATACATATTTAGAGAGCAATATTTATTGCTTGCACCGATGAAAACTTACTTAGAGGATCTTACTCAATCCATAGGTAGGTATAGTGGACTCTCATGGCAAAACTGGTTTAAGGGTATTTGGAAGCACAAGTAGTATCTCTACTTGGTGTGATGAATTTGGCTAGCATGAGGGGGAAAGGCAATCTCAACCATGTTGGATGATCCATGACAATATAATTTATCTCAGATGTAAGAAAACATAACCCATTACATTGTCTTCCTTGTCCAATGTCAATTCTTTAGCATGTCATATTTTAATGAGTGCTCACAATCATAAGAGATGTCCAAGATAGTATATCTATTTGTGAAGAACTCTCTTTCTTTATTACTTACTATTAATTACAACAATGACCAAAACTATGTTTGTCAACTCTCAACAACTTTTATTCATCATACTTTCTCTATGTGAGCTCATTACTCTCCATAAGACTCACATGATCTCTTTGTTTCTTTTCATTTCTTTCTCTTTTCTTTTGTTCCCTTAGGATCATGGCAAAATAATCAAGCCCTTGACTCAACACTAATCTTTATTATATAGCTCACGGACTCGATTACATAGAAGAATTATAAAGCAAAACTCACAACTAGATCATACTAAGAACTTTTATTCTACTAGATCAAGATATTACCAAAAGGATCGAACTAAGAAAAACGGTGAAGATAAAAGTGATGGTGATACGATACCGGGGCACTCCCCCAAGCTTGGCAGTTGCCAAGGGGAGTGCCCATACCAGATACTCAATTCTTCTTTGTTGGTGGAGAAGGTGATGGTTTTGTTGATGGCGTAGGCTTGTCGTCCTTCTTCCAAGGCATAGGCTAACCATCATAGAAGGATGATCGAGTCTCGTGAAACCTCAAATCTGCAACCAAACTCATCCTCTTGAATATATATTCATTCTCATAGTTTTGATTTTGCAAGTCATAGATCTGGTCTTAGAGGTGCTCGTTTTTCTCATGAAGCTTGAAGATGGCCTCCCCAATGTCCTTGACATCCAGCTTGTGGTTGTTGGTGAACTCCATGATCATAATGTGATTGGAATCGAGTCCACGCTCCACCATCTCCTGACACTTGAAAACTTCTTGCTCCAATGCCTCGAGCCTTGCCTTTGTGCTTCTGGTCTTCCTTGGTCCCTCAGCATCACGGATGTGCAACAACCCCTCACGCATCTCAATGGTTTGAGGGAGTTGCAACAGTTCTGCGAGATAGGGGTTGATGACCTTCTCGAAGAACTGGTCCTTGGGGGCGCTTGAAGACGACATGACGACCTGGATCTGTCAGAAAAACAGCTCAAAACAAAAACAGGATATTTTTGCGTGATACGGGAGTTAAAACCCATGGGAGATTATATAATGAATTTTTACCAACCAAAATACAAGTCATGTAAGAAAACGGAGTCCGGAGAGCGCACGAGGTGCCCACAAGGTAGGGGGTGCGCCTAGGGGGTAGGGTGCGCCCTCCACCCTCGTGGAGCCCTCGTGTCCTTCCCGGACTGCTTCTTATTTTTCTATTTTTCTAAATATTCCAAAACGGAGAAATATTGCTTAAAAACTGTTTTGGAGTCGGTTTACTTACCGTACCACATACCTATTCCTTTTCAGAGTCTGGAGCGTTCCAGAAAGTGTCCCTTATGTATTCCTCTGGGGTTACGGTTTCAATAACATTGGTTTCAACAATTATGGGATTACCTGAGATATAATGTTTGATTCTTTGACCGTTCACCACCTTCGGATTTATGCCTTCAAAGTTGTTGATTTTTATGGCACCGGAACGATAGACCTCCTCGATAACGTAAGGACCCTCCCATTTAGAGAGAAGTTTTCCTGCAAAAAATCTTAAATGAGAGTTGTATAGCAATACATAATCACCTACATTAAACTCACGCTTTTGTATTCTTTTGTCATGCCATCTTTTAACTTTTTCTTTAAACAACTTGGCATTTTCATAGGCTTGGGTTCTCCATTCATCAAGTGAGTTAATATCAAATAACCTCTTCTCACCGGCAAGTTTGAAATCATAATTGAGTTCTTTAATAGCCCAATATGCCTTGTGTTCTAGTTCAAGAGGTAAGTGACATGCTTTTCCCTAAACCACTTTATACGGAGACATACCCATGGGATTTTTATATGCAGCTCTATAGGCCCATAATGCATCATCAAGTTTCTTGGACCAATTCTTTCTAGACCTATTGACAGTCTTTTGCAAAATTAATTTGAGCTCTATATTAATCAATTCTACTTGATGACTAGACTGTGGGTGATAAGGAGATGCAATTCTATGATTAACATCATACTTAGCAAGCATTTAATGGAAAGCACCGTGAATAAAATGTGAACCACCATCAGTCATTAAATATCTAGGGACTCCAAATCTTGGAAAAATAACTTCTTTAAGCATTTTAATAGAAGTTTTATGATCAGCACTACTAGTTGGAATAGCTTCTACCCACTTAGTAACGTAATCAACAACAACAACTAAAATATGTGTATATCCATTAGAGGAAGGAAAGGGTCCCATATAGTCAAAGCCCCAAACATCAAATGGTTCAATAACAAGTGAATAATTCATAGGCATTTCTTGACGTCTACTAATATTGTCGGGTTTGGGGTTCCGGCAGACCCTTGAGGTTCGAACACTGGGATGCGCGCGGAGATCTCTCCCCTACCTATCTACGTCTGATCCGCTCATGGGAACTAAGATGGAAATGATGAACAACACAAGAGACACGAGGTTTATACTGGTTCGGCCACCGTTGTGGTGTAATACCCTACTCCAGTGTGTGGTGTGATGGATTGCCTCTGGGGCTAATGATGGACAGTACAAGGGAAGAACAGCCTCGCGAGAAGTGTTCTTGAGTTGGTGCGATGAACTGCTAGGGTGAGTTCATCGCCTCTCTCTCTCTGCTAGGGTTCTACCAGATCTCTCAATGTTCTTGGGGTGTCTAGATGTCTAGATGATCTCTAGATGTCTAGGTCATGTCTACTCTCTGGTGGCTAGCTCTATTTATAGAGGCCCTGGGCCTCTCCCCAAATAATGAGCAGGAAGGGCACCAACAATTGGCCATTTCAAAAGGGAACATCTAGTACAAGTTATCCTGACCAAAGGTGGTCTTCGGCTGCCAAAAGCACTGGCGATGACGCCGTCTTAGGCTCCACGGTGACCTCCGTCCTGCCGTCCGGCTGGTCTTGGTCTCGTTGCACCGGAATGGTAACCTTTGCCTGATGCCTTGGCCTGTGCTTGCCCCCTTTGCACCAAAGGGGAAACATGGACACTGCGCTGGCCGGCGCCCGCCTGGCGCCCGCCTGGTCTGTATCGTCATGGCTTGCGTCACGGGTTCCTCGTGAGGTACCCCTGCCTTGATCTCTCTGCCTCCTCGCGGGCCCGCCTGATGAGGCTGCCTCTGAGGAAGCTTCCTGTCATCCGCCCCGCGAGGCTTGGCCCCTCACGAGGGTCTTTGAGCTTGAGCTGATGAAGATGGGCCGCGCTGGGCCCCCGCTTGAGCCACGCCGCAGGCTGCAGGCAGGCAAGTCTGGGGACCCCCGTTCCCAGAATGCCGACAGTAGCCCCCGGGCCCAAGGCGCGCGCAGGCTTGGCTTAGCAGAGAAGCAAAGGGCCAAGCACGAAGCGCCACGGGCCCTAATAGCCCGCGGCCTTCGGCACCGCATGGGATTGATTGGACGTGGGCGACTGCGCTTCCCCATGACGCCTCGGCTACCGCATGACTTGATAAGTCCCTGCATACAGAGAAACCGGTCATGATTACCCGCGATCGTGGTGCATGGCGGTTGGCCTCCTCCGGCTATAAGTACGAGGCTGGGCGACCCCCTTCGGTCCGTCCCTTCTTGCTGCTCCTTTCCTTTTTCCCGATTACCCGTCGCTCCCATGGCTCCAAAGAGATTCTCGGCCGTGGAGAAAGGGAAGGCCCCCCAGGCTGGGCCTGACTCCCCCCTGGCTAAGCGCGGCCGAGGCCGCCCTCGCAAGTATACCACGGGCCCCGTGGTGGCCTCCCGCGGCCATGGAGGCAGTTCCCGGTGCGGTGGTGAGCACCAAGTTGCCGACGGGGGGCACGCCGTGGGTGTGCGCCCCCCTAGGCCACGATTTCGCTCTGCGGAGGTGCTGCCGGAGTTCGTCATGTGGTCGGCAGACCCATCCAACACCAGGCTCCAGCTCCCCCGTTTCTTCGTAGATGAGCTGCCGGCCAGCGCCCGATGCGGCTTCTGGCTCCAGGCAGACGGATGCTGCAGCAGGGCCTCCTGGGCATCGCTGGAGGTCTCCATTTCTGGGAACGTGGCTCTGACACGCGGCTGGCAAACGTTTGCCCACGCGTGTGGCCTGAGCCGGTGGTGCACCCTGTACTTCAAGTTTGATGGCGACGCCACCCTCTACGTGAGGGTGTTCGGGGAAGACGGTCGCCGTGCCAGGTGTTGCCCTGAAGACGACGACCGCGGCCGCCTGCCCAGCCCTGGCTCTGACCAGGATGAAGATGGCAACTGGCGTATAGGTGGCGGTGCTCGGGGTCCGCCGTGCTTCAGCAACCCCCTCTCGGGCAGCAGCTCCTCCAGTGATGGCCGCGACCAGCCTCCTCGCCGTCGCGCCCGCTTGGGTGAAGGTAGCGGGTCAGCCCGCCGTCGCGCCCCGGTGAAGCGAGAGGAGGGATCCGCCTGAGTCCCAGGAGCAGCTCGAGCCTTCGTTGTGGGTTGGCGCAGGACGAATTGCGCCCGTTTTATTTTCTTTCTTATCCTGTGCAAAAATAGTAAGTAATGTAGGGCCCCGCGGGGGCGTATTAGAACTGCTGTTGTTTAACCATCGCGTCGTTTCCGCTATTTCTGTGCCGTGTTCTCGTGCCGCGCTCCCATGTGCGGGAACTATTTTAGCTCAGTGGGGCTTGGCGCGGTCCTCGCCTCCAGAGGCCGTGGCCTTCTCGCGTGCTTCGTGCCCTGCAAGGATCAGTAGGAGGGGTAACTTATGGTCTTAGCTATGGGGGCAATCGGCCCAGGTCCTGCGCTCGTGTCGCGATGACCGTGGGGCACGGACTGGGAGGGGTGCTCCCACAGAGGACTCGGAAAGGAAAGCTCCAAGCGATCGGGGCAGAAAACACTCGCGAGGGCGCCTGCGATCCTCCCTCGCGAGACTTCGCGAGAGAAAACGAGGTGAGCGAGCGAGAAAGACAAAGAGCCATAAGCTAGGAATGTCAGCAACTCCAATAAAAACTTCAAACAGGAATAAACAAGCCAACTGCAGAAAGTAAATGGGAAAGCCGCGTCTGGCGCCTATTCTAGTCTTCGACGTCTTCTCACCAGCGCGGAGCTAAGTGCTGCCACTGGGCGTGGGCGGGAGCCCCCGAGGCCCGAGGGCGGCACTCCGGAGACTCCGGGGCATGTACAGCCCCACTCATTATTACGTGAGAGTGTCACGGGCGGCGAGCTTCACAGGAACTGGGCCTTTCTTGAAATGTGGCAGCTTCATAGGCATTCGCCTTCTTCACAGGCACCGGGCCTTTTCCAGAACGCAGCAGCTTCACAGGCATTCGCCTTCTTCACAGGCACCGGGCCTTTTCCAAAACGCATCAGCTTCACAGGCATTCGCCTTCTTCACAGGCACCGGGCCTTTTCAAAAACGCAGCGGCTTCACAGGCATTCGCCTTCTTCACAGGCACCGGGCCTTTTCAAAAATGCAGCGGCTTCACAGGCATTCGCCTTCTTCACAGGCACCGGGCCTTTTCAAAAACGCAGTGGCTTCACAGGCATTCGCCTTCTTCACAGGCACCAGGCCTTTTCCAAAATGCAGCGGCTTCACTCAGGGGTAGAACCTCCGGAGATGTTGAATGTTCCATGGGTTCTAGATGGGTACTCCCTCCGGAGTCCCCAAGCGCGCGGAGCCAGGCCTGGAAACATGAACAACCTTGAACGGGCCCTCCCACATGGGAGAGAGCTTGTGCAGCCCCTCCCTGGAGAGAACCCTTCTGAGCACGAGATCCCCTACCTCAAGGGTCCTGGGGCGGATGTTGTGGCTGTGGTATTGTCGTAGCGCCTGTTGATACCTTGCCGCTCGCAGTGCGGCTTCCCGACGGTGTTCCTCCCCCAGTACGAGGTCCATCCCCCACAGGGCGTCCTACTGAGCCTCGTCGAATGCCAGGACCCGTGCGGAGTGACGTCTGACCTCATGAGGGAGAACAGCCTCCGCTCCATAGACGAGGAAGAACGGGGTCTCGCCAGTCGGCTTGGTCGCTGTCGTGCGGATTGACCATAGCACGGACTGGAGCTCGTTGTGCTAGCCCCTGCCACAGGCCTCCAGCTTCTTCTTGAAGGTCTTGGCCTTGAGGCCCCTCAGGACCTCCGCGTTGGCTCGTTCAACCTGGCCATTACTCCGAGGGTGTGCTACCGAAGCGTAGCATATCTGCGTTCCAAGGTTAGCACAGTATGTTTCGAAGAGATTACTGGTGAATTGCGAACCATTGTCAGTGATGATGCGGTTAGGCACCCCAATCCAGCTCACGAGACCCTTGATGAACTTGATGACCGAGCCTGCCTGGATTGTGCGGACAACTTCCACCTCGTCCCACATGGTGAACTTGTCCACGGCGACGTAGAGGTAGTGATAGCCCCCTGGCGCCCGAGGGAACGGGCCCAAAATGTCCAACCCCCAAACTCCGAACGGCCAGGAGAGGGGTATGGTCTACAGACCCCCCGCGGGCTGATGGATCTGTTTAGCGTGAAACTGGCAGGCCTCGCAAGCCTTCACCAGCTCAATGGCGTCGCTGAGTGCTGTAGGCCAGTAGAACCCGCTGCAGAACGCCTTGCCGACGAGGGTTCGTGACGACGAGTGGTGCCCGCAGTCTCCGTTGTGTATGTCTGCCAGCAGTTCCTTTCCTTGCTCCCTGGAAATGCAACGTAGGGACACGTCATTTGGCCGCTTCCTGTAGAGCTCGCCATCCTGGATGCAATAAGCCGTGGCCTGTCGTGCCACATGCTCCACCTCCTCCTTGTTCTCCGGCAGAATCCCTTGCATCAGGTAGTCCTTGAGCTCTGGGATCCAATATCCCTCCTGAGGCTCCAACGCTAGGAGCAGGCGTGCCCCTGATGTCGGGCCGCAGACCGGAGCTCCCGAGGCAGGCGGCTGAGGGAGCTCCTCCCTCGGTTGTGCCGTGCTGGACAGAGACGGCACCGCCAAGGGTTTGAAGAGTCGTTCCTCAAAGACGCCGGGCTCCTGAGGCATCCGCCTAGATGCCCTCTTGGCAATGTCCTCAGCCTCCTGATTGGTGCCGCAAGGCACATGCTGCAACTCCAGTCCCCAGAACTGTTTCTCCATCTTGCGGACCTCAGCGAGGTAGGCCTCCATGTGCTCGTCCTTTGGCTCGTATATCTTGTTGGAGAAGTTGACGAGGAGCTGCGAATCGCCCTTGCTGATGAGGCACTTCACCCCTAAGGCAGCTGCGGCCTTCAAGCCGGCTATTAGGCCTTCATACTCCGCTATGTTGTTGGAGACCTTTTCTCCATGCTGGAAGCAAAGTTGCACGGCATGTAGAGTTTGTCCTGGGTAGGAGATACGAGCACTACGCCAGCTCCCGCACCATGTCAGGAGAACGCCCCATCAAAGTACATGACCCAGCCATCCGGTGCTTCACTTCCTGGGGAAAGTGACGGGTCTTCGCCTGCCTCGAGACCCGGCGCTTCTACCCATTCTGCCATGAAATCTGCAAACGCGGCTCCCTTGATGACTCTGGTCGTACTAAATTCTAGCTGAAATGCCTGCAGCTTGATGTTCCATTCAGAAACCCTTCCAGCCGAGTTGGGGCTCCTGAGTACCCTCTCCAAGGGGTATGCCGAGACGACCTTGATGGGGTGGCCTTGGAAGTAATGCCGCAACTTGCGTGAGGACACCAATAGCGCGAGGAGGAGCTTTTGAGGCATGGGGTACCGCGCCCTCGCGTCCTGTAGCACTGTGCTGACGAAATACACGGGGTGCTCGATGAGGTTGAGGGTGCTGGTACTGCTTGTGTCCTTCGGGGGTCGAGGCCACTCTTGAGACGACGGAGCTCCCAGTGCTTGGTCGCCTGAGGGGGCCTCTCCTGCTCCGGGTGCGTTCTCCTGCCGCGGATGTTCCTTTCCGGCTGCGGTTGCGGCCTTCATGAGGCCCTCCTGGCTCTGTTTCGCTTCAGTTCGGACGGTTGATGCGGCCTTGGCACAGCGCTCCTCCCTGACCGCTACCAGGGTTGCGCTAGCGGAGTAGGGGGTGGCCGCGAGGTAGAGCACCAAGGGCTCCCGAGGACACGGAGCTACCATCACTGTTGGACTAGTAACGTACCTCTTGAGGTCTTGGAATGCCTTGTCGGCCTCTTCAGTCCACTCGAAGGGGCCCTTTTTCTTCATCAGCTTGAAGAAGGGCAGCGCTCGTTCCCCCAGCTTGGAGATGAAACGCCCCAGCGCAGTTACATGCCAGGTGAGCTTCTGCATTTCTCTGAGGGTCCTTGGTGGGCTCATGTCTTCGACTGCCTTGACCTTCTCCGGGTTGGCCTCGATGCCCCTGTGGGATACGAGGAAACCCGGGAGCTTGCCTGAGGGGACTCCAAACACGCACTTCTCCGGGTTCAGCCGTAGGTCCACCTCGTTGAGGCTCGCGAAGGTTTCTTCCAGGTCCTGTATCAGGGTCCTTGCCTCACGAGACTTCACCACAATGTCATCGACGTAAGCTTCTGCGTTCCTCCCGAGCTGCCGGCCTAAGGCGATGTGCATCAGCCGCTGAAAGGTTGCGCTTGCGTTGCGCAACCCAAATGGCATGCACGTATAGCAGTACACTCCACACAGGGTCAGGAAGGTCGTCTTCTCCACGTCTTCTACCGCCATCTTGATCTGGTGATAGCCCGAGAAGGCATCTAGGAAGCACAATAGGTCACACTCCGCGGTGGAGTTGACTATCTGGTCAATGCGGGGGAGCGGAAATGGATCCTGCGGGCAGGCCTTGTTCAGGTTGGTGAAGTCGATGCACATGCACTCCTTTCCTCCCTTTTTCGGCACAACGACCGGATTAGCCAACCAATCAGGGTAGCGGACCTCGCAGATAACTCCTGCCGCCTCTAGCTTCCGGGTCTCTTGGATGATGAAAGCTTGTTTCTTAGTAGACTGCCGCCTTGCCTTCTGCTTCACGGGGCGCACATTGGGGCACACGTTGAGGTGATGCTCAATCACTTCCCTTGGGACCCCTGCTAACTTATTAGTTTCCCATGCAAACACGTTCTTGTTCGCACGCAGGAAACCGATCACGGCTTTCTCTTGCTCGGGCTCGAGGTTGGCCCCTATGGTGAAGGTGGCGCTAGCGGACACGTCCTCGTCGACTGGTACCTGCTTGGTTTCTGCCCTGTCTTGGGTGAACATCTGCTTCTTTTTAGCCGGCGCAGCCCCCTTGGGTTCGAGGGCGTCGGTGCCAGTGGGCCGCGCCACCGTGGCCGCCATGAAAACAAGCTAGAGCACCTGCAGCGCATCCTTTGTGTCTCCTGACACGGTGAGGACGCCGCTGCTCCCAGGCATCTTCATGAGGTTGTACGCCGGGTGAGTTGCTGCCATGAACTGAGCTAGGGTCGGATAGCCGAGGATGGCGTTGTAGGGGAGGGCGATGGGGGCGATGTCAAAGTCGATCGGCTCCGTGCAGAAGTTGTCGCAGGTGCCGAAGGTCACTGGAAGGCGGACCTGTCCCAAGGAGGTGGTGGAACCGGCTCCGATGCCCGAGAAAGGCCTGCTGGGTCGGAGCCGCTCCAACGGTACGTGGAGGAGGCTGAGGGCCTCCATCGAGAGCACGTTGAGGCGGGCACCACCGTTGATGAGGGTCCTGGTGATGGCCACTTGGCAGATGGTGGGGGTGCACAGCATCGGGAGCGCGCCCGAACCAATGGGGTTGAAGGGGTGGTCCTCCGAGTCAAAGGTTAGACCGGCCTCGGGCGCCACCCAGCCCGGGGGGCTTCTCGGCGCTTGGAGGCGGTGTTGATCGGCGGGTGAACGGCTTGACGTGATGGATCGAGGGCGGTGCCTGGGAGCCACCTAGGAGAGCTGCGACGACGGGCGACGCTGGTGCGGCGAAACGGGCGAGGAAGAGGTCGCGCAGCTCCTCCCAGGTAAGGATGGCAATTTTATCCATGGACATGGATATCCATGGATATCCGATTCGAATGGATAGGGTTTGGATATGCTTTTGTGTCCATGGGCGGCGCCCAAACCCGACCCGATTGTTCATGGATAGGGCATGGATATAATCTTGTACCTATGGATATACCCAAACCCGACCCGATAGTATGACTTAATGGGGTAAAATCTGCTATCCCTGCCCCACGGTCGTATGTCCCACAACAATTTTATACTTTTTTTATCTAAAATATGCATAAGAAATTACACAATCCCCATCGTAACTTTTTTTAGTTGACATTCAATCCCCTCTGTAACATACTCCAACACCCCTTCCCTTATTTTTACCTCCTTCTTAAATGACTCGTCATTCTCATATGTTAGAAAAATACTAAATGATCTTAGGTTGTTAGTGGATGCTGATTTACCATAAGTGAAGCCTAGCCTACCACGAGGTGAAGAATGGAAGAGTTTATGTTAATATTGTGTTATGTCTCATTTATATGTCTCAAGAGGACCCAATGGATATCCAATGGGTATGGATATCCATCGGATTTGTACATGGATACAATTTTCCACCCATGGATTTTTTCATGGGCGGGTAAAGACTGTCTTCAAAGACATGAATATGGATTTGAGATTGTTCAACCCGATCCAAACCCGACCCATTGCCATCCTTACTCCTAGGAGGTGACAGAGGCCGTCGGCAGGTCAAGGAGCCACGCGCGCGGGACGCCGGTGAGGGCCATGGGTAACCAGTTGGCCATCACCCAATCGTCGCCCCCGGCTCTGAGGATGGCCTCCTCGTACACCAGCAGGAAAATCATCGGGTCCGTCACGCCGTCGTAGCGCGGCGGCATCTCGGGCCTGAACTTGCGCGGCCACTGCACTTACCGCAAGGTGGGGGCCAAGGCCCGGAGCCCCCTGGCCCCAGTGTCGGCATCCGTTGCTAGAGCGGGCGGCGCGTTGTCCGCCATGAGGGCGGGATGCGATGTCGGGGGAGAGCGGGTCGTCAGGAAGGAGGACTCCGACGCACCCCTACCTGGCGCGCCAAATGTCGGGTTTGGGGTACCGGCAGACCCTTGAGGTTCGAACACTGGGGTGCGCGCGGAGATCTCTCCCCTACCTGTCTACGTCTGATCCTCTCGTGCGAACTAAGATGGAAATGATGAACAACACAAGAGACACGAGGTTTATACTGGTTCGGGCCACCGTTGTGGTGTAATACCCTACTCCAGTGTGTGGTGTGGTGGATTGCCTCTGGGGCTGATGATGGACAGTACAAGGGAAGAACAGCCTCGCGAGAGGTGTTCTTGAGTTGGTGCGATGAACTGCTAGGGTGAGTTCATCGCCTCTCTCTCTCTCTCTCTCTCTCTCTCTCTCTCTCCCTGCTAGGGTTCTACCAGATCTCTCGATGTTCTTGGGGTGTCTAGATGTCTAGATGATCTCTAGATGTCTAGGTCATGTCTACTCTGTGGTGGCTAGCTCTATTTATAGAGGCCCTAGGCCTCTCCCCAAATAATGAGCGGGAAGGGCACCAACAATTGGCCATTTCTAAGGGGAACATCTAGTACAAGTTATCCTGACCAAAGGTGGTCTTCGGCTGCCAAAAGCACTGGCGATGACGCCGTCTTGGGCTCCACGGTGACCTCCATCCTGCCGTCCGGCTGGTCTTGGTCTCGTTGCACCGGAATGGTAACCTTTGCCTGATGCCTTGGCCTGTGCTTGCCCCCTTTGCACAAAAGGGGAAACAAGGACACTGTGCTGGCCGGCGCCCGCCTGGCGCCCGCCTGGTCTCGATCATCATGGCTTGCGTCACGGGTTCCTCGCGAGGTACCCCTGCCTTGATCTCTCTGCCTCCTCGCGAGCCTGCCTGATGAGGCTTCCTCAGAGGAAGCTTCCTGTCGTCCGCCCCGTGAGGCTTGGCCCCTCGCGAGGGTCTTTGAGCTTGAGCTGATGAAGATGGGCCGCGCTAGGCCCTCGCTTGAGCCACGCCGCAGGCTGCAAGCAGGCAAGTCTGGGGACCCCCGTTCCCAGAACGCCGACAAATATTACCAATTCTTTGACATTCATCACAAGATAAGACAAACTTACAGGCATCCTTGAAGAGAGTAGGCCAATAAAAACCAGATTGCAATACCTTATGTGCAGTTCTATCTCCATCATGGTGTCCTCCATAAGCTTCAGAGTGACACTTGCGTAGGATCTGTTCATGTTCATGCTCAGGTACACAACGTCTAATAACACCATCTACTCCTTCTTTATAAAGATGTGGGTCATCCCAAAAGTAATGCCTCAAATCATAGAAGAACTTTTTCTTTTGCTGATATGTGAAACTAGGTGGTATAAACTTAGCAACAATGTAATTAGCATACTTAGCATACCATGGAGCAGTATGAGAAGCATTTATGACATTTAATTGCTCATCAGGAAATCTATCATCAATAGGTAGTGGGTCATCAAGCACATTTTCTAACCTAGACAAGTTGTCTGCAACGGGGTTCTCAGCTCCCTTTCTATCAACAATATGTAAGTCAAATTCTTGTAGCAAGAGAACCCATCTAATAAGTCTAGGTTTAGCATATTTCTTTTCCATGAGATATTTAATAGCATCATCATCAGTGTGAATAGTTACTTTAGAATCAACAATATAAGGTCTGAACTTATCACAAGCAAATACAACTGCTAAGAATTCTTTTTCAGTAGTAGCATAATTTCTTTGAGCATTGTCTAGGGTTTTGCTAGCATATTGAATAACATTTAGTTTCTTATCAACTCTTTGCCCTAGAACAGCACCTATAGCATAATCACTAGCATCACACATAATTTCAAATGGTAAATTCCAACCAGGTGGCTAAACAATAGGTGCAGGGATCAATGCTTTCTTAAGTATTTCAAATGCTTCTACACAATCATCATCAAAAACAAATGGTATATATTTTTGTAATAAATTAGTCAGAGGCCAAGAAATTTTTGAGAAGTCATTAATGAACCTCCTATAAAATCCGGCATGACCAAGGAAACTTCTTATACCTTTGATGTCCTTGGGACATGGCATCTTCTCAATAGCATCAACCTTGGCTTTATCAACCTCAATACCTCTTTCAGAAACTTTATGCCCCAAGACAATACCTTCATTAACCATAAAGTGGCACTTTTCCCAATTCAAGACAAGATTAGTTTCTTCGCATCTCTGCAAAACTCGATCAAGGTTGCTCAAGCAATCATCAAAAGAAGATCCATAGACGGAGAAATCGTCCATGAATACCTCACAAATCTTTTCACAAAAGTCAGAGAATATAGCCATCGTGCATCTTTGAAAGGTAGCAGGTGCATTACATAAACCAAAAGGCATACGTCTATAAGCAAAAGTACCAAAAGGGCAAGTAAAAGTAGTCTTTGATTGATCTTTGGCTGACAAAGGTATTTGAGAGAAACCAGAATAACCATCTAGAAAGCAAAAATGT
Organism: Triticum aestivum; assembly: GCF_018294505.1. Taxonomy (NCBI): domain Eukaryota; kingdom Viridiplantae; phylum Streptophyta; class Magnoliopsida; order Poales; family Poaceae; genus Triticum; species Triticum aestivum. The sequence continues at coordinate 229,284,206 of NC_057794.1, read as the reverse complement.
GTATGTTTGGATAGTCTTTCTAGCATTTGATCGATAAAAGGTAAGGGGTAATGATCATTTTTAGTTGCCTTATTTAATTTGCGAAAATCAATTACCATCCTATAACCTGTAATAATTCTTTGAGGCATCAATTCATCTTTATCATTAGGAACGACAGTAATACCTCCCTTCTTAGGGACACAATGGACAGGACTTACCCACTGACTATCAGCAACTGCACCCATATCACATAAACCATGATAACAATGATCTCCTATTTTAACAGAAATAACAGTCATGCCTACTACAGGTCTAGGTTTATCTTTAGCACAAGGTTTAGCAATTCTAGCAGTTTCATCACAGAAATAAATAACATGACCATCAATATTATCAGACAAGAGATCTTTAACAATAGCAATATCAGGTTCAACTTTAATTTGCTCATGAGGTGTATAAGTTTTAATATTGCTTTTATGAACCACAGTTGACGCTTTAGCATCATCCTTTATCCTAACAGGAAAAGGTGGTTTCTCAACATAAGAAGTAGGAACAATAGGATCATTATAAGTGACAATCTTTTCTTCAACTTTAATAGGTCCAGCTACTTTTACTTCTATGGGAGGATGATATTTAAACCACTTCTCCTTGGGGAGATCAATATAGGCAGCAAAAGATTCACAGAAAGAAGCTACTATCTCAGAGTCAAGTCCATATTTAGTGTTAAATTTACGGAAAACATCGGTATCCATAAAAGATTTAACACAATAAAAACTAGGTGTCATACCTGACTCCTTACCTTTGTTGAGGTCCCGATCTTCAGAGTTGCGTTTAATTCTTTCCAATAAATCCCATTTGAATACAATAGTCTTCATCATAAAAGAGCCAGCATAAGAAGTATAAGCATGGTGCGATTACTATCAGAAAGCCGAGCATAAAATTTTTGAATAATCATTTCTCTTGAGAGCTCATGATTGGGGCATGAATATAACATTGATTTAAGCGTCCCCCAAGCTTGAGCGATGCTTTCTCCTTTGTGAGGCCAAAAATTATATATATAATTGCGATCACGATGAACAAGATGCATAGGATAAAACTTATGATGAAATTCCAATTTCAATTGTTTGTAATTCCAAGACCCCATATCATCACGTAGCCTATACCATGTCGATCCATCTCCCTTCAAAGATAAAGGGAAGACCTTCTTCCTAACAACATCTTCGGGTACACCTGCAAGCTTAAATAATCCACAAACTTCATCCACATATATTAGATGCTCATCAGGATGTTTTGTTCCATCTCCTAAAAAGGGATTAGCTAGCAGTTTTTCTATCATACCCGAAGGAATTTCAAAGCAGACATTTTCATTTTCAGTAGGTTGAGGAGCAACTCTTTGCTCTACTGGTTGGGGTGAAGATACCCCGAACAAGCCCCTCATAGGATTACTTTCCATAGTAACAAGTGATAGTAAATTTCAGCACACTATATAAATTTTTCCTTACCAAATTCCACCTACCAAAGGCGCTTCACTCCCCGGCAACGGCGCCAGAAAAGAATCTTGATGACCCACAAGTATAGGGGATCTATCGTAGTCCTTTCGATAAGTAAGAGTGTCTAACCCAACGAGGAGCAGAAGGAAATGATGAGCGGTTTCAAGCAAGGTATTCTCTGCAAGTACTGAAACAAGTGGTAATAGATAGTTTTGTGATAGGATAATTTGTAATGAGCAACAAGTAACAAAAGTAAATGAGGTGCAGCAAGGTGGCCCAATCCTTTTTGTAGCAAAAGACAAGCCTGGACAAACTCCTATATGGAGAAAAGCGCTCCCGAGGACACATGGGAATATCATCAAGCTAGTTTTCATCACGCTCATATGATTCGCGTTCGGTACTTTGATAATTTGGTATGTGGGTGGACCGGTGCTTGGGTGCTGTCCTTACTTGGACAAGCATCCCACTGATGATTAACCTCTATTGCAAGCATCCGCAAGTACAACAAAAGTATTAAGGTAAACCTAACCATAGCATGAAACATATGGATCCAAATCAGCCCCTTATGAAGCAACGCATAAACTAGTGTTTAAGCTTCTGTCACTCTAGCAACCCATAATCTACTTATTACTTCCCAATGCCTTCCTCTAGGCCCAAATAATGGTGAAGTGTCATGTAGTCGACGTTCACATGACACCACTAGAGGGATGACAATATACATCTCATCAAAATATCGAACGAATACCAAATTCACATGACTACTAATAGCAAGACTTCTCCCATGTCCTCAGGAACAAACTTAACTACTCACAAAGCATAAACTTGTTCATAATCAAAGGGGTATTAATATGCATATAGGATCTGAACATATGATCTTCCACCAATTAAACCAACTAGCATCAACTACAAGGAGTAATTAACACTACTAGCAACCTACTAGCACCAATCCCGGACTTGGAGACAAGAATTGGATACAAGAGATGAACTAGGGTTTTGAGAGGAGATGGTGATGATGAAGATGTTGATGGAGATTGCCCTCTCCCGATGAGAGGAGCGTTGGTGATGACGATGGCGATGATTTCCCCCTCCTCGAGGGAAGTTTCCCCAGCAGAACAGCTCCGCCGGAGCCCTAGATTGGTTCCGCAAAGGTTCCGCCTTGTGGCGGCGGAGTTTCATCCGAGAAGATGGATTCTTATTGTTTTCCCATCGAAAGACTTCATATAGTAGAAGATGGCCACCGGAGGGCCACCAGGGGGCCCACGAGGTAGGGGGCGCGCCGAGGGGGGTAGGGCGCGCCCCCCACCCTTGTGGGCAAGGTGTTGCCCCCCTGGTAAATCTCTTCCGCTAAGTATTTTTTATATATTCTGAAAACGTCTTCCCTGAAGTTTCAGGACTTTTGGAGCTGTGCAGAATAGGTCTCTAATATTTGCTCCTTTTCCAGCCCAGAATCCCACCTGCCAGCATTCTCCCTCTTCATGTAAACCTTGTAAAATAAGAGAGAATAGGCATAAGTATTGTGATATAATGTGTAATAGCAACACATAATGCAATAAATATCGATACAAAAGCATGATGCAAAATGGACATATCAAGCCTCTGTAGCCACCGAAAACCAATCTAGACCCGTTCCGGCACCCTGCCGGAGGGGAATCCTTCTCAGGTGGCCATCTTCATCATCCCGGTGCTCTCCATGACGAGGAGGGAGTAGTTCTCCCTCGGGGCTGAGGGTATGCACTAGTAGCTGTGTGTTTGATCTCTCTCTCTCTCGTGTTCTTGAGGTGGTACGATCTTGATGTATCGCGAGCTTTGCTATTATAGTTGGATCTTATGATGTTTCTCCCCCTCTACTCTCTTGTAATGGATTGAGTTTTCCCTTTGAAGTTATCTTATCGGATTGAGTCTTTAAGGATTTGAGAACACTTGATGTATGTCTTGCATGGGATACCCGTGGTGACAATGGGGTATTCTATTGATCCACTTGATGTATGTTTTGGTGATCAACTTGCGGGTTCCGTGACCTTGGGAATCTATGCATAGGGGTTGGCACACATTTTCGTCTTGACTCTTCGGTAGAATCTTTGGGGCACTCTTTGAAGTTCTTTGTGTTGGTCGAATAGATGAATATGGGATTGTGTGATGCATATCGTATAATCATACCCACGGATACTTGAGGTGACATTGGAGTATCTAGGTGACATTAGGGTTTTGGTTGATTTGTGTCTTAAGGTGTTATTCTAGTATGAACTCTAGGGCTTTTTGTGACACTTATAGGAATAGCCCAACAGATTGATTGGAAAGAATAACTTTGTGGTGGTTTCGTACCCTACCATAATCTCTTCATTTGTTCTCCGCTATTAGTGGCTTTGGAGTGACTCTTTGTTGCATGTTGAGGGATAGTTATATGATCAAATTATGTTATTATTGTTGAGGGAACTTGCACTAGTGTAAGTATGAACCCTAGGCCTTGTTTCAACACATTGCAATACCGTTTACGCTCACTTTTATCATTAGTTACCTTGCTGTTTTTATATTTTCAGATTACAAAAACCTTTATCTACCATCCATGTACCACTTGTATCACCATCTCTTCGCCGAACTAGTGCACCTATACAATTTACCATTGTATTGGGTGTGTTGGGAACACAAGAGACTCTTTGTTATTTGGTTGCAGGGTTGCTTGAGAGAGACTATCTTCATCCTATGCCTCCTATGGATTGATAAACCTTAGGGTCATCCACTTGAGGGAAATTTGCTACTATCCTACAAACCTCTGCACTTGGAGGCCCAACAACATCTACAAGAAGAAGGTTGTGTAGTAGACATCAAGCTCTTTTCTGGCACCGTTGCCGGGGAGGTTAGCGCTTGAAGGTATATCTTTAGATCTTGCAATCGAATCTTTTTGTTTCTTGTTTTATCACTAGCTTAGTTTATAAAAGAAAATTATAAAATAATGGAATTAAGGGTACCTCATATGCTTCATCTTTTTAATATCGATCATGAAAATAAGGATTTCGATAATTGTGCTCAAGTGCTAGAAGAAGAATGCATTAGAATGTTTGGCACTAAATATTTGAATGATGAGCATGATTGCAATGTTGTTAGTATGAATTCCTTGAATATCCATGATGCTAATGATATGCAAAGCCACAAGCTTGGGGAAGCTATGTTTGATGAAGATGATATTTTTGTCCCCCAAGTTTTTATGAGCAAATTTATTATGATGAAAGCATGCCTCCTATTTATGATGATTATATTGATGAAAGTGGATTTGGAGAGGTCATGACTTTATTTTGTGATGAATCCACTATTTCGGAAGACGTTCCAATTATGAGAACAAAGTTTCTATCTATGATGATTATTGTGATGACTTGTATGCTATAAAGAATAATGATATCCATGAAACTTTTCATCATGATTTTAGTTTCCAATTGGATTATGCCTCACATGATAATTATTTTGTTGAGTTTGCTCCCACTATTATTCATGAGAACAATTTTGCTTGTGTGGAGAGTAATAAAATTTCTATGCTTGTCGAGCATGAAAAGAATGATTTAGGTTCTAGTTATATTGTTGAATTCATTCATGATGCTACCAAAAATTATTATGAGGGAGGAACATATGCTTGTAGGAATTGCAATAATATCAAGCTTCCTCTCTGTGTGCTTAAAGTTTTGAAGTTATGCTTGTTTTGCCTTCCTATGCTAGTTGATTCTTTTTCCCACAATTTGTTCGCTCACAAAATCCCTATGCATAGGAAGTGGGTTAGACTTAAATGTGCTAGTCATATTATTCATGACGCTCTCTTTATGTTACAATTCTTACCTTTTATGTGAGCATCATTGAAATCATCATGCCTAGCTAGGGGCGTTAAACGATAGCGCTTGTTGGGAGGCAACCCAACTTTATTTTTGTTCCTTGATTTTTGCTCCTGGTTAGCAATAAATAATTTATCTAGCCTCTTTTATGATTGAGTTTTTATGTTTTAATTAGTGTTTGTGCCAAGTATAACCGTTGGGAAGACTTGGGGAAAGTCTTGTTGATCTTGCTATAAAAAAATAGAAACTTTAGCGCTCATGAGAATTGCTGCCATTTTTTATTGGAGAGTGCTATTTAGTTAATTCTTTTTGAAGATGATTAATAAATAAATTCCTCACGTCCAGAAATTTATTTGAGAATTTTATGAGTTACAGAAGTATATGTTTGATTCATATTACTACAGACTATTCTGTTTTTACAGATTCAGTTTTCTATGTGTTGTTTGCTTAATTTGATGAATCTATGGCTAGTAAAAGAGTTTATAAACCATAGAGGAGTTGGAATAAAGTAGGTTTAACACCAATATAAATAAAGAATGAGTTCATTACAGTACCTTGAAGTGGTGTTTTGTTTTCTTTCGCTAACGGAGCTTACGAGTTTTCTGTTAAGTTTTGTGTTGTGAAGTTTTCAAGTTTTGGGTAAAGATTTGATGGGCTATGGAATAAGGAGTGGCAAGAGCCTAATCTTGGGGATGCCAAAGGCACCCCAAGGTAATATTCAAGCACAACTAAGATCCTAAGCTTGGGGATGCCCCGGAAGGCATCCCCTCTTTCGTCTTCGTTCATCGGTAACTTTACTTGGAGCTATATTTTTATTCACCACATGATATGTGTTTTGCTTGGAGCATCATTTTATTTTATTTAGTTTTGCTTGCTGTTTGAATAAAATACCAAGATCTAAAATTCTTAAATGTTAGAGAGTCTTCACATAGTTGCATAATTATTCGACTACTCATTGATCTTCACTTATATCTGTAACACCCACGATGCGGCTATATCTCCCACGTGTCGGAGCATGACTTAGAGGCATAACCGCATTGTAGGCAATGTCGCAAGAGGAGTAATCTTTACACATCCCATGTACTGAATAAGAAAAGAGGTACATAGTTGGCTTACAATCGCCACGCCACACAATAGCATAAATATATCGTTACAATCATCCAGATACAATCAAGGTCCGACTACGGAACCAAAACAAAGACAACCCCAAATGCATAATGTCCCCGATCGCCCCAACTGGGCTCCACTACTGATCGTACGGAAAGGAAACGTAGTATCGTCCTGAGTCCTCATCGAACTCCCACTTGAGCTCAGTCGCATCTCCAGGAACAGTATCATCGGTCCCTGCATCTGGTTTTGGAAGTAATTTGTGAGTCACGGGGACTCAGCAATCTCACACCCTCGCGATCAAGACTATTTAAGCTTATAGGTAGGGTAAAAGGTATGAGGTGGAGCTGCAGCAAGCACTAGCATATATGGTGGCTAACATACGCAAATTAGAGCGAGAAGAGAAGGCAAGGCACGGTCGAGAAACAATGATCAAGAAGCGATCCTAGAACAACCTACGATCAAGCATAACACGAGACCGTGTTCTCTTCCCGGACTCCGCCGAAAAGAGACCATCACGGCCACACACTCCGTTGATTCATTTTAATTAAGTTAAGTTTCGGGTTTTCTACAACCGGACATTAACAAATTCCCATCTGCCCATAACCGCAGGCATGGCTTTCGAAAGTTTAAAACCCTGCAGGGGTGTCCCAACTTAGCCCATCACAAGCTCTCACGGTCAACGAAGGATAATCCTTCTCCCAGGACGGCCTGATCAGACTCGGAATCCCGGTTAAAATACATCTTGACAATGGTAAAACTAAACCAGCAAAACCACCCGAATGTGTCGACAAATCCCGATAGGATCTGCACATATCTCGTTCTCGGGGCACATCGGATTGTCCAAACTTCCGGTAGGCCAGCCCAGAGTTGCCCCTGGTGGCCACCGGCGGCTGACAAGTTGGACCAACACTCAGAGGAGCACTGGCCCGGGGGTTGAAAATAAAGATGACCCTTGAGTCCGCGGAACCCAAGGGAAAAAGAGGCTAGATGGCAAATGGTAAAACCAAGGTTGGGCCTTGCTGGAGGAGTTTTATTCAAGGCGAACTGTCAAGGGGTTCCCATTATAACCCAACCGTGTAAGGAACGCAAAATTAAGGAACATAACACCGGTATGAGGGAAACTAGGGCGGCAAGAGTGGAACAAAACACCAGGCATAAGGCCGAGCCTTCCACCCTTTACCAAGTGTATAGATGCATTGAAGTAGACAAGATATAATAGTGATATCCCAACAATAAACATGTTCCAACAAGGAACAAACTCCGATCTTCACCTGCAACTAGCAACGCTATAAGAGGGGCTGAGCAAAGCGGTAACATAGCCAAACAACGGTTTTCTAGGACAAGGTGGGTTAGAGGATTGACATGGCAATATGGGAGGCATGATAAGCAAGTGGTAGGTATCGTAGCATAGGCATAGCAATAGAGCGAGCATCTAGCAAGCAAAGATAGAAGTGATTTCGAAGGTATGGTCATCTTGCCTGCAAAGTTCTCCGAGTTGACGTTAGCTTGATCCTCGTAAGCATACTCAACGGGTTCCTCGATCACGTACTCGTCACCCGGCTCTACCCAAAGCAAGAACATAAGCAAAGGGAGATACAATCAACCACGGTGTAATGCGCAAGCAACATGATGCAAAACATGGCATGATATGCGGGATGTGATATGCGATGCATATGTATGTTTCGGAAAGGAAAGATTGAACCAGGCCTCAACTTGGAAAAACCAAGAGTGCCGCTGGAAAGATGAGTTGATTTCGGTCGAAATCGATATAAACATCACCGGAATCGGATGCACGGTTTGCAAATGGCAAGCAAAAAAATAATGGCACAAAGCTGCGATTAACAGCACGAGGCCATCTAAATGCATCAAGAACAACAAGCTACTGCACTCTAACATAACAACAAAGCACATCGCAGTGATCCACCCAAGATGCTTGACAAAAGATGAACACTGACCTATGGCTAATTCACACAATAGAAGGTTCAAACAAGCATGGAAAAAGTGCAAAAGATATCAGGTTACAGACTTAGTGAAAATGACAACACGGCAGGATTTAACATCAGGAAGCAATGTTTAGAGCAAGATAACAAAATGCTATAGGAACAAATCATGGCAAAGCAAGGCCTGGCATGAAACTACACAAAGCATACAACAAAAGTTCCTTACTGACCATAAGCCAAAAGGGATCAGAAAATACAATGGCACCCATGTAGACATAGCAAGTTCCGTTAACAGATTCAGACTTAGTAGAAAACTGGAACATGGCAAAACATATTCACGTAGGCATGTTTGCGAGCTCGATGCACTCACCACAAGGCATTGCATGACAAACTAAGCATACACCCAACAAGTATACATGATAAATAAGCTAACCATGGCAAGAAAACTCTCATAGCATGCATGGATCAACTACAACAACCTCGGCAAAATCACTTAACACGTAAACAATCTGCCAGGAACATTTTATAGCAAAAGTAGAGCAAGATTGAGTCATTCTAGGACACTCCATAATTGCAAACAAAGCGATGGATGGACAGAGCATAACAATATCTCAAAAACATCCTTACTGAACATGCTCAAAAGAGGCATGGATCACCCTGTAGCAACAAGAATACATGGCATAAAAATATTAACAGGGAAAAAACTTAGAAGAATTCAAAGTCCCTGAAATCAGCAACATTACGTGAGCTACTTTGCATGCTTGTGCTAGTCACCACAAAGATCACAAAAATACATGGCATACACCCCTGTAAGGATGGCATGGCATACTTCAAAACACATGTAGGGCTCAAGTTCATAGGAGGCACACATTAAACATGGCAAAAATGACAAATGTCCAAACTCTGATAAGAATATGAAACTAACATTACATAGCACTCTTGCAACAGCATTTAGGGCATGAAGATGAACTCAAATGAACATGGTGCGATGGGATGAAATGAAGTACACATCGAGACGAACAATTTGATATGCTACACGCCCAAAACGAAGCACGGGTGCAAAGTTATGATGCGATGAAGTATGCTAAAAATTACTGGACTTAGGGAAAAACGAGGTCAACCTCCCAGATCTGGATCTAGGGTTCGTGCACGCGGATCGAAGTTTGCTGGGGAGTCACCGGAGAAGACGCCGGCGTCGAGGAGGAGGCCGGCCGGGGCTTGGGGGTCGCCGGAGAAGCGGGATCCGGCCCGGGAGCTCGCTGGGGCGGCGATGGATGGCGGGGAGGCGCGCGCGGGTGCGGGACGGCACGCTGGCGCGGCGGCAGGCGACAATGGTGAGGCGGCGGCCGAGCGGCACGGTGGCGAAGGCAGAGCGGGGAGGCGCGGGCGGTGAGGAGGCGGCGCGAGGCGGCGGCCGACGCGGGCGATGGGGCGCGCGTGCGGGCTCGGGGAGGGCCTGCCCTAGGCCCGGATGGGCCGGCGATGTGGTGCGTGCGGTGGACGAGTGGGGAGGCGACACGTGGCGGCGGGAGGATTCTGTCCGGTGGCGGGCGGATGCGTCCGGCCGCGCTGAGGGGAGAGGGAGCTAGGGTTAGGGTAGAATGGATCCGGGATTTTTGGTGGAGGTGCCTTTATATACATAGAAGGAGCTAGGAGGCTCCAAATTGAGCATGGTTTTCGGCCACGCGATCGTGATCGAACGACCAAGATGATGGAGGGGTTTTAGGTGGGCTTTGGGCCACTTTGGGGAGGTTTTGGGCTGCAACACACACGAGGCCTTTTCGGTTCCTTGGTTAACTGTTGGAGTATCAAACGAAGTCCAAATGGCACGAAACTTGATAGGCGGTCTACCGGTAGTAAACCAAGGCCGCTTGGCAAGTCTCATTCCAATCCGAGAACGTTTAACACCCGCACACGAAAAGAGGCAAAGGGGGACACCGGAGGACATAGGAGCGCCGGAATGCAAAACGGACAACGGGGAAAATGCTCGGATGCATGAGATGAACACGTACGCAAATGTGATGCACATGATGACATGATATGAGATGCATGACAAAGACAAAAGCAACACGACGACAAAACCCAACAACGAGGAAATACATAACTTAGTGCCGGAAATGGCAAGAGTTGGAATACAAATATGGCAGGTTACATATGGGGCGTTACAACACTCCACCACTACAAAAGGATCTCGTCCCAAGATCTAGGACTGGAAAAACTCCGGGTATTCGGAACGGAGGTGGTACTCGCGTTCCCAGGTGGCTTCACAGTTGGAATGATGTGACCACTTCACTTTCAGGAATTTGATAGACTTGTTGCGAGTCTTGCGCTCAGTTTCTTCAAGAATAGCAACGGGATGCTCATGATAAGACAGGTCTTCTTGGAGATCAATCTCTTCAAAGTTGATGGTGCGGTTAGGAGTCTTGAAACACTTGTGAAGCTAAGACACATGAAACACGTCATGCACATTTGCAAAGTTGGATGGAAGCTCAAGTTGATAGGCAAGATCGCCTCTTTCGCCAATGATCTTGAAAGGACCCACGTATATAGGGGCAAGCTTCCCTTTGATACCGAAGCGACGAGTACCTTTCATTAGAGAGACGCGGAGGTAGACATGGTCTCCGATCTCGAAAGCCAAATCATGATGCTAGCTATCATAGTAACTCTTCTGGCGCGATTGCGCGGCTTTGAGATTTTCACGGATGACTTTGCACATTTCTTCAGCCTCTGTGATCAAGTCATTGCCAAGAAGTTGGTGTTCACCAGTCTCTGACCAGTTAAGAGGAGTACGGCACTTCCTGCCATAGAGAATCTCGAATGTGGCCTTGCCCGAACTCGCTTGGAAGCTGTTGTTGTAGGAGAACTCGGCATATGTAAGACAATCTTCCCACTTCATACCGAAAGAAATGACACATGCCCTGAGCATATCTTCAAGAATTTGATTGACTCGCTCGACTTGGCCACTGGTTTGAGGATGAAAAGCTGTGCTGAAGCGAATGTTGGTGCCCATGGCCTTCTGAAAGGAGTCCCAGAACTTAGAGGTAAAGGTGCTACCACGATCTGAAGATATCAACTGCGGAATGCCGTGTAGAGAGACAATCCTGGAGGTATATAGCTCTGCCAACTGAGCTGCTGTGGTAGACTCTTTGATAGGCAGAAAATGAGCCACTTTAGTGAGCTTGTCGATGACAACGAAGATAGCATCATTACCATGCTTGGACTTGGGAAATCCAGTCACGAAGTCCATCTCAATATGGTCAAACTTCCATTCTGGAATGGCAAGAGGTTGGAGGAGACCAGCTGGTCATTGGTGTTCTGCTTTCACTCTTCTACAGACATCACATTCATTCACGAACTGAGCAATCTCACGTTTCATTCGAGTCCACCAATACGACTGCTTGAGGTCATGGTACATCTTTGTACTTCTAGGGTGAATAGAGAGGAGTGAATTGTGAGCTTCGTTCATAATGACTTTACGAAGGTCACCTTTAGGAACAACAATGTGATCCTCGAAGAATAGAGTATCCTTATCATCAAGGCGATAGCACTTGTACTTGGGTTGACTCTTGGCAATCCCAATCTTCACCTTCTTCACCATAGCATCAAGAAGTTGAGCCTCGCGAATCTGGTCTTCCAAAGTAGGAGATACTTGGAGGTTGGCAAGGAATCCTTGAGGAACAACTTGGAGATTAAGTTTGCGGAAAGCTTCACAAAGCTCTGGTTGATAGGGCTTGATAATCAAACTGTTGCAGTAAGCCTTCCTGCTCAATGCGTCAACAATGACATTGGCCTTGCCTGGAGTATATTTGATACTTGGATTATACTCTTGATTCATTTCGACCCAACGAGTCTGCCTGAGGTTGAGGTTGGGCTGAGTGAAGATGTACTTGAGACTCTTATGATCAGTGAAGATGTCCACTTTTCTTCCCATCAAGAGATGTCTCCATGTTAAAAGAGCATGGACAACTGCCGCCAACTCGAGGTCATGAGTGGGGTAGTTCTTTTCGTTGGGCTTCAACTGGCGAGAGGTATAGGCCACAACTTTCTTATCTTGCATCAACACTGCACCGAGACCTTGAAGGGAAGCATCACAGAAAACCTCGAATGGTTTGGATTCATCAAGAGGAGTCAGAACAGGAGCAGTGACTAACTTCTCTTTGAGGGTGTTGAAAGCTACGTCACATTTAGGCGACCAGACATACTTGACATGCTTCTGGAGAAGGTTGGAAAGAGGCTTCGCAACCTTAGAGAAATTCTCAACGAACCTTCAACAATAGCTTGCGAGCCCAAGGAAGCTGCGGAGTTGCTTCACGTTCTGAGGCGGTTCCCAATTCACAATTGCAGACACCTTCTCAGGATTAACAGCTATGCCCTTGGCGGAGAAGATATGCCCAAGGTAGAGAACCTCATCGAGCCAAAACTCGCACTTTGAAAACGTCGCATAGAACTGATGTTCTCTGAGTTTATCCAGCACCAATCCCAAGTGCTTGGCATGATCCTCCTTGTTCTTGGAAAAGACCAGAATGTCATCAAGATAGACCAAGACGAAGTCATTTGTGTAGGAGTTGAAGATGAAGTTCATCATGCGAGAGAATGTTGGAGGGGCGTTGACAAGGCCAAAAGACATGACGGTGTATTCATATGAACCATAGCTTATTCTGAAAGCTGTCTTGGGGATATCTTCTTCACGAATGTGAATCTGATGATAGCCCATACGGAAGTCAAGGTTGGAGAAAACTTGAGCACCTTTGAATTGTTCGAAAAGCTCATTCATGTTGGGAAGTGGGTACTTGTTCTTTATGGTCTTCTTGTTCAATGGACGGTAATCGACACAAAGTCGGTCCGTTCCATCCTTCTTCTTGACGAAAAGAACTCCACAACCCCATGGAGAAGAACTTGGTCGGATGAGACCCATAAGCTCTTGAATATCGAGTTGTTTCTTCAGCTCCTTCAACTCTTCAGGTCCAATCTTATAAGGACGTTTGCAAACAGGTTCCATGCCAGGATCAAGATCGATGAAGAATTCAACTGGCCGGTGAGGAGGCATTCCTGGAAGCTCTTCTAGAAAGACGTCTTGATATGCGCAAATGACTGGAATCTGAGAAATGGCATCCAACTCGCCCTTCTCGTTGAGAGAAAACAGTCAGATGGTATCATCACGAGTAGCAAAAATGATTACATCCTCAAACAAATGTGTCAATTGAATCTGCCTGGCAGCACAATCAAGCTGAGCCTTGTTCTTAGAAAGCCAGTCCATTCCGAGAATAAGATCAATATCCGAGTTACCAAGGACCATTGGAGAAGACAGAAACTTATAGTCGCCCAACGTGATAGAAACATCTGGAACCACGTAGCTTGCGTGCAAGCATTTACCCGGTGAGACAACTGCTAACGGACTATGCAAATCTTGGAAAACCAACTCATGCTTAGATGCAAATGGTCTCGAGATGAAACAATGTGATGCACCAGTGTCAAAAAGAACTTTTGCAAGAATATCGTTAACAGGAAGGTTACCCATGATCACATCTGACGAGTCCTCTGCCTGAGCTACGTTCATCATGTTGACCTTTGCAAACTTGGGATTATGCTTGACCACTGCAGTGCTAGCAGATCTCACAAGAGGAGGAGGAGGAGGAAGACGCCTCTGATTGAAGCATTTTTTGGCATAGTGACCCTTCTGCTGACACTTGTTGCATGTGACCTCTGAAAGAGGACGATGATACGGAGCACTTGATCTTGGAGCATGAGACGAAGTCTTGTTCTGAAAGCCTGGGTTGGGTGGGTGGGAAGATCCATTGCCACCTTTGCTCTTCTGCTGATAAGGCTGATGGAATGGAGGAGGAGGCAACCAATACTTTGCTGCTTAGTTGCCACTTGAGTTGAGGAAGAAGGAGTTGCATCCCTGACTCGCTTCTTGGAAGCATCGCACTTGAGCTGAGCAGTCTCCTGTTTCAGTGCCATATTGTAGAACTCATCGTACTTCTTCGGCTCAAAAAGCACGAGAGCTAGTTGCAGATCTTCTCTGAGGCCACCTCTGAACTGATAAATCATGCTCTTCTCGTCAGGGGCGTCTTGCTTAGCGAAACGAGCGAGCTTCTAGAACATGATGTTATACTGGTAAACAGACAAGCTCCCTTGCTTCAGATTGCGGAACTCCTCACGCTTGCTCTCAACAACACTCTGAGGAATGTGGTGAGCTTTGAAGTCTTGGCGGAATTCATCCCAGGTAATCACACGACCTCCTCTAGAATCTTTGTATTGCTGATACCACTCTGCAGCTTGGTCTTTGAGTTGGAACGAAGCAAACTTGACAAAGTCCTCAGGCCTGACGTTGCTGCACTCGAAATGCTTGCAGATATCCACGAGCCAATCATCAGCGTCTGTTGCCTCGACACCGTTGCTGAAGGTCTTTGGCTGGTTTGCGAGGAACTGGTTGAGTGTAGCAAACTGATTCTGATTGTTGCCATGGCCTCGATTTCCTTGGTTGCGCTCTTGCAAGAGTTGCATAAGCATCTGCGTGTTGGCGTTGGTAGTGGCCATCACAGCTTGCCATGCCTCCAGAGGTGCAGGTGGTGGCGACGGTGGTTCAGGATTCTGACGCGTTGGAGGAGCCATCCTGAAGAGGGTGACATCCGTTAGCATCTTGATAGACACATATATTCAAGCTGAATCAAATGGATCGAAAATTGCAACATATAGTCTTAACATTCGAACAAGAATGAACGAATGCATTCCAATTAAATGGTCACACTTCCATAAATTGAGAAGCCACTTAGATAGAGGTAGAAGAATAAAACAACAAGGTACGGACAAGAACAAATACTTGGTAAGGATTACCCAATCACCAACCAAATATCCGCGGAAGAAGTACTAGAGCTACAAGAATTCCCACCTATGAAACTCCCGAACTTTTCCGGTTATGCAATCAGGTGTTGGGGATACAGGGGAAGCATAATATCTCACCCAAATCTAGCAAATCCTACATCCAGTTGTATCCATCCTTCAATACATAACCAAGAAACCTTCGGAAATCATTTACCTCAACCTACGAAAGGCATCTGTTATACTAGTTATGGCAATACTCCCGAACTCCCGCCCGAGTACTGGGTGGCGTCGAGGTTATCTCACCAACAACTACATAAAAGAGATTTTCGATGTCGACGAAACTCAGGTATTCCAGAACTGCAACGATAAAATTGTGACGACAACACATCTGAGCTCAACTCCCCGGGACACTGCCACAACCCCTAAATGTCAGGAGGCACCAAGAACAATGTTCTCATCACAAAACCATCGGAATGATTCCAAGATACCCGCGTGATCCTAAAAAAATTAGTGAAATTTGAGAAGAGAAGAGTCAAAACTCTATGTCAGGATGCCTCACCAGAGCGACGAAGGGACTGAGGAGTAAAAAGAATCCTACTCTCCAATATATATAATCCTAAAAGACTCAAAACATTTTTCTAGACTCAACAATGTGAACGATTCAATCAAGCAGGGGGCTCCTAAGTCGGGGAATGCTCTGATTACCAACTTGTAACACCCACGATGTGGCTATATCTCCCACGTGTCGGAGCATGATTTAGAGGCATAACCGCATTGTAGGCAATGTCGCAAGAGGGGTAATCTTTACACATCCCATGTACTGAATAAGAAAAGAGGTACATAGTTGGCTTACAATCGCCACGCCACACAATAGCATAAATATATCGTTACAATCATCTAGATACAATCAAGGTCCGACTACGGAACCAAAATAAAGACAACCCCAAATGCATAATGTCCCCGATCGCCCCAACTGGGCTCCACTACTGATCGTCTGGGAAGGAAACATAGTATCGTCCTGAGTCCTCATCGAACTCCCACTTGAGCTCAGTCGCATCTCCTGGAACGGTATCATCGGTCCCTGCATCTGGTTTTGGAAGTAATCTGTGAGTCATGGGGACTCAGCAATCTCACACCCTCGTGATCAAGACTATTTAAGCTTATAGGTAGGGTAAAAGGTATGAGGTGGAGCTGCAGCAAGCACTAGCATATATGGTGGCTAACATAAGCAAATGAGAGCAAGAAGAGAAGGCAATGCACGGTCGAGAAACTATGATCAAGAAGTGATCCTAGAACAACCTACAATCAAGCATAACACGAGACCGTGTTCTCTTCCCGGACTCCGCCGAAAAGAGACCATCACGGCCACACACTCCGTTGATTCATTTTAATTAAGTTAAGTTTTGGGTTTTCTACAACCGGACATTAATAAATTCCCATCTGCCCATAACCACGAGCACGGCTTTCGAAAGTTCAAAACGCTGCAGGGGTGTCCCAACTTAGCCCATCACAAGCTCTCACGGTCAATGAAGGATAATCCTTCTCCCAGGACGGCCCGATCAGACTCGGAATCCCGGTTACAAGACATCTCGACAATGGTAAAACTAAACCAGCAAAACCACCCGAATGTGCCGACAAATCCTGATAGGAGCTGCACATATCTTGTTCTCAGGGCACACCGGATTGTCCAAACTTCCAGTAGGCCAGCCCAGAGTTGCCCCTGGTGGCCATCAGCGGCTGACAAGTTGTACCAACACTTAGAGGAGCACTGGCATAAAAATATTAACATGGAAAAACCTTGGAAGAATTTGAAGTCCCTGAAATCAGCAACATTACGTGAGCTACTTTGCATGCTTGTGCTAGTCACCACAAAGATCACAAAAATACATGGCATACACCCCTGTAAGGATGGCATGGCATACTTCAAAACACATGTAGGGCTCAAATTCATAGGAGGCACACATTAAACATGGCAAAAATGACAAATGTCCAAACTCTGATAAGAATCTGAAACTAACATTACATAGCACTCTTGCAACAGCATTTAGGGCATCAAGATGAACTCAAATTAACATGGTGCAATGGGATGAAATGAAGTACACATCGAGACGAACAATTTGATATGCTACACGCCCAAAACGAAGCCACGGGTGCAACGTTATGATGCGATGAAGTATGGTAAAAATTACTGGGACTTAGGGAAAAAACGAGGTCAACCTCCCAGATGTGGATCTAGGGTTCGTGCACGCGGATCGAAGTTCGTCAGGGAGTCGCCGGAGAAGACGCCGGCGTCGAGGAGGAGGCCGGCCGGGGCTTGGGGGGTCACCGGAGAAGCGGGATCCGGCCCGGGAGCTCGCTGGGGTGGCGATGGACGGCCGGGAGGTGCGCGCGGGCGTGGGACGGCACGGTGGCGCGGCGGCCGGCGACAATGGCGAGGCGGCGAGGCAGCGGCTGAGCGGCGCGGCGCGGGCGGTGAGGAGGCGGCGAGAGGCGGCGGCCGACGCGGGCGGCGGGGCGCGCGGGGGGGCTCTGGGAGGGCCTGCCCTGGGCCCAGACAGGCCGGCGATGTGGGGCGCGTGGAGGACGAGTGGGGAGGCGACACGTGGCGGCGGCGGGACTCTGTCCGGCGGCGGGCGGACGCGTCCAGCCGCGCGGAGGGGAGAGGGAGCTAGGGTTAGGGTAGAATGGATCCGAGATTTTTGGTGGAGGTGCCTTTATATACATAGAAGGGGCTAGGAGGCTCCAAATTGAGCACGGTTTTCGGCCACACGATCGTGATCGAACGACCGAGATGATGGAGGGGCTTTAGGTGGGCTTTGGGCCACTTTGGGGAGGTGTTGGGCTGCAACACACACGAGGCCTTTTCAAGCGAAGTCCAAATGGCACGAAACTTGACAGGCGGTCTACGGGTAGTAAACCAAGGCCGCTTGGCAAGTCTCGGTCCAATCCGAGAATGTTTAACACCCGCACATGAAAAGAGGCAAAAGGGGACACTGGAGGACATAGGAGCGCCGGAATGCAAAACGGACAACGGAGAAAATGCTCGGATGCATGAGACGAACACGTATGCAAATGCGATGCACATGATGACATGATATGAGATGCATGACAAAGACAAAAGCAACACGACAACAAAACCAAACAACGAGGAAATACATAACTTAGTGCCGGAAATGGCAAGAGTTAGAATACAAATATGGCAGGTTACATATGGGGCGTTACAATATCTTTCGGAGTAGTTTGTTGTTGCTCTAGTGCTTCACTTATATCTTTCTAGAGCACAGTGGTGGTTTTATTTTAAAGAAATATATGAACTCTCATGCTTCACTTATATTATTTTGAGAGTCTTTAGAACAACATGGTAGTTTGCTTTGGTTATAAAACTAGTCCTAATATGATGGGCATCCAAGATGGGTATAATAAAAACTTTCATATGAAGTGCATTGAATACTATGAGAAGTTTGATACTTCATAATTGTTTTGAGATATGGAGATGGTGATATTAGAGTCATCCTAGTTGAGTAGTTGTGAATTTGAGAAATACTTCTATTGAAGTTTGTGATTCCCGTAGCATGCACGTATGATGAACCGTTATGTGAAGAAGTCGGAGCATGATTTATTTATTGATTGTCTTCCTTATGAGTGGCGGTCGGGGACGAGCGATGGTATTTTCCTACCAATCTATCCCCCTAGGAGCATGCGTGTAGTACTTCGTTTCCATAACTAATAGATTTTTGCAATAAGTATGTGAGTTCTTTATGACTAATGTTGAGTCCATGGATTATACGCACTCTCACGCTTCCACCATTGCTAGCCTCTCTAGTACCGCGCAACTTTCGCCGGTACCATAAACCCACCATATATCTTCCTCAAAAAAACCACCATACCTACCTATTATGGCAATTCCGAGATATGTTGCCATGCAACTTTCCACCGTTCCGTTATCATGACACGCTTCATCATTCTCATATTGCTTTGCATGATCATGTAGTTGACATTGTATTTGTGGCAAAGCCACCGTTCATAATTCTTTCATACATGTCACTCATGCATCATTGCACATCCCGGTACACCGCTGGAGGCATTCATATAGAGTCATATCTTGTTCTAAGTATCGAGTTGTAATTCTTGAGTTGTAAGTAAATAAAAGTGTGATGATCATCATTATTAGAGCATTGTCCTAGTGAGGAAAGGATGATGGAGACTATGATTCCCCCATAAGTCGGGATGAGACTCCGGACGAAAAATAAAAAAAAAGAAAAAAGATGCCATAAAAAAGAGAAAAGGCCCAAATAAAAAAATAAAAAATGAGAGAAAAAGAGAGAAGGGGCAATGATACTATCCTTTTACCACACTTGTGCTTCAAAGTAGCACCATGATCTTCATGATAGTCAGTCTCTTGTTTTGTCACTTTCATATACTAGTGGGAAATTTTCATTATAGAACTTGGCTTGTATATTCCAACAATGGGCCTCCTCAAGTGCCCTAGGTCTTCGTGAGCAAGCGAGTTGGATGCACACCCACTTAGTTTCTTTTGTTGAGCTTTTATACATTTATAGCTCTAGTGCATCCGTTGCATGGCAATCCCTACTCACTCACATTGATATCTATTGATGGGCATCTCCATAGCCCACTGATACGCCTAGTTGATGTGAGACTATCTTCTCCTTTTTGTCTTCTCCACAACCACCATTCTATTCCACCTATAGTGCTATGTCCATGGCTTGTGCTCATGTATTGCGTGAAGATTGAAAAAGTTTGAGAATATCAAAAGTATGAAACAATTGCTTGGCTTGTCATCGGGGTTGTGCATGATTTAAATACGTTGTGTGGTGAAGTTGGAGCATAGCCAGACTATATGATTTTGTAGGGATAGCTTTCTTTGGATATGTTATTTTGAGAAGACATGATTGCTTAGTTAGTATGCTTGAAGTATTATTATTTTTATGTCAATATTAAACTTTTATCTTGAATCTTACGGGTCTGAACATTCATGCCAAAATGAAGAGAATTACTTAGAGATATATGTTAGGTAGCATTCCACATCAAAAATTCTGTTTTTATCATTTACCTACTCGAGGACGAGCAGGAATTAAGCTTGGGGATGCTGATACGTCTCCACGTATCTATAATTCTTGATTGTTCCATGCTATTATATTAACTGTTTTGGATGTTTATGGGCTTTATTACACACTTTTATATTATTTTTGGGACTAACCTATTAACCCAGAGCCTAGTGCCAGTTACTGCTTTTTCCTTGTTTTAGAGTACCGTAGAAAAGGAAAATCAAACGGAGTCCAATTGACCTGAAACTTCACAAAACTTATTTTTGGACCAGAAGAAGCCCACGGGGTATCGGAGTTGGACTAGGAGAGTCCCGGGCTGCCCACGAGGGTGGGTGCACGCCCACCCCCCCCCCCCTGGGCGCGCCCCCCTGCCTCGTGGACAGCTCAGAGGTCCACCGACGTACTTCTTCCTCCCATATATACCCATATACCCTAAAAACTTCGGAGAGAACAATAGATCGGGAGTTCCGCCGTCAGAAGCCTCCGTAGCCACCGAAAACCAATCTAGACCCGTTCCGGCACCCTACCGGAGGGGGAATCCTTCTCTGGTGGCCATCTTCATCATCCCGGTGCTCTCCATGACGAGGAGGGAGTAGTTCTCCCTCGGGGCTGAGGGTATGTACCAGTAGCTATGTGTTTGATCTCTCTCTCTCTCTCTCTCGTGTTGTTGAGGTGGTACGATCTTGATGTATCGCGAGCTTTGCTATTATAATTGGATCTTATGATGTTTCTCCCCCTCTACTCTCTTGTAATGGATTGAGTTTTCCCTTTGAAGTTATCTTATCGGATTGAGTCTTTAAGGATTTGAGAACACTTGATGTATGTCTTGCTTGGGATACTCGTGGTGATAATAGGGTATTCTATTGATCCACTTGGTGTATGTTTTGGTGATCAACTTGTGGGTTCCGTGACCTTGGGAATCTATGCATAGGGGTTGGCACACGTTTTCGTCTTGACTCTTCGGTAGAATCTTTGGGGCACTCTTTGAAGTTCTTTTTTGTTGGTTGAATAGATGAATATGAGATTGTGTGATGCATATCGTATAATCATACCCACGGATACTTGTGCTGACATTGGAGTATCTAGGTGACATTAGGGTTTTGGTTGATTTGTGTCTTAAGGTGTTATTCTAGTATGAACTCTAGGGCTGTTTGTGACACTTATAGGAATAGCCCAACAGATTGATTGGAAAGAATAACTTTGAGGTGGTTTTGTACCTTACCATAATCTCTTTGTTTGTTCTCCGCTATTAGTGGCTTTGGAGTGACTCTTTGTTGCATGTAAAGGGATACTTATATGATCCAATTATGTTATTATTGTTGAGGGAACTTGCACTAGTGAAAGTATGAACCATAGGCCTTGTTTCAACACATTGCAATACCGTTTACGCTCACTATTATCATTAGTTACCTTGCTGTTTTTATATTTTTAGATTACAAAAACATTTATATACCATCCATATACCACTTGTATCACCATCTCTTCATCGAACTAGTGCACCTATACAATTTACCATTGTATTGGGTGTGTTGGGGACACAAGAGACTCTTTGCTATTTGGTTGCAGGGTTGCTTGAGAGAGACCATCTTCATCCTACGCCTCCTATGGATTGATAAACCTTAGGTCAACCACTTGAGGGAAATTTGCTACTGTCCTACAAACCTCTGCACTTGGAGGCCCAACAAGGTCTACAAGAAGAAGGTTGTGTAGTAGACATCACCTTGCCAGTCGTGCTGACGAGCTCGGCGATGCGGGCGAGCCAATCATCGTAGAGGTCATTGGCCGGGCGAGATCGTAGGATCTTGTGCGCCATGAGCAATGCAGTTTGCGCGTTCTCTGGTCCATGACGAGAGTGAGCAGACGACGCCATGACTAGAGTGGTTGATGCAGTTGTGGTGCGTCCGTCATGCCGCACGGACGATGGCAGCGATGAGTCTTGCTGCTCGCGGGCAGCAGGTTGGTGGTCGCGTTAGCCACCGGGGAGTAAGAGCGGTGAGGCGCGTCGTTGCCCACAGGTGCCGTCTGAGTGACATGAGTGGCCCGGCACTCGGCACAGACACGACAAGCGTCAGCCATGGGAATGATGGAACATCGGTGGAGCGACTAACGGAAGAGAGGCTTCGACATTCCCCTACCTGGCGCGCCAAATGTTGGATTCAGGGCTCCGCAGACCCAAGAAAGGTTCCAACTCTAGGGCGTGTGCGAAGGACTCGACCACTCTAGCCAACCAGTTCCTCACCCCCATGGCCTAGCTCTCGACGAACAAGAAAGAAGAGGGACACAACAGTTTACCCAGGTTCGGGCCACCTTGCGGTGTAATACCTACTCCTGCTTTGTGGCGGATTAGCCTCGTGTGGGGCTGAGTATGAACTAGTACAAGGGAAGAACAACCTCACGAGGTCTGTTCTAGCGTGGGTGTGAGCTAGTGAGGTCTCTCCGTCTCTTCGGTCGTGGCTAAGCTATATTTATAGTGGCCTCGGTCCTCTTCCCCCAAACGAAGGCGGGAAGGGATCCCACAATGGCCAATTTTGAAGGGGTACAAGTAGTACATCATATCCTGACGAAAGGTGGTCTTCACCTGCAAAGCTTCTGGTCGTGACGCTGCAGTGGGCTCGGTGATGACATCCGTCCTAGCGGTCTTGGTCTTGTTGCATGGGAATGGAAACCTTTGGCTGATTCCTCGAGACCCTGCATCTGCGCTTGCCTCCTTAGCACCAAAGAGGAAACCTGCTCCTCTGTGCCCGCTGGCGCTCGCCTGGCCTTGGTCGTCATGGCTGGCGTCACCTCAACCTCATGAGCTGGGCACCTACATAGAAATCTCTGCTCCTCGGGAGCCAGCCTGGGGAGGCCATTCCCTCCGGAGGTCTTGATGTCTTCCGCCTCGCGAGGCTAGGCCCCTCGTGAGGGTCTTGTCTTGCTGGTGCTGAAGATGGGCCATACCAGGCCATCGATGGAGCCACGCCATGGGCCACAGACAGGCAAGTCTGGGTACCCTGGTTCCCAAAACACCGACAACTATGGGTAAGTCACTCTAGATTTACCATTCCAAATAGCAAGAGCGAATGATAAGATCAAGTCGGTATGGTGAATAATCCATTCCGCACACAAATCATTACCCTATATGAGATTTAGCGAATCTCGCATTTCTAACACTCGGTCGTTCTCACAAGCCTTGCAGAGTTTCTCTTGTCCTCAAACTAGGTTCGTTAAATCCATTGATTCTTCAAGCTGAACAAAACATCTATCGTTTCTTCAGAACTCTCGGGTTTTCGTATCCTCCTAAGAAACGTCTGCTGATGGAATCATAGCTTCTTCCGGATTTCGCCATTTAACAAGGTAGTGCTTGATCCTTATTGACTCATGGGCATATGGGTTTTGGGCCCACTTCAATGCCTGTATAGCCTTAACTCATCTTGGGAGTTACAATTGTTCCATATTCCAAAATTACACCTACTATAATTCCATCAATACTTTCTTTCTTCATATTCATCATATCAAAACAAAACTCCAACTCATTTTGTCCAAACTCCACTCCGTGGGATACCATTATCCTTTCCATGGGTCAAGTGCCCTCACAGGGTACTACCACCTTTGAAGTGCACAAATTCTTCCATGGACCATATTTCTCATATCCTCGAAACTCGTCCAAAATCTATGTTCATAGAGTAACAACTCATATAATTTAACATAAGAAATCATAACACATTAACTTTATTGATTTCATGAATTCATTACAATCTCCGAGCACCCATTACATAACTCAACTCATCGTACTCATGAAAATAAAATTGCTTCCTACTACACTTATTACCAATATCAAAATTCCAACTACTTAGCTCTAGTTTCATCTTGTCGGGATATTTAGTAGCAAAATGCCCTGCTTCCTTGCAACGAAAACAAATAACTTTTGATAAGTCGTTGGGCTTCTTGGAGATGGTGTCTGCTCTTTGGGTTCTTGGCTTCTTTTCTGGACATATATCAGCGTAATGACCTAAATACTTGCACCTGTAACAAGTGATATGACACAGGTACTTCTCTGCAGAAATTGGGTTGTTCTGGGGATGCCTTTGTTTTCTCTTCTTGCATTTCTTCGTAATAATCAGAGCTTCTATTTCCTGAGGGTCAAGCTTCACTTATGCTGTCGGGAAGTCTCCTAGATACTCTTCTCTTCCCTCTGTGCAATACTATGAACAATTTCCTTCTTATCCACATGAATAGCAGGCATGAGCGTAGAATATGTTTAGGCCTTCTCCATCAGGGTCTTCAATAACTTCCTCCATCACGGATTCTTCTAAACTTTCCCCTGAGGGCTTCTTTGTGCTGCTTGGTAACTTCTTGTACCTTGGGGTAGATTTGGCACTGAGCCGGGAAATGATTAGCTCCTTCACATAGGAAACAGGTAACCTGCCCAGTCAGGCATTCTTCAGCTGGGTGATTTACTTCACAATGAGGGCATCCATCCTTGTGTTCTTCATTGGTGTGTCCTATTTCTCCGCAAATCTTGCAGGCACAAAGTTTCTTCTTCGGGTTATCATAGTGCTTCTGGATAAGACGGGATCTCAACAGAGTCTTCTTGAATTCCTCACAAGTTTTTGCTCCATTGCATCCTTGTATGGTTTGATGCATTTTCCACCAGGTTGCAACACTCTCGGTAAAGAACTAAAGAGCGTCTTGAACTTCATACTTCCTTGCAATAATTTTTTTCCGAAGTGATTCTCCATGTTTTGAATCCATAGCTCTGCCTCCAACTGAGTCATCGGTCCAACGAATACCAGACAACTTCGTTCATCATCTATTGGGTCCAAAGGTTTTGGGGTGAGATACGAGAGAAGAAAGGAGGGGTATGCACACAATACAAACAATAGTTTTGAAGAAATGGGTTGTATTTTGTGGATGTCGGAAAACATCAAACAAATGATAGCTCACTGTCACATCTAACGTAAGTATATAACATGTTTTGGTCTTCTAAAGGTCAAATAAATCTTTAGATTCTTCAAATTCTTCAAGTCTTTGGAGTCTTCAATTGTTGTAGCTTCAACTCTTCTAATATATAGTAAATTACTCTTTACTCTAAAGAGGCTATCCATTGTCTGATATCTTATCCTTCTTGAAGTGGCTTCGGTTGATCCTCCATGTGGTCAAAAGGTAAATGTGTATATTCTAACTATTTGAGGTAAGAGGGAATATTTGATAGACTCGGAAAAGATGAGAAGTAATGGATCCTTTTGAAAATAAATTTTTAGAGACATCCTTTCCTAGGGGGTTTCTCGTTTCTAGGGTCACGTCCTATAGTCATCCTGACTCTGATACCATCTCTGTAGCGACCGGACCTCAAACGGTCAAGCCTCTGTGTATCTGTGCCATCCCTGGATCAGTATGTTGGCACACACATAGTACATCAATGTATATATCAAAGTGCAATCACATGTATAAATAACATAAAAATGATATATACCTGATAAGTCTCAGCAGAAAACAATCAATCGGGTGTGGAGTCCCATCAAGGCCATCGGCAGGTTGAGTATAGACTGTAACCCAACAACGAAAGTCACTCATCGTAGAAATAATCTTGCAACATGATACGTTGCATCCATGTAGGTCAGTACATTGAATGTACCGACAAGATCACAATAAGAGAAAGCTGATGATAAAACTATTCTATATGCAATATTGCTTCGTGGACCGTGTCTGAGTTTTGTTTTGCATAAAAGTTGGTTTTATTTTCCCTACAACAAAGGAAATGACCGGAGTGTGTACTATGGAGTTTTCTATCATGACATGGTTCCGTCAATCGATGTCTCATAGCCCATATCATCATAAGCTGCCCACAGTTAAGTTTTTGGTCTGGTGTTGGGAGTTCAGAGATAGATCCAAGTCCAGAGGCTCATTGTCCATAACCGGGGACATGACTAATCGATTAAGTTTTAACCCTCTGTAGAGGTTTGTACACTTTACCTGCAAGATTCGATCCCTCCCTTTTCATCCTCGCACTTCAGATCGTCAGAGAAGAGGACGATCGAAACATGGTCTTCCAAACAGTTCCTCTGACCATTGTCTGGTGCCCATCCAATCCAACCATAGTTCTACATCTGCTGGCACCGTCCCAACTAGAGTCACCATGAGGGTCAACCAAGCCAGAGCCCAAAGTGACTTGCAGTTGCACAAATAAGCTTCCGGACAAGAAATATTCTTTCGTCTCTTTGAGTCTGGGTGGAGCTTTCCGCATGATATCACGGCGCCTCTCTGGAATCACCGAGTACTGGGTGCGCCATGTACCCTTCTTAACCATTCTCCACCCAAAGGTATATTGAATTCTTGTCTCGAGTCTTGAAGTCTTGAGGCCTGGAAGATGTAGTCCTTGTAGATGCCATCAAGAAGTTGTCTTCATTGATGTAGAGTCCTCCATTCTCACATCACTCCTAAGCACTCATACCAAACCCCGTCTACTATAGCATAGCATTAAAACTATATAACGTCCCGGGCGTAACAGGGTGATGGGTTCCTACCTCATGCATACTACTCAACTACAAGATTCAATATCACTATTGGAGGAGTTGGTGAAAGGGTGACACTAAATGCAATAAAACATAGGTATGAAAGTATGATCAAAGTGAACTTGCCTGGTAAGTTGATGAAGATAATAACGCTCTCGAGAACTTTGATAAACTATTCATCACTCCGGGAAAATCTATATAGTCAAACATTGTATTCACATAAGAAATAATCCTAGCAAACAATACTAGCAATCCAAATAACAATCAAAAAGAAATAAATAAAACAATAATGAAATCAAAGAAAACCAAATAGCATTCCAAAGAAAACTTCAAGAAAACAAGGGAGAAACCAACTCACACAATATTCTCATAACACACTAAATTACTCTAATAACTTTTGTAGAGCAAAGAAATGTAATCTAATGAAACAACAGAAAATAATTTACTAAAGCATTTACTAGCAAAAGGAACTAGTATAAAAACTATTATAACTATCTAGTTAACACTAAAATAACTATAACAACTAGCAAAACACTAAGACAATATTAACCAATACTAAAATAATTATGAAACTAATTTACTCCTAAATAACAGAATTAATAACAACATACAATGAAGTGGCAAAAATAATTACTTTTGAAACTAATAAAACTATCTCTATCAACTAACACTATGAACTAAACAAGCAAATACGAAAATAGTAGCTAAACACTAATAATAACTAAAAAATATTATCTACTGTATCCCAATAGAAACATATAACAACAAGTACAAAGTTACAAAAAGAATTAACAAAGAAATAATTATTAAAAACACTAATTATATGACTAAAACAACTACATAAGCAAAACAATATTGTTTTTGCAATAAACCTAATTTAAAATAAACTAAAAATAAACCACTATATGCTACTGGATAGACAAAACAATAACAAAACAGTAGCAAAAAGAGTCAACCAAAAATATTTTACAAAACACAAGATACAGCCAAATTAGTGATTTGAACAAAATTCATCAAATTCAAATCTTAAGTACTCAAATTTAAAATTAAAGTGCACCAACAGAAACTTTATAAAATTTTGAAACTAATGCAAAAAGAATCACTCAATTTGGACTTAAAACGTAAAAGATATAAGCAATCTAAAATTGAAACTATTTCTATTTTTAAAATAGAAACAAAAAAACAGGCAGGTGCTACGCGTCGGGCTGCTATTGGGCCTAAGAGGTGGGCGATCTAAACTATAAAGCGCTCGGTCATAAATTAACAAAACTGTGCATGTGCGTGTAATAAAAATAAACCAGCAAACCGGTTTGACTTAACAGAAAATAAACCAATCTATAAACTAAAAACCTACCCCTACACTTATTCTAATCTGGGTCGTCTATTTTAGATCGGACAGAGGAAGAGTGGCCTTCGGCTTACAGTGGTGGTGGTGTTGATGTGGCCGGAGAAGGTGACTGATGGCGGCTCGGGCGTCGAGCGGGCGGCGTCCCTGGTGGTTCTCTGGCTCGGCGAAGTCGGCGGGAAGATCTGGCACTCCGTGACGCATCCAAGGGTGGTGACGGCGGAAACTATCAGTGGTGGGTGGAGGCGCGGCAAGCTGGCAGTGTTCTGACGGGGCTTGCAACTCCGGCGAGTTCGTGCGGAGCGTGGAGAGGGCTCGAGCAATGCATTTTTATTTGAAGAAAATGAGGCGAAGCGAGGGGTGGAAGTGGCGTAGGATGGCAAGTTTGGAGGGGATGGTGGTGGGGTGAAATGGGAGATGGCAGAGGTGGACTCCGGCGAGATCGAGTCGAAGCTCTAGGCCACGAAAGATCTCCATTTTTGTGAAAATTGGAAGAGGAGAGCGAGGGTAGTATTTATATGGAGATACCCTTGAAGGGGGGAGGATCAAGCGGTCTTCGCAAGAAAATCGGACAGTGAGGCGTGCGACGTGCAACCTCTGTCCATGGTGTGATGAAGACGATGATGACAGGCGGGGTCCACATGTCAGTGGTGGAGAGCAAGCGAGCAAGGGGGTGAGTGGTGTGGGCGAGTGGCTGGGCTGGCCTCGCTGCCTGCTTGGCCGGTGGGGTAGAAGGGCTTCGGCCGGCTTTTTTTAAAATATAGACCAAAGAAAAGAAGAGAACAAATAAAATGAAATGAAATACTATATAGGCATATAATATATCAAAAATATAGAAAAAGAAATCCTATAACATGAACATATTTTCAGAGGCAAATAAAATCCACATAAATTCAGAAAAGTCAAACAATGTTGTTGTTGCAATAAAACCTAATAAAAATCATTTTTTTAAATACCAAACTGATTTCAAATTTATTTTCTCCTAATTTTCCATTGAAGGGAATCATTTTACCCTTATTTCAGTTTATCTATTTTTAGGAGCAAAATAATTTGAATAAAAACCAAATAACTCCTAAATGGTTTTAAATTTGAAATTCAAACCACTTCCAAATATTTTTTGTTTTTTCCTTATTCAAAATATATTTCAAATGCCTCTGAATTTTTGAAGAGTCATGTTACTTCTCTCATTTTGAATAACTTTCAGAAAATTTGAATTTTGGAAATTCAAATAACTTCAAGATGACTTTCCAAATGATTATATGAATCTTCCAACTCTCTTTCTTCAAATTTGAAGAAGTCATTTTATCTTCTCTCATGAGGATCATTGAGTTTCTTAAAGTTTATGACTTTGAATATTTTCAAATGGAATTTAAATCATTTTGAAATCCCTCTTCATTTCTAAGGGAAGAAGTCATGTCATCTTCACTCTAGGGTTTTGTGATGAAATGAATTTGAATTCATGGAAATGAAATGCAAGGATGATAGTTTGGGGAAGTCCTTTTATTCCCTGTCATTCAATCTTTCAAAAAGTTTCAAATTCCACTCAAATTCACACAACATTCAAGCAAACATTCATAAATATTTATTTAATATAACATTCCAAAATTTAGAATTTTGGGATGTTACATGCTAGCTGGAGTAAGGCTTTGCCCAGAGATTTTCTTAGGCTTCTTGGACTTCTTAGAGATGCGAGACAAGTCTTCAGACTGCACACTGGATTCAGGTGGTGCATATTTCAATGGATTCACACTTGAAGCGTCTGGTGCAGCAGAAGATTTTGAAGCCTTGGCCTTCTTCTTTAGCTTCGGGGGCTCTGGAATTTTAGCATGTTCTTCCTCACCAGCTTCTTCAACAGTGGTCCTTTGAGCGGCACAATGTGCCAAGAATGAATCAAAGTCGTCAAAGGGACCAATTAGATTGGGCTCAGCCTCGCGACTGCCATCTGGCCTTGGAGCAGCTGGACCTGGGTTGAAGTCAATCCCAAGATCCTTCTTGTTTTGAGCTGCTAAAGCCTTAGCAAACTAAAAGTTGGCTTCAAACAGTTCATCCTATCAACACCATCGAAGACTAGATGGGTCAGCATTTTCGGGCATGGGGCCTCTCACCATGCAAGTAAAGAAGCCTTTATGTCGGTGTACAAAAATAGGGGCTCTCCTTTTGGCCCCTTTACTTGTGCACGGGCAGTCAGAGCCGCGTGCCACGGCCACACTTGGTAAGGCAAAGGGGGCAAGCCGGAGGGAAGCCAAAACACGACGCAACGAAGGCAACGTCAAGACTAGAAGCGCGGGAAAGCAAGAGGGCGAGGTGGACTCCCTCGGCAAGATCCTTGCCGAGGCAGCCTCCGCAGCCCCGGCAAGAGCCTTGCCAGGGAAACTTGCCCGATGCCAGCGAAGTGAGCCACCCTTGAGCCCACCGGCTCCAACCTAACCAACTGCGTTGGAATCAAGGCTCAGGAGGCGCCTCTATGGTGGCATGCAAATCTTCATCAAGATCATTAACATATGAGATCAGATGAGGACCAGAAGACGGCGACCCTCGGCGGGATTCTAGCCGAGGAAATCCATAAGACCCCCGGCAAGCGTCTTGCCAGGGACGACTACGACACCACGGCAAGGCCCTTGCCGGGGCCCCGGCAAGGCCCTTGCCGACGACGCCAGCAAGGCCACTGCCAAGCCCGCACCAGCCAAGATTCCGCCGCCGTTCGCATGCAGCTACCAGCCCAACCAGCTGGGCAGGCACCTGCATGGCAACATGCAGCTTCCAGGCCAAATCAGCAAGCACCTGCGTGGCGGCATGCAGATCTTCATGAAGGCCCTACCACCGCGCCACCTCGGCTGCTTGCCTGCCTACATGGCACTGCATGTATCGCTGGCATAGGCGCGTGTCGAAGTGAGGCGGAGCGGCGACGGAAAGGACGGGCCTCATTCTCGTCCCCAATAAAGCTATTGGACACCTACGTCGCGCATTTAATGCACTTTGCCCCGTAATGCCGTGTGATAAGCTCACGCACTGTAGGCCTTTCCACCTCCAATGTGCCACTGTGGCAACCCCTTTTTCCTATAAAAGGAGGCCCGAGGCGACCAGGAGAGGGATTCGGCTTTTTGGAACGACACAGCCACCGTAGCTAGTTCAAAAAGCTCAAGAACACTCAATACATCCACCAAAGTAGGACTGGGATTTTACGCATCCTCGCGGCCCGAACTTGGGTAAACGATCCGTGTGCTAGCTCCTAAACCTGCTCTCCTCATGACCCCGCGCCGCCGACTGTAGAAGGGGTCCGAGTGATCCCATAGGTGTCGTTCTCACTGACATCTTTGGCGCGCCAGGTAGGGGTGTGCAGTTGTGAGAATCTGGTTTAGCGGCCAGCTTAGCGGTTTTTCATGGCCATGACTTCCAGAGAAGAAGACGGCCAAGAGAACGATGCCGCCTGCAAGCGCGGAGGACGCCGGTGCGGCGACAGGAAAGCTAAGTCATACGAAACTTTAAGGAATTTCCTTTTTATATATGAGGTTATTGTCCTCGAAGGTCCTGCCCTATGTATGAAAGCCTGCATGCAAAGGGGGCCTTCCGCAATTGGCAATGCCCTTGTTCTGTTTCGAGTCTGCTCAACAGCTCAAGCGGCCGTGTCGAGAGTGGCAGGGTAGCCTTCCGCAATTGGCAACACTCTCGATTCTGACTCGAGTCAAGCTCGACAGTTCGAGCGGCCGCGTTGAGAGCGGTAAGGTGGTTCGCTTGGCAGCAAGCACACCCGATAGGCCATTGGGGATCCGTCCTCAAGGTGCCGCCCTGGGTTTACGTGCCGGCAAGCCTACCCGTTTAACGTAGGGTAAACATACAAAGGGAAGATCGAACGGGAAGATAACATGCATCGTACCAAAAGTACTATAGAGTTATATTACATCAATTGTTGTTGCGGTTCTAACTAAAGATATAAATTGTCTTGGCCATGAACCAGCAGTGGCAACGAGAAATGGGGTGCCTAATCCCGGCGCTGGCCCTCCACCCTCTCGATTCCGCCGATGAGCTGATGATGGGCTTGATACGCTCCTTGAGCGTCGCGAGGTCTGCATCCTCCGGCAAGCTCTCTAGCACGGCGTCGAAGTCGAGGTTGGGGTTCCAGTGCGCCACCTTGGTGAGAACCTTGGTCATGGCACCCCGGCAAAGCCTCCGGGACTCATCGGCCAGGGAGGCCGCCCGGTTGGAGTGGAGCTGCTCCAGGGCCCCGATGACGCCCTCGAAGAAGATGGTCAGCTTGGCGTTGGGACTCGCATTGTGCTCCGGGGTATACCTCACATTTAACATCCCCATGGTAGCCAGTTGCGTGGTAATCCTGCCGGCAACGCCTTCGAGACGCCCGATCCAGCGGTTCTCGCCTTCCACAAAATCCTTGTGGTTGGCAGCTTCAATCTTCCGCGGCTGCTTCTCGGTCTCCAGATCCTTGGACAGGGCCTCCTCCTGGGCCTTGCTCTCCGACAGCATCCCCTCGAGACCCTCCAGCTTCAGCTTGAGGTCTTTGATGGAGTTGTTGGCTTCGGAGAGCTGCCCGGCCTTGTCAAGAACTGCGCCCTGAGCCTCAACCAGGGCACCATTCAGCGTGTCCTTCTCCTTGGACAGCTTCAGGACCTGATCCTTCAGCTCGTCCCGCTCCACCTCCAGCTCCTTCACCTTGTCGGCGTGAACCAGAGCCTGGGCATCGAGCGCCTCCTTGTGCCTCTGCTCCAGCTCCTGGGTCCGCTGCACGACAAGCTTTTCCACCTCCTCGTCCTTGCCGCGGAGTGTTGCGGCCAGCTTCTCCTCACACGCGGCAAGATCCTCCTCCTGGGAGTTCAGTGCGGCTTGATGCTGGGCCCGATCGGCCTCGGCTGCGGCGGCCAGGTTCTTCGCCGTCTCCTGGGCCTTCTCGATGTCGGCCCGCTCCATGGTGAGCTCCACCTCGCGCCTGGCCAGCTCGCCATGAGCGGCCTTCGGCTCCTCACAGGCTTGGCGATACCAAGTCTGTGCCTCGGCGACGCGTCCCTTGAGGTATGCCTCCGCCTTGTCCACCGCTGCCATCCTGGACTTGGCCTTGTCCAGGCGGGTGTGGTTGAGCGCCTGGAGCTTCTGAAAGCTGGTGCCCATGGCCTGGAGAAACCGCTCCTCCCGAGAACCGTCACCGCCGGTGCTTGGCTCGTCGACGACCTCGAGCCCGGCAGCGGCGAGCACCTCCTTGTTGAACACCTCTCCCTCGATGGGCACCCTGGAGCTCGACGCCCCTGGAAGGTGGACGAAAAGGTTATCTCTCACCCTCAGGTACCTGCCGGAGCCAGAGGCAGCGGAGGAGGAAGGCTGGTCATAAGCCACCTCCTCCTCGGCAGCGGGCTTGCCGGCCTCCCCAGCAGGCCCCTTGTCGGCCTCCTCGGTAGTAGCCTTGCCGGGCTCCCCGGTAGGCCCCTTGGTGGCATCCTCAGCCACGCTCTTGGCGGCCTCCTCGGCGACGATCTTCTTGGCCTCCACCTTGGCGGCCTTGGTGATGTCCTCGATGACGGTGTCTATGTCCTCCTTGTCCGCCAATGGAGGATCTGGACATCGAGAAGGGGATGAAGCAAAGCCAAGATAAAGATTCAGAAAGAAGAACAAAAGGGCAGGGATGAGAGGCAAATAATGTACCCGTGTCAGGCTGGGAAGAAGTAGCCCCTTCCTCACCAACGGTTGGTGCCAATGTGGAGCCGCCAGCGCCCAAGTTCTCCTCCTCCTCCATGTGCATGGGCTCGGTGCTTGGCGCCCTTGCCGGGGATGCCCCTCGGGGCGGCGTGGTTGACGGAGGCTGCGTGTTGGGGGTGGCCCTTAGTGGATCCCCCTGTTGCTGTCCTCCTCCTGCGATCACGACAAGGTCAGCACCAAGGATCGTACCCCCGACACACGTTGACGAGGGGCGGGTGATGAGCTTACGTTGGGGGCTATGCTGGGGGCTGTTGTCCGGGCTGCTCACCACTACCAGTGGCACCTTAGAGGTGCCCGCCGGGGGCTGCCCTCCCGCCGAAGACCTGGCCCTCTTCACCCTCTGGGACAGTGTCTCCGTATCCCTACCAAGATGAAGCCAAGTCAAGATAAGAGAGACGGCCTAGAGGGAAGGAGATGACAAGAGTTGAAGCACTTACTCGTCTTCCGTTTCTTCTTCCGCTGCCTTACTCTTCCTCCTCGGGCTAAGAGACCCGAGGTCAAAGAAGACCTCTGTGTCGTCACCTGCCGGAGGAGGGGAAGCAAGTGGAGTTGGGGAACGCTTAGGCGAAGAAGAAGTAGATGCTTTCTTCTTCGCCATCGCGGCCTTCACCAACTTCTTCGCCGCCGCAGCCCTTGTTTGGCGCGCAGACGTCTCCTGGGCTTGCCGGGATGGCATGGCCCTGCCGGGCCGAACCGGCTCACCAGAGCTGGCCCGTCGCAGGACTCGCCCTTTCCCCGCGGCTGGGGGCTCGACAGCTTCAGCCTCCTCCTCGGATGGCTCAATCGTCGTTGTCGTCTCCAATAAGAGGAGCCCCGGTGCCGGTGCTGCTGGCCTCCCCAGCAGACTCCGCCCACTGGGTGAGCTCCTTCTCTTCTGCGTCCGCCGCAGCTTTGTCCTCCACGCCGTCGGCGCTGCCGGCCTTCCTGGCGAGCTCCGCCTTCGCCGCCCTGGCGGCGATGTAGTCCAGCTCCGCCTGGGTGGTATCCTGGATGAGCCGCGGCTCCTCGAGGATGTACTTCTCCTCCAGGGTGCCAAAAAACTCCTGCACTTGATCCTCTGGCGGCTCAGCCCAATTTGGGGCGAGGCCGTGAGCGTTGAACTCTAGCATCATGGCAATGATGTCGCTTCAGCGCGAGTATTGTTCAGTGGGACCACCCCCGCCGGCAACCCAAACAAGGGCCCCTTGGCGACCTTGCCGGCCTTCGTAGCCTTGCCGTCGCGGTCCACATCAAGCTGGAAGAGCCGCTGGCAGAAGTGAGTGTGCACCAACACGGTGAAGTTGTGGTCGAGGCCGGGGCGGAGTCGCATGATGTCCGCCGCGTTCGTGAAGAGCTAGGTCGGCCTCCCCTTATTATGCAGCGGAGCGATTCGGCGGCGGATGAAATCTGCCCCGATCATCTCAAGGGTGAGCCCGGCCTCGGTGAGGCGAAGAATCCGGGTGGTGGAGACCGTGAGCTTCGCGTCGTCAGCATCGACACTGCTCCAATCATTTTCGCGAACCGGCGGTGCCTGGCGAACCTGGCAGAACTCTTGTGGATCCTCCTCTTCAATCCAGCACCACCAGCCCCGCCACTCCTCCCGCCTCTCCTTCTGAGCACCCTCCGGGTATGTCCCCTTGGACCTCGGGATCCAGGTGACACAACTAGAGATGGCGCCTCCCTGTTGGATCTGAGGGAAGAAGTAGTGGCGAAAGAGCGCCGTGTTGGGATGCACTCCGGCGAAGTCCTCGCAGAGATGGGCAAAGAGAGCCATGCACGCCACGGGATTTGGGGTAAAATCCAGGAGGTGGAAGCCTAAGGTATGCATGATGTTAATGAAGAAATCGGAGAAGGGGGGCCGAGGCCGAAGGAGAAGTAATCGATGAAGAACGGATACCGATTCGGGCGGCTTTGCTACAGTAGGTGGGGATGACGCGTGTGGAGGGATGCCCCGTCGTCTCTCCCCCCATCTTGACCCCCCACAGCAGCCTGAAGTTGTCCCGAAGGTGGGCTACGTCGACCGTCGAGGGAAAGTAGGCGAGCTCCATCCGCCGCGCCGCCAACTCATTCTCCAGTGGCTCTGCCCCTCCGGCGTTCTTGGCCGCTCCCTTGCCCTTGCCAGTCTTGGGTGCCATGGCGGCTACGAGCGGTGGCAGGGAAAGGGAAGCGAAAGTGCAACGGCGGTGAGTAGGGGCTTGAGGAGGAAGAAGGAAGGAACGGTGGCTCTGAGATTGGAGAAGACACAGGGGGTAAATGAGCAGTGTGCCCGTAGCCGTTTCCTTTTTATGGGGAAGGCGCAGGCCGCCTCTTTACCACGATGTGATGCATGTGTGCGGAAACCGCCCCATGCATGACCCCCACGTCACGCACGACCCTCCACGTCGCGCGTTCGACGCGGGTCATGGGGAAGCGCAGCGGAGGAGTTACTGTGGTAAAATCCGCCCCACCTGCCCGCGCACCATTCTGGGCCTAGCCCAACAACGCGGCGCACTTATGTGTGGCCCAGGCCCGGGGGCTCCTATCGGTGTACAAAAGTAGGGGCTCTCCTTTTAACCCCTTTACTTGTGCACGGGAATTCAGAGTCGCGTGCCACAGCCACACTTAGCAAGGCAGCGGGGGGGAAGCCAGAGGGAAGCAAAAACACGAGGCAACCAAGGCAACATCAAGACCAGAAGCGTAGGAAAGCAAGAGGGCGAGGTGGAGTCCCTCGGCAAAATCCTTGCCGAGGAAGCCTCCGCAGCCCCGGCAAGAGCCTTGTCGGGGCAACTTGCCCGATGCCAGCGGAGTGAGCCAGCCTTGAGCCCACCGGCTCCAACCTAACCAACTGCATTGGAACCAAGCCTCGGGAGGCGCCTCTATGGTGGCATGCAAATCTTCGTCAAGATCATTAACATATGAGGTCAGATGAGGACCAGAAGACGGCGACCCTCGGCGGGATCCTAGCCGAGGAAATCCACAAGACCCCGGCAAGCGTCTTGCCGGGGACGACTGTGATACCATGGCAAGACCCTTGCCAGGCCCCCGGCAAGGCCCTTGCCGAGGACGCCAGTAAGGCCACTGCCAGGCCCGCACCAGCCAAGACTCCACCGCCATTCGCATGCAGCTGCCAGCCCAACCAGCTAGGCAGGCACCTGCGTGGCAACATGCAGCTTCCAGGCCAAATCAGCAAGCACTTGCGTGGCGGCATGCAGATCTTCATGAAGGCCCTACCACCGCGCCACCTCTGCTTCTTGCCTGCCTACATGGCGCTGCATGTATCGCTGGCCTGGGCGGGTGTCGAAGCGAGGCGGAGTGGCGACAGACGTGACGGGCCTTGTTCCCATCCCCGATAAAGCTAATGGACACCTACGTAGTGCATTTAATGCACTTTGTCCCGTAATGCCGTGCAATAAGCTTGCGCACTGTAGGGCTTTCCACCTCCTGTGTGCCACTATGGCAACCGCTTTTTCCTATAAAAGGAGGCCCGAGGCGACCAGGAGAGGGATTCGGCTTTTTCGAATGGCACAGCCACCGTAGCTAGTTCAAAAAGCTCAAGAACACTCAATAGATCCACCAAAGCAAGACTAGGGTTTTACGCATCCTCGCGGCCCGATCCTGGGTAAATGATCCGTGTGCTAGCTCCTAAACCTGCTCTCCTCACGACCCCGCGCCCGCCAACCGTAGAAGGGATCCCAGTGATCCCATAGGTGTCGTTCTCACCGACACTTTAGCAATGGCTTCATCCTTGGTTTTAGGTTGAAGCTTCTTGTATATGATGCCTGCACATGGAGGCCACACGACATTCTTCTTTGCATACTCTGGTGTGAAAACTGATACTGGAACCATTCCTCTGCCCAATGCCTACGAATCCATTGCACCCCGGATTTGCGTTGTGTGTAGTTTTCATCTAGATCAGACTTGTATTGTTCATAAAGATCTGGAGGCAGATCCAAGGCAGTGTTATCATGGCACTGGAGGCCACCTTTCTTTGCAGATTTTTCTCCTACCATTGGCTTCAAACTGAAAGGCTTCACAGCGGTGTTTGGATTCAGTCGGCTAGTCAGACAAGAGTTGGCTTCAGGCGACTCAATATGATGTTGTAAGAACTCTACAAATGAATGCAGACTATGAGAACCAAGGGACTCTCCCATGAACATATACCAGTGACAGCATTAGAGATGCAAGGGAAGGGGAAGAGGTCATATGCATTCTCAGAAGATTTTGAAGATTAATCAGTTTGAAGACATTGACCTCATAGTGCGAAGACATTCACTTATAGATGTAGGTTGGTTCCAGATTTGTATGAATCCAAAAATAAGCACAAGTGAGGAATCAAACTAGATGTGAAGCATTCATAAGTGAATGGTCTTTGCAGATCATGAGATTCAGAATAGACAAGATCCAGATTTCGAAGTGAAAAAAAAAACAGCTTTTGGAGGATGTGAAGATTTCAATGGATCAAATAAATGGTAAAAAGTGAGTTCTTATTTACCGCACGAAGAACTTCTAGATGAGAAGGATGGAGGCTGAGCAGTCCAATCTATCACGCCCTAACTTGGTGGTGGAAGACACCTACGGTGGCGGCAGGGGGGAAGATGTCCTCGGCCAGCGTGAAGACGGCGTCGGAGAAGTCACGACAGTGAAGCACCTCGTCTCCGGTGACGACTGATGTTAGTGGTGGCGCTAGGGTTTGAGTGAGACAGGGAGGGGAGAAGAAATAATGACCATAGGGGTTGAGTATTTATAAGGAAGAGGGGCAGCGCAATGTAATTACTCATGTGCCCCTGGCGGTTCACATCTGAAGGACACGTGGCGAGCATGCAATAGATTTAAAGTCATGCCACGACCCCACATGCGCCTAGTTTGTCGGGTGGTCGTTTCGGCTTCTCTGGTATTTAGGCAAAAAGGATAGAGATAATAAAAGCAGTTTTTAAATGTGTGTCTCTATATCTTCAGCTAACAAGGACACGGTGAAGACAATCGACACGTGTCAATAGAATGCATATGAAGAGACAGACAGCTGAGCATGGAAGGGGTTAGGGTCCGATCACATTCACTTACTGCAGAAAATGGCAACTTGAAGATATAGCTATAAGTGAATGTTGTAGAGGATAGAACACACACACACGCGCGCACACACACACACACACACACACACACACATATATATATATATATGTATATATGTATATATGTATATATTAGTGAAGACCAAATCGAACGTTGCGAAGATAAAACATGAAGACAAGGCAATGTTGAAGACAAACCAACTTCGAAGATAAACATGACGCCAAACAAAAATCTTCAAGAAAGGTTGGTGGTGGCGTTACCCACCGTATAGGAAGTATTAGACCCAGACATGGTGCACAATTATCGTGGTGCTCCGAAGTTAAACTCCGCATTAATGTATTCACACTTAGAGGGTATGTCTTCATGAATCGAAGGCATATGTTACTTTGTGTGTTGTGCACCTAAGTCATCAATATGCATAAGCATTAGGTGTCCATTCACAGGGCGTTCGAGGATTCTAAGATATTTAGCTCACAACGCAGCTTGCAAAACCTTTTCTCATCCAAGGGCTTCGTGAAGATATCTGCCAATTGCTCTTCAGTGTTGACATGAATGATATCAATGTCTTCCTTCAACACATGATCTCCGAGAAAGTGATGACGGATCTGAATATGCTTTGTCTTCGAGTGCTGAACTGGATTGTGGGAAATCTTGATGGCGCTCTCATTGTCGCAGTAGAGGGGCACCTTCTTCATGTTGATTCCATAGTCCTTGAGGGTTTGCTTCATCCATAGAAGTTGAGCGCAACAAGCGCCAGCAGCAGTATATTCAGCTTCAGCAGTGGATAGGGATACACATTTCTGCTTCTTTGAAGACCAACATACAAGAGACCGTCCAACAAAATGACATGTGCCTGATGTAGACTTGCGATCGACCTTGTCACCGGCATAATCAGCATTTGAGAATCCAACTAGATCAAACTCTGAGCCCTTTGGATACCATAATCCTAGCGTTGGGTTGTGAGCCAAATATCGAAGTATTCGCTTCACCGCGAGGTGATGCGACTCCTTTGGTGCCGCTTGGAATCGGGCACACATGCAAACGCTAAGCATTATATCTGGCGTAGATGCATGTAAGTACAATAAAGAACCAATCATGGAGAGGTATACATTTTGATCGAACTCTTTACCATTGTTGTCGGAGCCCAATTGACCTTTGGTTGGCATTGGCGTCGTGTACCCTTTGCAGTCTTGCATTCCAAACTTCTTTAGACAATCTTTGAGGTATTTTTCTTGTGATATGAAGATGTCATTTCTCTATTGACAGATTTGAAGACCAAGAAAGAATTTCAACTCTCCCATCATGGACATCTGATATTGCTCTTGCATCATATGCCCAAACTCATCACTGTATCTCTTATCAGTGTAGCCGAAGATAATTTCATCCACATAGATTTTGCATACAAACAGTTCTCCATCATATGCCTTCATGAAGAGAGTGGTATCTAGAGAACCAGGTTTGAAGCCTTTGCTCTTCAGGAAGTCTTTGAGTGTGTCGTACCAAGCGCAAGGTGCTTGTTTGAGGCCATACAGTGCCTTGTTGAGCTTGTAGACCATATCAGGACGCTTTGGATCTTCAAAACCAGGTGGTTGAGCAACATACACTTCTTCTTCGATTTTGCCATTGAGGAAGGCACTCTTCACATCCATTTGGTACAGGAGTATGTTGTTGTGGTTAGCATAGGCCAGTTGTATGTGAATCGCTTCAAGCCTAGCCATGGGAGCAAAGGTTTCATCAAAGTCAATTCCCTCTACTTGTGTGTAACCTTGAGCAACGAGACGAGCTTTGTTTTGGATGACTTGTCCATGTTCATATTGTTTGTTGCGGGGTCCATTCGGTGCCAATAATATTGTGCTTGCATGGATCAGGATGTTTGACAAGCTCCCAAACATTGTTGAGCTCGAACTGATGAAGCTTTTCTTGCATAGCTTGAATCCATTCAGGTTCCATAAAGGCTTCATCTACTTTCTTGGGTTTGGATATAGAAACGAATGCAAAGTGCCCACAGAAGTTTGCTAGTTGTGTAGCTCTTGATCGAGTGAGTGGACTAGGTGAATTGATGTTATCAATTATCTTCTCAATCTGAATGTTGTTGGCCACACGAGGATGAATAGGGCGAAGACTTTGTTGTTGCTGACTGTTATCTTCATCTTCAGTATTGTCTTCAGGATCAGCATTGTCTTCATGTTGAGTATTAGCAAGGATGACAATTTCCTCTTCAGTCTATTCCTTGTTGGGTATGATTTCTCCAGTACCCATTAGCTTGATAGATTCACTAGGAGAAGCTTCATCTAGCACATTTGGTAGGTGCTCTCTTTGTGAGCCGTTAGTCTCATCGAACCGCACATCTATAGTTTGAACCACTTTATAGTGAAAGAGGTTGAAGACTCTGTAGGTGTGTGAATACTTTCCGTAACCAAGCATAAAACATTCATGTGCTTCTGGTGCAAATTTGGAAGTGTGATGCGGATCCTTGATCCAGCACCCAGCACCTAGCACCAAAGACTTTGAAATAGCTTACTTTGGCTTCTTACCAGTGAGTAGTTCATAGGATGTCTTCTTGTAGAACTTGTGAAGATAAACTCCATGGGTGATGTGGCATGCAGTATCAATGGCTTCAGGCCAGAACTTTCTTGGAGTGTACTCATCAAGCATCGTACGAGCCATCTCAATAAGAGTCATGTTCTTGCGCTCCATGATGCCATTCTGCTGAGGTGTGTATGGAGCCGACAGCTCATGAGTGATTCCCAGAGTATCAAGATAAGTGTCAAAGCCAGTGTTCTTGAATTCCGTACCATTGTCACTCCTGATGTGCTTGATCTTTATGCCATAGTTGGTCATGGCACGATTTGCGAAGCGTCTGAAGACATCCTGCACTTTAGTCTTATAGAGAATTATGTGCACCCATGTATATCTAGAGTAATCATCAACAATAACAAATCCATATAGATGTACAGTGGTAGTAAGGGTAGAGTAGTGAGTAGGGCCAAATAAGGCCATGTGTAGTAGCTCGAAGGGGCGTGATGTAGTCATGATTGTCTCTGAGGGATGCTTGGCCCTAGTCATCTTCCCGGCTTCACAAGCACCACATAGATGATCCTTCTTGGACTTGACGCCCTCAACGCCAATGATATGCTTCTTCTTCACGAGAGTGTGCAAGCTCCTCATGCCCCCATTTCCTAGCCTTCGATGCCAAAGCCAACACTCTGAAGCTTTTGCTAGAAGACATACAGCAAGCTGTGGTCCTGCGGAGAAATCTACCATATACAGATCACCTCTTCAATAACCTTTGAAGACTAGAGATTTGTCAGATTCCATAAGCACAAGGCAACGATATTTTCCAAATATCACAATCATGTTCAGATCACAAAGCATTGAGACAGACATTAAGTTGTATCCAAAGGATTCAACAAGCACCACTTTATCCATGTGTTGATCCTTTGAGATAGCAACTCTACCTAGGCCTAATACCTTGCTTTTACTAGTGTCAGCGAATGTGATGTGGCTTTTAGTAGATGGACGTAGGGTTGAATCCATGAGAAGACTTCGATCACCAGTCATGTGGTTAGTGCATCCACTGTCCATTATCCACTCAGTAGCTTTCAGTGTTGTACCCTGTAGTGCAGTTAGCGGGATAGGCTTCACTAAGAGTATTGTGAAGCATACACATTTGACGCACAAGCATACTATCAAAATTAACATTCTTGGGTGGTATGATAGGATGCTGATCAAGAAACCCAGGGACGAAATAAATGGTAAGACCATTCTGGCATTTTATCTTGCATCCCATAAGATGTTTTAGGTCCCCAGCATTGTCTTTAGAAGTCAGTGATTTCCGGCTGGAGACCTTTCCCTGCAAGAGAAGTTACTTCTTCTTAACCACCCACATCTTAAGAGGTGGCTTAGAATCAATAAGTCTAAGTGCAGCATCTGAGAACTTTGGCTTTGGAGCCCTACACTACTGCAGGATGCTGCTAACGCGACACTATGATTAGAGACCCTTCGACGAAACTATGTGCGATGCCATAATCGCAAACGGTGCTGTAAAATAACCGACAAAAAAGGTGCAAAACATTTGTGATGGAGGATGCATCAAACATGGTTCAGATTTTAGTTGTGTGTGCGATGCATGGCATACAGTTCAGCTCAATTAACCGTTTGCGATGAGGAGGAACAAAAGAAACGGGCAGCCAGATGAAGGCGTGTGCGATGTACAACATATGGTTCACTCGGATGAACTGTTTGTGATTAGGCAACAGAAAAGAAAAGGTCAGCCAGATCAAAGGTGTGTGCGATATACGGCATGCGGTTCACTCAGATGAACTATTTGTGTTGAGAAATGAGAACAGAAATGGTTCAAATTAACAAGATGTGTGTGATACGAGGCAAACAGTTCTGTAATTGGAAATGTGTGCGGAGACCGATAACAACACAGACGATTACTGCTAACAAGTCGTGTGTGTTGTGAGCAAACGATTGTTGGTATACAATTGTGAGTGATTCTTGAAAACATCACCGGCGGGTTCCATTGTTTAGTCCGTGTGTGATGTGATTTTCTTTGTCCGCACAACATCTACGCTCTGACTACAGAGCATCAACATATATACTTAAAAGGACAGCATTGCATAACCAAATTAAGCATACAATTACACAAGTGACTACACACATCACATTTCCACACACCAAAGAAAGCAATTACATGCATACTAAAGTAGGAGAAATGAGGATCTAATCATCTACTTATTGTTGCGACTACGCTTGCCATTGCTCTTCTTCCGGCTGGATCCCTGGCTGTTTTGGGGACGGAGGGACTTCCTCATGTCAACGATCCACCTGTACATGTCATAGCTCGTGTACGCTTCCTTGGCCGCGTACATGACGTGAGCTTTGTCGAGTTTCTCCATCCAGGCCGAGTGCCAGGCATGCTTGTCCTTGTTGCACGAATCCTTCATGTATCTGTAGTAGGGGTCGATGATGGCCTCGGCGAGGTGAACCAGTGAGTCCTTCTCATGCTCCTTGCTGCCCCTGATCTTGTATTGGCCCTGGATGTCGACAAGATTCTGGCAGGCGATGCCCGAATTCTCGAGCGCCTTTACATTGTTGGTGATGTCCACTATAGTGAACATGTAGTGGGGTTGTTGACAAACCTGGCAAAAAGCTCGCAAGGCCTTGTGGCCAGGCAGTAGTGGTAGACGAGGATGTGGTGGCGCATGCACATCTGGGCGACGGCGACCTTGGGACGAGACCCAGCACGAGCGAGGGTGTACTCGAGGTCGAAGCCCGACCACCTTGTACTTCTCCTCGGCAAGCAACAACTCCATGATGTGGATGGAGTGCTCCGCCCAGACCGGATCGTTGGTGTACACCACCGAGAGGTC
The DNA here is from genome assembly GCF_018294505.1 of Triticum aestivum. Taxonomy (NCBI): domain Eukaryota; kingdom Viridiplantae; phylum Streptophyta; class Magnoliopsida; order Poales; family Poaceae; genus Triticum; species Triticum aestivum. Next base: position 229,240,039 of record NC_057794.1, on the reverse strand, counting down.
CATGAACCTTCTGTGGGTGTCCACCACGGCACGCATGGTGAACTGCTGCTCGTTGTCGGCAGCCGCTCGGAACGCCATTGGAGCCGCACAAGATACCCTCTAAGAATTTCTCGTGGTGGGTGTGCTTCTTGCAATGGTCGGGCGCGATCGAAAGGTTGAAGAGACACAAGGGTAGGTTAAATGGCCGCTGTAATAAATGGGGGCCGGCCGGCCTGTAATCGTCACGTCTTGTCACAACGTTCATAGCGAGGATTCCAGAATCAGTGCACGCTTGACAACACCGCACCCCAGGCGTGGGCTCGAAGAGGCGCCAAATGTATCGTCGGTGAGCCTGTTCCCGCGCTACCGTGCTGTTTACCACGCAAGCTTCCCGCCCGGCTAGTTTGGCCACGCGTCAGCTAGAAGAGGGACAAATCATGGGCGTTTATTGGCAAAAAGCTTTGTAAAAACGAAGTGTGTGGAATGACTTCGGTCATAAGTTTACCCTTGGGTGATGAGGTCAAAGTTACACAGAAGGGTGATGATGGACACTCGAGTGCGATAATTAATTATGCGCTCTACAGTGCACACGGTGGAAGAAACCAACTGTGTGCAATAATGTCGAAGATCGCAGTCGAGTTAGCTATACAGATCGTGTGCTGTGAGATCGACAAGGTAAACTGATTCGAGAATGGTTAATAAAATCTAAGACCATTGCATATTAAGGTCAAAATAGTGCTAGCAATATATGAGTCTCATACGATGCCATTTCAACGATTGTACCACAAAAGCTCGAAATGTTACAAGGTTCAAATTCCAGAGTTATATGGCTCAAATTCGAAGATTACAAGGTTCAAACTGATATTAGAAATGAAATTCAGCTCATCAGCTGCAAACGCTCGCGCTGATGCGCTGAACATGGATATCAGAGAGGTTCAAACTAATATCACCGCTTCTAAGTCTGGCTTCGAAACCTCACAATTTTTGCAAAGGGGTCAGCCACTGAGAAGTCATGTATGGGGTTGACCCGATGACTTCCGATTACTCTGTCATCTGAAGTTCCAAAATGAAATTCAGCATTTTTGGAGCCTACTCCATTCTGCCGCAGGCGCCGGCGCTGATCAACAGACCATTCATTTTTGTGAAATAAATGTAGGGCAAACCTCATTTCCTTCAGCACCCTTGCTCTGAGAACAAAGAACCTGGCGAATATAATCTCCGGTAAGGTCCCTCGGTAGGAGTTCAAAGTAATTTCTGAGAGATGCAGATCTAGGCATTCGACGTGATTGTTATATTGTATCACATTATCCACCACTGGGCCTAATCTTATCTGCAAAAGAAGAAAACGTGTTAGTGCCTACATGCAGTTTTGAACATTACTACATGCCTAGCTATTTGGTTTGCAGGATTTGTAAAATGCACTAACATGCCATCTTCGATCTGACATGATTAACATGGGCATTTGATTACATTCTAGAAAAATGTAGCCTTCTTCACAAGAGGTTGGAGTGGATGAAAAGTTCCCTAAGAAAACTAGTACAGATGAATCCAAAGGAGAAATGCTTATTGATTGTAACCATATGGATCAAGCAACCAATATGGGGGGCATGTATGTACTGAAATCCTCCAAAAGAACCTTCAGAAATCGTAGTACATTGTCATTGTAAACTTGGAAAAAGGTGTCACAAATTGAACTCCCTTATGGTTAAAATTTAACAGGAAAGGAACATCACCTCGATATATAGCTTCTCCAGGCACGTAAAGCATCTCAGGAAACTGACAACTTGCTCCAGGTCGGGCCCGATAGATTCTAGTGCCAAGACCTTCACTGTGCGCAGTTTCGGGGTCAAGCTTGTCGGAATCATTTTCTGAATGACAGACGAACAAACATCTTCAAAATTAGAAATAATGTTAATTTGTAGAAGGAGATGTAGAAGGCGGCTGTTGTACCTAAACGGGCGTGGATCCAATAACAAGTTCGGAGTATTTGTCAGACGAGTAGCCCACCACTGTCAATTTCGGCGCAGAAATGACATTGATTCTTGTTGGACCTTCTTGATCAACTACAAGTAATCTCTCAAGTGCAGGTGTGTCCTGGATGACCATACCGTGGTCCACCTTTTGTGATGTCTTCCTGCCGCACCAGCAACACACATAAATAGTCCGGAGAGTCATGGAGGTGATGTGGAAGGTACTCAACCCATTGATCGCCTGAAGACGAAGGTACTCGAGTGCAGTACAGCCACGGAGCAGGCGCTCCATGTCACCCTTTGAGAGGCAGACGACGACGAGCTCTAGGTTCTTCAGTCATGGTAGAGTAAGAGCGAGCGCGTCATTAAGGGGCGGGAAATGGCAGTTCCTGAACTTGGCGACGCGCAGCGTGGGCGCGAGGCGTAGTTCGGACGTCCACAGCGACCGCATATGCCCATCATCAAAAGTGAGCTCCTCGAGCTAATCTAGGGCGGGGTATCGGAACCAGTCATCAAGCTTGGCTTGGTCCTTACCGTTGGAACGGAACTTGCCCATTCTAAGGCCTTTGGTTGGGCCAAGGTGACTGCCGAGGATCTTGGAGAACGCATCCAAGCTTTTGCGATAGCCATGGAAGAGCTCGTGGGTGTCGATGAGGTCGAGAGGGCTGGAGTTCCATAGGGAGAGCCACCGCAAGGAAAGGAGGGTTGTTCGTGCCCCATATTTGATTGGGAGGAGGGAGATGATGACTCTCAACATATCATCGGGGAGGCTGCTGATTAAGTCTAGGCCTGCTGGAGTCGCTTGCGGTTCTAGCTCACCCGCCTCCGCTTGTTGGCAGCCCCGTTCTCCACCTTTGGAGTCTCCTTGTCAGGGGCGCTTTCTGATAGAACTGGGAGTACAAGGAATATTTAGTTAAAACAGGGCAATAGAAAAGTGTATTGGTAACTAGAAGTTATTAGGTAGGAATATAGTAAGAAAAGGGAATAACAATTGGTTGCTTAAATACTACACAATTCATTTGACATTGCTGGGTAAGTCCACATATGCAGATAGTTGAAAAGAAAACTTACTTCAAACAAAGTCTGGACGGGCGATTTTGTCAGGGAAGTTAGCATATATCTCATGACCAGGCCTTTCTATGTGCAGTGCAATTTTAGTATCGGCTTTCAATACATAAAACTTTGCAATTTCATTCCAAAAGCAGGTTCCAAAATAGGAGTCACCATGTTCATCAAGTCTTACAATAGCAACGATTGTAAATCCATGGTTTGTGTGCAGTATGACATTCATGGAGCCTTGATGTATGTAAAGGGAAAAATTGTGCACTACATAATCTATTGCATAGTGAGGGATGTCCTGCAGAAAATGGTAGGATTGTTAAACAAAATATGGTAACATGCAAATATGGGCCCAATTTGAAAGAACTGTACAGCAGTTGAAATCGAAGGACAAAAGTCTATAATTAAACAGATAAAGTAAACATGATGTCATGGAAATATGTGAGTAATCGAAAGAACAATACATCATTAATTTGGCTAATATAGAAAGAAGAGGGGGGAATCCCCTTTGACGTATATGGTGCATGTGGCACCTTTTATCCAAATGTAGCAATATTTAGAATATGTTCAGGAAAGTAGGCCATGCCAACCGATTTAGGGTGAGATTGAACATACCGCGCGCATCCTCAAGTTATCTGGTACGATGAGATGGAATATCTGACGGCGGTCGCCAAGTCCTGAAGTGTCTGCGCACTGTACATTCTATGAATGAAAGAAAACCCTCAAATCAGCTCGAATAAAAATGAATTCACGGTGATTTCCACCGAGTTATTAAAGGAGGCAGATGAACTGGGATAAGAGATGAGATAATATCTTGTTAAACTAGTTACCTTGTCGTCCATGAGAAAGAACCCTCAGTACGGCAGATTCCCCAACCGAGCGGAGCTGGGTCGACCGCAAGCAGCATCGAGAAAGTCGATGGCGATAGGCGGCGGCAAGCGGAAGTGGCGAAATGCGGTGGGCTTTGCCTGCAGCCTGGCGGCGGCGGCAGGCATCGCGCTAAGTGTTTACCGCCGTGATAGGCGGTGCCATGGCATAGACATGGAGGAGCTTGTGCAGGTGTGAATGGGGAACGTACCGGAGGGGCGGAGGGGGTGGCGGGCGGGGTGAGGGTTTTTGTGACGTGGGGATGGTGAGGGTTTTCTTTTTTGAATTGGGTGGTGAGGGTTTTCTGTCCCACAAAGAATTTTGGGGGCACGGTTTGCTAGTGCGAACCGTGTGCGATTGACGCAGCAGGCAAAATGAAAGTCATTGCACACGGTTCCAATTTTGGGAACTGTGTGTGATTGACGTACTACCTCCGACCTGGTTTATTGGTCCCCCATTGTAATTTTTACCAAAATTTGGCAAAATATTTAACATACTCAGACATAGATAATAAGCGTACACGTAGATAAGCATAGTTCAACCATAAGTAGTACATAGTTCAACATTATTAAGCATACTCAAGCGTACATATATAGTTCCATCCATCCCACATCTCATCTCACAGGTCGGCACGATCCTGAAGCTTCTTCAGGTACTCAGCGTACGCGTCATGCGCCACCCTACAAGAATACTTCTGCTTGAAGGAGCCAACGGTCCGTCCACTTGCATGCGCCAGAACACTTAGATACGCGTCATGAAGCTTCTAGTTGCCAAATGGGCATCCATAGCCGCCGTTCCAGGTCCTAATACACATGTTATGCATTCCCGCATAAAGATCCCTCAGGATTTACCTATTGTACCTCCTCTGGACATTTTTATCCTCGTTGTCCGCATCGTCAAACAGCACCTATACAAATAGTAAAACAAATTTGGCATCAAATCAATGATTACATGCTGTGAAGTAGGATTAGGAATTTATGGCAATTTATTTATACATATCCAGGGATTATGGTTCGATTTTTAAGCGCAGTCGTCTATGTACAGACCAATCTTGAAGAAAACAATGGCACAAACATATGTAGGTCATTGAAAATCAATTGTCAAGCCCTGGCTAGGAATTATTAGCACGAACACTAACCCTAGTCGGATTACTAGCAGAAATCATTTGCACAGATGAAACAACTAATCGCTTATCACCTGTACCATTCAAACAATCAATACACTACACGGATCTAACGAAACTTACTCAGATTTCATGGATTGGGAGAACATAACCATAGCATCTCTATTCCAAAAATGGGGAGGCGGGAGTAACCAGAGAAGCCATATGATCTATTTGACACAGAAATGGGTATAGATGACTAACCAGTTGTCCATCGTCGCTGGAGTGGTCGTCGGAATCATCGCCGGAGTGGTCGTCGGAGTCGTCGCCGGAGTGGTCGTCAGAGTCGGTGTGGAACTCCGCCTCTGGCTGTGGAAGCTCGATGCCGTTGACGACGTCAGGGTGCAGTGATAACTCGCCAGTGGTAATGGCAACCTCTGTTTCCATCTCCACACCGTGCTCCGGTGCTTTAGCAGCCCCGGCGTCGCCACTCCCTCTGATGAGGTGCTTCGGCGGCATCCTCATACACTGACGGCTTTGAGGACTGAGAGCGGCATCGAGGATGCAAGCGGAGAGAGAGAATTGTGTGTGTGTAGCGAGGATGGGGGGTGCAGCCGCTCGAGCGCACCATTAGTATGGAGTAGTGGGAGTAGTGGGAGAGAAGCGGGCGGCGGGCAAACCGATGGCTCGCCTCCCGGTGAGCCTACGCACCGGACTGTTGGCATGCCTACCAAAGTTTCACACAGCTACTCGCACGCCTCCTGATGACACTGCGCAGCGAGCACGCCTCCGTCAATTCACACACATGCACACACGCCTCCCCGTCTGCCTGCGCGGCGGACGCGTCCCGTCACTCACGCCTGCTCGCACGCCACACGGGTCGTGCGGTGGCACATATATTGTTTTTCTATTTGAATGATTAATGTTGTCGCTTTATTGCTTAACTGAAGCATGGCACGTATCCATTGTTGGTCTAACACTCACAGTTCAAATAAATAATCCGTTTGGGATAGTGGTTCCCAATTATTAATAATCTCTCGTATGTAATTAGATAAAGATTACATCAAAACTGGTCTCAAATTTGACCCGAAAAAGTACAATGCCACTTTGTATTGGTGTCCATATGACAACACGATAAGTTTCATGAACTTCAAATAAGTTTTGGATGTACTAGAATTTAAAAATCAAGATTCTCAATGTTTGAAATTTGTTTCACGAGGAGTAAACATGCACCCAGTGAGAGACATGTGTTTTTGCAATCCATTTAGGCGCACTGTCACGTGTGCATGTAGCTCAAATTTGATTTTTGCACATTATACCCGTAGAAAATCAATCAATCAATGTACTAAAGCATCTTAATGATCTCTGTGATTTTTTTGAAATTAAAACGTCCCTCATTTGGTAACATGTATGTTCACTGCGGGACAATTAATTTAACATGCATAGTAGTTGCGGTAGATCCGCGGTGTGTGTGGGGGGGGGGGGTGTGTGCGTCTGGGGATGGTGGGTGGCTCGCAGTACACTACGAGTTGTGAGCTGATGTCTACTACGCAACCTTCTTCTTGTAGACGTTGTTGGGGCTCCAAGTGCAGAGGTTTGAAGGACAGTAGAAAATTTCCCTCAAGTGGATGACCTAAGGTTTATCAATCCGTGGGAGGCGTAGGTTGAAGATGCTCTCTCTCAAACAACCCTGCAACCAAATAACAAAGAGTCTCTTGTGTCCCCGACACACCCAATACAATGGTAAATTGTATAGGTGCACTAGTTCGGCGAAGAGATGGTGATACAAGTGCAATATGGATGGTAGATATAGGTTTTTGTAATCTCAAATTATAAAAACAGCAAGGTAACAAGTAATAAAAGTGAGCGCAAATGGTATTGCAATGCGTTGAAACAAGGCCTAGGGTTCATACTTTCACTAGTGCAAGTTCTCTCAACAATAATAACATAACTGAATCATATAAATATCCCTCAACACGCAACAAAGAGTCACTCCAAAGTCACTAATAGTGGAGAACAAACGAAGAGATTACGGTGGAGAACAAACGAAGAGATTACGGTAGGGTACGAAACCACCTCAAAGTTATCCTTTCTGATCGATCTATTCAAGAGTCTGTAGTAAAATAACACAAAGCTATTCTTTCCGTTCAATCTATCATAGAGTTTGTACTAGAATAACACCTTAAGACACAAATCAACCAAAAACTTAATGTCACCTAGATACTCCAATGTCACCTCAAGTACCCGTGGGTATGATTATACGATATGCATCACACAGTCTCAGATTCATCTATTCAACCAACACAAAGAACTTCAAAGAGTGCCCCAAAGTTTCTACCAAAGAGTCAAGACGAAAACGTGTGCCAACCCCTATGCATAAGTTCACAAGGTCACAGAACTCGCAAGTTGATCACCAAAACATACATCAAGTGGATCACGTGATATCCCATTGTCACCACAGATAAGCACATGCAAGACATACATCAAGTATCCTTACAGACTCAATCCGATAAGATAACTTCAAAGGGAAAACTCAATTCATCACAAGAGAGTAGAGGGGGAGAAACATCATAAGATCCAACTATAATAGCAAAGCTCGTGATACATCAAGATCGTACCACCTCAAGAACACGAGAGAGAGAGAGAGAGAGAGAGATCAAACACATAGTTACTAGTACATACCCTCAGCCTCAGGGTGGACTACTCCCTCCTCGTCATGGAGAGAGCCGGGATGATGAAGATGGCCACCGGAGAGGGAATCCCCCCTCCGGCAGGGTGCCGGAACGGGTCTAGATTGGTTTTCAGTGGCTACGAAGGCTTCTGGCGGCGGAACTCCCGGTCTATTCTGCCCTTCGATGTGTTTTAGGGTATATGGACATATATAGGCGAAAGAAGTCGGTCAGGGGAGCCACGAGGGGCCCACGAGGGTGGGGGCGCGCCCAGGGGGTAGTGTCGTGGTAACGATTCCGACAATAAGAGAGGGGTTGGATAAAGGGGCATGGTCTATCGAGATGCATATGGGAGACACGATGGTTTTAGCGAGTTCGGGCCTCTCATGGTAGAGATAACAACCCTTCGTCTCGTGCTCTAGAGAGGCTTTGTTTTATCTTAGCATGTATCCGGAGATTACAATGAGAGGAGAACGGGTCCCCGTAGTCCTGAGACTAATGGTGAAAAAGAGAGAGACATGGAAGAAAAGGGCCCCTAGTCTAGTGGTGGGGGTGGCTTATATAGAGTGCGCCACCCCCTCACCTCCTATGTTACAAAGTGGGGCATGAATGCCATAAAGCCATCCCACTATCAAGCCTTCACTATGAGAATGATGTCGACTGCTTTTCTGCCTGTTGGTCTTTGTATATTTGAGTGAGTCGTACGGTCGAGTGGTGAACTGTCATTTGAGTGGGTGGTATGCTGCTTGGTCGAGTGGATGGTATGCTGCTTGGTCGACTGGATAGTATGTTGCTTGTCTGAGTGGATAGTATGTCTCCATGCTTCATGATATTTCGACCCTTCGTGGGCCTACCTGTTATGTGTATCCCCAACATTAGCCCCCGAATCGATTGCGATTTTGCAGAACGAGTTTGTGAAAGACATAATTTGGCCCGAGTGATTACGGAAATACTCGGTACCTGTCATCGTGCTTTCAGACAACCAAGGTTTGAACAAAGTCTCAATGGATTCTGGTACTGTGCTTCTCGACTGATCTGGGTAAGTGCCCGCAAGGAGCAACTTGGTGACATTCGATCATCTCTCGGAAGAGGTTAACTTGTGATCAGAGTATGGATGTGTCATTAAATCTGTGCAACAAGATTGACACATGGGCTGCTCTCTCAGAGAGATGTCATTCTTATCCTGGAGGAACGTCAATACGAGTCGGTTTTAGATCCACACTTGTGAGTTTCACGCTTTGAGTCCTAGAAGAAGGCTCAAAACAGGTCCATGGAGGAGCATTAAAACTCACCTTATAAGAATTTTTTTTGGTAGTCGACAGGATTCTTTAAATCTTGTTTGTTTGTTGTTCGTCACTCGGACTGGTCGGGCCATACCAAGTGGAGATTACTCCAGTGGGGGCACGCTGAGTGCACCCACTGGGTGTAGTCCCCGAGACTGCCGTCGACTGCGGGCAGTCGGCGGGGGTCTGAGAGAGAAAATCTTCTTAGATGGTACTGATTGGACTTGTTCTTCTCCGACTCATAGGTTGAGTGATCTGGATCTGGGTTTGCATCGAGCAAAATGTTTCTTTCCGAGTTCTCTTCCAGTGGGGACACGCTGACTGCACCCACTGGGTGTAGTCCCCGAGCCTCTGTCAGACTAGATGAGTCTGGCAAAGGGTTTAAGTCTCCCGATAAACCTCCATGTAGTTGGCACGGTAAATATCTTTGTCTGGAATTGAATCAATCGGATCGATCTTCAAGCGCTTGGCATGGTAAATAATCTCAGCTTGGAGCTGACTCAATCGGACTGATCTTCGTGCACTTGGCACTGTAAATGAATTCAATCTGGAACTAGATCAATCAAGTGATCTTTGTGCACTCGGCACGATGAATGAATTCGGCCTTGAAACTGCCGACTGTAGAAAAAAGCTGGTCACTCCAGGGAGTAATCGTTCCAGTAGTACTTCTTATATCGACCATTAGATTTTGCATGAAAGGGGTATTTTTCTGAGTGGACATGCTTCCCGACTGATCGGGGTATGTTGACTGCAAGGAAAAATTTGGTGGCACTTGTATGTATGGTCAGAAAGATATTCCTGATGTGATCAATGGGTCGATTGAATGGGTGTAGCCCCGGAGGACAGCATGGCCAACGGCTGTGCGTAGCTCCCGAGTGATGTTTGAAAGAGGTAAGCTTGCTACAAAGTGTGATATGGGTTTGATCATATGAGTAACTTAGTCGTTCCCGTGCTGGGGGTGTAGAGGCAAAGACATGTCCAACTGATGGTGACGTGCGAGGTGGCCGAGGGGCGATGATGTGTACAACCGAGTGATGACGAGGGGTGGTCGAGTGGTGAAGACGTGCATGACCGAGTGACGACGCGTGGAGCGGCCGAGTCATGTTGTGTGAGGTGGTCGAATGATGAAGACGTGCACAACTGTGTGGCAATGCGCGGGGAGGCCGAGTGGTGAAGAACTACGTGTCCAGTCAAGTGGTGACGCGTGGAGCGGCCATATGGTGAAGGCATGCACCACCGAGAGGCGACGCACGGAGTGGCCAAGTGGTGAAGATGTGCACAACCCAGTGGCGGCGTGCGGGACGGCCGAGTGAGGATGCGTGAGGTGACCGAGTGAAGGACTACGTGTCTAGCCAAGGGGTGACGTGCGGGGCGGCCGAATGACGACGCGTGGCGTGGCCAAGTGACGACGCGCGGGGCAGCCGAGTGAAAGATTGTGTGTCCAGCCAAGTGGCTGAAATTGTCTTCGAAGGAGTTAGCCGGATGCTTTCGAAGCTAATGTAGTGACGAGGTCGGTGTAGTGCGGTTGGGACGCAACAAGACCGGCGTGACAACTGAGTCTGGGTAGAAATGAAGATGGTGCATAGAGCGTCTGAGTGATTATAAAACTTGTCAAAGTGGCGGATCGAATGCACTTGTTGAAGTGAAGGATCTGACAGGTGATGAAGTACTCGACTACTCAGGAGAGTGTCATTCCAAACGAGATGCAGCCCCGGAGTGTGGCGTAGCCCCCGAGCGTACTACAGGCTTCGACAACGGACATGGCAGAATACGATAAATATAGTTTTGAATGGATGATTTGCAATTCATCGAGTCGGGCTCGGGTAAAGATGAGGAGAAGCTTTCGAGTGATGCTCGAAAGAGGCGAACTCACAAAAGAGTGAAGTGTAAAATTTAATTACAAAAGGGACTTATCTGTCTCATGCCTGACGAGGTCTATATCATTGATATGATGAAGAGGATTCCACAGAGGGTTTGGCTGGATGTGTTTGAAGTCAACAGAGTGACAAAGTCGGTGTTGTGGTGCGCTAGGACCGGTACGGTGACTGAGTCCGAGAAGTGATGAAGTTGGCGCATAAGGCCGTCGAGTGATCGCGTAACTTGTGTAGAAAATGGCACAAGCCAACGAAATAATTTCTCAAGGAAATTTGATGTGTGCTGAAATGATTTGTGTGAATAACACCCATAGACACCCACTGGAAGTGCAAGGGGCTTGCTAGTTAACTAGCAAGAGTCTGGAAGAGCGAAGGATCCGTTCGAACTTGTCGAAGTGAAGGATCCGACTGAACTCATTGAAATACTGGCTCAAATAAAACGGAAGTGTAGTGTTTCGACTGAGTTGCAGCCCCGGAGGAGCGATGCAAACTCAAAATGAAGAACGACACATGGTGTTCGTGAATGATGTATGTGAAAAAATGGAAGTTGGACTCGGGAGTCACATAACCAGTACTAAGCAAGTATGTGAAAATAAGCAGCCGAGCGTAGAGGTACACTCGGTGGCGTGGCCTCCGAGTGAATGTGATGTGTGAATTATGGGATACTCGGGAAGACAGAAATAACAGAATGTAAAATGACTTAGCTGTCTGAAGGCGCGCGAGTGGCCGAGTGGTAATGAGGCGACCAACCGAGTGGCGATGCACGGGGCGGTCGAGTGGTGATGAGGTGACCAACCAATGGTGACGCGCGGGGCGGCCGAGTGGTTATGAGGTGACCAACCTATGGCGACGCGCGGGGCGGCCGAGTGGTTATGAGGTGACCAACCGAGTGGCGACGCGCGGGGCGGCCAAGTGGTGATGAGGTGACCAACCGATGGCGACGCGCGGGGCGGCCGAGTGGTAATGAGGTGACCAACCGAAGGCAACGCGTGGGGCGGCCGAGTGGTGATGAGGTGACCAACCTATGGCGACGCGCGGGGCGGCCGAGTAGTTATGAGGTGACCAACCGACTGGCGACGCACGGGGCGGCCGAGTGGTTATGAGGTGACCAACCAAGTGGCGACGCGCGGGGCGGCCGAGTGGTTATGAGGTGACCAACCTATGACGACGCGCGGGGCGACCGAGTGGTTATGAGGTGACCAACCGTGTGGCGACGCACGGGGCGGCCGAGTGGTGATGAGGTGACCAACCGAGTGGCGACGCGCGGGGCGGCCGAGTTGTTATGAGGTGACCAACCGAGTGGCGACGCGCGGGGCTACCAAGTGGTTATGAGATGACCAACCTATGACGACGCGCGGGGCAGCCGAGTGGTTATGAGGTGACCAACCGAGTGGCAACGCACGGGGCGGCCGAGTGGTGACGAGGTGACCAACCGATGGCGACGTGTGGGACGGCCGATTGGTGATGAGGTGATCAGCCAAAGGCGACGCGCGGGGCGGCCGAGTGGTTATGAGGTGACCAACCGATGGCGACGCGCGAGGCGGACGAGTGATGATGAGGTGACCAACCAAAGGCGACACGCGGGGCGGCTGAGTGGTGATGAGGTGACCAACCGATGGCGACACACGGGGCGGCCGAGTGGAGATGAGGTGACCAACCGAAGCGACACGCGGGGCGACCGAGTGGTTATGAGGTGACTGTAACGCCCCAAGACCGGAGCTTCAGATGCCTTCCAGGGTTTCCGGGTTTTTCGTCATGTGAGTTGGTTTGGTCCGTTGCATTTAATCTTTGCATATTTTGCGTTGCATCATGTCATCATGCCATCATCTCATAAATCTTTTGCAACTCAACTAAATAAATCGTATGGATGTTCGGTCCATTTAAATTGAGGGAATTCACAGGGTGAGTTCTCTTTATAACATATCCTCCCGATATTAGTGGAGCTATTATAAAAATTATCCATTCTTTTGGAATCACCTAAAACACACTTGCAAATTTTCCCCATGCCTTTGTTATCTCGCTGCTAGACCTCGAACCTTGCCATTTATTCTTTCGTCATTTTCCAGAACTCTACCAAAATTCTAAACATTTTTGGAAACTCCTAGAACCTACCCTAGTTCAAACCTTTTGAATTAAATTCAAAGAAATTTGAATTTATTCTTTCAATCTTGGTCTTTCCTAATTTTCTCGGACCTAACATATTTTTGTGAGTCCGGGAAATTTATTCGCGAGTCCAACTTTGCTCCCTAAACCCCCTCTTCATTTCTTTTTCTTCTCTTGTTTTCTGTTATAGAAATAATAGATGAGAGAGGGAGTGGAGAGCCCAGCAGCCTCCCTCTCCTCTGGGCCGGCCAGCCAGGCCACCCTGCTCCCCTCGGCCCACCATAGGCCCAACCGGCACCCTCACTACCTAACCCTAGCCCGATCTCCCTTTCCCTCAACCCCAACACCACCGCCGCCACCCCTCGTCCTTCCTGATTCCCCCTCGTCTCTCCTCTTGTCCCGCTGCTCGCGCCGCTAGGAAGGAGCGCCCGCGCTCGATGCCTCTGCCCGAACCCATCTCACGCTCGTCCTCTCCCTCTCACCTCGCTGCTCTGCCGCCCCTCTGCTCCTGCTTCCTCTCTAGTAGGCCGCCGCCCTACGCCGGCGAGCACGACGCCCTTCATGCGACCCCCTTCCTCCATTTCTGCCCTTCCCCGCGCCTTTTGCTGCCTTCCTCGCCTCGCTGCTTGCCCGCGGGCCACGCGGCCTGATGCCGGCGACCAGCGCCACCGTGGCCGCCCCCTCACACGCCCGCCTCAGCGCCTCCTCCCACCTTCGCCTCCCTCTCCTGCATGATCGCCCTAGGCTCCTCAGGAAGCCGCGCCACCCGTCTCTGGCCATGGCTCCGGCGAGAACCGGGCAACCCCACGCCAGAGCCGTCGTTTCTGCTGCTGCCGTGGTTTCCCGTGACAGACGAAACGGTCACGCCGCCTCCCCGCCATGGTGTCGCGCCCCTGTTCATCTTCGTGGTCACCGCGACCCCTTTGTTGGCCGCCAAGACTGCCATGTTGCTGCCCCGTGCGAGACCGTCAAGTACCACGACAGACCGCGAGCTCCACGGATCTGCCAAGTACCTCGACGTCCGATGCCGAAAACGGTCACCGAACCGGGAAACGCCAAGTACTAGGTCAACGAGGACCACCAAGTTCGTCTTCCGCCGTCTCCGAAATCGCCAAGTTCCACGACGAAATGAGTACCACTACCGCCGTTGAAGGCCATCAAGTGAACATCTAACGACGACGTGTACGACCTACTTCGTGAACGTGCACCACTACGCCCGGAGGCATCGGATCCGGCAAGTCCAACAACGACTATGCACAACTATCGGCGACCACGAACGTCTACGAAACATGTACCACGACCATCGCGGAAGACCCCGTGGACATCAAGTTCCGTGTCGTGACCCCGAACATCTACGGACATGAACCACTACTTCCCTCGACAATCCGTGAACGCCTACTTCCCTCTACGAACTTGGTCCGTTCCAACAATGCACACTTAGAAGGTATAATCACCGAGAACGACCGCCCGTGGATGAATGCTTGCGATGTATGAGTTGAACCATGTGTTGCTCCGTGTACGAGTTGCCCGTTGCACGAAGCCCCTCTTTTGTCTTGCCGCCGTCATGTGGGAACCCGGAATCCGGGAGCACCCCATCTTTTGCATGACACACTCGCACCCACTTCCTTTGCACCGGTATCCCCGTGAGCTACCGGATCATCAAATTGTTGCCGCGGCATCTTTTCCATTTTGTTATCGTGGCACCCTTTTTCATTTCCGCCATGATGACAAATGCTTCTAATATGCTCTTGTTAACATTCTCTTAAAATTGCATAAACTTGAACATGACATCCGCATCATGATAACAACATTTAATATGTTTAAAAATTGTTGTTGCATTAAATTGCTAGATGCACATGAGGAGTTTCCGGATTTGTTGTTTGTTGTTCCGGCCTCATTTAAACTTGCCTAGATTAGATAGTATCATCATGTTTCACCTCTTGCCATGCTAACAACATTTAATCTTGTTGGGTACATAAACGAGAGAGAACTAAGATAAGGCATGTGGTGTTCCGTCAATATGCAACTCGTTGCATATTGAGCTCCACTTAACTTGTAGTGTTGTTTGTGCTTTTTCCATGCCATGTTTCATTAAACCGGACATGCATCATACTTGTTTGTGCATCATGCCATGATTATGTGTTGGTTTGTTTACTATGTTGTGTGCTTCTTTTCCGGTGTTTGCTTCTTCGGGTTGGTTCCGGTAACGTCGAGTTGTGAGGATTCATTCGACTACGTCCGTTTGTCTTCTTCATGGACTCATTCTTCTTCCTTGCGGGATTTCAGGCAAGATGATCATACCCTCGAAATCACTACTATCTTTGCTATGCTAGGTTGCTCGCTCTTTTGCTATGACATTGCTACGATGCCTACCATTTGCTTTCAAGCCTCCCAAATTGCCATGTCAAACCTCTAACCCACCATGTCCTAGCAAACCGTTGATTGGCTATGTTACCGCTTTGCTCAGCCCCTCTTATAGCGTTGTTAGTTGCAGGTGAAGATTGAAGTTTGTTCCTTGTTGGAACATGGAGATGTCGTTCCTTGTTGGGACATATTTACTTGTTGGGATATCACTATATATCTTATTTAATTAATGCATCTATATACTGGGTAAAGGGTGGAAGGCTCGGCCTTATGCCTGGTGTTTTGTTCCACTCTTGCCGCCCTAGTTTCCGTCATATCGGCGTTATGTTCCTGGATTTTGCGTCCCTTACGCGGTTGGGCTATAATGGGAACCCCTTGACAGTTCGCCTTAAGTAAAGCTCTTCCAGCAATGCCCAACATTGGTTTTACCATTCGCCACCTAGCCTTTTCTTTCCCTTGGGTCGGCCAGCCCGAGGGTCATCTTTATTTTAACCCCCCCCCCCCGGGCCAGTGCTCCTCTGAGTGTTGGTCCGAACTGAGCTGCCTGCGGGGCCACCTCGGGGAAACTTGAGGGTTGGTTTTACTCGTAGCTAGTCTCATCTGAGTGTGCCCTGAGAAAGAGATATGTGCAGCTCCTATCGGGATTTGTCGGCAAATTCGGGCGGTGTTGCTGGTTTAGTTTTACCCTGTCGAAATGTCTGGTTGTACCGGGATACCGAGTCTGATCGGAATGTCTCGGGTGGAGGTCTATTCCTTCGTTGACCGTGAGAGCTTGTGATGGGCTAAGTTGGGACACCCCTGCAGGGATTTGAACTTTCGAAAGCCGTGCCCGCGGTTATGGGCAGATGGGAATTTGTTAATGTCCGGTTGTAGATAACTTGAACCTTAATTAATTAAAATGAATAAACTGAGTGTGTTACCGTGATGGCCTCTTCTCGGCGGAGTCCGGGAAGTGGACACGGTGTTGGAGTAATGTTTGCGCATGTTGCTCTCTAGTTTCTCGCACGCGCTTTGCCTCCTCTTCTCGCTCTCTTTTGCGAATAAGTTAGCCACCATACTTGCTAGTCGCTTGCTGCAGCTCCACCTCATATCCTTTTCCTCGTTCCGGTGCACCTCATAATAATTCACTTCTCGCTATTTGTTCCGGAGTGCTCAAGATATCTCGAAGATTCGTGTTTCCACTCTGCTTTCATTCAAACTCTTTCGAGGATGTTATCTCTTTCAAGTCATTTAATTCAACCGGTGCAATATCTTTCAAGTAGTCATTCCAACGGTGTTTATTTTGAGTGGGCCCTAACCCACAGGTCTGTTCCCAGGATCTTACCTGACTCTTCTTATTTTCCCGGAGCTATCCTAAATTCCTTTTAAAGTTTGACGTAAGAATGAGTTATCATCAGTCAAATGTATTTCTCCAAGATCTTTCAAATTCTTTTCATCGTTGGCTCAACCTTTCCATTCTTCATCCCGGAGTGCCTCAACAATTCTTGGTGGTGTTTCCCGTTGTAATTCTCAGATTTTGAAGACCGAAGAAGAGTTTCTCTTTAATCTTGCTCCATTCTCTTCAAGATTCGTGATTCTAGCTTGTTGCCATCCTCTCGTAATTGTTTTGATCGTGAGAATTCTTTTCACCTATCCGGAGTAATTCAAGAGTCGTCTCAGTTTGATTATCCGGAGTCCATCAATTCATGTTTATTCATTCTTAGCTTTCAGTTGCCATGCTCCAATCTTACCGGTGCATCGTTCAAGTATTCTCTTATCAGCTCGTGACCTTTTCGTTCTCATGTATCTAAATCCTAGCAAGCATTTTCGTTCATTTGCTAATTCTTCCCGGTGTTTCTTTATCTTTTCTTCGTTCTTTTTCAATTCTTACGGTGGTTCATTCAAGAGTTTTCTTCCTTTGTGTATCATATCTATGCATTCGTGCTTTTCAAATTCTACCGGTGGTTCGTTGAAGACCTTCTCAAGTTTGATATATCTCTTTTAATCCTTTCTACGAGAATAAGTAGTATGCCAAATCCGTTGCTTGTCATCAATCTAAATTGGTGAAGGTTAAGCATAATGTAATTCTTATTATTGTTTCATCCAAATGATTAATTCCCTATTCCGGAGGTTCATCAAAATTCTTGATCTCAATTGTTCATATTATCTTTTCTACCCGGAGTTCCAACCTTTTTCAATTATATCGCCACGGAGATCCATCTAAATCATTACAAGGCTTCAATCTTATTCTTTTCGTCATTCAATTATTTTGGATCATTCTTTTATTACCGGAGTTCTTCACGGAGGTTCTACATGATGGTTCATCTATGATTCAATTCATTCTCGAAGTGTTCATCAAGATTCTTTTCTAAGAAGCTCAAGCTTTCTTCTTCTTGCAATCCGGAGTGCAATTTCTTTCTACCGTATCTTTGGAGGTGGTTTTACATCATTCTTGATAATTTGAGTTCATGATTCACATGTTATTAAGAATGAGGTATTTTAAATCCATCAATCTCTTCTTTGGAGTTATCTGGGGGTATATTTCACCTAAAGCCTTCCCTAAGGATTGTTGCTATAGTGGTGTTTATAAATGACCCAAGTTATTCACCTATCCTCCCGGTGATTTAAACTTCTCATCTCCTTGTTGTTATCAATAGGATATATCGTTCCTGTTAGTGGCAGAATTTCACCTAATAGTTTTGAGATGTTCTCCATAAGCCCACTACAACCCAGTTCTTTTCGTTGTTGGGTTTTTTTCAACAACTCCGTTCGACCCTTCTCCTAAGGATGCCTTCTCAAGCTCTTTTGGCAGAAGTTGGCATTTTCTCGTCATTTCTCCTATTTCAATTATCTATATTCTATTCTTTCGTTCCGGAGGCATTGTGATGTCGCTCTCTTCGACCCATCATCTTGTTTTTCCAAGATCAGGTTCAATTCCTTCCATTTCCAACCGGAGTGTTGACGTAATTGATCTTTATCATTCCTTGTACTTCTCGTTTTCTACCGGAGTGCTTGCATGTACTTTTTGTGTTGGAAATATGCCCTAGAGGCAATAATAAAAGTGTTATTATTATATTTCTTTGTTCATGATAATAGTCTTTTATTCATGCTATAACTGTATTATCCGGAAATCATAATACACGTGTGAATACATAGACCACAATATGTCCCTAGTGAGCCTCTAGTTGACTAGCTCGTTGTGATCAACGGATAGTCATGGTTTCCTGGCTATGGACATTGGATGTCGTTGATAACGGGATCACATCATTAGGAGAATGATGTGATGGACAAGACCCAATCCTAAGCATAGCACAAAGGTCGGTTAGTTCGTTTGCTAGAGCTTTTCCAATGTCAAGTATCTCTTCCTTAGACCATGAGATCGTGTAACTCCCGGATACCGTAAGAATGCTTTGGGTGTACCAAATGTCACAACGTAACTGGGTGACTATAAAGGTGCATTACAGGTATCTCCGAAAGTGTCTGTTGGGTTGACACGGATCGAGACTGGGATTTGTCACTCCGTATGACGGAGAGGTATCTCTGGGCCCACTCGGTAATGCATCATCATAATGAGCTCAAGGTGATCAAGTGTTTGATCACGGGATCATGCATTGCGGTACGAGTAAAGTGACTTGCCGGTAACGAGACTGAACGAGGTATTGGGATACCGACGATCGAGTCTCGGGCATGTAACGTACCGATTGACAAAGGGAATTACATACGGGGTTTGATCGAATCCTCGACATCGTGGTTCATCCGATGACAACATCGAGGAGCATGTGGGAGCCAACATGGGTATCCAGATCCCGCTGTTGGTTATTGACCTGAGGTCGTCTCGGTCATGTCTGCATGTCTCCCGAACCCGTAGGGTCTACACACTTAAGGTTCGGTGACGCTAGGGTTATTAGGAAGACTTGTATGTGATTACTGAATGTTGTTCGGAGTCCCGGATGAGATCTCGGACGTCACGAGGAGTTCCGGAATGGTCCGGAGGTAAAGATTTATATATGGAAAGTTGTTAAATGGACTCCGGAAAGTTTCGGGGGCATACCGGTATTGTACCGGGGGAGTGAAGTGAACTGTAGGTCCCTAAACTATTCGAGGGGTGTCAACCAGGTCCTCGAACTATGAAAATCGACATGTGGGTCCTCGAACTATTGTAAGTGTCTCCGTCACGTCCAAAACCTGCCCGACCCAGTCTGACCTACCGTTGACTGTTGCCACATCGGACAGGGGTAACGGAGGTGGATGGATATTTACAAAAAACACCCCGAATCGTTTCAGATCTCCAGAATGTGCTTTGCAATATTCCCAGAATGTGTAAGCATGACAAATTTTGGCAAGCATTTCATCACATTTTTAACAAGCACTATCATAACAGGTTGTTCACAAAAGACATACATAATTGGCATGAAATCAATCATCATTGATTAGCTGAATGCATAACAAGTTTTGTCACAAAAGAGGAGTGCATCCAAAAGAGAGGGACAGTAGCATCTATCATAGCAGGTTGTTCACAGAGGACACATATGCACTCCATACGCTATTACAAGGTGTGGATCAAAACCTACAGCCAAGACATGGGCATGAGCTCAGGTTTCCTTCAACACCTCAAGGAGCTTTTCTCTCTATGCATTAATCTTTATGCACTTTCTTTGCCTTTGTTCTTCTGGCCTGTTTTGCTGCTTCAGTTACACCAACAGCAGCATCTGTTTGGGAGGCTTGAGTGGCTGCTCTAGGAGGCACAAAGGCTTTCCTAACAGCCGCTTTAGGAGTTGTCTTTTTCTTCTTAGTTTGTAGCTTTTTCTTCAGAAATTGTGCACTGGTTGTAGCCCTGGGCACTGGCAGCTCATCTCTCCTCGATGCAACGAAAGAGCACTCAGGAAGTGGTCCTGGTGGTGCATCAGGTGTTACTTGAGGTGCTTCAACCTACACAATTGACACCACGGATACATCCGTTTGAGCGACAAGTATTTCCGGACAGATAAATATGTAAACAACATTTCCTTGGAACAAATTCTAACCTCTTGGAATAATGTTGACAGCACCGAACATGTGTGTGAACTATCCTCACCAGGTATCTAATTTCAAATGTAAAACCATGTCAATTCATTGCATTTGGATACAATACAAGTAGGCATTCAAGCATGGTTAGTTCAGTACCTGTGTGATGGTCATCTCAGTGCATTGGGAGTCCTGTGCAGTAGGTGCTTGAAGCAAATTTCTTCTCACAGGTAGTTTTTCTAGTGCAGGCACTCTATCAGATGGATGTAGTACAGTGCATTTTCTTCTATTGTGTTCTATGGAGTTGCAGACACTGCAATGCATTATTACTCCATGCTTGCTAAACCTAGTGCCTTCATCCTTCTCTGAAGGGTGAACTATTCTCTTCTTCTTTTTCCTGCCTGCCTTCTTCTTTTTCCTCCATGCTTTGTCTTAAGGTGGCAACCATCCAGACAAATTACTGGCCTACATCCTTGCAGAAAACCCCTCTTACATGCATCTATAGACATGTACAATTTGTCAAAAAGAACACCATTTTTCAGTTTCAAATAGAATGTGCTACCAGGATTTTGTGTTCTCAGCTCTTCTGCAAAATCCCACAACATATTGTACTGTTTTTGCTCATCTCCTCTAATCTTTCTGATTGCTTCTCTCTTTGCTCTAGCAAGCTTGCTCTTGGTGGCTGCCATATTGTAATCCTCTTGCACATTACTTCCCAGGGTTCTCAATGAAATTGATTCATCTGTCCTCACCTTCTCAACATACTTCTTTGCTATGTAACTAGCAGTGAATTGCTTCACCTCCCACTCCCTACTGCAAGTGTGCTCATCTATGTATTTTTTCAGCATTATGCACTTTGTTCTGCTGTCCTTTGAGGCAAAGAACTCCCAGGGGCAACCTGGGACACAATGAGCTTTCACTCTAATTTTGTCGTTTTTTGGTGTCTTTATAGCTACCCTGTTCTTAACAGCATACTCTGCCAAAGCTGTCCTAACCTCTACAATTGATGAAAAGACCATTCCAACTTTGAACACAGGATTTTTCATGTCTTCAGGCCTAAAACTTTTGAACTTCAAACTGTTCTCACCTCCTTCTTCATCTGAATCTGGGAGGTCCAGCTCCTCCTCTTCTTCCACCAAATTCTTGCCCTTACTTGCATTTCCCTTTTCCTTTGAGCTTCCAATATCCTTGTCCTTGTCCTTGTCCTTGCTCTGCTCCTCCTCCTCTGCATCTGCATCAACATACTTCTCATATAGGTTGTCATCATCTTTATCGAACTCATTATCGGAGTCCACAAACTCTGATCCACTACTACTGTCTTCACCCCCAGAACTGTCCTCTTCAACTTCTGGTTCAAACTGAGCCCTCCTCCTATTGCTTCTCCTCTCATATGTGAACTGATGCCCTGCATTACTATTCCATGCCTCAGCCTCTCTCCTGACAAAATTTCTCTGAAGTTTTGCTCTCTGTTTGGGGCTGATGACATTATCATAGAAGGGTGGAATATCCAGTGGCTTTATCTTTGTAGGAGTAAAAACCTTAGGCAGCTCAGGGCCTCCAGTCATTGGAATGTCATTATCACTGAAGATTGATCTCTTCAGATCTTTATCATTCACATATAGCTCAAAAGTTTTGATCTTGCTGACCACAGACATCATATAATTTGTGTCAGCATCACACCCGAGCACTCGCAGACCACCAAACAATGATTTCCCTGGCAGCAACCAATACACTTCCAACCTTGTGACATCTGCATAGCCACACTTCCTAACAAAATCTTCTATCCAAAGCAGAGACCATGTGTCCACTTCACAACAATCAAATGTGTCAATACGCTCATCTACATATGTCTTTTTTGGGCCGTCACCACAAAAGAACCCACTGTGATGAATCTCTACTGAAAATAGGTCGTCGTTCGGTCCTACGTGCAAAGAGAGGGAATCGAGCATCAGGAAGCTGTGCACAAACCTAACCCTAACCAATTCGGATCAAATCCTAACCCTAGTCACAAATCGATTGGGGGGACAGAGAGGAACATACCGTACTGTGGAGGAGGATCTCCAGGGAGCCGCCGTACCGGAGCCATCGACGCCTAGGCAGGCGCCGCCGTCTCCGTGCGGCCACACCAAATCGCCAAGGCGCCGCCGCCCCCAAATCGCCGTGAGAGAGATCGGGAGAGAAGGAGAAGAAGAGGCAAGGACTGGGGAATGGAGATCTGAAACGATTCGGGGTGTTTTTTGTAAATATCCATCCACCTCCGTTACCCCTGTCCGACGTGGCAACAGTCAACGGTAGGTCAGACTGGGTCGGGCAGGTTTTGGACGTGACTGAGACACTTACAATAGTTCGAGGACCCACATGTCGATTTTCATAGTTCGAGGACCTGGTTGACACCCCTCGAATAGTTTAGGGACCTACAGTGCACTTCACTCGTACCGGGGCCACCGGAAGGGTTCCGGGGGTCCACCGGGTGGGGCCACCCCTCCCGGGGGGGCCACATGGGCTGTGTGGGAGAGGGAGCCAGCCCCTAGTGGGCTGGGCGCGCCTCCCCACCTAGGCCCATGCGGCTAGGGCAAGGGGAGGGGAAACCCTAAAGGGGGCGCCCCCTAGCTTGGGGGGCAAACCACCCTTTTTCCCTCTCCCTTTGGCCGCCGCCCCCCTCTAGGGTTTCCCCTAGAGGGCCGGCCCCCTTGACCCTCTCCTCCTATATATAGAGGGGTGAGGGGAGGGCTGCATACGACAAGCCAAGGCGCAGCCCCTCCCCTCCCCAACACCTCTCCTCCTCCGTACGTGCTTGGCGAAGCCCTGTCGGAGTACTTCTGCACCAACTACACCACGCCGTCGTGCTGCCGTTGGAGCTGCCTTCCTCAACCTCTCCTTCCTCCTTGCTGGATCAAGATGGAGGAGACGTCGTCCGTCCCGTACGTGTGTTGAACGTGGAGGTGCTGTCCGTTCAGCACTTGGTCATCGGTGATCCGAATCACGACGAGTATGACTCCATCATCACCATCCCCTTGAACGCTTCCACACTCGATCTACAAGTGGTATGTAGATGCAAACTCACTCCCTTGACTCGTTGCTTAGATGAAATCATAGATGGATCTTGGTGAAACCGTAGGAAAATTTTTAATTTTCTGCAACGTTCCCCGACAGTGGCATCATGAGCTAGGTCTATGCGTACTTCTCTATTGCACGAGTAGAACACAATTTTGTTGTGGGCGTGGATCTTTTCAACTTGCTTGCCGCTACTAGTCTTATCTTGCTTCAGCGGTATTGTGGGATGAAGCGGCCCGGACCAACTTACACGTACGCTTACGTGAGACCGGTTCCACCGACTGACATGCACTAGTTGCATAAGGTGGCTGGCGGGTGTCTGTCTCTCCCACTTTAGTTGGAGCGGATTCGATGAAAAGGGTCCTTATGAAGGGTAAATAGAAGTTGACAAGATCACGTTGTGGTTATTCGTAGGTAAGAAAATGTTCTTGCTAGAACCCAATTGCAGCCACGTAAAAGATGCAACAACAATTAGAGGACGTCTAACTTGTTTTTGCAGCAATTGTCATGTGATGTGATATGGCCAGAAGTTGTGATGAATGATGAATGATATATTGTGATGTATGAGATCATGTTCTTGTAATAGGAATCACGACTTGCATGTCGATGAGTATGACAACCGGCAGGAGCCATAGGAGTTGTCTTTATTTTGTATGACCTGTGTGTCATTGAAGAACGCCATGTAAACTACTTTACTTTATTTGCTAAACGCGTTAGTCATAGAAGTAGAAGTAGTCGTTGGCGTGACAACTTCATGAAGACACGATGATGGAGATCATGATGATGGAGATCATGGTGTCATGCCGGTGACAAGATGATCATGGAGCCCCGAAGATGAAGATCAAAGGAGCTATATGATATTGGCCATATCATGTCACTACTTTATATAATTGCATGTGATGTTTATTATGTTTATGCATCTTGTTTACTTAGATCGACGGTAGTAAATAAGATGATCCCTTATAACAATTTCAAGAAAGTGTTCCCCCTAACTGTGCACCGTTGCTAAAGTTCGTCGTTTCGAAGCACCACGTGATGATCGGGTGTGATAGATCCTTACGTTCACATACAACGGGTGTAAGACAGTTTTACACATGCAAAACACTTAGGGTTAACTTGACGAGCCTAGCATGTACAGACATGGCCTCGGAACACGGAGACCGAAAGGTCGAACACGAGTCGTATGGAAGATACGATCAACATGAGAATGTTCACCGACGATGACTAGTCCGTCTCACGTGATGATCGGACACGGCCTAGTCGACTCGGATCGTGTAACACTTAGATGACTAGAGGGATGTCTAATCTGAGTGGGAGTTCATTCAATAATTTGATTAGATGAACTTAATTATCATGAACTTAGTCTAAAACCTTTTGCAAATATGTCTTGTAGATCAAATGGCCAACGCTCATGTCAACTTGAACTTCAACGCGTTCCTAGAGAAAACCAAGCTGAAAGATGATGGCAGCAACTATACGGACTGGGTCCGGAACCTGAGGATCATCCTCATAGCTGCCAGGAAACAATATGTCCTAGAAGGACCGCTAGGTGACGCTCCCGTCCCAGAGAACCAAGACATTATGAATGCTTGGCAGTCTCGTGCTGATGATTACTCCCTCGTTCAGTGCGGCATGCTTTACAGCTTAGAACCGGGGCTCCAAAAGCGTTTTGAGCATCACGGAGCATATGAGATGTTCGAAGAGCTGAAACTAGTTTTCCAAGCTCACGCCCGGGTCGAGAGATATGACATCTCCGACAAGTTCTATAGTTGTAAGATGGAGGAAAATAGTTCTGTCAGTGAGCACATACTCAAGATGTCTGGGTTGCACAACCGTATGACCCAGCTGAATATTAACCTCCCTGATGAGGCAGTCATTGACAGAATCCTTCAGTCGCTCCCACCAAGCTACAAGAGCTTTGTGATGAACTACAATATGCAGGGGATGGTAAAGACCATTCCTGAAGTATTTTCTATGCTGAAGTCAGCAGAGGTTGAAATCAAGAAAGAACATCAAGTGTTGATGGTCAATAAGACCACTAAGTTCAAGAAGGGCAAGGGTAAGAAGAACTTCAAGAAGGACGGCAAGGAGGTTGCCGCGCCCGGTAAGCCAGTTGCCGGGAAGAAGTCAAAGAATGGACCCAAGCCTGAGACTGAGTGCTTTTATTGCAAGGGGAAGGGTCACTGGAAGCGGAACTGCCCCAAATACTTAGCGGATAAGAAGGCCGGCAACACTAAAGGTATATTTGATATACATGTAATTGATGTGTACCTTACCAGTACTCGTAGTAACTCCTGGGTATTTGATACCGGTGCTGTTGCTCATATTTGTAACTCACAGCAGGGGCTGCGGAATAAGCGGAGACTGGCGAAGGACGAGGTGACGATGCGCGTCGGGAATGGTTCCAGAGTCGATGTGATCGCCGTCGGCACGCTACCTCTACATTTACCCACGGGATTAGTTTTGAACCTTAATAATTGTTATTTAGTGCCAAGTTTGAGCATGAACATTGTATCTGGATCTCGTTTAATACGAGATGGCTACTCATTTAAGTCTGAGAATAATGGTTGTTCGATTTATATGAGAGATATGTTTTATGGTCATGCTCCAATGGTCAATGGTTTATACTTAATGAATCTCGAGCGTAATACTACACATATTCATAGCGTGAATACCAAAAGATGTAAAGTTGATAACGATAGTCCCACATACTTGTGGCACTGCCGCCTTGGTCACATTGGTGTCAAGCGCATGAAGAAGCTCCATGCTGATGGACTTTTAGAGTCTCTCGATTATGAATCATTTGACACATGCGAACCATGCCTCATGGGCAAGATGACCAAGACTCCGTTCTCCGGAACAATGGGGCGAGCAACCAACTTGTTGGAAATCATACATACCGATGTGTGCGGTCCAATGAGTGTTGAGGCTCGCGGAGGATATCGTTATGTTATCACTCTCACTGATGACTTGAGTAGATATGGGTATGTCTACTTAATGAAACACAAGTCTGAGACCTTTGAAAAGTTCAAGGAATTTCAGAATGAGGTAGAGAATCAACGTGACCGAAAGATAAAATTCCTACGATCAGATCGTGGAGGAGAATACTTAAGTCACGAATTTGGTACACACTTAAGGAAATGTGGAATCGTTTCACAACTAACGCCGCCTGGAACACCTCAGCGTAACGGTGTGTCCGAACGTCGTAATCGCACTCTATTAGATATGGTGCGATCTATGATGTCTCTTACAGATTTACCGCTATCATTTTGGGGATACGCTCTAGAGACAGCTACATTCACTTTAAATAGGGCACCGTCTAAATCCGTTGAGACGACACCGTATGAATTGTGGTTTGGGAAGAAACCTAAGCTGTCGTTTCTAAAAGTTTGGGGATGCGATGCTTATGTCAAGAAACTTCAACCTGAAAAGCTCGAACCCAAGTTGGAAAAATGCGTCTTCATAGGATACCCTAAAGAAACCATTGGGTATACCTTCTACTTAAGATCCGAGGGCAAGATCTTTGTTGCCAAGAACGGATCCTTTCTGGAAAAAGAGTTTCTCTCGAAAGAAGTAAGTGGGAGGAAAGTAGAACTCGATGAAGTACTACCTCTTAAACGGGAAAGTAATGCAGCTCAGGAAAATGTTCCTGTGATGCCTACACCAACTGAAGAGGAAAATAATGATGATGATCAAGGTACTTCGGATCAAGTTGCTACTGAACTTCGTAGGTCCACAAGGACACGTTTCGCACCAGAGTGGTACGGCAACCCTGTCCTGGAAATCATGTTGTTAGACAACGGTGAACCTTCGAACTATGAAGAAGCGATGATGGGCCCAGATTCCAACAAATGGCTAGAAGCCATGAAATCCGAGATAGAATCCATGTATGAAAACAAAGTATGGACTTTGACTGACTTGCCCGATGATCGGCGAGCGATAGAAAACAAATGGATCTTTAAGAAGAAGACGGATGCGGATGGTAATGTCACCATCTATAAAGCTCGACTTGTCGCTAAGGGTTATCGGCAAGTTCAAGGGATTGACTACGATGAGACTTTCTCTCCCGTAGCGAAGCTTAAGTCCGTCCGAATCATGTTAGCAATTACCGCATACTATGATTATGAGATATGGCAGATGGACGTCAAAACGGCATTCCTTAACGGTTATCTTAAGGAAGAACTATATATGATGTAGCCGGAAGGTTTTGTCGATCCTAAGAACGCTAACAAAGTATGCAAGCTCCAGCGATCCATTTATGGGCTGGTGCAAGCATCTCGGAGTTGGAATATTCGCTTTGATGAGATGATCAAAGCATTCGGGTTTATGCAGACTTATGGAGAAGCCTGCGTTTACAAGAAAGTGAGTGGGAGCTCTGTAGCATTTCTCATATTATATGTAGATGACATACTCTTGATGGGAAATGATATAGAACTTTTGGACAGCATTAAGGCCTACTTGAATAAGTGTTTTTTAATGAAGGACCTTGGAGAATCTGCTTATATATTAGGCATCAAGATCTATAGAAATAGATCGAGACGCCTCATAGGTCTTTCACAAAGCACATACCTTGATAAAATTTTGAAGAAGTTCAAAATGGATCAGTCCAAGAAGGGGTTCTTGCCTGTATTGCAAGGTGTGAGATTGAGCTCGGCTCAATGCCCGACCATGGCAAAAGATAAAGAAGAGATGAGCGTCATCCCCTATGCTTCAGCCATAGGATCTATTATGTATGCCATGCTGTGTACCAGACCTGATGTAAACCTTGCCGTAAGTTTGGTAGGAAGAAACCAAAGTAATCCCGGCAAGGAACACTGGACAGCGGTCAAGAATATCCTGAAGTACCTGAAAAGGACAAAGGACATGTTTCTCGTTTATGGAGGTGACGAAGAGCTCGTCGTAAAGGGTTACGTCGACGCTAGCTTTGACACAGATCTGGATGACTCTAAGTCACAAAC
This sequence comes from Triticum aestivum, assembly GCF_018294505.1. NCBI lineage: Eukaryota > Viridiplantae > Streptophyta > Magnoliopsida > Poales > Poaceae > Triticum > Triticum aestivum. The sequence continues at coordinate 229,211,774 of NC_057794.1, read as the reverse complement.
CGGATACGTGTATATGTTGAATGGTGGAGCAGTAAGCTGGTGCAGCTGCAAGCAGAGCGTTGTGGCGGGATCTACATGTGAAGCGGAGTACATGGCAGCCTCGAAGGCAGCGCATGAAGCTATTTGGGTGAAGGAGTTCATCACCGACCTAGGAGTCATACCCAATGCGTCGGGGCCGATCAAACTTTTCTGTGACAATACTGGAGCTATTGCCCTTGCGAAGGAGCCCAGATTTCACAAGAAGACCAGGCACATCAAGCGTCGTTTCAACTCCATCCGTGAGAATGTTCAAGACGGAGACATAGAAATTTGCAAAGTACATACGGATCTGAATGTCGCAGATCCGTTGACTAAACCTCTCTCGCGAGCGAAACATGATCAACACCAGAACTCTATGGGTGTTCGATTCATCACAATGTAACTAGATTATTGACTCTAGTGCAAGTGGGAGACTGTTGGAAATATGCCCTAGAGGCACTAATAAAAGTGTTATTATTATATTTCTTTGTTCATGATAATAGTCTTTTATTCATGCTATAACTGTATTATCCGGAAATCGTAATACACGTGTGAATACATAGACCACAATATGTCCCTAGTGAGCCTCTAGTTGACTAGCTCGTTGTGATCAACAGATATTCATGGTTTCCTGGCTATGGACATTGGATGTCATTGATAACGGGATCACATCATTAGGAGAATGATGTGATGGACAAGACCCAATCCTAAGCATAGCACAAAGGTCGGTTAGTTCGTTTGCTAGAGCTTTTCCAATGTCAAGTATCTCTTCCTTAGACCATGAGATCGTGTAACTCCCGGATACCGTAAGAATGCTTTGGATGTACCAAACGTCACAACGTAACTGGGTGACTATAAAGGTGCATTACAGGTATCTCCGAAAGTGTCTGTTGGGTTGACACGGATCGAGACTGGGATTTGTCACTCCGTATGACGGAGAGGTATCTCTGGGCCCACTCGGTAATGCATCATCATAATGAGCTCAAGGTGATCAAGTGTTTGATCACGGGATCATGCATTGTGGTACGAGTAAAGTGACTTGCCGGTAACGAGACTGAACGAGGTATTGGGATACCGACGATCGAGTCTCGGGCATGTAATGTACCGATTGAGAAAGGGAATTGCATACGGGGTTTGATCGAATCCTCGACATCGTGGTTCATCCGATGACAACATCGAGGAGCATGTGGGAGCCAACATGGGTATCCAGATCCCGCTGTTGGTTATTGACCTGAGGTCGTCTCGGTCATGTCTGCATGTCTCCCGAACCCGTAGGGTCTACACACTTAAGGTTCGGTGACGCTAGGGTTATTAGGAAGACTTGTATGTGATTACCGAATGTTGTTCGGTGTCCCGGATGAGATCCCGGACGTCATGAGGAGTTCCGGAATGGTCCGGAGGTAAAGATTTATATATGGAAAGTTGTTAAACGAACTCCGGAAAGTTTCAGGGGCATACCGGTATTGTACCGGGGCCACCGGAAGGGTTCCGGGGGTCCACCGGGTGGGGCCACCCCTCCCGTGGGGGCCACATGGGCTGTGTGGGAGAGGGAGCCAGCCCCTAGTGGGCTGGGCGCGCCTCCCCACCTAGGCCCATGCGGCTAGGGCAAGGGGAGGGGAAACCCTAAAGGGGGCGCCCCCCTAGCTTGGGGGGCAAGCCACCCTTTTTCCCTCTCCCTTTGGCCGCCGCCACCCTCTAGGGTTTCCCCTAGAGGGCCGGCCCCCTTGCCCCTCTCCTCCTATATATAGAGGGGTGAGGGGAGGGCTGCATATGACAAGCCAAGGCGCAGCCCCTCCCCTCCCCAACACCTCTCCTCCTCCGTACGTGCTTGGCGAAGCCCTGTCGGAGTACTTCTGCACCAACTACACCACGTCGTCGTGCTGCCGTTGGAGCTGCCTTCCTCAACCTCTCCTTCCTCCTTGCTGGATCAAGACGGAGGAGACATCGTCCGTCCCGTACGTGTGTTGAACGCGGAGGTGCTGTCCGTTCAACACTTGGTCATCGGTGATCCGAATCACGACGAGTATGACTCCATCATCACCATCCCCTTGAACGCTTCCGCACTCGATCTACAAGTGGTATGTAGATGCAAACTCACTCCCTTGACTCGTTGCTTAGATGAACTCATAGATGGATCTTGGTGAAACCGTAGGAAAAATTTTAATTTTCTGCAACGTTCCCCAACATTTTGTTCATTGCAACCCTTTTCTCATGTCTTTCAACCTACAGAGTTCTCATGATGTTCCTTGTTCCTTTTTCCTAACGGAGTGTTTTCCACTTCGTTCATCTTCAATGTATTATTTTCTTTCAATTTGTTCAACCTCACAAGGTTCTTTGGTTTCACTCGTTTGTCAAAGAAGCAACTTAGTTTTACCTCTTCTCTTTCTCTTTCGTTTTTCCCTCCGGTGCCATTCTAGATCTCGGGACGAGATCCTCTCGTAGTGGTGGAGTGTTGTAACGCCCCAAGACCGGAGCTTCAGATGCCTTCCAGGGTTTCCGGGTTTTTCGTCATGTGAGTTGGTTTGGTCCGTTGCATTTAATCTTTGCATATTTTGCGTTGCATCATGTCATCATGCCATCATCTCATAAATCTTTTGCAACTCAACTAAATAAATCGTATGGATGTTCGGTCCATTTAAATTGAGGGAATTCACAGGGTGAGTTCTCTTTATAACATATCCTCCCGATATTAGTGGAGCTATTATAAAAATTATCCATTCTTTTGGAATCACCTAAAACACACTTGCAAATTTTCCCCATGCCTTTGTTATCTCGCTGCTTGACCTCGAACCTTGCCATTTATTCTTTCGTCATTTTCCAGAACTCTACCAAAATTCTCAACATTTTTGGAAACTCCTAGAACCTACCCTAGTTCAAACCTTTTGAATTAAATTCAAAGAAATTTGAATTTATTCTTTCAATCTTGGTCTTTCCTAATTTTCTCGGACCTAACATATTTTAGTGAGTCCGGGAAATTTATTCGCGAGTCCAACTTTGCTCCCTAAACCCCCTCTTCATTTCTTTTTCTTCTCTTGTTTTCTGTTATAGAAATAATAGATGAGAGAGGGAGTGGAGAGCCCAGCAGCCTCCCTCTCCTCTGGGCCGGCCAGCCAGGCCACCCTGCTCCCCTCGGCCCACCATAGGCCCAACCGGCACCCTCACTACCTAACCCTAGCCCGATCTCCCTTTCCCTCGACCCCAACACCAGCGCCGCCACCCCTCGTCCTTCCCGATTCCCCCTCGTCTCTCCTCTTGTCCCGCTGCTCGCGCTGCTAGGAAGGAGCGCCCGCGCTCGATGCCTCTGCCCGATCCCATCTCACGCTCGTCCTCTCCCTCTCGCCTCGCTGCTCTGCCGCCCCTCTGCTCCTGCTTCCTCTCTAGTAGGCCGCCGCCCTACGCCGGCGAGCACAACGCCCTTCGTGCGGCCCCCTTCCTCCGTTTCTGCCCTTCCCCGCGCCTTTTGCTGCCTTCCTCGCCTCGCTGCTTGCCCGCGGGCCACGCGGCCTGATGCCAGCGACCGGCGCCGCCGTGGCCGCCCCCTCACACGCCCGCCTCAGCGCCTCCTCCCGCCTTCGCATCCCTCTCCTGCATGATCGCCCTAGGCTCCTCAGGAAGCCGCGCCACCCGTCTCTGGCCATGGCTCCGGCGAGAACCGGGCAGCCCCACGCCAGAGCCGTCGTTTCTGCTGCTGCCGTGGTTTCCCGTGACAGACGAAACAGGCATGCCGCCTCCCCGCCATGGTGTCGCGCCCCTGTTCATCATCGTGGTCACCGCGACCCCTTTGTTGGCCGCCAAGACTGCCATGTTGCTGCCCCGTGCGAGACCGTCAAGTACCACGACAGACCGCGAGCTCCACGGATCTGCCAAGTACCTCGACGTCCGATGCCGAAAACGGTCACCGAACCGGGAAATGCCAAGTACCAGGTTAACGAGGACCGCCAAGTTCGTCTTCCGCCGTCTCTGAAATCGTCAAGTTCCACGACGAAATGAGTACCACTACCGCCGTTGAAGGCCATCAAAGAACATCTACCGACGACGTGTACGACCTACTTCGTGAACGTGCACCACTACGCCCGGAGGCATCGGATCCGGCAAGTCCAACAACAACTATGCACAACTATCGGCGACCACGAACGTCTACGAAACATGTATCACGACCATCGCGGAAGACCCCGTGGACATCAAGTTCCGTGTCGTGACCCCGAACATCTACGGACATGAACCACTACTTCCCTTACTTCTCTCTACGAACTTGGTCCGTTCCGACAATGCACACTTTGAAGGTATAACCGCCGAGAACGACCGCCCGTGGATGAATGCTTGCGGTGTATGAGTTGAACCATGTGTTGCTCCATGTACGAGTTGCCCGTTGCACGAAGCCCCTCTTTTGTCTTGCCGCCATCATGTGGGAACCCGGAATCCGGGAGCACCCCATCTTTTGCATGACACACTCGCACCCACTTCCTTTGCACAGGTATCCCCGTGAGCTACCGGATCATCAAATTGTTGCTGCGGCATCTTTTCCGTTTCGTTATCGTGGCACCCTTTTTCATTTCCGCCACGATGGCAAATGCTTCATAATATGCTCTTGTTAACATTCTCTTAAAATTGCATAAACTTGAACATGACATCCGCATCATGATAACAACATTTAATATGTTTAAAAATTGTTGTTGCATTAAATTGCTAGATGCACATGAGGAGTTTCCGGATTTGTTGTTTGTTGTTCCGGCCTCATTTAAACTTGCCTAGATTAGATAGTTTCATCATGTTTCACCTCTTGCCATGCTAACAACATTTAAGCTTGTTGGGTACATAAACGAGAGAGAACTAAGATAAGGCATGTGGTGTTCCGTCAATATGCAACTCGTTACATATTGAGCTCCACTTAACTTGTAGTGTTGTTTGTGCTTTTGCCATGCCATGTTTCATTAAACCGGACATGCATCATACTTGTTTGTGCATCATGACATGATTATGTGTTGGTTTGTTTACTATGTTGTGTGCTTCTTTTCCGGTGTTTGCTTCTTCGGGTTGGTTCCGGTAACGTCGAGTTGTGAGGATTCGTTCGACTACGTCCGTTTGTCTTCTTCATGGACTCATTCTTCTTCCTTGCGGGATTTCAGGCAAGATGATCATACCCTCGAAATCACTACTATCTTTGCTATGCTAGATTGCTCGCTCTTTTGCTATGACATTGCTACGATGCCTACCATTTGCTTTTAAGCCTCCCAAATTGCCATGTCAAACCTCTAACCCACCATGTCCTAGCAAACCGTTGATTGGCTATGTTACCGCTTTGCTCAGCCCCTCTTATAGCGTTGTTAGTTGCAGGTGAAGATTGAAGTTTGTTCCTTGTTGGAACATGGAGATGGCGTTCCTTGTTGGGACATATTTACTTGTTGGGATATCACTATATATCTTATTTAATTAATACATCTATATACTGGGTAAAGGGTGGAAGGCTCGGCCTTATGCCTGGTGTTTTGTTCCACTCTTGCCGCCCTAGTTTCCGTCATATCGGCGTTATGTTCCCGGATTTTGCGTCCCTTACGCGGTTGGGCTATAATGGGAACCCCTTGACAGTTCGCCTTAAGTAAAGCTCTTCCAGCAATGCCCAACATTGGTTTTACCATTCGCCACCTAGCCTTTTCTTTCCCTTGGGTCGGCCAGCCCGAGGGTCATCTTTATTTTAACCCCCACCCCCGGGCCAGTGCTCCTCTGAGTGTTGGTCCGAACTGAGCTGCCTGCGGGGCCACCTCGGGGAAACTTGAGGGTTGGTTTTACTCGTAGTTAGTCTCATCTGAGTGTGCCCTGAGAAAGAGATATGTGCAGCTCCTATCGGGATTTGTCGGCACATTCGGGCGGTGTTGCTAGTTTAGTTTTACCCTGTCGAAATGTCCGGTTGTACCGGGATACCGAGTCTAATCGGAATGTCTCGGGTGGAGGTCTATTCCTTCGTTGACCGTGAGAGCTTGTGATGGGCTAATTTGGGACACCCCTGCAGGGATTTGAACTTTTGAAAGCCGTGCCCGCGGTTATGGGCAGATGGGAATTTGTTAATGTCCGGTTGTAGATAACTTGAACCTTCATTAATTAAAATGAATCAACTAAGTGTGTTACCGTGATGGCCTCTTCTCGGCGGAGTCCGGGAAGTGGACACGGTGTTGGAGTAATGTTTGCGCAGGATGCTCTCTAGTTTCTCGCACGCGCTTTGCCTCCTCTTCTCGCTCTCTTTTGCGAATAAGTTAGCCACCATACTTGCTAGTCGCTTGCTGCAGCTCCACCTCATACCTTTTACCTTACCCATAAGCTTAAATAGTCTTGATCGCGAGGGTGCGAGATTGCTGAGTCCCCGTGGCTCACAGATACTTCCAAACCAGCTTGCAGGTGCCAATGAGTCCGTGCAGATGACGCAACCAAGCTCAGGAGGAGCTCGATGCAGATCTTGACCTTTGTGGTGTTTCGTTCTAGTTGATCAGTAGTGGAGCCCAGTTGGGGTCGATCGGGGACCTTTTATCGCATTTGGGGTTCTTCTTTTATTTTGGGCCCGTAGTCGGGCCTTGATTGTATCTGATTGATGTAATGCTTTATTCATGTAATTGGATGAAGTGGCGATTGTAAGCCAACTATGTATCTCTTTCCCTTATTATATTACATGGGTTGTGTGAAGATTACCTCACTTGCGATATATGCCTTCAATGCGATTATGCCTCTAAGTCGTGCCTCGACACGTGGGAGATATAGTCGCATCGAGGGTGTTACAAGTAAAATATGCAAAGATTAAATGCAACGGACCAAACTAACTCACATGACGAAAAACCCGGAAACCCTGGAAGGCATCTGAAGCTCCGGTCTTGGGGCGTTACAGTGACCAACCTATGAAGACGCACGGGACGACTGAGTGGTTATGAGGTGACCAACCGAGTGGCGACGCGCGGGGCGGCCGAGTGGTGATGAGGTGACCAATCGATGGCGACGCGCGGGGCGGCCGATTGGTGATGAGGTGACGAACCGAAGGCGACGCGCGGGGCGGCCGAGTGGTTATGAGGTGACCAACCGATGGCGACGCGCAGGGCGGCTGAGTGGTGATGAGGTGACCAACCGAAGGCGGCGCGCGAGACGGCCGAGTGGTGATGAAGTGACCAACCGATGGCGACGCACGGGGCGGCCGAGTGGTGATGAGGTGACCAACCGAAGGCGACGCGCGGGGCGGCCGAGTGGTGATGAGGTGACCAACCGACGGCGACGCACGGAGCGGCCGAATGGTTATGAGGTGACCAACCGATGGCGACGCACAGAGCGACCGAATGGTTATGAGGTGACCAACCGAGTGGCGACGCGCGGGGCGGCCGAGTGGTGATGAGGTGACCAACCGATGGTGATGAGGACATCAATACCATTGTTACACCCACAGCCCCTGCTGCTATACACACTGGACCGATTACTAGAGTTCGCGCACGCCAATTGAATTATCAGGTACTTTCGTTTCTTGGTAACGATTCTAATGTTCATGAGAATATGATGCTACCTAAATTGGATACATTTGTTTTGCTTACAAATGAAGGGCCTAGCTTGGACAAGAAAGATGAACCTTGGAGCAAGTTCAAGCATGGAGATGATGGCATGCGCAAGGGGAACAAGAACGGAGTTACAAGTGATGATTCCAGGACTCTAAAGCCACCATAATGAGTGCATGAAGCATGGGACGAAATATACAAGATGCCACTTCATAAATTTCGTCTAGAGGCTATTTTAGGTGTTGCGTCACCTTATTATTGGGCCAGGCCCATGTATTTTTGAAGTACTTAAGTATAGGCTGTTTTTAGAGTCCGTATGTGTGGGGAAACAAGATTTAGGGTTGGTTTCGGACCCCTCCACCAAGGGCCACGAAATTCCCCCTCTCTCCTCCATATATACAGCCCTTAGGGCATCGTTTAGGCTTTGGGTTTTGTTTAGATTAAAAGTTCGCCATAGCTGCAACTTCGCGTACTTCGTTTGTGTCCAACGACCAGACCAAGACGTCATAGAACCCCACCTTGATCAATAAAGCTTTCATCTTATATTCGCAATATCCAGATTGCAATCTCAGTTTCTTGCTTGTTCTTCGTTTGCTCGCAGGAAACAGACCCTCGTGGTCAGGTTGATCGTGCTCCGGCGTGGTCAATAACCCTCGGAAGTTGGTTTAGCGATTGCTAAGGCGCGACGTCTCGCACGTTCGTAGCCGGATCGTCAAGGTCGACTCCCACAGAAAACGATAGCCACCATCTCATCGAAACATCGGGACACCTTTGCCTCTATCAAGTGGTATCAGATTTTCAGGTTGCTCGGTGAGATTTTACAGTTTTTCGTAGATTAGATCGAGTTTGTTCTTCATACCTACAGTCCACGAAAAAGCCAAAAAAAATTAGGGTTAGTTCATCCTATCCGAACCAATCTGAGCCTTTGCATAATCTTTTCTGTATTTGCTTTGTTGAATTTGTGGTTGCATCGTCGTGTCAAGTTGCTGGTCTTAGCGTCTAGTCCTTTAGAGTTTTGAGTTCTGTTCATAGGTTGTCACGCCGCCGCCGCACCATCGTCATCATCATTACCATATACCACCACCCCACCATATACATCGCCGCTGCCATATACAACCACCAATCCGAGTCCACATATACCATCGCCATATACCACCACCAATCCGAGTCCAGATATACCATCGCCATATACCACCACCAATCCGAGTCCAGATATACCACCATAGTCTGAGTTCCACCAGATTCATCTCCGCCACCAGTCCGAGTCCAGTATTTGTTGCTTTGTTTTTGAGTTCCAGATCACGCCATACTCCGAGTCGTGAGAGAGTAGGACTCCTGAGATTCCGTGCTACCCGCAGAAGAAAAATAGTTCCAAACTCAAAAAAAACTAAGTCTAGAAAATTCTGGCTAGGCAGTTTTTAGACCATTTGTAGACTTTTTCAAAAAAAATTGTTGCGGAGCAAAAAAAAAGAGGAAAAAAGTGCAAAAAAAGTGAAAAAAAGGAAAAAAAATCAGAGTGTGCTCCTGCATTGTTTACGTGCAGCGCCGTGATTTTGTTAGTGTTCTAGGCTCGCGTCTCTAGCATGGTCTAGCCTAGGACCAACACAGTACCGTCGTTGAGCGTTTATTCAACTTTGCATCTCTGAATTGATTATTGCTGACCCTTTTTGCTACCATATTATAAGCCTTCCCAGCTCCACATACATCTACGTCATGCGTTTGACTCTCCCTGGTAATCGCTCTATCCAAGCTTTGAGAGTTTTGACTACGACGTTTGCCGATCACCGTCTGCTGCTGGGTAAGAACTGGTAAGAATTTGAGATTGGCTTGACGGATTTGTGACACCACCACCACCTCTTGTTAGTATTCTGTAGGATCATATTCTTGTGTGTTTCTGTTGTTGCTAACCATGGCAGGATCATAAGCCGACGAGAGTGACTGGGAGAACATGACGAATAAGGTGTTACATGATAAATTTCAGCAAATGATGAGTGGACAGGTGCAAGATGTGCTAAACAGATTTGAAGAGGCCATGGAGAAGACGTTCGAAACAAAGCTCGATAACAGGTTTAATGAATTGCTCGCGCGTCTTCCACCACCACCACTGGCTGCACCTAACGCACCTCTACAACAACAACAACGACGACTACCTACACATTGTGAAACAACCCTCCGCCGAGCGAGCCGTCTCCCTCTTGCACCTGGCCAAACTGTTGGTGTTGCTGTTGATACTTCTGTGGCTCCTGCTGCTGATGCGGAGGAGGATGATTTTGCCGGAGATTACGAGGATGAGGTTGATCAAAATCAGAACTATGTGCCACCACCAGCATAGCAACCACCAGGTCGTCCACATGCAAATAATGGCAATGGTAGGGCTCACCCTCAGGTACGAGATCATGACCATCTCCCTAAACTAAAATTGAATATTCCACCATTTGCGGGTAGATATGTTCCTGATATATATCTTACTTGGGAGTTAGAAACTGAACAACGATTTACATGTTTACAATATCCCAACGAGAGACGTGTTCCTGCTGCTGTTTGTGCATTCACTAGTTTTGCATGTGTTTGGTGGTCTAAGCATTGTAGATTATATCCTATTCTAGCTACTTGGGCTGCTTTGAAAACTGCTATGCGTACTCGTTGGGTTCCACCATATTATCAACGAGAATTACTTCAAAAATTGCAGCGTTTAAGACAAGGAACAAATTATGTAGAAGAATATTATCAGGAATTACAAACTGGCATGATTAGATGTGGTATTGTTGAGGAGAATGAAGCTATGCTTGCACGTTTTATGGGTGGATTAAATAGAGAGATTCAGACCATCCTAGAGTATAAGGAGTATAATAATATCACTTGTTTATTCCATCTTGCTTGTAAAGCTGAACGTGAAGTGCAGGATCGACAGGCATTGGCGCGAACTAACTTTTCTGCAAGTCGATCTTCGTCATGGACACCACGTGCATCCTCTACTTCCACTCCACCAGCACCTCCATTAGGTGCCACCTCCAGCCGTGATACAAGAAAGCAGGCACAACCACCACTATCTGCCAAGAGCACACCTGCTGGACCTGCGCAGAGCTCTTCTTCTTCCATGGCATCAACAGGGCACACAAGTGATATTATTTGTCGTCGTTGTAAGGGAAGAGGACATTTAGCGAGAGAATGCCAATCTTAGTGTGTGATGATTGCTACTGAGGATGGTGGGTATGAGTCCGCTAGTGACTATGATGAGGAGATTTTGGCTCTTATTACACGTGAAGAACACGGTGGAGATGATTCTGATCATGAGACGCAATACATGGCTGCTAAAGATGCTGACATGTATGAATATTTAGTTGCTCAACGTGTTTTGAGTGTGCAGGTTACACAAGCTGAGCAGAATCAGAGGCATAATTTGTTCCATACAAAGGGAGTTGTGATGAGGACATCAATACCATTGTTACACTCACAGCCCTGCTGCTATACACACTGGACCGATTACTAGAGCTCGCGCATGCCAATTGAATTATCAGGTACTTTCGTTTCTTGGTAACGATTCTAATGTTCATGAGAATATGATGCTGCCTAAATTGGATACATTTGTTTTGCTTACAAATGAAGGGCCTAGCTTGGACAAGAAAGATGAACCTTGGAGCAAGTTCAAGCATGGAGATGATGGCATGCGCAAGGGGAACAAGAACGGAGTTACAAGTGATGATTCCAGGACTCTGAAGCCACCATAATGAGTGCATGAAGCATGGGACGAAATATACAAGATGCCACTTCATAAATTTCGTCCAGAGGCTATTTTAGGTGCTGCGTCACCTTATTATTGGGCCAGGCCCATGTATTTTCCAAGTACTTAAGTATAGGCTGTTTTTAGAGTCCGTATGTGTGGAGAAACAAGAGTTAGGGTTGGTTTCGGACCCCTCCACCAAGGGCCACGAAATTCCCCCTCTCTCCTCCATATATACAGCCCTTAGGGCATTGTTTAGGCTTTGGGTTTTGTTTAGATTAAAAGTTCGCCATAGCTGCAACTTCGCGTACTTCGTTTGTGTCCAACGACCAGACCAAGACGTCACAGAACCCCACCTTGATCAATAAAGCTTTCATCTTATATTCGCAATATCCAGATTGCAATCTCAGTTTCTTGCTTGTTCTTCGTTTGCTCGCAGGAAACAGACCCTCGTGGTCAGGTTGATCGTGCTCCGGCGTGGTCAATAACCCTCGGAAGTTGGTTTAGCAATTGCTAAGGCGCGACGTCTCGCACGTTCGTAGCCGGATCGTCAAGGTCGACTCCCACAGAAAACGATAGCCACCATCTCATCGAAACATCGGGACACCTTTGCCTCTATCAGATGGTGACGCATGGAGCGGCCGGTTGGTTATGAGGTGACCAACCAAGTGGCGACGCGCGGGGCGGCCGAGTGGTGATGAGGTGACCAACCGATGGCGACGCACAGAGCGGCCGAATGGTTATGAGTTGACCAACCAATGGCGATGCACGGAGCGGCCGAATGGTTATGAGGTGACCAACCGAGTGGCGACGCGCGGGGCGGCCGAGTGGTGATGAGGTGACCAACCGATGGCGACGCACGGAACGTCCGAATGGTGATGAGGTGACTAACCAATGGCGACGCATGGAGCGGCCGAATGGTTATGAGGTGACCAACCGAGTGGCGACGCGTGGGGCGGCCGAGTGGATTAGACGCGTGGCGCAGAGTGATGTTGCGCGGGGCGTCCGAGTGATGTAGACATGTCCCGCGGAGTGACGATGTGTGGGGCGTCCGAGTGAAGTAGACGGGTCCCCCGAAATGACGATGTGCGGGGCGTCCGGGTGAAGTAGACGTGTCCCAAGAAGTGACGATGCGCGGGGCGTCTGAGTAATGTAGACATGTCCCGCGGAGTGACGATGTGTGGGGCGTCCGAGTGAAGTAGACGGGTCCCTCGAAGTGACGATGTGCAGAGCGTCCGGGTGAAGTAGACGCGTCCTGCGGAGTGGCAACGTGCGGGGCGACCAATTAGGTAAGTTGATGAAGATGTGCCCAGCCAAACGGCAACGCGCAGAGCAGCCGAGTGATGGCGTATCTAGCAGACTGGCGGTGTGCGGTAGGAGAATGTCTGGACGTTTAATTGTCCGAGAAAACCTGCACATTTTTCGTCCGAGTGCGGAATCCACCCGAATGATATTGGATGTTTAGTTGTCCGTATGTACAATGTATGAGGATGAACTATGAAAATACACTTAGCTTGCCGGGCAAGCCGATGAAGATGTGTCCTCCAAATGGTGACGCGATGGCGTCCGAGAGATGAGGACGTGTCCAACTGATAGCCACACGGGGCGACCGAGTGCCTGCATGTTAGTCATCTGGATGGAAATAACATCCGAATAAACCGAGGCGTTTTAGTTGTCTGTCCGAATGTAGTCCGAGTGTAGGGGAGCACCGGTTCGGAGTAACAGGCAGCTGGGCCAGGACACAAGCTGCATGTGCGTTCGAGGTTTGCGCAAGTGGCTCCGGAAAGAGTGGACTAACGCCGGATTAACTGTAAGGCAAGCGCATAGGCAGCCAATTAATCTCGCATTGAAGACCACCTCGTCTTTATGTTTCCTGTAATTGGGCGCATTTACCTACATGCACATAATCAAGGAAGACGTGACCCACTCACCTTGCATGGTTAAATGAAACGAAGGCATCACGGCAAGCAACCGGCGACGGAGGGAAGAACCGCCGCGACCGGGGGCCTGACGGGCTCCCTATTTCCGTGCCGCGTCGGGTCTGCGCGCATGCCGCGGCGACCACGTCAGAGAAGCTGGTGAGGGAGCAGTGTGTAGCGTGCCTGCGACACCGGCGGGAGGGGTGCCTCCACTATGGAGATCGCTGTCGAGCGGACGACCGGGCCGAGAAGGTCCGCGTTGCTGGCCAGGCTCGTGTCTTTGTGGAGCAGGAAGGAAGGACCACTGCACCATTAGCATCAGGCCAGCGGCAGGATTCGGGAACGCCGCTGGAGGTGTGTTTCCGGCGTGGATGGACACGTCGGAGGTCGGTGAAGCCGGGGAGGTGGCAGTCGACTTCATGGAGATGTTGGCGGTTGGCGACGAAGAAGACAGGCGACATCGGACTGGCCATGTCAGGAGCTCAGCTTCCATGGCCCTCGTCCAAACAATGGCGCTGTTACTCGTGCTCTCTAGTCGATGTGAAGAAGATGAAGCCGCCGTCCTCCTCGTCTTGTATCTTTTCTTTTCCTTTTGATTGATCGAAACTCCACAGGACTCGCATGAGCATGTGTACATACAGAAAAAACAACCATTATTAGTAGATTAAAGATCGATTGTAAAGCAAAAGACATGATCGAATGAAACTTCCCGATTCCTCTGTACGATGAGTATCATGTCTTTCAAGTGAGTGGAGCGATGTCTGAAACATCCTTAATCAAATTCTCCATCGATGATTGTTGATCGACGGACGAAGATCGAAGAAATAAAACCATTTGCCTCATGGCTCGATAGACGCCATGCCCCACGGTGGGCGCCAACTGTCGTGGTAACGATTCCGACAATAAGAGAGGGGTAGGATAAAGGGGCATGATCTATCGAGATGCATATGGGTGACACGGTGGTTTTAGCGAGTTCGGGCCTCTCACGGTAGAGATAACAACCCTACGTCTCGTGCTCCGGAGAGGCTTTGTTTTATCTTAGTATGTATCCGGAGATTACAATGAGAGGAGAACGGATCCCCGTAGTCCTGAGACTAATGGTGAAAGAGAGAGAGACATGGAAGAAAAGGGCCCCTAGTCTAGTGGTGGGGGTGGCTTATATAGAGTGTGCCACCCCCTCATCTCCTATGTTACAAAGTGGGGCATGAATGCCATAAAGTCATCCCACTATCAAGCCTTCACTATGAGAATGATGTCGACTGCTTTTCTGCCTGCTGGTCTTCGTATATCTGAGTGAGTCGTACGGTCGAGTGGTGAACTATCATCCGAGTGGATGGTATGCTGCTTGGTCGAGTGGATGGTATGCTGCTTGGTAGAGTGGATAGTATGCTGCTTGTCCGAGTGGATAGTATGTCTCTATGAAATTTACCTGGACCCACATGTTGTGTGGACCCCATGCTTCATGATATTCCGACCCTTCGTGGGCCTACCTATTATGTGTATCCCCAACAGGTAGGGCGCGCCTTCCTGCCTCGTGGCTTCCTCAAAGCTTCCCTGACGTCTACTCCAAGTCTCCTGGATTGCTTCCGTTCCAAAAATAACTCTCCCGAAGGTTTCATTCCGTTTGGACTCTGTTTGATATTCCTTTTCTTCGAAACACTGAAATAGGCAAGAAAACAGCAATTTGGGTTGGGCCTCCGGTTAATAGGTTAGTCCCAAAAATAATATAAAAGTGTTTAGTAAAGCCCATAAACATCCAAAACAGATAATATAATAGCATGGAACAATCAAAAATTATAGATACGTTGGAGATGTATCATGAGCCACCATGTGGGTTGGCCGTTTTGTTAGGCAGGCCGGTGCCACATCAGAGTCGTGAACTCGTTATTTAAAACATTACACAACCCTGTCATACATAAATGTTTTGGCCACATGCAGTCGATGGTTGTCCTACACAACACTCGATACTCGCATGTGACGCTTTCTATGGGCCCGCGAGGTCGTCGTCCATCACTTTGATGAACAGCCGGCAGTGAGGTTAATTTGACCAGCAAGGTGGAATCTTTTATGTTTGTGTTATGGTGGTATATAGTACGCGTCGAAGAGGTGGGAGGGGACTAGCATATATACTATATGTACGCGTCCGTGAACAAGTACACCTCACTCAGTGTCGGGACTTTTTGGTTTCCGAGGCATGTGCCACATCAAAATTGTGAAATTGGTTATTCAAACATCACACAACACCTTTTTGGGTCACATGCATATCCTAGCTAGGACACTCATGTGTGACGCTTCCATCTGTGGGCCCATGAAGCCATCCTCGATGCATGCATGCATCACTTTGACCTACATCGGGAGAGGTTAATTAATTTCACCATCGATGAGGATTCTTTTGGATTACATATATTACGGCAGGAGCATATAGTATGCGGTGAAGAGGGGGGAAGTGGGCCATCATATGTAGTATGCTTGATATGAACCTCGCTCTATGTGGGTGCATGGTTTACGATTTTTGAGGCATGTGGCACATAAAAGTTGTGCATTTTGGGTATTCAACATATATATGTCTGGCCCACATGCAAAGCGGTGGTGGTTGTCCTCTCGCACCCACTTAAGCGGTTATCAACGATATTGATGCTTTCCATTTGTGGGCTCGCTTGGTCCATCACTACTTTTTGCCTGACAACAAGAGAGGTTAATTTGACTTAGGAGGGGATTATTATTTTTGCTCTGGGATGACATGCATGATACATCTTGAGCACACACGCATGCATGTGTATGCATGAATCCCTCCCATCGAGTCGAAGAGGCTAGTACAACGACACATCATGAACCGATCTCGCTCTGTGTGGGGAGATAGTGTACGATTTTTGACACACGTGCCACATCAATGTTGTGTATTCAAACATGCATGCATGCATCACCTCCATACATATGCATGTAGTGGTTGCCTTCGAACGGTACACTCCCTCGCATGGTTATCGGCGACAAGCCTATATATTCATGGGCCCGTGTGGGCATCCATGATCACCTGACCAACAACAAGATAGGTTACCATGGCGGATTCTTCATTTGGTTCGTGTTATTGTAGTATAGGTCGTGGTGAGATTCAGACCTAATTAAGTTTGAGCGCATATACTATGCACGCATGAATCCCCGTCGTTGCCTTGAAGTGTGGTGTAACATACATATGCATCGTCAACCTAACCCTCACTCAGTCTGGGGATTTCTAGTTCGAAATCACGGTGCCACATCAAAGTTGTTCCATTGTTACTCAAAAACACACCTCTCCGTACATATATTTGGGCCACACGCATGCAGTGGTTGTCTTCGGGGACTAGCTACTTGCGTGATTATTGACGAGCTAGCCCATCTCCGGGGTCGCATCGACGGCCATCACTTTGACCAACAACAAGAGAGAGGTTGTACGACCAAGGTGGATTATTCTTGGTCCGTTTTACGATCCATGTTGGTGAGATATATGCCTCTCTGGCCCGCCGACTAAAAGTGTGTGGGGGTGCTACTTTGCACTTTGCTAGGTGAACCTCGGTTGGGGGGGCATGCATTCATAGCATAGGATTCCCTTCGTGGCGACAAGAGGGGGTGGGGGCTACTAGCTACTTCACAATTTGCTAGGGGAACCTCGGTTGGGGGAGGGGGCATGCATTCATAGCTTAGGATTCCCTTCGTGCCGACACGAGAGGGGGGCTGCTAGCTACTTCGCACATTGCTAGGTGAACCTCGGTCTGGGGGGGGGGCATGCATTCATAGCTTAGGATTTCCTTCATGCCGACACGAGGGAGGGGTGGCTGCTAGCTACTTCGCACTTTGCTAGGGTGAACCTCGGTTGGGGGGCATGCATTCATAGCTTAGGATTCCCTTAGTGCCGAAACGAGGGAGGGGGCTGTTAGCTACTTCACACTTTGCTAGGTGAACCTCGGTTGGGGGGCATGCATTCATAGCTTAGGAATCCCTTCGTGCCGACACAAGGGGGCTGCTAGCTACTTCGCACTTTGCTAGGTGAACCTCGGTTGGGGGGCATGCATTCATAGCTTAGGATTCCCTTCGTGCCGACACGAGGGAGGAGGACGCTAGCTACTTCGCACTTTGCTAGGGTGAACCTCGGTTGGGGGGCATGAATTCATAGCTTAGAATTCCCTTTGTGTCGACATGAGGGAGGGGGGCTGCTAGCTACTTCGCACTTTGCTAGGTGAATGAACCTCGGTTGGGGGGATGCATTCATAGCTTAGGATTCCCTTCGTGCCGACACGAGGGAGGAGGGGAGCTGCTAGCTACCTCGCACTTTGCTAGAGTGAACCTCGGTTGGGGGGAGGGGGCATGCATTCATAACTTAGGACTCCCTTCGTGCCGACACGAGGGGAGGTTGGGGGCAAGCAATACAGTGCGCTTTGCGAGAGAGGTGCCACATCGAAGTTGCATTTGGTATTTAAAAATCAAACCACCCTTTTGATGCATAAATTTGGTCCACATGCAAGTGTGTTCGTATTCTGACCCTCTCTCACATCATTTTTCGCCAAATTTATGAACATTAGATAAGTCGGATGACACAATAGACACGTTTCACTCAAACTAACCGTGTGCCATGCCGGTGCACATGTCACGCACACATCTGCACAGTACATTGGGCTCCACGAGGCTCCCCTCTCAAAAATATCTACCCACCTCGAGGGTTTTTCTGTTTCATAACACACGATTGTTATCTCCGGACCGTGTGCGATGTTTCTTGTTCCCAATCCCGCCTGCATCCCTAGAAAATACCTGCCTGCCTCGAGGGTTTTTCTATTTCATAACCCACGGTTGTTATCTCTGGACCGTGTGCGGTGCACTATCATCAAAATTTTCAATAGCCCGGCATTTCAATCCCAGGTTTGACTCCCGCATAGTAAAATTTTCAATAACCGTGTCATTTCCTCAAACACCCCCCCCCCCCACACACACACACAGGTCGCCCTCAGTTTCTTAGATGACGCCTGCCAAACGCCCCCTTTCCCACAGATCCCCATCCCTCATTCCAGAGTGCCGCAACCTAAGCCCGGCTACGCTTCCCGTGGAGCTCGAGGAGCGACTGGCCCAAAAGAGGCGTATAGTGGTCTCTTCGCCCGACGTCGCCGAGGAAGCTGACGACCATTGCTGGCGGCAGGCACTCAAGCAGCAGGCTAGAGTATGCGGGCATGTCTCGTCCGCCGGCTATGACATCGAGGTCATCGACAGCGACGGCCTGAGGCGGGCTATGTCATAGGTTAAGTGGCCCACACCCAACCCCTCGGGTTCAACCGCCATCGATCTCATCCATGGCCC